>NC_092714.1:135334416-135955083 GCF_047496885.1 Scyliorhinus torazame
GTCTCACGAGATCTCACGAGGCACGGGGAGTCGGATAGATCCCGGGAGTGGGGGTCTCCTGGCTTTTATCGGCCACGCTCACCGCAGCAAGCTGCTTTCCCAGCGCACCTTGGCCGTTGGATCATCCATGGACTGAAGCAGTTCAAGAAAGCTATTCACCAGCACCTTCAGCAAAGTTGGCTACAATACAGGGGTTCCTTCATCCAGGTCATTAGTTAGACCATAAATAGTTAAGGCCCCAGCATTAACCCTATGGCATTCCAATCATTAGTTTACTTAGCCGCAAATGACCCATTTATCCTGACTCGCTGTTTCCTGTTAGTTAGTCAATCCTATAACCATGCTAATATATCACCCTCAGCACTATGACCGTGCTTATGCACTAATTTATTTTTATCTAGTGCCATGTTAAAGACCTTTTGGAAATCCAAGTACAGTCTCATCTTCTAAAGAACTAACCTACTTCTAGAAGCTTTTACTCTCTCACTCTAATGTACCCCTCTATATCTTTTGTCATGCTTTGATGGTTTCTAACACCTTCCTAATCTTTGGCCTACCACTAACCTTTTCAGCATTGTATGGCTTTTCTTTCAATTTGGCCCATCCTTAACTTTTTTAGTTAACCACGGATGATGCATCCAGTCTTTCTGTTTCAATGAAATATATCTTTGTTGATCGATATCAATTATCTCCAGACATGTTTACCACTGCTCCTCTACCATTAAATCTAATTTCCCAGTCAACTTCAGCAAACTCTGTCTCATACCCTTGCCTTTATTTAGGTTTTGGACTCGAGTTTTTCTTCCTCAAACTGAATATGAAATTCATCATGTTATGATCACTCTTGTCTAGAAGGTCCTTTACTATGAGATCATTAATTAATCATGTCTCATTACACATTACTAGACCTAAAATAGACTTCTCCCGGGTTGGTTCTAGAACATATTGTTCGAAAAAAAAATCCTGAATACACTTTATGGACTTATTGTCCTGGCTACCTGTGCCAATTTTATTCATCCAATAGGTACGAAGAATATTGATCCAATTTCTGCAGTATTTTTCTTACAGGCCCCCATTATTTTTTGATTGAAACTGTGTCCTACAGACCTACTGTGGTGACCGATAAACTACTCCCATCTATCTCCAGTGAAGTCTAGGCTTGTCTTGCCACTGAACGAAGATAAATCAGAACAAGAGAGTGAGGTTAATGATGTACAACTTTCCCTCACTATAATCCAATTCATGCACAAGTCATGTTCATTATTTTTCTATCATTTGTGACCCATCACCTATCTGTCACAAGAGGGTGGCACGGTGGTGCCGAGTAGTTAGCACTGCTGCCTCACGGTGCCAAGGGCCCAGGTTTGACCCCAGCCCAGCGACACTGTCGGTGTGGAGTTTGCACATTCTCCCCATGTCTGCATGGGTCTCCCCACAACCCAAAGATGTGTAATGTAGTGGATTGGCCATGCTAAATTGCCCCTTAATTGGAATAAAAACAAAATTTAAAAGTATCTATCTGTCACATGTGATGGTCCCTGGTGATCACATGTGTAGGAAGTGTATCCAACTTCAGCTAATGGCTAACTGCATTTTGGAGCTGGAGAGGCAGGTGGACTCACTGGAGATTATCCGCAATGTTGTAATTGTTGTGGACAGCACATTCAGTAAAGTGGTCACACCACTGGTAAACATCGAACAGGCAGAAAGAGGATGGATGATCACCAGGCAGAGTAGACAAAGTCAGGTAATGCAGGAGACCCCTGTGGCTGACCCCTCTCTAATAGTTTAGATACTGTTGAGGGGGATGACTTCTCAGGGTATCGTAGTGGAAGCCAAGTCCATAGTACCATGAGTGGTGCTGCTGCAAGGAGGGGAGGAAGAATAATGGCAGGGCTGTAGTGATAGGAGATTCAATAGTAAGGGGAACAGATAGGTGCTTCTGTGGCTGCAAAATAGACTCCAAGATGGTGTGTTGCCTCCCTGACGCCAGGGTCAAGGATGTCTTGGAGCAGGTGAAGGGCATTCTGAAGGGGAAAGGTGAACAGCCAATGGTTGTGGTATATATTGCTACCAACGACCTAGGCTTGAAAAGGGATGAGATCGTACAAGCAGAATATAGAGAGTTAGGACATAAATTAAAAAGTAGGACCACAAAGGTTTACTACTCAGGATTACTACTGATACTACATGCTCGCAAGAATAAAAGTAATAGAATATGCCAGATGATTATGTGGCTGGAGAAATGGTGTAGGAAAGAGGGATTCAGATTCCTGCGACATTGGGACTGGTTCTGGAGAAGGTGGGACTGGTACAAGCAGGATTGGTTACATCTGGACAGAATCAGGACCAATGTCCTCCCGGGGAGTGGGTTTTGCTAGTGCTATCGGGAAGGATTTATACTAGAATGGCATGGGGATGGGAACCTGAGAAAGGAGACTGAGGTGTGAGAAACAAGGATTAGAAGCAAAAGACAGAAATGTAAGAAGCAAAAGTGGAAGGCAGAAAAAACAAGGAAAAACAAATAATGCAAAATAAAGCAAAGGTGTTTAATAAGGTTAAAAATCATAGAATCATAGAATTTACAGTGCAGAAGGAGGCCATTCGGCCCATCAAGTCATCAACGACTCTTGGAAAGAGCACCCTAATCAAGCCCACGCCTCCACCCTATCTCCATAACCCAGTAACCCCAAAATACAAGTCTAAAGGCTTTGGGCGTCATTCTCCGACCCCCCGCCGGGTCGGAGAATGGCCGTTGGCCGCCGTGAATCCCGCCCCCGCCCCCGCCGAAGTCTCCGAAGGGAGAAAAGTCGGCGGGGCGTTAATGGCGCCGCTGCCGCGGAGAATGTCACGGGTCTGCGCAAGGCAGCCGATTTTCGGCCTGCCGATTTTCGGCCTGCCGATATTCTCCCTTCCGGATGGGCCGAAGTCCCGTCGACGTGATGACCGTTCACGTCGACGTGAATCAAACCTCCTTTTCATCGGCGTGACCCGGTGCTCCAGGCACACGCCGACCAGCGAGGAGGTGAGTGACGGCCTGGGGGGTTGGCTCTGGGCAGGAAATGGCGTGGCCGCAGTCTGATTGCGTGAGGAGAGGTGTGTCTCGGCTTGTGTGTGTGTGTGTGCGGCGGGGGGGGGGGTGGGTGGTTAGAGTAGGCTGGGCTCCGGGGGAGTGCCGGGAGGGGGTCCGTGCTGGGGTGGAGGTTGGGGGGGGTCCGTGCCGGGGTGGAGGTTGGGGGTTGGGGAGGGGGTCCGTGCCGGGGTGGAGGTTGGGTCCATGCTGGGGTGGAGGTTGGGGGTTGGGTCCGTGCTGGGGTGGAGGTTGGGGAGGGGGTCCGTGCTGGGGTGGAGGTTGGGGTCCGTGCTGGGGTGGAGGTTGGGGGGGGTCCGTGCTGGGGTGGAGGTTGGGGGTTGGGGAGGGGGTCCGTGCCGGGGTGGAGGTTGGGGGGGGGTCCGTGCTGGGGTGGAGGTTGGGGGTTGGGGAGGGGGTCCCTGCTGGGGTGGAGGTTGGGGAGGGGGTCCGTGCTGGGGTGGAGGTTGGGGGGGGGTCCGTGCTGGGGTGGAGGTTGGGGGTTGGGGAGGGGGTCCGTGCCGGGGTGGAGGTTGGGGGGGGGGGGGGGGTCCGTGCCGGGGTGGAGGTTGGGGGTTGGGGGGGGGTCCGTGCTGGGGTGGAGGTTGGGCAGGGGGTCCGTGCCGGGGTGGGTGATGGGAGGGCAAATGAGTTGGTCCACCTGGCCAGGTGCCAGCCTCCAACAGTTGGACCCATGCGGTCCATGCCACCTGGCTGGGGGGAGGAGGGGATATGGGCAATGATGACATGTCGTCGTTCCCCTCCCCCCCACCAGGCCGTCATGTTTTCAGACCATCCAGCGATGTTGGCCGCCGTGGTGGCAGCCGCTCATGTCTATGTTGCCCTGGATGAGGAGGAGGAGGAGGAGCGTGCCAGAGAGGCGGCGCAGGCTGCCGCAGAGGGGCAGGCGGCAGCCGCCCAGGCTGGAGGGACACCTGACCGACAGGACGAGGAGGGGGAGGAGGACGTCGCGGCCCCACGGCAACGGAGGCACCCGAGGGCGCCCCGTGTGTACCGGCCCCGGCAGTCATACCAGGACCTCACGGACCGGGAATGCAGGAGGAGACTCCGGATGAGCCGGGAAACCGTGGCACACATCTGCCACCTGCTGGCACACCTGTCACCGCGTGGCACTGGCGGGGGACACCCTCTCCCCGTGTCCGTCAAGGTTACGGTGGCCCTGAACTTTTATGCAACGGGGTCATTCCAGGCACCGAGTGGGGACCTGTCCGGCATATCGCAGACATCGGTGCATCGGTGCATCCGGGCAGTGACAGATGCCCTTTATGCCATGGCGCACCGCTACATCCGCTTCCCCGTGGACCGGGCCAGCCAAGATGCCCGGGCCGTGGGCTTCTCTGCCGTTGCCGGGTTCCCCATGGTCCAGGGCGCGATCGATGGGATGCACGTCGCCGTGCGGCCACCTGCAGAGAACAGGGCCGTGTTCACTAATAGGAAGGGGACCTATTCAATGAACGTACAGGTGGTCTGCGACCACCGCATGATGATCCTGCACGTCTGCGCCCGTCACCCAGGCAGTGTACACGACTCATTCGTGTTGTCGCGGTCATCCATCCCCGGCATGTACGAGGGACGCCATCCCCGGCTGAGGGGCTGGTTGCTGGGCGACAGGGGCTACCCATTGCGATCGTGGCTGATGACGCCTATACGGAGGCCACGCAATGAGGCGGAGAACCGCTACAATGATGCCCATGTAGCGACAAGGGGAGTGATCGAGAGGTGCTTTGGCGTGCTGAAGATGCGTTTCAGGTGCCTGGACCTCTCTGGGGGCGCCCTCCAGTATCGGTCAGATAGGGTCGGCCGCATCATTGTGGTGTGCTGCGTCCTGCACAACATAGCCCAGCAGAGGGGCGATGTGCTGCAGGCAGAGGAGGGCGGAGTGGAGGAGCAGCAGGAAGAGGCCCAGTCCTCCCCAGATGAGGGGGATGGGGGCAATGGTCAGGGCAGACGGGGTAGACACAGGCGGGTGGCTGTCCACCGTTACCGGCTGGCCCAGCGGGCACGGGACAGACTGATAGACGCTCGCTTCACTGACTAGATGGGCGTGGGAATCGGGTAGTATGGCCACAGACCGCACACCATGACAACAGCCGACCACCCACACCCCCCACCCATCCACCCACCCAGCACCCTCACCCCCCTCCCCAACCCCACACACCCCACCCGCATGCACACCACCCCCCCCCAATTGCCGATCCACCGGCGGCACAACGGGCCGGGCTCACCCAGTTGCGGGTGGACGCGTGTCTATCGCAGGCCATGGAGAATGATGACAACCCGCCTCCGATGAGCTCCTGGCTCTACATCGTTGGACTATGTCTGACCCATGGCCACAGTACCACCATCCAACCGGACCATCCCTGAATGCGGCTGTGACACTGCAGCGCACGGTCCCGTCCTCTGCCCGGGGGATGTTGATGGCGGCCCAGGGGGAAGGGGGCAGACTCACCTGGGGCTGAGGTAAGACCACCCCTCACACACACACTTGCGCTCAACATACATGACACGCCCGCACACTTTGGACAGAGCACAAAGGCAGCTTCGGTAGGTGTAACATTGACTTTAATAACCAAAGGAGTTCATGCACGTGCCCTAGCCCCTAAAACTCCTCTGTGCCCTGCATCCGTGCCAACTTACTCAGTGTCTAATTGTTTGGCCTTACGGGCCCTTTGACTACGTCTACGTGGTTCCCCAGACGGTACAGCAGAACTGGAGGTGGACTCCTGTGATTCCTGCCCTCTGACACTGGATCCCTTTGGCGGCCGTTTCCTGGGGCGTCCTGGCCTAGATGGGCCAGGCTGCGGCCCGGGCGACTGGGATGGCGAGCTGCCAGCCTGTCCTGCCCGTTGCCCACCCGATGCACCTGGGACGGAAGGGGGGGAGTCCGAGGTGTCGCGGTGTACCGGGACCTCCCCTACAGAGGGAGCCGGGACGGACCACACCACCTCCTCCTCCCTCGGGGTGCCCGATGGCCCCCAGGCCTCTACATGGGTGGGGGATGCGAACGGACTGGCCATCCGACGCGCCCCCGACATCTGGCACTGCCAGTCCTGGAGGCCCGTGCTGGTATCGACAGGGGTCTGCAGGTTTGCAGCCATGGAGCCCAGGGGGTTGTCGAACCCTGTCTGTGACAGTGCGACGCCGGCTCGCACATGGCCACTGGCGCCGATGCCCTCAGCGATGGCCTGCTGAGACTGGGCCATGGCCTGCAGAGACTGGGCCATGGCCTGCAGAGACTGGGCTATGGCCTGCTGAGACTGGGCTATGGCCTGCTGAGACTGGGCCATGGCCTGCTGAGACTGGGCCATGGCCTGCTGAGACTGGGCTATGGCGTTGAACGCCTCTGCCATCTGGCGCTGGCACTGACTCATGGCCTCCTGTGAGAGGGCAGCCATTTCCTGGGCCACAGACGCCGCCTGCACGGAAGGCCCCAGGCCTCTCAAACCGTTCCCCATGTCTGACACCGTCGCACCCATTGCCTCCACCACGGACGCCACCCGTGCGGTGTCAGCCTGGGTGGCACGCATGACCGGGACCACTCCCAGCTCCTGGACGCGGGTGGACTCCTCCACCTGCGACCGCAGCCGCCGCAAGCCACCCGTCACCCTATTCGCTCGTCTCCGTGTCGTTGGTTGCATCGGATCTATGTGTGGGTGTGGTAACTGCAGGAACCCGGGATCCATCTGGGCGGCAGATGTTCGCTTGGCCTGGGCTGCCCTCCGACCGCCCGGTCCCTCTGCTGCTCCTACCTCCACCTGCTGTACCGGGACGGCTGTGTTGTGTGCACCAGTGAGTGTACCAGATGCCTCATCACTGAAGTGCCCAACCGTGGTGAGTGTTTCTGCGATGGTGGAGGGTGTTGGTGACAGCAGTGGCGTTGTGTCGTGCTCTTCGTCCCACTCGGAGTCCATGGTACTTTGGGGTGGGGGTTCGTCTCCACCCATCCACTCTGAGTCACTGTCCGGTATTTCGTCTTCCCGGGTAGGGGTGTCCTGGGTAGTGCTGTCCCGGGTAGTGCTGTCCCGGGTAGGGGTGTCCTGGGTAGTGGTGTCCCGGGTAGGGGTGTCCTGGGTAGTGGTGTCCCGGGTAGGGGTGTCCTGGATAGTGGTGTCCTGGGTAGTGGTGTCCTGGTTCGGATGTGACGGGGGCCTGTGGCTGCCCCCTCATCGCTGGGTGGTCGCTCCCGCACGTGACGGGGGTGTCGTCTCCCTGTTGCTCCAGGTCTCTCCGTCTCCCGTGGTGTGCGAGGGGCATCCTGCGGGCGTCGCATGCTGGAGGGTCCGGGTCTCTCCGTCTCCCGTGGTCTCCGAGGGGCATCCTGCGGGCGTCGCATGCTGGAGGGTCCGGGTCTCTCCGTCTCCCGTGGTGTGCGAGGGGCATCCTGCGGGCGTCGCATGCTGGAGGGTCCGGGTCTCTCCGTCTCCCGTGGTCTCCGAGGGGCATCCTGCGGGCGTCGCATGCTGGAGGGTCCGGGTCTCTCCGTCTCCCGTGGTCTCCGAGGGGCATCCTGCGGGCGTCGCATGCTGGAGGGTGCGGGTCTCTCCGTCTCCTGTGGTCTCCGAGGGGCATCCTGCGGGCGGTGTGCATCTGCGGGGATGGGTGCCTGGACGTTTGGTCCTGCGATACACAATGAAGCATGCATGGTTAGACATCAGGCAGTGATCAGGTGATACGGGGGAGGGGGATATAGGGGAGGGGGGATATGGGGACGGGCTGTCGGTGGCTCACTCGCTAGTACGCCCCCGACCTCTGCATCAGCAACCTCCACCCGGTCCTCAGGTCCGCCAGCCAGTTCCAGGGCCCTTTCCTCGTGTACGGTCAGTGGCCTCTCATCAGCGGGCCCTCCTCCAGTCCTCACATGCTCCCTATTGTTGTGTGCGCGCTTCTCCTGTGGGGGGGGGGGGGGGTGGTGGCAGGGGTAAAAGGCAACAGTGTTAGGCAGGTATATGAATGCACGCCATCGGTTGCGCGTGCATTGCAGGGGTTAAGGTTAGGGCTGGATTCACTTGGGGATATGGGGGATATGGGGGAGGGGGGGATATGGGGGAGGGGGGATATGGGGGAGGGGGGATATGGGGGAGGGGGGATATGGGGGAGGGGGGATATGGGGGATATGGGGAGGGGGGATATGGGGGAGGGGGGATATGGGGGAGGGGGGATATGGGGGAGGGGGGATTTGGGGGAGGGGGGATATGGGGGATATGGGGAGGGGGGATATGGGGGAAGGGGGGTATGGGGAGGGGGATATGGGGGAGGGGGGATATGGGGGAGGGGGGATATGGGGGAGGGGGGATATGGGGGAGGGGGGATATGGGGGAGGGGGGATATGGGGGTATGGGGGAGGGGGGATATGGGGGAGGGGGGATATGGGGGAGGGAGGATATGGGGAGGGGGATATGGGGGAGGGGGGATATGGGGGAGGGGGGATATGGGGGAGGGGGGAATATGGGGGATATGGGGGAGGGGGGATATGGGGGAGGGGGGATATGGGGGAGGGGGGATATGGGGGAGGGGGGTATGGGGGAGGGGGGATATGGGGAGGGGGGGGATATGGGGAGGGGGGATATGGGGGATATGGGGGAGGGGGATATGGGGAGGGGGGATATGGGGGAGGGGGGATATGGGGAGGGGGGGATATGGGGAGGGGGGATATGGGATATGGGGGAGGGGGAGATATGGGGGAGGGGGGATATGGGGGAGGGGGGATATGGGGGAGGGGGGATATGGGGAGGGGGGGATATGGGGGAGGCTCACCCTGCCTGCTCTGACGAGGTCGTTCACCTTCTTGTGGCACTGGGTGCCTGTCCGTGGTGATAGGGCCACAGCGGTGACGGCCTCTGCCACTTCCCTCCACCGACGCCGGCTGTGGCGTGGGGCAACTCTGCGGCCGTGCCCGGGATACAGGGCGTCCCTCCTCTGCTCCACCGCGTCCAGGAGCGCCTCCACATCGCGTGACTCGAACCTCGGGGCTGAGCGACGGCTCGCCATCCAGTCGGGTGTTGCGGTCGGGTGTTGCGGTCGGGTGGGGGGGAGCTGCGCGGCCTTATGAGCCGTCACGCCGTGCAGCGCGTATGACGCTGCACGGCGTGAACCATTGCGCAAGCGCGGATCCAGTCACGTCGCTGCTAGCCCATTTCGGGCCGGAGACTATCGGCCCATTTTTATGACGTGACGCAAGTGGGATTTGCGCCGTTTTTTGCGCCGATCGGCGGACTTTCCGCCGATAACGGAGAATTTCGCCCTTTGTGACCAGGGGCGAGATTCTCCAAACCCCGCCGGGTCGGAGAATCGCCGGGGGCTGGCGTGAATCCCGCCCCCGCCGGTTGCCGAATTCTCCGGCACCAGAGATTCGGTGGGGACGGGAATCGCGCCGCGCCGGTTGGTGGGCCCCCACCCTGCGATTCTCCGGCCCGGATGGGCCGAAGTCCCGTTGCTAGAATGCCTGTCCCGCCGGGGTGGATTAAACCACCTCTCTTACCGGCGGGACAAGGCGATGCGGGCGGGCTCCGGGGTCCTGGGGGGGGGGGCGCGGGGCGATCTGGCCCCGGGGGGTGCCCCCACGGTGGCCTGGCCCGCGATCGGTGCCCACCGTTCCGCGGGCGGGCCTGTGCCGTGGGGGCACTCTTTTCCTTCCGCCTTCGCCACGGTCTCTACCATGGCGGAGGCGGAAGAGACTCCCTCCACAGCACATGCGCGGGGATGCCGTGAGCGGCCGCTAACGCTCCCGCGCATGCGCCGCCCAGAGAGGTAATTTCCGCGCCAGCTGGCGGGGCACCAAAGGCCTTTTCCGCCAGCTGGCGGGGCGGAAATCAGTCCGGCGCTGGCCTAGCCCCTCAAGGTTAGGGCTCGGCCCCCCAAGATGCGGAGGATTCCGCACCTTTGGGGCGGCGCGATGCCGGACTGATTAGCGCCGATTTTGGCGCCGGTCGGCGGACATCGCGCCGATACCGGAGAATTTCGCCCCTGATGCGCAGAGCATTCACAATAAGATAGATCAATTAACAGCACAAATATATACAAACAGTTATGATATAGTTGCAATTACAGAGACGTGGCTGCAGGGTTACCAAGGCGGAAACGAACATCCAGAGATATTCATTATTTAGAAAGGACAGGGAAAGGAGGTGGGGGTAAATGAGGAAATCGATGCAATAGGGAGGAAGGATATTGACTGGGAAAATCATGATGTGGAATCTCTTAAGTGGAGATCAGAATCACCAAGAGCAGAAAATGTTTGTTAACATTGACCAGTTCAAAGAGAGGCAAGTGCAGTGAAATCACACTTGAGTGATTGGAAGGCATTTGGTGCACTTTCATCTCTTTGATGTGGGCAATGTTTACAAACATTGGGGGTTTCACCAATTAGGCCACTGAAGGAGAAGGGATATGAATGGATCAAAGCTGCAAATGTTTTTTACGAGCTGTCAATCATAAACAACTATTCCAAAGCCATGAATGGACTACAGTCAGTAGATCTGTGGGGACCAGAGGCAGGCACAGCTTTTCTTCTTCAAAAGAGCAGCAAGGTATTACAGCTATAATGCTTCCCACAGCCCCTGCCTGGACTGGGGTCCCTTTTCTGAGGGGGGGGGGGTCTGTGGAGGATTAGATTTTTAGGTAGGGGTCCATGAGAAGGTCCCCCTATTACAGAGGTCCCCTATTACTGGGGTCCATGTGGGGGGGGGGGCGGGGGTCGTCCCCCTATAACAGGGTCCCAGTGGGGAAGCGGAGGGTCAGCCCTGTACTTGTGGTGGTGGGGAGGGCACGTAGGCAATCCAGGTGTTGAGGCTGATTTGCGGTGCGGGGAAGGGAGATGGGCTCAGACGGTCGCTCCCATCGTGGCCCAGGAATGGTGGATCTTGCGTTGAGCAACTGTTGCCCACTGGGCCCACCGCGTCAGGTTCACGATTGTAGATACCACGCCACGTGATTCCCGGAGAACCATGGGAGGGTCAACCATGGGTCATTATGACCCATTTGCATTTATTTTTATGCTCCTGCTAGCGTGCATCGTGGAACTCGGGGAATGGCATTTGGCGCCGATGCCAAATATGCCCTGGTGCCCAATTCTCCGTCCCATCGGGGAACACAATAACAATAATAATAATCTTTATTGTCACAAGTAGACATACATTAACCCTGCAATTAAGTTACTGTGAATAACCCCTATTCGCCACATTCCGGCGCCTGTTCGGGTACACTGAGGGAGAATTCAGAATAACCAATTCACCTGACAGCACGTCTTTTGGGATTTGTGGGGGGAAACCGGAGGAAACCCACGCAGACATAGGGAAAACATGCAGATTCCACAGACAGTGACTCAAGGCGGGAATCGAACCTGGGACCCTGGAGCTGTGAAGCAACAGTGCTACCCACTGTGCTACCGTGCTGCCCTTCTGGGCGTCCCAGGGACGGTGAATCCCTTCCAAGGAGTTTGTAGACAGATATAGATAGGTTGGGTGAGTGGTAAAAAATCTGGCAGATGCAGTATAATGTGGCAAAACATGAAGTTGTTCACTTTGGCGGGAAGAATAAAAAACCTGATTATTACTACAAATGCAGAATTCTGAGATGCAGAGTAATCTAGGTGTTTTAGTGCATGAGTCACAAAAAGTGAGTATGCTGGTACAGCACATAATCAAGAAGCCTAATGGAATGCTTTCTTTTATCACAAGAGGAATTGAACATAAAAAAGGATGTTACGCTTCAGTTAAAAAGGGCACTGGTGAAACCACATCCTGAGTAATGTCTCCTTAGTTAAAGAAGAATGTAGATGCATTGGACACGGTTCTGAGGAGGTTTACTGGAGATTTATACCTGGAATGAATGGTTTGTTTAGAGGAAAGGTTGGACAGACTGGACTTGTTCCACTGGAGTTTTGAAGAGTGTGGGATAACTTGATTGAAGTGTGTAAGATCCTGAATGGTTCTGACAAGGTGGACGTGGAAATAATGTTTCCTCTTCTGGGTGTGTCCAGAACTAGAGGCACGGTTTTAAAATTAGGAGTTGTCCTTGGAACCCTCTGCCTCAGGTGGTGGTAGTGGGGTCATTGAATATTTTAAGGCGGAGGTAGATAGATAATTTTTGGGAAGGTAATCAAAGGTTATTGAGGGTAGTTGGGAATGTGGAACTTGAAACACAAACAGATCAGCTGTGATCTTATTGAATTTGCAGCAGGCTCGAGGGGCCAAATGGCCTAATTCTGCTCTTATTTTGTATGTTCGATGTGCATTTGTGCATTGCTCTTGCCGCACTGCTCCAGGCTTCCTGTGAAGGTACATTGCCTCACCCATACGGCTGTCAAATACAGCAATGACCTCAGTTGCCACCCTTCTATAAATGCCAGGGCTCTGATGCCCTGTAACTCCCATACATTAGCTGCAACATTTAAACAAGCCCAGATAAATTCCACTGAATTACAACTTTAGTTACCTTAACTAGCATTCAAGTGCAGTTTTTCAAATTGCACATACTTAACTTGCTGTCTGCCACTGCTAAAATCTTGTCCCAGCATGATGATGTCAAAAGTACTTGCTAATGTCATCCCATGTGCTTTTTCAGCCCCTCCCCTGCCTCAAAGGTCACCCACAGAGAGGCCTATGTTTCAAGGAACCCTTGATATTCAGAATATTTCAAAACTAATTACAGTGTAATATATTTACTCAATTTCTTTTATTCATTCAGAGGATGTGGGTGTCACTGGCAAGGCCAGCATTTATTGCCCCCCCCTACTTTTCCGTGAGTAAATGGTGGTGAGCCACCTTCCTGAACAGCTATAGACTGTGTGGTATAGGTACACCCAGTATTGTTAAGAAGAAAGTTCAAGGATTTTGAGCCAATGACAATGAAGAAATGGCAATACATTTCCTCATTGGGGCGGTGTGTGACTTGGAGGGAAATTTGGAATTGTGTACTGTTTCCATGCACCTGCTGCCTTTGTTCTTTGTGGTGATGGAAGGTGCTGTTGAAACAGCCTTGGTAGATGATGCACACGGTTGCCTTGGTGCGTTGGTAATGTTGAGAGTGATATATTTGGGTCATGAATAACAGTTTTTTTCAAACTTTTTTCCAGGCACCCATTTTTACCAACCGGCCAACCTTCGGGATCCAACCCGGCCGACCTTTGCGACCCACGCCGGCTGACCTTTGCGACCCATGCCAGCCGACCTTCGCGGCCTACGCTGGCTGACCTGCGCGATCCACCATTTTCTCTTACCTGGTTTGCTGCTGCCAAAAATGGCAAATGCTCGCATTCAAAGCATTGTCTTGCATCTTTGACTTGGTCTATGTATATGTTTCTGGAACATACCTCTTCATTCACCTGATGAAGGAGCAGTGCTCCGAAAGCTAGTGTTTGAAACAAACCTGTTGGACTTTAACCTGGTGTTGTAAGACTTTTACTGGACAAAAATGGAGGAAATGGTTTTGGGTCCCTTTGGCCCTCGTACATGCTCCTCCAATGGAACCTGTTGGATGAAGGTGAAGCCTTCCGGTGTCGGAAAGTATGGAGTCTCCATCTGTCCAAAGTTCTGCATTTTTTCCTGTAAAATTTTATCAAATAAAAACCCCCCGAACTTATTTTTAAAAATGAAATGAGTAAAGTAAATGGAAAAAGTAAAAATAAAATGAACAAAATAAAATGAATAACCCCCCCCCCCCCCCCGAACTTGTAAAAAAAAATTAAAATAAAATGAATAAAATAAATGGAAAAAAAAAGAATAAAATAAAATGAATAAAACCTTGCTGAACCTGGGAAAAAAATAGCTGCAACCGTTTTTTTAAAAAGCGGCCGCACTGCGCATTCGTGCCCGATCACCGGCGCGCTGTGCATAGCTTCGCGCATGCGCACCGATGATCTGGCACGCATGCGCAATGCGGCCGCATTTATTTAACATGTTTGCGGCCATTTTGAAGGCTGCTTGCAGCCGGCGTTTTTAAAAGCCGGCTGCTGCGGCTGTTGCACGCGGATTTACGCGAGCGGGAGCACCGCGACAGACGGCTCCGCGACCCTCCCGACACCCACTCGCGCCCCCGAGTTTGACTATGCCTGATGTATAAGGTGCCAATGAAGCAGACTGCTTTGTCATGGGAAATATTGAGCTTCTTGAGTGTTGTTGGAGCTGCATCCAAGCAAGTGGAGAGTGTTTCATCATACTCTTGATTTGTGCCTTGTCGATAGTGGCTTTGTGGAGTCAGGAGGTGAGATATTCCCAGGTGAAAATTACCAGCCTCTAATGTGACCTTGCAGCTCCGGTATCTATTTGGCTGGTCCAGTAAGGTTTAGTAAATGACAGAAACTTAGCAGAGGGACAGAACAAGCTTTCACTTTGATGTTGTGCCTTGCTTTAGTAGGCTGCCATTCAGTCAATGTACTATTTGCATCCTGTGACTTCTACGCTTTGACTAAATATTTTAAGTCAAAACACAGTCCTAGACAAACTGTATACGTATGAGCTTCCTGTACATCTACCAGTGGCCGAGACTAACATTTACCTTATCCCCGTAGGAAAACATGAATTTATTTTTCATCTGCAACTCTGCATTCCAGTTTTGACTAGCAACTGCCACTTCAATAACTTGTATACAGCCAATTGGAGTTGTAGAATGCAACATTACATTCCCACTAGCTAACAGGCACACTACACTGCCCAATCCCACTTTAGACCTGCTCTGGCTATTCTCTAACTGATCATGGCCCACTGTAGAAGTGTTTGAAACTCAACATTCTAAATTGTCTTAACTGCCCACAGATATTCTGCAATTTAATTAAGACTTAAAAGTAATTCTATTTTACAAAAAAGTAATGGAATATTGACTGGGAATATTGAATGCAAACATTCAGCTTTTGGCATTTTCTGTATTTTTAAACTTTTTAATCCAAATATTTATTTTATTTGGGACAAAGTCAAAGTGAAGTCATTGAGAACAGCTTCACTTTATGTATTTTGTGCATCTTCTGTTTCTGCATTCTCTCTCTCTCTCGTTTTCTCTGTCGCTCTTTTACTTTATCTTTAATTCCTGATATTTGCAGATGCTTCTCAATTTCCTCTTTTAGAACCATTAGATTCATAAAGAGATGTTCGCTACAATATATTCCTTAAAAAAAGAACAAATTGACTCCAAAACTGAATGATTAGCCATCCAGTATCTAAACCAAATAATCTTTCTGCAGTCGTTTTAGCCTAAATCTGTACAGCCCAATGCTGACTCCTTTCTGAATTGTATTCCAGCAATGAAGCTCATTCGCTGCTGGCGGCATTGATCAATTACATTCTACTTCTATCAACAGTCCTCCCAGTCACAGAAGATATGTCTGTTGCATGTCAGTATTGGAACTCACTAATTTCTCTCCGTGTTAGCTTCCCGGTTTGCAGCATTCACATTCTACAAGACCAGATGCTGCACTAGGGGAAGGGTAAATCTTCTTTTTCTACATATTCGATTAAGGGTAAATGGGCAATTTCATCTTCTTACAACATAGAAGTACAACACCAAACAATTTTTCATTATTATGACCGGAAACTTTTTTATTCTGTTTCTCTCCACAGATGCTGCCTAACCTGCTGATAATTTCCATGATTTTCTGTTTTTATTTCAGTATCTTTTGTATCTATGTTAATTCGCTTCTAGGCATGCCCATCTTGAAGTCCTGCTCTTCTCTCAATGGCATTCCCCCACACAGGACCATCTGTCACTTGTTCTTTAGCTTTGCTTTCATAGAATTTTCAGTGCAGAAGGAGGCCATTCAGCCCATCGAGTCTGCACCGGCCCTTGGAAAGAGCACCCCACATAAGCCCACGCCTCCACCCCATCCTGTAACCCAATAACGCCACCCAATCTTTTTGGACACGAAGGGCAATTTATCATGGCCAATCCACCTAACCTGCACATCTTTGGAGTGTGGGAGGAAACCGGAGCACCTGGAGGAAACCCACACAGACACGGGGAGAATGTGCAGACTCCGCACAGTGACCCAAGCCAGGAATCGAACCTGGGACCCTGGAGCTGTGAAGTAACTGTGCTACCATGCTGCCCATTGAGAACTGACCTTTGTTCACCAATAACAAGCTCTGTTATCTTACCTTTATACCACTATCAGCAACTTCTTTAGTCCTTGATGCTACCATTAGCACTTCCTTTTTGTTGCGTCCATGACATTGTTGTCAATCTATCCTCAGCTCCGACCTAATCCTGACCTTCTATTGTGCTCCGCCTCCTCCAATCCCCTCTCCAACTATATAGCTCATGACAACTCTACCCTCTGGAAAGGTCAGGGGAGAGAGAGCAACTGGAGACTTTGGGAGTACTCCTATCAGGATACAGACCGAGTACGGGCAAAAGGTTTTTGTTTTAGTTAGGGCATCATGATCGGCACAGGCTTAGAGGGCCGAAGGACCTGTTCCTGTGCTGTACTTTCCTTTGTTCTTTGAAAGGGGAAGCATGAGGGAGGCACCCCTCCTCTGTTCCCACCTGAGGCCCACAAAAGCTAAAGTGCTGTCCCGCCACCCTGACGTCCTCCTCTTGCCGGCCTCAGAATTTCAGCCATTAATTAGCCACTAAAAGGCCTCAATTGGGGTGAGGGCAGGCAGATCACCATAGGCCTCACTCCATCTCAACCCCTCCACCCTTCCCCCAACCTCACCTGCATCAAAAACCGGACTCAGCTCACCTTCCCACTTTCTCATCACCCCAACCAACAGAGCCTTCTCTGCCGACAGGATCTGGCCATAAACGTCCAAAATCCTGCCCTCACCCACCTCGGCATGAGATAAAATTCTATTCAAGAGGGAGGGCAATGGTGCCAAGGGAAATGAAGAGATCTCCTTCGGCAAGAAGTCGCAAACCTGAAAATACCCGAAATAAATTAGACTTGGGGAATTGGAATTTGTCCAACAGCTCCTCAAAACCAACAAACCTACCCTCCACAAAGAGGTCCCCAAATCTCCCCAGCCTCTTCTTTCCCATGACCTGAACTTCGGTCTAAACCCGCTGGCGCAAAGAAATGATTCCTACAAATAGGACTGACAACGACATGGAGCCAAACTTAAAATGTTGGCTGAACTGCCTCCAAATCCTCACCGCGGACACCACTTTCTGACTCGAGGTAAATTTTGCAGGGGAAAACGAAAATGAGGCAGTTACCAAGGCCTCCATGCTAGAACCAGAGCCTCATGACATCCTGTGACACGTTCATACAGTATTAAATTTGCATGCAACGAATATTCATTAATGTAAAACTTGTAAAAATAAAGTCTTAGCTCCAACATAAAACCAGCAGTGCACTGGAATCTTATTGCACCTGGTTCATGTTTGTTTAAATGGGGCGTGCACTAGTCAGCATTGTGCAGTTGTGTGAGGTCAGCGGTTTTCCTTGTTGAACCTGACAGCAAGAGGGAAGAGAGTAGGAGAACAAGATTGGCACCTTCGTGGAAGCTTTTTCTCCAGCTTGTGGATTCTAAGGCAAGCGATTCCCACATGTCGATGGGGATTTTGCATGTATTTAGGGAGGCTTTCACAGTGTCCTTGTAGTGTTTCCTCTGCCCTCCTAATGATTGCTTGCCGTTACGGAGCTCGGAGTAGAGCACTAGTTTTGGGAGTCGTGTGTTGGGCATGCGGGCAATGTGGCCCACCCATTGCAGCTGGTCGAGCGTGGCCAGGGCCCAGTGCCTTGATATTGGGGATATTGGCCTGGGAGAGGATGCTCACGTTGGTACACCTATCCTGCCGGTGGATTTGCAGGATTTTGCGGAGGCAACGTTGGTGTTATCTCTCCAAGGATTTAAGGTGTCTGCTGTACATTGTCCGTGATTCTGATACATACAGGAGGGCAGGGACTACGTCTGCTCTGTCGACCGTGAGCTTGGTGCTAGGTTTCAGGTCTCGGTCTTCGAATACTCTGTTCCTCAGGCGTCTGAAGACTGCACTGGCGCATTGGAGTCGATGTTGGATTTTGTCATCAATGTCTGCTTGACAAATCCCAAATTTCTTTACCCGTCAGTCTGGCCTCAATAAAAGTCGAGATGGATTTGCAGGTACAGCATTAGTTATTTTATTTAGCTTGCAAGCTTGATTCATTTCACAGAAGCATAGGACACATCCAGTCTCCTACATCCCGGAAAGCGAATGAACAAAGAGACAAAGGGATCTCTGCAAATCAATTCAAATGGTATCAAGTTTCACATACACGATTCCCATAGGTCAGCCTATACCCCTCCTGACCTAGTCAGACATTCTGATTGGCTCACTTCCAATCCCTTCCTCTGGCCCCTATTACCCAGCATCCTTTTCTCCCCTTTGGTGGACACACCTCTTCCTGCTTTGCCATGCGGTCTGAAATCCTTTGTCTGTGAACTCACCAGAATGAGACTGGCCTATCTCTACATTACAGTAACTAATATCTCTAAAGTAACTATTTTATATCACATTCGTCATTCCCTCCTTTTATCATTCCATGATAACCGAACTATCCAATCCATAGCTACGGTCCCTCATCTAAAAAGATCTGTCACTGCATTTCCAGTTCCTGGCGTAGCCCCCCTTCATCTGCTGCACCCTCATGGATTTTGACAGCTAAGATTTTAGGGGCGTTGATCTGTTCCAGTGTACCCCGCATTCTACCTATCACACATTTAAGGATGGCTGGGCCCACAAAGATGCAGCCGATAGCCACCACTAAATACATGACCATATTTATCAACCAGTCCTTCCAACCTCCAAATCCCCAGTTACCCCAAGCGCCAGGATCCTGCATTCCGTCCAGGTGATCCCGTATGTGATCCATAAATTTAGTGATGTTAGCGGTCAAGTCCTGAACTCCCATGATACACTTGCCCTGCACTATGGCGCATACCCCACCCTCACGGGCCAGAAGATAGTCAAGAGCATACCGGTTCTGCATTGCAAACAACCGTAGCTGAGACAATTCCTTGGTTATTGCCACGAGGGCTCCCAAGGTTTCATTTCCCAAGATGGTAAGGCCACAAATAAAATAATTCCTATTGCTGACAGCCAAGGAACCCCCCCCCCCCAGTAGCCCAGTTTATCTAGCTTCGAAACGCCCATTCGGGCCGCCAAGCAATGCGGAAAGCCCTAGTCCCAACAGTGATATGAAAGACATTCCCCCAGCCACAAAGGAGCTGGAGGCCGGGGTTCAATGGAACGCAAGTGGTGTTGTAATAAACGCATTGGCCAGACGCCTGGGTGATATGGCACCTCCTGTCCGTACAGTTGGGGAACAGACATGTTATATTCGTTTCCACCTCTACCAGCAAACAGCCGTATCCTTCACTGCTGAAACAATTCTCGTACGACCGGGAATCCCTATTGGGAGTGAAGTGGCTAAGTATATATGCCCTCCACCGTTGCAGCCTATCATACTGTGAATGGGAATTATCCCGAGGAAGGGGAAGGCAAATAGCCGGTGGTGCTGAACCCGGATCGTAAGGAAGAGTGACTTGCTCGGGCAGTGGCTCGGAATGCTGACAATGAACCACCGTTTGGGGAGTGCCCCAAAGCGGTGAAACAGAAAATAACCTAAACACTGCTACGGGGTTCGGGTAGCAGACAACCCGTCCGTGGCCATACAAGCGATGGTAAATCTGGTAGAAGTGATTCATACTACCCAGGTTTTCCTCAGTTTGGCCTTTAACTAAATTAAGTGTATCTCCCGATAACCTACGTTCTAGCTGTACTTCCCTTCTCACACGCCCCATCTCTCTCTCGTCCCTCTCTCTCTCTCACAATCTCTTCCTACGCTCTCCTGACGGTCTGATGTTACCTTTGTCACACCAATCTTAACACATCCAAAATCAAATTTACATGTACTCCAAAAACAAGGCAATGTCCATATAATGTTCCCTTCCCATCGCCGGGACCGGTGCAATTGCTTCATGAGTCCTGCATTCTCCTTAACTTTGAGGACCTTCCATGAGTCGATACCATGTCCTCGTATATGGGGGCAGCGAAGAACATCATCTTTGCATAGGTGATGTATCCTTGTAGATTGGTTGGGGTTACAAATGTAGTTAATATTCCCCTTTTCCATGTCCGTCGCCAATAACACGCCAAGCGAGGTGAGGCCAAATATCACACAGACGGTGCGTAGCCACCCCATCATGCTCCACACCTGTAAAATAGCACTGGAGAAGGGAGGCAGGTTAATCTGTCCAAGAAAATGAGGCCCGTTATCAGAACTCAACTGAGCTGGTCTACTGTACCGGGGAATGATTTCCCGCATCAGAACTTTAACCACAGTAGCAGCTTTATTATCGGTAGTCGGATACGCCTCAACCCATCTGCTGATCCCATCCACAATGACCAAAACATATTTATAACATTGACACCTTTCCAACTCAATGTAATCCATTTGGAGCGTCTCAAAGGGACCACTGGCCAACGGGGTTTGCCCCATCCCACAAGGGATACCTTTTCCGGCGTTATATTGCTGACAAATCAAACACCGATTACTGATACTCTGGGCCAACCCCTGCATTTTAGGGGGCCACCAAGTGTCCAGCAACAAATCACTAGTCCCCCGAGCCCCACAATGAGTTGCAAAGTGTACACATTCGATGACCCATAAAGCCAGTACATCAGACATACAAGTCTGATGTGCTGGCGTGGTCCATAAAGAGGAAACAGAATCATATGTACAACCTAACCGTTTCCACATTTGTTTATCACTCTCAGGAGCGTCCTCCTGTAACCTTATGACGTCTTGGATGGTTGGCATTGACTTGTCAGAAGCAGACATATTTACAGTAGATCGTTTAGTCTGACTTAACATTTTAGGCACCATCACTTGCTGAATTTGCGCTGCTGTCCACGCTGCACAATCTGCTTGTTCATTACCAATGTCAACTGGGGTCTTACCATTTGTGTGGGCAGCGCATTTAATAACGGAAATCTGCGCGGGCATAAGAAGGGCCTGCAGTAAGTCATTAACTAAACCCCGGTGGGATATTTGACAACACATAATCATGTCAGGTTGTTCTGACGAAATGTCACTCAAATCGTCCCTTATTGTGGTAGTTTCCTGAATCAAGGCTAAACAGTCGTGGCCAGGTGCGTCTTCATGGACAGGGGGACCACTAAGAAAACAGGCTGGATTGATAGTGGTAGTGTTTAAATGTCAGACGTGGATTGTTCAAAAGGTATACCTCATACCTATTCTGATGAGCTGCGGTAAGATGCTGAGTCTGCAGTTGCCTCAGTAGTGCGATGACCGAGTGGGAGCTATACACCGTAATATCCTGTTGGAGGGTGAGAGCATGTAACGGCTATGCGATGGCATTGATTGAACGTAAATCCTGTACTAATCGGTACTGGTCTGGTTTGGCTGGTTTAGGCACAGCAAGTATGGGGGTGTTACATTCTGATTGGCAAGGGACCAAAATACCCTGTTGCAACAGCTCTTGAATTAATTTGTCTATAGACGGAGCAGCTTGGGATTTCAGGAGGTATTGCCGAATGGAAGGTAGCTTTACATGATCCTTAATCGTTACCTTTGTAGGTGTAACATTTGTCTTTCCCACTTGTGATGGGTATTTCGCCCAGACCTGTGGACTGACATATTCCAAAACATCATGTCCCCAGTGATGCTGCAGTCGAGTGTTAATTGTTTCAGGGACCTCAAAATATTTTATGGCAGTGCCGTCTGGCATGACTTGAAGTGCGTACTCTGTTGGATCCGAATGATCCACTGCCCTCCTTACCATTTGCCCCAGATCCCTGGCATGGTACTGGTCGTGGACCTGACGTGTAATATGAGGGCTTACCGAAGCTGACTGTTGCCATAAATGTGGTGATATTGTAACAAAATCGGCTGTACCTTCTTTTCCCGTGACTGTGGCTGTAACCTTGACTGGCCATTCGGTCCCAATTAATGGCCGGTATTTGTCCTCCAACTCCCTGTTTTGTCCGGTTCTGTCATAGGCCAGGGTAACGTGATGCAGTGAATGTTCAATGTCTAACGTCCACCACTGGGGGTGATAGAAATATAGCACTGTTGTCTCATCCTCCATGATTGGACCGTTACCCCTTCGTCTCCGTACTCTAGCTGTAGCTGGAAGATACACAGTAAATCTCGGGCCAACAAGTTACAGTCCAATCCAGTAGTCACTACAAACTGATGATCTGCAGACTTATTCTCGTAAGTGACTGTCACAGGTTCAGAAATAGGATACTGACACACCTGTCCTTAGAACCCCGACAATTGCTGGGTGTGGTCGGATAATGGTAGTCGAAGTTCTGATTGCACAGAAGACATGGCTGCTCCAGTGTCGTTTACAAATGAGTGATGTTCATCTCCTATCTGCAGAGAGATAATAGGTTCCCTGTCCGATTGGAGAGTCCTTATGACTAAATTAGCTAGTCAATCCTGTGTTGGGAAAGGGTTTGCCTGGGAGAAGTCAGTGTACCTCGTCTGTCTTCCTCCTTCTGCTGCCTGTCTTTTAAAGGGGCATTCCTGTTGCCAGTGATCTGCACGTCCGCAATTAAAACATGCATTGCTCCCTCTATATCTGCCCCGTCCTCTTCTCCCAGTAGACCAATGGCCCTTCAGAGGGGGCGGCGGTTGTAAAGCTGTTGGTGCATACAGTGGGCCATAAAAAGGAGCTGAGGGTCCCTTTGGGTGGGTTTGATATCCTCCCCCTCGCTGATCCACCCACCCAAAGTCACAATATTGGGGCTCCTGCTGGTAAACTACCATTTCTGCCGCTTGTTGGGGTCGCAGATCATCCTTTTTCATTACATACTCAGTCTTAACCTTTGTAACTGAGCCTCCTTCCTGGCCTACACCCTCCTTCCAATAAAATCTGACTGCCCTTGCCACCTGGGAAGGGTCGTTCTCTGTCCAATTCATGTTATTACATTTCACAGCAGTAGCCACGGAAGGTGGTAGGCAATGCATTAACATAGCACAGTATTGAGGGGAATTCTGACCATTTTGATATGGCAAGTCGCCTGACTGCCCACGGTAGATTTCATTAAAACGCTCCAGAAATTCCTCTGGCTCTTCAGTCTTCTTAGGTTTTAGGTCTAAGATAGCAGAAATATTTATGGGCTTTTGAAATGTGCTATTCAACGCATTCAGGATCTGTGTCCGTCTATCGTCGTCTAACGCATGGGCTTGCTGAAGTGCGGCGTGGCTAGCATAATTCAGGTGATTGGTATCTTCCTAATCGGCAACTGTCTCTGCGTCTCACCAGGGGGCACTCTAGCTATTTCCTCTGGTTCTTCCAAGACTTCAACGTCCCTCCCTGTCACTAGAGGGAGTTCTTTCTCTTCAAAATCATCTGTTGCAGCTCCCTTTGTTCTGAAATTTGCGGTTTCCCCTTTGTTTGGAGGGATTTAGGTGGTATGCTTAATTGTTTCTGGTTATGATTAAGCCCTTCTCTTGCTGTCCGAGATCTGGTCCTAGAGCTAACTGGGCTTGCGGAACAGAGCTCCTCTTTCTCTACTGATCGTGAAGATGGTAAATCAGGACCCACACTATCAACGAAAAAGGGCTGGAGTTACTGGCATGATTGGAATCTGGGGAGCAGTGACTGGATATAAATTATTATACTCTGGTGGTTCTGGAATTAGTGAAGACAATGCTACAGGTGCAGTCAAAACTTTTACTGACATTTTTAAATTATTGAATTAATCATTTTCTGTCAATTCAAGGCCAGCCATTGAACTACGTAGCTCATCTTTTGTTTGACCCGTGCCTTTCCTATCTCTACTTGCGCGTTTTATTTTTCTTGGCAAAACGATTGAAAAGGTTCTAACAGTGTTCTTTTAAAACTTAAAAATGTTTGAAAATTCAAATTGAATTACTGCAACTTGCAAGCTTAGCTCTGATCTCAACTCAGAACTAAATTTACGATTTGCTTAACACAACTTGTATAACATTTACAACTTAATTAATTCTTTATCTTAACAATTTTTCTTTTAACAAGTTTTTCTTACATTCACAAAAATGTTGGCAAAGTCAACTATCATCTCCAGATTTACACTTTTTAAAATGGTGTCAGTGATCTTCTTTAAGTTTCTATTAATTCACAAATAAAATGAGATAAACATTATTTCAAGTAAGTAAAACTTAAGATTCTGGCAATTTCAATCAATTGCTTTCGAAAATAACAACTTTTATCAAAGAGGTGGAGAATCCCACTGGTTTCCTTTAATTAATTCAAAACGTAACTTTGCTGGAGTTCACTGACTCAAAGGAAAGGTATCCGATTACACTACAGGCTGCTGCTGTTATCTCAAGGCCTGAGTGAGAAGCACTGTCTGTCGTCTTTAACTTTGGCTGCTGCTGTTAACCGTTTGAGAGACTTCTGCTTCAACCAATATGCAGCATCCAGCTTTCAAGACGGGATGTTCTTGTCTTGAAATTTATCCAAGCAATTCCCCACAATCTCAACTAGTCCTCAGAACTGTGTTTTTCGCCACTACAGTCCAAGGGTACAATTTTTTTTTTTAGCTTAATCAACTATAGATTTAAAACACTCACACATGGAATTGAATCATCTTCAGATTTAAAAACACTCATTGAACTGAACCCTCATCCTGAGGTCACATCAGCCATAAAAACACTTATACTGGACTGAACCTTCACTACTGAAGTCACATCAGCCATAAAAACACTTATACTTGGAATTGAATCATCATTTTAGATGTCCCATCAACCCAAAACCTAACCCAAGCCGAATCAACAATATGAAATCCCATCAATTAAATTTCTAATCCCCAGACTGACCTTTGATTTCATCGAGACGATCTTTCCGTACCAACCGCGAGTGACCAGACTAATCAGACGATAAGAAGAGGGGAAAAATCAATGTGTGGTCATTTTCCAGCTTTACATTGTGGGCCCTTTTTCCCCATCCTCCTGTTCATAATCAGTCTAATTCTGATTTCGCAGTTGGTCAGAACCGTCTTGAGAAATCCCGGGTTTTCGGCACCAAATGACAAATCCCAAATTTCTTTACCCGTCAGTCTGGCCTCAATAAAAGTCGAGATGGATTTGCAGGTACAGCATTTGTTATTTTATTTAGCTTGCAAGCTTGATTCATTTCACAGAAGCATAGGACACATCCAGTCTCCTACATCCCGGAAAGCGAATGAACAAAGAGACAAAGGGATCTCTGCAAATCAATTCAAATGGTATCAAGTTTCACATACACGATTCCCATAGGTCAGCCTATACCCCTCCTGACCTAGTCAGACATTCTGATTGGCTCACTTCCAATCCCTTTCTCTGGCCCCTATTACCCAGCATCCTTTTCTCCTCCTTTGGTGGACACACCTCTTCCTGCTTTGCCATGCGGTCTGAAATCCTTTGTCTGTGAACTCACCAGAATGAGACTGGCCTATCTCTACATTACAGTAACTAATATCTCAAAAGTAACTATTTTATATCACATTAGTCATGCTCGTACCAAGAGGAGTCCCCCGAGGTATGGGAAATGATCCACATTGTCCAAGGCTCACCGTGGATCTTGATGCTTGGGGGGGGGGGGGGGGGTGCAGTTTTGTGTGGCAAGAGCGGGCTGGTAGAGAACCTTTGTTTTGATGTTTAGTCTGAGGCTCATTCTTTCATATGCCTTGGTGAATTTGTCGACGATAATTTGTAGCTCGGCCTCTGAATGTGCGCGCACACGGGAATTTTCTGCGTACTGCAGTTCAATGATAGAGGTTAGGGTGGTCTTGGTTCTGGCCTGGAGGTGTTGAAGGCTGAAGTTTCCCGCTTGTCCAGTAGGTTAGCTCCACACCAGTGGGGATCTTCAGGGTGACGGGGTGGAGTGGGGCTGCAAGGAAGATGGAAAAGAGCCTTGGTGCAATGACGCAGCACTGTTTGACCCCAGTTTGCACACATATTGGGCCTGTGGTGGTTCCGTTGGTGAGGATCACGGCTTAGACAATAAGACCATAAGACAGAGGAGCAAAATTAGGCCACTTGGACCATCAAGTCTGCTCCGCCATTCACTCATGGCTGATATTTTCTCATCCCCATTAGAACATAGAACATAGAACAATACAGCGCAGGACAGGCCCTTCGGCCCACGATGTTGCACCAAAACAAAAGCCATCTAACCTACACTATGCCATTATCATCCATATGTTTATCCAATAAACTTTTAAATGCCCTCAATGTTGGCGAGTTCACTACTGTAGCAGGTAGGGCATTCCACGGCCTCACTACTCTTTGCGTAAAGAACCTACCTCTGACCTCTCTCCTATATCTATTACCCCTCAGTTTAAAGTTATGTCCCCTCGTGCCAGCCATATCCATCCGCGGGAGAAGGCTCTCACTGTCCACCCTATCCAACCCCCTGATCATTTTGTATGCCTCTATTAAGTCTCCTCTTAACCTTCTTCTCTCCAACGAAAACAACCTCAAGTCCATCAGCCTTTCCTCATAAGATTTTCCCTCCATACCAGGCAACATCCTGGTAAATCTCCTCTGCACCCGCTCCAAAGCCTCCACGTCCTTCCTATAATGCGGTGACCAGAACTGTACGCAATACTCCAAATGCGGCCGTACCAGAGTTCTGTACAGCTGCAACATGACCTCCCGACTCCGGAACTCAATCCCTCTACCAATAAAGGCCATTCTCCTGCCTTCTCCCCATAACCCCTGATCCCCTTATTAATCAAGAACCTATCTATCTCTGTCTTCAAGACACTCAGTGAATTGGCCTCCACAGCCATCTGCGGCAAAGAGTTCCACAGATTCACCACCCCCTGACTGAAGAAATTCCTCCTCATCCATCTCTGTTTTAAAGGAATGTCCCTTTAGTCTGAGATGGTATCCTCTGGTTCTAATTTTTCCTACAAGTGGAAAAATCCTCTCCATGTCCACTCTATCCATGCCTCGCAGTATCTTGCAAGTTTCAATAAGATCCTCTCCCATCCTTCTAAACTCCAACGAGTACAGACCCAGAGTCCTCAAACATTCCTCATACGACAAGTTCTTCATTCCAGAGATCATTCTTGTGAACCTCCTCTGGACCCTTTCCAAAGCCAGCACATCCCTCCTTAGATATGGGGCCAGTTAGAAAACTGCTCACAATACTCCAAATGGGGTCTGACTAAAGCCTTATACAGCCTCAGAAGTACATCCCTGGTCTTGTATTCTAGCCCTCTTGACATGAATGCTAACATTGCATTTGCCTTCTTAACTGCCGACTGTCCGGGGATGTGCGGGTTGGGTGGATTGGCCATGCTAAATTGCCCAATAGCGTTCAAAAAGGTTAAATGGGGTTAGTGGATTGTGGAGATAGGGTGGAGGTCTGGGTTTGGGTGGGTGGTCTTTCCAGTGCGGACTTAATAGGCCAAATGGCCTCCGTCTGCACTGTAAATTCTATGTCTAAATTCTATGCCCGATTGCTGAAGCCTTTTGAGCAGAGGCCAGAACATCTCATTATTGTTCACGGTAACTTTTGCAAGCCCTTTCCTTCCACACAGGCTACGAGATAGGAGTGCACCATGGAGCTTCAAGAGATATAAAAAATTTAAAAACAGCGTTTCCATTGACTTGTATCTATCTCAGGTTGCTGGTACTATTGAATCTTGGTGTTCTGATTAGGATGTATCCAACAAGCAGACTACGGCTCTAAAAACCCTGAAAGTTGCCACCCAGGTTGAGAGGGTTGTTAAGAAAGCGTATGGTGTGTTAGCTTTTATTGGGAGAGGGATTGAGTTTCGGAGCCATGAGGTCATGTTGCAACTGTACAAAACTCTGGTGCGGCCGCATTTGGAGTATTGCGTGCAATTCTGGTCGCCGCATTATAGGAAGGATGTGGAAGCATTGGAAAGGGTGCAGAGGAGGTTTACCAGAATGTTGCCTGGTATGGAGGGAAGATCTTATGAGGAAAGGCTGAGGGACTTGAGGCTGTTTTCGTTAGAGAGAAGAAGGTTAAGAGGTGACTTAATTGAGGTATACAAGATGATCAGAGGATTGGATAGGGTGGACAGTGAGAGCCTTCTTCCTCGGATGGTGATGTCTAGCACGAGGGGACATAGCTTTAAATTGAGGGGAGATAGATATAAGACAGATGTCAGAGGTAGGTTCTTTGCTCAGGGAGTAGTAAGGGCGTGGAATGCCCTGCCTGCAACAGTAGTGGACTCGCCAACACTAAGGGCATTCAAATGGTCATTGGATAGACATATGGACGATAAGGGAATAGTGTAGATGGGCTTTAGAGTGGTTTCACAGGTCGGCGCAACATCGAGGGCCGAAGGGCCTGTACTGCACAGTAATGTTCTATGAACCTGAACATTAACCTTAAGAGAATCGTGAACAAGGACTCCTAAGTCCCTTTGTGCTTCTGCTTTCCGAAGCATTTCCCCATTTAGAAAATAATCTATGCCTAAATTCCTCCTTCCAAAGTGCATAACCTCACACTTTTCTACATTGTATTTCATTTGCCACTTAATTGCCCACTCTCCTAGCTTGTCCAAGTCCTTCTGCATCCCCTTGCTTCCTCAATATTACCTGTCCCTCTACAGATCTTTGTATCATCTGCAAACTTCTCAACAGTGCCTTCAGTACCTTCTTCCAGATCATTAATGTATATTGTAAAAAGTTGTGGTCCCAGCACAGACCTCTGAGGCACACCACTAGTCATCGGCTGCCATCCTGAAAAAGACCCCTTTATCCCCACCCTCTGCCGTCTGCCAGTCAGCCAATCCACTATCCATGCCAGGATCTTACCCTGAATACCATGATCTCTTAAATTATTTAACAGTCTCCTATGCGGCACCTTGTCAAAGGCCTTCTGGAAATCGAAATAAATCACGTCCACTGGTTCTCCTTTGTCTAACTTCCTTGTTCCCTCCTCAAAGAGCTCTAACAGATTTGTCAGACATGACCACCCTTTGACAAAGCCGTGCTGACTCAGCCCTATTTTACCATGCACTTCCAAGTGCTTCGCGATCTCATCTTTAATAAGACTCTAAAATCTTACCAATGACTGAAGTCAGGCTAACCGGCCTATAATTTCCCATCTTCTGCCTCCCTCCCTTCTGAAACAGTGGTTTTACATTAGCCACCTTCCAGTCCTCTGGGACCCTTCCTGCCTCCAGTGATTCCTGAAAGATCATCACTAATGCCTCCACAATTTCCTCAGCTATCTCTTTTAGGACCCTGGGGTGTCGTCCATCCGGTCCAGGTGAATTATCCACCTTCAGACCTTTCAGTTTCCCCAGAACCTTCTCCTTAGTAATGGTCACTGCACTCACCTCTGCCCCCTGGTTCTCCTGGAGCTCTGGCATACCGCTGGTGTCTTCCAGCGTGCAGACTGATGCAAAGTAACTATTCAGTTCCTCTGCCATTTCTTTGTTTCCCATTATTACTTCTCCAGCCACATTTTCTAGTGGTCCAATTTCTATTTTTGCCTCTCTATTACTTGTATATATTGTTATGGGCGAGGCGTTTTCAGAACCCCAAAATGTATCATGGAGTTCAACCAACCTCTCCCTTTAATGGATGTGTTGCTTTTCCGAGCACGCGGCTTGTTCCCCAGGTGTGATATTACAATTATGGACACGTGGTTTTTAAACACAAAACAATGTTTATTCTATGAACTCAACTTAACCTTTCAAATGAACATTGGATCCCTTAACACCCTTATTTCAGAGATAACCCTGAAAATAATACACCACAAAATGATCCCTCAAAATGTTCCTTCAAACATCCAAAAGGCTTCAAACCTTCAAAATAGTAACACACCAGTCACAATTAATATATATTTTCTGTTTTATGGCAGAGATATATATGCTTGGTTGACTTCAGCTCCAGCACCTTGCTTTCTTCCTGCAACTCTCTGGAAACACAGACACGCCCAAGCTGCTTTTTCAAACTGGCTTTCTCCCTTCAAGCAGATCACAGCAAACCAGAACTTCTCAAGTTGCTGTCTCAAACTTGCTTTCTCCTTTTAAGAAGCTCACAGCAAAACAGCCAGGCACTTTTAAACTGCTCTCAGCAAAACCAGCCAGGTACTTTTCAAAACTGAAACTTCAAAAATGGCTGAACTGAGCTGAGCTCCACCCACTCTATGACATCACTGTTTTCTTAAAGGTACATTGCTTAAACATCCAATTCTTAACAGTACTCTCACATGACACCTCCCCCCAAGAAAAAAAAATAAACCATCAACTTCAAGATGGTTTCATTTTTCACTTTTGCACCATCCACTAAGAAATGTACACAGTAAATATACCTTTTCGTTTTTAAACAAAACAACACACGCAAACAGGTATAACAATATAGTCCATTTTCCTTTGTTCTTCTTCCTCCAACCGAAATCCTTCTCGATTAACAGGCTCTTTGAACAAAATCTCTGCACGATCCATCCATTCCTCTACTCCGCTGCATTTCTCTTTAGAATCAGATACTTTAGTTCAATCTGACCACAGAGCCCCTTGCAATTCTCCAATGCAGGAATATTGGTGATCACAGCTTTCAGGCAGTCAAATGCCATTGAAATTTTTGACGCTTCATTAGCAAGTCCATCAGTGGAGTAATCGCGCCACAAAACCTTTGCACAAATGTTCGATCAAATCCACTCATGCTAAGAAATCGCATTATTTCCCTTTGTCTTGAGGGTATCGGAAACTCATCAAGGAAAGTGATTCGGGCTTCTCCAAATTCACTTTCGGCTAGGTTCATAACCAAACCCGCCTCCTGAAGTCGATCGAAGAACTCCATACAATATTTTAAATGTTCTTTCCATGTCTGGAAGTTGGGAATAAAAGCAGATTGTCCCACTTTCTCCATGCAATCCTTCAAACGTGGGATAGGGTAAGAGTCCATTCTTGTAACTGCAGTCACCTTTTGATAGTCCACACACAACCGTTGGGTACCGTCTGGTTTAGGTACCATCACTATGGGTGAGCTCCATTGGCTGCAACCCACTTCAATTATGCCATTCTTCAGCATACTCTCAATCTCTCTGTTAACCTGTGTCAATTTTAAAGGGTTAAGTCTATATGGATGTTGTTTGATAGGAACAGCATTTCCCACCTCTACATCATGTATAGCCATTTTAGTACTTCCCAATTTATCTCTACAAACTTGCCCAGGTGATATTAATAACTCTTTCAGGTCAGTTCGTTTTTCCTCCGGAAAGTAACTTAACAATTCATCCCAATTTTTAAAAACATCCTCATTTTCCAATTTAATTTGAGGTATGTCAAATTCACAGTCATCTGGATTTGGTTTGTCACTTTGAGTTAGAATCATTAAAACCTCCTTTTTCTCTCCTTCCCTTTCAAAGTACCTTTTAAGCATATTCACATGACACACTCAGTGAGATTTCCTTCTATCTGGTGTTTTTATCACATAATTCACCTCACTTAATTTCCTTTCAATCTGATACGGTCCACAAAACCTAGCTTTTAAAGACTCACCTACCACTGGTAACAACACTAAAACTTTATCACCACTGGCAAAACTACGAACTTTGGATTTCTTGTCCGCTACCCGTTTCATCACATTTTGTGCAATTTTCAAATGTTGTCTAGCCAATTTACCTGCTCTATTTAATCGTTCCCTAAAATTTGACACGTAATCCAACAGTGTAATTTCCGATTTCTCACCCACCAATTTTTCCTTAATCAATTTAAGTGGTCCTCTTACTGTAGCCACCTAAATTGGCCAACTCCCGATTTAAAATGGTGAACAGCAAAGGCTGATGGGAAAGTCAGCCAACAAGACAGAAACCAGCAGCTGCAGGTTTGCTGTGTATTTACCTCTGGAAAGGCCAGACAACATCGATACCAGTGACCATCAGCATAACAAAGTAACAGCCATCTGCATACTGATGAGCAATCCCCGGGAACAATAAGTAACATTTTGGACACAAAGCAAAGCCAGACTCCTCCGCACCAGCAGGCGCCAACACAAAGGAGGTGAACGAGCACCTCAAGACCGCCCATCGATCAGGGAACCGCTCCAGTATTGGACAAAATCGAACCAAGCGATTGGGACAAAGTCCAATCACTTGGGACCAAGTACAGGGTCCGCCCCGAAAGGCGGGAAGCCCCTGGGGACTATAAGAGTTAAGCCCCAAGTTCAAATCGCTCTCTTCTTCACCTCTGCGTCCTGCCTGGGTCACCCAACAACACGAACCAACATTGACCGTGACCAGTGCAGTGACGACCGACAGACGTAAGTCTTAATTCAACGCTCGCTACGAGATAGGCGCTCCAAGCTACAAATCCGTACCAACTTCGAATCCCACAGACTCAGAACCCGAACGAAAGGCCATTTGTTCCCCTGACCTGGTGGGCCAGTCCGAAGTTAAATATAGGCCTGTTAGTTGTAGAAGTAGCTTAGACGTAGAATTTGCGCATGAGTAGCGATTACTGTGTATAATAAATGTGCTTTGATTTAAATCTTACTAATCGGTGTATTGGGTTATTGATCATTACTCGGACTTGAACCTCGTGGCGGTATCATAAAGATACCTGGCGACTCGAGAGCAAAGTTAATAAAACAGAGCAATTGAACCAAGGAGAAAATCAGCAACATTACCTCATGACCAAAAATTAGTTCAAATGGACGAAATTTGGTAGATTCATTAGGTGCATCACTAATTGCAAACAATACGAATGGGATTCCTTTATCCCAGTCCTCTGGATACTCTTGACAATACGCCCTCAACATTGTCTTTAATGTCTGATGCCACCTTTCTAACGCTCCCTGCGATTCTGGATGGTACGCAGTTGATTTAAATTGTTTTATTCCTAAGCTATCCATAACTTCTTTGAATAACTTTGAAGTAAAATTCGATCCTTGATCCGATTGAATTTCTGTGGGTAGTCCATATCTAGTAAAGAATTTAAGTAACTCCTCCACAATCCTTTTAGCTGTAATATTACGTACTGGAATAGCCCCTGGAAATCTAGTAGACACAGCCATTATAGTCAAAAGATATTGATTCCCACTTTTTGTTTTAGGAAGCGATCCTACACAATCAATTAGGACCCTCGTAAAAGGTTCCTCAAATGCTGGAATGGGTATTAAGGGCGCTGGTTTTATCACTGCTTGAGGTTTCCCTATCACTTGACATGTGTGACATGATTGACAAAATTTAACTACATCTTTATGTAGTCCAGGTCAATAAAAATGTTTCTGGATTTTAGCTTGAGTTTTCCTTATTCCCAAATGACCTCCCACTGGTACATCATGTGCAACTCGCAACACCTCCTTTCTATACCCTACCGGCAATACTACTTGATGAACTTCTGCCCACTTTTCATCCGCCTGCATATGTACAGGTCTCCATTTTCTCATCAAGACATCACTTTTACGATAATAACACTCCGGTATACTCTCAGATTCCTCTTCCGTATATGCTTTCTGATATATCCGTTTTATTTCTACATCTTTCTGTTCTAACTCCGCCAATTTTCCTGAACTAAAAATATCCTCCTCATCCTCCACCTGTTCTTGTTCTTTTTCAACTATTTGATCAAAAATCATTTCTGATAATTGCACTTCATCTTCACTCTTTGATTTCTCCTCGTCTTACCCTGTGACTTTGTGACCTTGTTACTACATAATCCGGAAAAATCCCAGGATATTCGTCCTTCAACACTTCAGTTGTCTGATTTTCCACTGGCTTATCAACCACAGTAGGCAACACTCCCACCTGCAATCCAGCTATATCATTACCCAAGATAAACTGTATTCCTGGACAAGATAGTTTATCTATTACTCCTACTACCACTTCACCACTCTTCACTGGACTTTCCAACCTTACCTTATATAATGGAACGCTACTCCTCTCACCCTGAACTCCACATATCACCACCTTTTCTGGCAACATTCTTCCCAAACTACATAATTCCTCATCTCTTACCATTAAAGATTGACTAGCCCCTGTATCTCTTAAAATTGTGACTTCTTTACCTGCTCCTCCTGATACACATGAGTAAACTTTACACAGACAAGTAAATTCTTTAAAGATATATGACACCTTCTTAACAATTACTTCTTGAACAGCCTGTACAATCATTTGCACCTCCTTCGCTTCCCTTGGGCTTTCCTTCACCACTCTAACAAACCCCACTGTCTTATCCTGTTTTACCACATCAGCCTTCCTAGTGCTTTTCTTCAACCACCAACACTGACTTTACATGGCCTAGTTGATTACAGTGAAAACATTTGAAACTTTTCATGTCCCTTCCACCCTCCTGGATTTCTTTTTTAATCTGAGGTACACTCTCTTTATTATCTCCCATCAGATCACCTTTACCTTTACCACTTGAGTATTTCTCATGTCCCCAGTTTCTATCCCTCACCGGCTGAAACTGATGTCAGAAACCAATCTTTGACTTATGAACTAATTCAAAATCATCTGCCATTTCCGCTGCTAATCTCGCAGTTTTAACCCTCTGTTCTTCCACATGAGTTCTCACTACATCAGGAATTGAATTCTTAAACTCCTCCAAAAGTATAATTTCTCTGAGAGCTTCATAGGTTTGGTCTATTTTCAAAGCCATTATCCACCTATCAAAAGTACTCTGTTTGAGCTTTTCAAACTCCATGTATGTTTGACCAAATTCTTTCCTTAAATTTCTAAACCTTTGTCTGTAAGCTTCAGGCACTAGCTCATATGCACCTAAGATGGATTTCTTCACCTCCTCATACGTTCCAGATACCTCCTCCGGTAGTGATGCAAACACTTCACTAGCCCTACCTACCAGCTTTGTTTGAATCAGTAATACCCACATGTTCTGTGGCCATTGCATTTGTTTAGCTACCTTCTCAAATGAAATGAAAAAGGCGTCTACGTCCTTCCTGTCAAACCTTGGCAATGCTTGGACATATTTAAATAGATCCTGTCTTCGACTACGACGCTCTGTCTCATTATCCTCATCCATCTCCTCCAACTGTATGTGTCCCTTTGCATCTGCCAATTTTAACTGATTTTCATGTTTCAGAGCCATTTTCCGAAGTTCAAACTCTCTCTTTTTCCCTTTCACCTCTATCTCTTTCTTTGTTTCTTTCTTCTCTCTTCTTTTCTTTTTCCTCTCTATCTCTACCTCATTCTATTTCTCTGATTGCATATTCAAGTCGCTTTAATTCTTATTCATGTCCAAGTTGCTTTAATTCTTTTCATGTTCAAATTGCTTAATCTGCAACTGGAGCTTTGCCATATCTAATGAGTCAGAATGTATCACAGGCAAACGTAAATGCACAGATACCGCGTTAAGCACCTCACCTTTTCGTATTTTGCTAGGCAGTGTTAATTGTAATGCTTTTGCCAAACCTAACAGTCTGTCTTTAGTCTCTGTCCATAAGGTATCACGTGTTATCGCGTCCAACCCCAAAAACTTCTGAGCCTCCGAAAGAGCCACGGTTCACAACACTCTCCCCACTTAAACTAAAATACCACACCAGAAAAGAAACAATCCTTCACTGTCTTTAAATTCACAAAAGCCAATCTATTAGATAGACTTTTATCCCCCTCGAGCCCCCAATTTTTATGGGCGAGGCGTTTTCAGAACCCCAAAATGTATCATGGAGTTCAACCAACCTCTCCCCTTAATGGATTTTGTTGCTTTTCCGAGCACGCGGCTTGTTCCCAAATGAAATGTTTTTAAGATAAAGATAGATAGTTTTTTGAAGAATAAAGGGATTAAGGGTTATGGTGTTCGGGCCGGAAAGTGGAGCTGAGTCCACAAAAGATCAGCCATGATCTCATTGAATGGTGGAGCAGGCTCGAGGGGCCAGATGGCCTACTCCTGCTCCTAGTTCTTATGTTCTTATGTTCCCCAGGTGTGATATTACAATTATGTTCACGTGGTTTTTAAACACAAAACAATGTTTATTCTATGAACTCAACTTAACCTTTTAAATAAACATTGGATCCCTTAACACCCCTTACTTCAAAGATAACCCTGAAAATAATACACCACAAAATAATCCCTCAAAATGTTCCTTCAAACATCCAAAAGGCTTCAAACCTTCAAACCAGTAACACACCAGTCACAGTTAATATATATTTTCTGTTTAATGGCAGAGATATATAAGCTTGGTTGACTTCAGCTCCAGCACCTTGCTTTCTTCCTGCAGCTCTCTGGGAACACAGACACACCCAAGCTGCTTTTTCAAACTGGGTTTCTCCCTTCAAGCAGATCACAGGAAACCAGAACTTCTCAAGCTGCTGTCTCAAACTGGCTTTCTCCTTTTAAGCAGCTCACAGCAAAAGAGCCAGGCACTTTTTAAAAAAAATAATTTTTATTCAATTTTCCACAAAATATCAACAACAAAATACAGACAGCTGGAGGAATTTTGGAAGGGCGTAGCGAGGACGGTGTCGAGGGTGGTAGGATCCAGGGTCAAACCGGGCTGGGGGCTCGCAATATTTGGGGTGGCAGAGGAGCCGGGAGTGCAGGAGGCGAAAGAGGCCGGAATTCTGGCCTTTGCGTCCCTGGTAGCCCGGCGAAGGATTCTCCTTCAGTGGAAAGATACGAGGCCCCCAAGCGTGGAATCCTGGATCAGCGATATGGCAGGGTTCATTAAATTGGAGAGGGTGAAATTCGCCTTGAGAGGGTCGGTATAAGGGTTCTTTAGGCGGTGGCAACAGTTCGTAGACTTTCTGGCAGAACGCTAGACATTGGTCAATGGCAGCAGCAGCTCGGGGGGTGGGGGGGGGGGGGGGGTTTACTTTATTTTTGTTTATGTTATTTACACTGGAAGGGTCTGAGGGGGTGTATACACCTGTTGTCTTAAGTCGGGGTGTTAATGTTAATTTATTATTTAGGTACGGGGGGGGAGGGGTTTGGGGGGTTGCTTTTTTAGATTGTGTTTTGTACTTAACCCTGTTGAGTTCTTTTTTCTTTCTCATTTTGTTATTGATAGTTTATGAAAACCTTTAATAAAAAAAAAATTTTTTTTAAAAATCAAATTCAGCCTGGAGGCTACGCCGCTCCCTAAGCAATCCCTCCTCCGGGGCCTCCGCGTACCTCCTATCCACTCTCACCATCTCCCGCACCAACCTCTCCCTCTCTCTCCTCTACCCCCTCTCGTGTGCCCTATTGGAAATCAGCTCTCCTCTGACCACCGCCTTCAGCGCCTCCCAGACCACCCCTACTTGCACCTCCCCATTGTCATTAGCCTCCAGGTACCTCTCTGTACACCTCCGGACCTGCCCACTCACCTCCTCCAGCAACCCCACCTCTAGGCGCCACAGCGGGCGCTGGTCCCTCTCCTCCCCCAACTCGAGGTCCACCCAGTGCGGAGCATGATCAGAAATGGCTATCGCCGAGTACTCCGTATCCTCCATCCTCAGAATCAGCGCCCTGCTCATGACAAAAAAGTCAATCCGGGAGTAGGCCTTGTGAACATGGGAGAAGAATGAAAATTCCCTGGCCCCCGGCCTTGCAAACCTCCATGGATCCACCCCTCCCATCTGGTCCATGAACCCCCTCAGCACCTTGGCTGCCGCCGGCCTCCTGCCCGTCCTAGACCTAGAGCGATCCAATGTCGGATCCAGCACCGTGTTAAAATCCCCCCCATTATCAGGCCCCCCGTCTCCAGGTCCGGAATCCGGCCCAGCATACGCCGCATGAACCCCGCATCGTCCCAATTCGGGGCATATACAATGACCAACACCCGCTCCCCCTGCAGCTTGCCACTTACCATCACATACCTACCGTCATTGTCTGCCACAATGCTCGACGCCTCGAACGACACTCTCTTCCCCACCAAGATCGCCACCCACCGATGTTTTGCATCCAAACCTGAATGAAACACCTGCCCTACCGACCCCTTTCTCAACGTTACCTGATCCGCCACTCTCAGGTGCGTCTACTGAAGCATGGCCACATCCGCCTTCAGCCCCTTCAGGTGCGCGAACACCCGGGCCCACTTGATCGGCCCATTCAGTCCCCTTACATTCCAGGTTATCAGCCGGATCAGGGGCTACTCACCCCTCCCCCCTGCCGACTAGCCATATCCCTTCCTCGGCCAGCCACGTGCCCGCGCCTCCAGCACGGCCCCTTCCCCACAGCGGCAGACCCCTGCCCCGACCTCCTTTACCAACTCCAGCTCCCCCTTGGCCATTCCAGCAGCAACCCGCCCCCCCCCACCCCACCCCCGCCTAGGTCCCCCCCTAGCTGCATTGCTCCCTCCATTGCACTCCCGTAAGTCAGCTGACTCCTGCTGACCCCGGCCACTCCCGCCGCTCCATCGACACCCCCCAGTGTGGAACTCCCCCCCCCCCCCCCCCGCCCCCCCCCATGTCCACCAACGGGATCTCGTCCATTCCACTCCCAGCGCGGGAGAAAAAGCCCGCGCTTCCCAGCTCCGGCCCCTTCAGCCCCAAACGCGGGAAAGCAAGCCCGCGCTTTCCACTCGCCAGTCCCCACCTCCCCAGCGCAGCACACTTTCCAGGCCCGGTCCCACTACCCCCAACGCAGGCCCCCCCCCCCCCCGCCGCCGCCGCCGCCGCCGCCGCCGGGCCCCATCTCCCCTACCGACCATCAACCCCTCTCAAGCAGTTTACCTACCCCCCCCCCCCCCCCGCCCCCCCCACGAGCCCGCCCGGCAGACCTAATTAAAACAATGCCCAATCAACCCCCAAAAAACAAAGAACCCCTCCCTCAAAACTCAACCCAACAATCCCCAACCATCCCTCCACCGCGACCCCTCATCTCCGACCCTTAGTCTGAGTCCAGTTTTTCGGCCAGAACAAAGGCCCACGCCTCCTCCGGGGACTCAAAATAGTGGTGTTGATCCTTATAGGTGACCCACAGACGCGCCGGCTCCAGCATACCGAACTTCACCCCCTTCCTGTGCAGCACCAGCCCTCTTCTTCGCCACCTCCGCGCTCCAATCCTGGTAGATCCGGACCTCCGCGTTCTCCCACCTGCTGCTCCGCTCCTTTTTGGCCCACCTTAACACTCTCTCGATCAGCAAACCGGTGGAACCGCATCAGCACCGCCCGCGGCGGCTCGTTGGGCTTGGGCCTCCTCACCAGCACTCGGTGGGCCCCCTCCAGCTCCAAGGCCCACTAAAAGGCCCCCGCTCCCATCAGCGAATTCAGCATGGTGACCACATAGACCCCACGTCCGATCCCTCCAGCCCCTCCGGGAGACCCAGGATCCGCAGGTTTTTCCGCCTCGACCAGTTCACCATCTCCTCGAACCTCGCCTGCCATTTCTTGTGGAGTGCCTCGTGCGCCTCCACGTTTCCCGCCAGGCCCAGGATCTTGCCCTCATTCTCCAAGACCTTCTGCCGGACCTCCCGGATCGCCGCCCCTTGGGCCATCTGGGTGTCCAGCAGCTTATCGATTGAAGCCTTTATTGGCTCCAGCAGCTCTGGTTTCAGTTCCTTAAAACAACGCTGGAGAATCTCCTGCTGCTCTTGCGCCCACTGCCTCAACGCTGCCTGGTCTCCGCCTGCCGCCACCTTGGTCCTCCTCCCTCGCACCTTTCTTTGCTTGAATGCCACTTTTTAAAAAATTTTATTTTTATATAATCGCCCCACTCCTGGTCCACTCCATACACTATCGCGGGAATGTTGCTATCCCCTTCCCACACCGGGAAACGTCGAACAGGCGCGTTACGGGCCCTGAAAAGAGCCCAAAAGTCCGTTTTTAGCGGGAGCTGCCGAACGTGCAACTTAGCTCCGCATAGCCGCAACCGGAAGTCCCCACAGCCAGGCACTTTTAAACTGCTCTCAGCAAAACCAGCCAGGCACTTCAAAAATGGCTGAACTCAGCTGAGCTCCACCCACTCTATGACATCACTTGTTTTCTTAAAGGTACATTGCTTAAACATCCAGTTCTTAAAGGTACTCTCACATGACAATATTGAAAAAATCTCTTCCTATCTTCCTTTATATTACTAGCTAGCTTGCACTTATACTTCATCTTCTCCCCCCTTATTGCTTTTTTAGTTGTCCTCTGCTCGCTTTTAAAGGCTTCCCAATCCTCTGGTTTGCCACTAATTCTCGCCATTTTGTATGCTTTTTCTTTAGCCTTTATGTTGTCCTTGTCATCCCTCGTCAGCCATGGATGCCTTGTCATCCCCTTAGCATGTTTCCTCCTCCTTGGGATGAATTTCTGTTGTGCGTCCCTAATAACCCCCAAAACTCCTGCCATTGCTGTTTCACTGTCTTCCCTGCTAGGCTCCTTTTCCAATCAACTCTGGCCAGCTCCTCCCTCATGTCTTTGTAGTTACCCTTATTTAATTGTAATACCGTTACATCTGATTGCAGCTTCTCCCTCTCAAACTGCAGGGTAAATTCCATCATATTGTGGTTACTGCTCCCTAAGGGTTCCTTCACCTTAAGCTCCCTAGTCAAGTCTGCCTCATTACACATCACCAAATCCAGAATTGCCTGTTCCCGAGTAGGCTCTGTCATAAGCTGCTCCAAAAAAACATCTCTTAAATATTCCACAAAGTACATTTCTTGGGATCTACTACCAACCTGATTTTCAAAGTCCATCTGCATATTGAAGATCCCATGATTATTGTAATATTGCCTTTTTTACATGCCTTTTCTATCTCCTGATTTATTTTCTGCCCCACATCCTGACTACTGCTAAGGGGCCTGTACATAACTCCCATCAGGGTCTTTTTACCTTTGTGATTCCTCAACTCTACCCACAGAGATTCTATGCCTTCTGATCCTATATCGCTCCTTGCTATCGATTTAACTTCATTCCTAACAATGCAACCCCGCCCCCTTCGCCCATCTGCCTGTCCTTTTGATAGAATATATATCCTTGGATATTTAGATCCCAGCCCTGATCCTCTTGCAGCCACGTCTTTGTGATGTCCACAACATCGTACCGGCCGATTTCAATGTGCGCAACAAGCTCATTTACCTTGTTCCGTATTGTTGCTAACTTTTGCCTTAGTTTAATTGCTCTGTTTTATCACCTTTGCTCTTGAGTCGCCAGGTATCTTTATGATACCGCCACGTGGTTCAAGTCCGAGTAATGATCAATAATCCAATACACCGCTTAGTAAGATTTAAATCAAAGCACATTTATTATACACAGTAATCACTACTCATGTACAAATTCTACGTCTAAGCTACTTCTACAGCTAACAGGCCAATACTTAACTTGGAACTGGCCCACCAGGTCAGGGAAACAAATGGCCTTTCGTTCGGGTTCTGAGCCTGCGGGATTCGAAGTTGGTACAGATTGGTAGCTAGGAGCGCCTATCTCGTAGCGAGCGTTGAAGTAAGACTTACTGGATATCGGCGGCGGCTGAACCGGTCACTGTCAAGGGTTGGGTCGCGTTGCTGAGTGACCCGGTCAAGAAGAACGATTTGAACTTGGGCTTAATTCTTATAGTCCCCAGGGGCTTCCCGCCTTTCGGGGCGGACCCTGAACCTGGTTCCAAGTGATTGGACTTTGTCCCAATCACTTGGTTCGATTTTCTCCAATGCTGGAGCGGTTCCCTGATCGATGGGCGGTCCTGAGGTGGTCGTTCACCTCCCTTTATGTCGGCTTCTGCTGGCGCCAAAGAGTCTGGTTTTGCTTTATGTGTCTAAATGTTGCTCATTGTTCCCGGGGATTGCTCATTAATATGCAGATGGCTGGTGTTTTGTTATGCTGATGGTTGCTGGTATCGATCGTGTCTGGCCTTTCCAGAGGTAAATACACACTTAACCTGCAGCTGCTCGTTTGTGTCCTGTTGGCTGACTTTCCCATCAGCCTTTGCCATTCGCCATTTTAAATCGGGAGTTAGCCAATTTAAATCGGGAGTTAGCCATTTTAACTGGCTACAGTATACTGCGCGCATTTAGGTACACCACCCTCAATCCTGCATTGGCCACCTCCCTTTTCACACTCTCCTCAGTCACTGTACCCTGTACTGTGGCCCTTTTTGATTTTTGACTATGGCTTCTCTGTCTTACACTTTCCCCCTTACTGTCATGTCATCGTGGAGCAGATGGAGAATGGTGACGAATTTCTGCTCCACAGAGTCGAAGGCCTTTGCTAAGTTGATGCTGCTCCCTGCACTTTTCCTGGATTTGTCGCACGCTGAATATCATGTCCATTGAGACTCTTCATGGGCGGACGACGCACTGGGACTCAAGGAGCTCTTCAGCCTCTGGGACGAGACGGTTGAGGAGTATTCTCGCGATGACCTTTCCCGTTGCAGAGAGTAGGGCAATCCCTCTGTAATTTCCACTGTCGATCCTGTCTCATTTCTTGAAGATGGTCACAATTAAGGCATCTCTGAAATCATGCAACATGCTCTCTTCCTTCCAGACAAGGGTGGTGAGATTGTGGATTCTTATCAAGAGTGCATCTCTGCCGCACTTTAGTACTTCTTCGGTTTCGGCGGGAGTGGAGCTGGCTGGTTAGTCAATTTCAGCAGGAGCTGAGAATTTTTCATTTTTCTTTTTTTTTTTAATTAGTTTTTTAGGCGGGAACAGGAAGTCGACCCGCGGACGTCTGGGAAGACCCTCACCAATAAATTCTGGTGGAGAGGAAACCCGAGACACTACACGTGTAGTGTCTCCCACCCGCCCTCCTCCTCTAACCTAATAATAAAACCCATTGGTCTGAGGTAAGTACCATATTTTATTATATTATTATTATTTTTTATAAAAATTTAATTTAGTTGTTAGCCAGATCTTGGTAGAAAGTAAGAGGAATGGCAGGGAAGGGAGTGCAATGTTCCTCCTGCAGGATGTTTGAGGTGAGGGATGCAGTTAGTGTCCCTGCTGATCTTACCTGCAGGAAGTGCTGCCATCTCCAGCTCCTCCAAGACCGAGTTAGGGAACTGGAGCTGGAGTTGGAAGAACTTCGGATCATTCGGGAGGCAGAAGGGGTCATAGATAGCAGCTTCAGGGAATTAGTTACACCAAAGATTGGAGATAGGTGGGTAACTGTAAGAGGGACTGGGAAAAAGCAGTCAGTGCAGGGATCCCCTGCGGTCGTTCCCCTGAGAAACAAGTATACCGCTTTGGATACTTGTGGGGGGGGGGGGACTTACCAGGGGTAAGCCATGGGGTACGGGCCTCTGGCACGGAGTCTGTCCCTGTTGCTCAGAAGGGAAGGGGGGAGAGGAGCAGAGCATTAGTAATTGGGGACTCTATAGTCAGGGGCACAGATAGGAGATTTTGTGGGAGCGTGAGAGACTCACGTTTGGTATGTTGCCTCCCAGGTGCAAGGGTACGTGATGTCTCGGATCGTGTTTTCCGGGTCCTTAGGGGGGAGGGGGAGCAGCCCCAAGTCGTGGTCCACATTGGCACTAACGACATAGGTAGGAAAGGGGACAAGGATGTCAGGCAGGCTTTCAGGGAGCTAGGATGGAAGCTCAGAACTAGAACAAACAGAGTTGTTATCTCTGGGTTGTTGCCCGTGCCACGTGATAGTGAGATGAGGAATAGGGAGAGAGAGCATTTAAACACGTGGCTACAGGGATGGTGCAGGCGGGAGGGATTCAGATTTCTGGATAACTGGGGCTCTTTCTGGGGAAGGTGGGGCCTCTACAGACAGGATGGTCTACATCTGAACCTGAGGGGCACAAATATCCTGGGGGGGAGATTTGTTAGTGCTCTTTGGGGGGGTTTAAACTAATGCAGCAGGGGCATGGGAACCTGGATTGTAGTTTTAGGGTAAGGGAGAATGAGAGTATAGAGGTCAGGAGCACAGATTTGACGTCGCAGGAGGGGGCCAGTGTTCAGGTAGGTGGTTTGAAGTGTGTCTACTTCAATGCCAGGAGTATACGAAACAAGGTAGGGGAACTGGCAGCATGGGTTGGTACATGGGACTTCGATGTTGTGGCCATTTCGGAGACATGGATAGAGCAGGGCCAGGAATGGATGTTGCAGGTTCCGGGGTTTAGGTGTTTTAGTAAGCTCAGAGAAGGAGGCAAAAGAGGGGGAGGTGTGGCGCTGCTAGTCAAGAGCAGTATTACGGTGGCGGAGAGGATGCTAGATGGGGACTCTTCTTCCGAGGTGGTATGGGCTGAAGTTAGAAACAGGAAAGGAGAGGTCACCCTGTTGGGAGTTTTTTATAGGCCTCCTAATAGTTCTAGGGATGTAGAGGAAAGGATGGCGAAGATGATTCTGGATATGAGCGAAAGTAACAGGGTAGTTATTATGGGAGACTTTAACTTTCCAAATATTGACTGGAAAAGATATAGTTTGAGTACAATAGATGGGTCGTTTTTTGTACAGTGTGTGCAGGAGGGTTTCCTGAAACAATATGTTGACAGGCCAACAAGAGGCGAGGCCACGTTGGATTTGGTTTTGGGTAATGAACCAGGCCAGGTGTTGGATTTGGAGGTGGGAGAGCACTTTGGGGACAGTGACCACAATTCGGTGACGTTTACGTTAATGATGGAAAGGGATAAGTATACACCGCAGGGCAAGAGTTATAGCTGGGGGAAGGGCAATTATGATGCCATTAGACGTGACTTGGGGGGGATAAGGTGGAGAAGTAGGCTGCAAGTGTTGGGCACACTGGATAAGTGGGGCTTGTTCAAGGATCAGCTACTGCGTGTTCTTGATAAGTATGTACCGGTCAGACAGGGAGGAAGGCGTCGAGCGAGGGAACCGTGGTTTACCAAGGAAGTGGAATCTCTTGTTAAGAGGAAGAAGGAGGCCTATGTGAAGATGAAGTGTGAAGTTTCGGTTGAGGCGATGGATAGTTACAAGGTAGCGAGGAGGGATCTAAAGAGAGAGCTAAGACGAGCAAGGAGGGGACATGAGAAGTATTTGGCAGGAAGGATCAAGGAAAACCCAAAAGCTTTCTATAGGTATGTCAGGAATAAGCGAATGACTAGGGAAAGAGTAGGACCAGTCAAGGACAGGGATGGGAAATTGTGTGTGGAGTCTGAAGAGATAGGCGAGATACTAAATGAATATTTTTCGTCAGTATTCACTCAGGAAAAAGATAATGTTGTGGAGGAGAATGCTGAGCCCCAGGCTAATAGAATAGATGGCATTGAGGTACGTAGGGAAGAGGTGTTGGCAATTCTGGACAGGCTGAAAACAGATAAGTCCCCGGGACCTGATGGGATTTATCCTAGGATTCTCTGCGAGGCCAGGGAAGAGATTGCTGGACCTTTGGCTTTGATTTTTATGTCATCATTGGCTACAGGAATAGTGCCAGAGGACTGGAGGACAGCAAATGTGGTCCCTTTGTTCAAAAAGGGGAGCAGAGACAACCCCGGCAACTATAGACCGGTAAGCCTCACGTCTGTAGTGGGTAAAGTCTTGGAGGGGATTATAAGAGACAAGATTTATAATCATCTAGATAGGAATAATATGATCAGGGATAGTCAGCATGGCTTTGTGAAGGGTAGGTCATGCCTCACAAACTTTATCGAGTTCTTTGAGAAGGTGACTGAACAGGTAGACGAGGGTAGAGCAGTTGATGTGGTGTATATGGATTTCAGCAAAGCGTTTGATAAGGTTCCCCACGGTAGGCTATTGCAAAAAATACGGAGGCTGGGGATTGAGGGTGATTTAGAGATGTGGATCAGAAATTGGCTAGCTGAAAGAAGACAGAGGGTGGTGGTTGATGGGAAATGTTCAGAATGGAGTACAGTCACAAGTGGAGTACCACAAGGATCTGTTCTGGGGCCGTTGCTGTTTGTCATTTTTATCAATGACCTAGAGGAAGGCGCAGAAGGGTGGGTGAGTAAATTTGCAGACGATACTAAAGTCGGTGGTGTTGTCGATAGTGTGGAAGGATGTAGCAGGTTACAGAGGGATATAGATAAGCTGCAGAGCTGGGCTGAGAGGTGGCAAATGGAGTTTAATGTAGAGAAGTGTGAGGTGATTCACTTTGGAAGGAATAACAGGAATGCGGAATATTTGGCTAATGGTAAAGTTCTTGAAAGTGTGGATGAGCAGAGGGATCTAGGTGTCCATGTACATAGATCCCTGAAAGTTGCCACCCAGGTTGATAGGGTTGTGAAGAAGGCCTATGGAGTGTTGGCCTTTATTGGTAGAGGGATTGAGTTCCGGAGTCGGGAGGTCATGTTGCAGCTGTACAGAACTCTGGTATGGCCGCATTTGGAGTATTGCGTACAGTTCTGGTCACCGCATTATAGGAAGGACGTGGAGGCTTTGGAGCGGGTGCAGAGGAGATTTACCAGGATGTTGCCTGGTATGGAGGGAAAATCTTATGAGGGAAGGCTGATGGATTTGAGGTTGTTTTCGTTGGAGAGAAGAAGGTTAAGAGGAGACTTAATAGAGGCATACAAAATGATCAGGCGGTTGGATAGGGTGGACAGTGAGAGCCTTCTCCCGCGGATGGATATGGCTGGCACGAGGGGACATAACTTTAAACTGAGGGGTAATAGATATAGGACAGAGGTCAGAGGTAGGTTCTTTACGCAAAGAGTAGTGAGGCCGTGGAATGCCCTACCTGCTACAGTAGTGAACTCGCCAACATTGAGGGCATTTAAAAGTTTATTGGATAAACATATGGATGATAATGGCATAGTGTAGGTTAGATGGCTTTTGTTTCGGTGCAACATCGAGGGCCGAAGGGCCTGTACTGCGCTGTATTGTTCTATGTTCTGCAGGGATTCCATCGGAGCCAGAGGCCTTGTTGTTCTTAATCTGTCGGATGTTTTTTTCGATCTCATGGTGAGCTGGGGTTGCGCTGAAATGGTGGCAGGTAGCATGTTATAGGATGGTGTTGAGGATGCTTGTGTCAAAGGCTGTGGCTTGGTTGAGGAGGTCCTCGAAGCGTTCTCTCCATTGGGCGTTGACTGCCTCTGCCTTTGATGAGCGCCTCTCCGTTTTGGCTCTCAATGGGGAGGGCCCCTGGGTAATTGACCATAGATTGTTTTGATTGTGAGCAAGCCATGCACATCGTGGTTGTCAGCGAGTTGCTGAATATCCTGCGCTCTTTCCACCTCCCATCTGTTCTTTAGGTCGCGGGTTTGTTGTTGCACATCAGCCTTCAGTTGCCTAAAAGCTTGTTTCCTCTGTCTCTCTCTTGAGTTTTGGTGGAGCTGCCAGTTCAGGAATGCCTTGCGCTTGCGGTCAAGGAGATCCTGGATCTCCTGATCGTTCTCGTCGAACCAATCTTGGTGTTTCGTGGCCGAGAGCCCGAGCGTCTCTTCGCTGGTGCTGACTATGGTGGCTTTTAAGGCGGTGTTCTGTAGCTCTGGCTCATTGGTTGTCGCCAGGTTAGCTGTGAGAAGCCAGCTGAGTAGCCCTTTCTTCTCAGGGTCTTTGAGAACATTGAATCTCCTGTGGCAGAATTTCCTCTGCCTGTGTCGGTTTGGGGCCAGGGTGATAGAAATGGCAGAGCAGATTAATCAGTGGTCAGTCCAACAGGCATCAGTTCCGGTCATGGCGTGGGTGATGTGGAGATCTTTGAGGTCCCTTGCCCAGACGATGATAGTCTATTAGGTCCCAGTGTTTGGGTGTTGCCATGAGGTCTTCTGCTTGTCCCACTGGTGGAACAGGGTGTTTGTGATGACCAGGTCATGGCTCTAAAAATGTTGTCAGGAGGAGGATTCTGTTGCCGTTTGTTTTCCCCACGTCTTCCCTGCCTAACATGCCTTTCCAAAGGTTTGCATCCTTCACGACTCTAGTATTGAAGTTACCAAGGAGAATCAGTATGTTTTCCTTTGGGATGCAGGATGGTGATTGGTCGAGGCTGGAGTAGAATGCCTCTTTTGTCTCCTCTGTTGCATCTAAGGTTGGGGTGTAGGCACTGACGGCTGTGATATGTTGTTTGTGGGCCAGGGTAAGCTGTGGGGTCATGAGTTGTTCGCTCACCACAGGGAGGTTCTGTTGAGATGTCCGACCAACTCATTTTTTACAGAGAAGCCGACCCTGTAGAGATGGCGTTCATTTTCTGGTTTGCCTTTCCAAAAGAAGGTATATCCGCCACCATCTCCTGCCAGTCATGTCTCGCTCAGGGCAGTGATGTCAACGTTGAGGCATTGGAGTTCCTGGGTTCTATGATGGGGGTGCGACGTTCAGTTCTGTTGTTGTTGAGATTGTCCATGAGGGTCCAGACGTTCCAAGTGTCGAAATTAATTTTGGTGGGTGGAGTGGAAGATGCCTGTGCATGAAGGGTGGTTTTTGCAGACCAAACACCACACGGGCCTTGTGGAGCAAGGTTTTGGCCCAGTGGCAGAGAGATCTGAGACGACTGGAGACCAGGCTTTGCTGCAGGACGGGGACTAACACAAACTCATCGTCCTCCGCTTGTCTACCTGTCAGTGATGTCGCATTTACCACTCCCCCTCATGCCTTTCAGTCTCACTCCTGCTTGCACTGCTGCTCCTCTTGCCCCGTTGCTGCTCCTCTCGCTCCGCTGTTGCTCCTCTCACTCCGCTGCTGCTCCCCTCACCCCGCTGCTGCTACTCTCGCCCCACTGCTGCTCCTCTCACCCTGCAGCTGCTCCTCTCACCCTGCTGCTGCTCCTCTCACCCTGCTGCTGCTCCTCTCACCCTGCTGCTGCTCCTCTCACCCTGCTGCTGCTCCTCTCACCCTGCTGCTGCTCCTCTCACCTCGCTGCAGCTCCTCTCGTCCCTGCTTGTGCTGCTCTTCTCCCCAGATCAATCAGCTGCTTCCTTTTGCCCTGCGTCATTTTCTGAGTCCTGACGTCATCTCAGGAGCTCAGTCTCTGGATTCAGTGAGGGTGTGCTGCGCTGCTCCTTTTGAAGTTTCGCTCCCATGCTCCACCCTGAGTCCGCTCCCTGGAGACTTACTCTGTGTCTCTGCAGCTCTCCTTGCGCTCTTACCGTGACTCTGCCGCTCTCCTTGCGCTTTTACCCTGTGTCTCTGCCGTTCTCCTTGCGCTTTTACCCTGTGTCTCTGCCGTTCTCCTCTCGCTCACACCGTGACTCTGCTGCTCTCCTTGCGCTTTTACGCTGTGTCTCTGCCGCTCTCCTCGCGCTCTTACCATGACTCTGCCGCTCTCCTTGCGCTTTTACCCTGTGCCTCTGCCGTTCTCCTCATGCTCTTTTACCCTGTCCCCACTGGTCTCAATCCACAACGCAAGTGGACGCCGGCTTCTCAGGCTGCAATAGCCGCCGTATTGGGTCTCCCCGTCGTGGGGCGGCTCAGTGTTGAGCCCACCGGTCAGCAGCGCCTTCCGCCCATTGTTGCCAACGCTGTGGTAGGAGGGTGATGGTCACCGCCAAGGTAAGAAAATGAGGGGTCTCAAGGGTGGTGTCAGTTCTGTTCAGATATAGGTCCATCACAGGGTATTGGCTGACAGGGTCCTTACAGGGTTTTGAGTTCACCTACAACATTTCAATTATCCCTGCTGAGAGTGATCAGGAACAATGTCCTTTGCATTGCTTCGAATGGAGAGCCAGCTGAGCATGCAAGTTCAGCCATGTGCCACAGACTGACGAGCACAACATTGAACATTAATATGAGCATTCAATCAATTGAACAAAAAATATATAGTTTCTTCCACAATTAAGGAAATGTCCCTAACTCCCCTGTAACCATCAATGTGTGCCAAAGGGGGCATGCCAGTACATTTAGCTCTCTGACTAAGCTGGTCTCAACAAATAATGATGATGCACACATGAATAAAATGAAACCAATGTAATATGAACTATTTACAAGTGAAATTTAAATTTGAAAAAAACACCCATGACACCATTGTGGTGGAATTGGGCAGGAAGGTTTTGGCTGTGATGCAGAGCCAGCCTCCCTGTTTGACCAAAAGACTCTTTGATAGCCCACCCGTAGCTACAGCATTGTCAGTGGATGGCGAGTTTCACCGCTGAAAAGCTTCCCCCTGCCAGAATGCACGCCGCTGGTGCTTTCAATTTCAATGGTAATCGTATGGGAAATGGGAAAAAGAGAGCGGATGTGACGCACATTTCTATTTCTGCTGTCGAGAACAGCATGCCACTGACAAAATGTCACTTATATATTACCTTTCGTTCTTGTCTTATTATTTTATCCTTGTTTTCTGTCTTCGGTACACCTCTTCTACAATCTCTGTCTTCAGTCCCCTCAAAAGGTTATTTTATGCTCTTATCCACCTTTTTTTTATTGTCTTCTTTTTCTCATAGTTTATTTTTGTTTGGTCACCACCCCCAGCTCTTCCATAAGATAACCTTTTGTCTCTGACCTGCATTAAATTTTCTACTGCTATGTTTCTACTGCATTGTTTCAAACAGCCACCATTGTGGTAGCTTGTACTCACGGACAGTAATGCTAGTTCTGGGCAAAAGAAGTATTATTGTGCAAAATATGCAGTTACAAACAATAAACATTTAAATGTAACTCAAAAACTTAAAATGGATGGTACTCTAGTGAATTATGTAAGACCAGAACGGGTTGAAGTATGAGGAGAGATTAAACAGTTTGGGCTTATACTCGCTGGAGTTTAGAAGAATGAGAGGGGATCTGATCGAGGTATATAAAATACTAAAAGGGATTGATAAAGTAATGTTCCCCCTTGTGGGGCAATCTAGAATGAGAGGTCGCAGAATAGGTTGAGAGGCGGTAGATTTAGAACTGAGATGAGGAAAAACTACTTCTCGCAGATGGTGGTGAATTTCTGGATCTCGCTGCCCCATAGTGCGGTGGAGTCTGAGTCATTAAATGGTTCAAGAAGTAGTTAGATAAATTTCTGATTTTAAAACTGGGTTGAAGGGATATGGGGAACTGGCAGAGAGCTAGATTTGAGACCAGGAAGAGATCAGCCGTGATGTGATTGAATGGCAGAGCAGGGCCAAGAGGCTGAATTGTCTACTTCTGCTCCTAATTCCTATGACTATTGATAAATTATTTAGTTTTTGATCCCTGCTTCAAACTCCGTTCCCTAACTATGAACTCCATTCCTCTGTCAGACAACAGTCTGAGATTAAGCCAGTTCTTTTTCAATCTTGGTGTCACATTCAACCCAGATGAGTTTCCAACTACATATTCATGCCATCACTAAGATGGATGGATGGATTTGTTTATTGTCACATATACTGAGGTACAGTGAAAAGTATTTTTCTGTGAGCAGCTCAGACACATCATTTAGTACATGAAAATAAAATAAAAAGAACATACATAATAGGACAACACAAGGTACACAGTATAAATACAGACACCAGCATCGGGTGAAGACTACAGGAGTGTAGTATTAATCACGTCAGTCCATAAGAGGGCCGTTTAGCAGTCTGGTAAGAGCAGGGAAGAAGCTGTATTTGAATTTGCTTGTGCGTGTTCTCAGACTTTTGTATCTCCTGTCCGATGGAAAAAGTTGGAAGAGTGAGTAAGCCGGGTGGGAGGGGTCTTTGATTATGCTGCCCGCTTTTCCCAGGCAGTGGGAGGTGTAGATGGAGTCAATAGATGTGAGGCAGGTTTGTGTGATAGACTGGGCTGTGGTCACGACTCTCTGAAGTTTTTTGTGGTCTTGGGCCGAGCAGTTGCCATACTAGGCTGTAATGCAGCCAAGATAGGATGCTTTCTATGGTGCATCTGTATTTCCCTATTTCCACATCCGTAACATCGCTCAACTTCATCCCTGTCTCAGCTCATCTGCTGCTGAAACCATCATCCATGCCGTTGTTATTTCTAACAGCTGTTCTAACACATTTTATTATTTAATCTTTATTGTCATAAGTAGGCTTACATTAACACTGCAATGAAGTTACTGTGAGAATCCCCTAGTCACCACATTCCGGCGTCTGTTCAGGTACACAGAGGGAGAATTCAGAATGTCCAAATTACCTAGCAGCACGTCTTTCCGGACTTGTGGGAGGAAACCGGAGCACCCGGAGGAAACCCACACAGACACGGGAGAACGTGCAGACTCCGCACAGACAGTGACCCAATCCGGGAATCGAACCTGAGACCCTGGAACTGTGAAGCAACTTACTAACCATTATGCTACCGTGCCGCCCACATTCCTGACTGGTCTCCCCAATTTTACCCTCCATAAACTCGAGGTCATCCTAAACTCAATTGATCATTTCTTAACTCACACAAAGTCCTGTTCTCCTACCACCTGTGTTCGCTGACCTACATTGGCCCTTGTTCAAGCAACATCTTGATTTTTAAATTCTTATAAATTTTTTCAAATCATTCCAAGGCCATGCCCGTCCGTTTCTGTAATCTTCTCCAACCCCTCAACCCCCTGAGATATCAGTGGTCCTCTAATTATTGTGAATTCCCTATTATAATGCTCCACCATTGATGGCCACTGTTTCAGTTGCCTAGTCCCCAAGCTCTGGAATCTCTTCCCTCACCTCTCCACCTCGCTTTCATCCTCTAAGGCACTTAAAACCTACTTCTTTGACCAAAGTTTTGGTCATCTGATGAAACATCTTAATGTGGCTCAGTGTCTTACTATACTTTCTAATGCTCCTGTGAAATGCCTTGGAATATTTCATGACATTAAAGGCGCAATATAAATATATGTTGTTGCAGTAAATTCAATGAATGTCAGCACTCCCCGTGATGAATGACTCCCAGGTGAGCTTCCGACCTCATATTTGTGCCATCACTAAGAACATCTATTTCCACATCCGTAACATTGCTCAACTTCATCCCTGTCTCAGCTCATCTGCTGCTGAAACCCTTGTAGCACACAATGACTTACGAGAGACAAGAAGTGATGAAGTCGATCCAGGCTTTATTAAGCAATGCTTGTCCCCAGCAGCTCAGCAACAGAACGAAGCTGCGGGGAAAAGCTCGGGTTCTTATACTCCGCCTTCAGGGCGGAGCCAGGAGTCGGCAGCCAACCAGGATCTGGGACCTGTCAGCCAATAGCATCTCGGCTTCATAGTCCCACATGACCCCTAATACATACCACCACAACCCTCATCCATGACTTTGTTAACTCTAGACTCAGCTATTTCAACGCAGTCCTCAAGTCCTTTGGCTCAAAGGATAAAACAGCTCCCAGGGTAAGTTTCTATGCTTTTAAAATGCATTCCTGTGAAAATATTATCCAGCACAAATCACTACTCTTTTTCCCAGTCTCAGCAACTGGGCCCATGATACTGCAGTGTTATGGTGTGTGATGGTGCTGTTGTGTGTGTCATTGCGTTGATTATGCAGTGCTCATCAGCAATCCTTTATTTAAATTTGCACCTTATGAGCTCCAGAAATGTGTCAAAGAAAGCAGTCTTTATGTAAAATTGTGTGCCAAATATTTTTCCATTTGCTTGTCAAAACAAAATGCTCTTGCTCCTTTCAAATGTCTGTTTTACCTCTTCCTGGACAGTAATTATGACTTTGTACCTTATTATAGAACCGCTATACATGGTGTCCAACAGGTGATACCAGAGTCACAAGTAGCTCTAACGTTCAAGCAACTCATCCTATTGGTGCTCATATTTCATATTTTATGGGCTTAAAAGAATTAGAATTGTTTTAAGCAGTTACCTCAATGGTGGTTAAATTGTAGGTTGGAACGTCATGGTCGGTTGGCAATTTAAAATACCGTATATGCAGATTAATGTGAAAATGGATATAAACTTGATGTGACTGCCACGGTTCATAGTACATGTCAATGTGGTCACAAGAACAAAGGCTCAGAAATCCCCTGACTGTATCTGCAGTATCGTGCATGAAATGTACAAGTATCTGAGGCACTCACGAGTTATGAGCAGCATCAGTGCAACACTATGCAATTTATTAACATTTTCTTTTCTCTTGTAGTCGACGACAAATACAGGCTCCCATAATTATTTGATGGGATACAATAGCATTGTTCATAGATTACTTGACAACAATACAAACAAGTCAGATCAGGTTTTATTTTACTAAACTACAGTAAGAAATAATAACTTCTATACTTTTAATTCACATTTATACTCAACAGCAACACCCCGGACCTCCGGTTGCGGCTATGCCTAGGTAGGTCGCACGTTCGGCAGCTCCCGCCGGGAACGGACTTTTGGGCTCTTCAGAGGGGCCCCAACGGCAATTGTTCGACGGCTTCCAGTATGGGAAGATGACAGCAAGGTCCCCCCGACATTATATGGATTGGACCAGGAGTGGAGCGGTTAAAAAAGTGATCCTGGTGCAGCGGAAAGTGCGAGGGAGGAAAAGCAAGATGGCGGCGGGTGGAGACCAAGCAGCGTGGGTGCATTGGTCGCAGGAGCAGCAGGAGTTTCTTAAACGCTGCTTTGAGGATTTGAGGACAGAAATGCTGGCGCTAATGAAGGCGGCGATTGAGAAGCCTGTGGAGACCCAGAAGGCCCAAGGGGCGGCAATCCGGGAGGTGCGGTAAAAAGCCTCGGAGAACGAGGATGAGATCTTGGGCCTGGCGGTGAAGGTGGAGGCGCATGAGGCGCTGCACAAGAGGTGGGTGGAAAAATTTGAGGACCTGGAGAATAGGTCGAGGAGGAAGAATCTTCGGATTCTGGGTCTCCCTGAAGGAGTGGAGGGGCCCAATGCCGGGGCATATATGAGCACGATGCTCAATTCGCTGATGGGCGCGGGAGCTTTCCTGAGGCCCCCGGAGCTGGATGGGGCTCATCGGGTCCTGGCAAGGAGACCCAAAGCCAACGAACCGCCAAGGGCTGTAGTGGTGAGATTCCACTGCTTTATGGACAGAGAGTGTGTCCTGAGATGGGCCAAAAAAGAGCGGAGCAGCAGGTGGGAGAACACGGAGATCCGAATTTACCAGGACTGGAGTGCAGAGGTGGCTAAGAAGAGGGCTGGTTTTAACCGGGCTAAGGCAGTGCTCCATCGAAAGGGGGTGAAGTTCGGGATGCTGCAGCCAGCGCGATTCTGAGTCACGTTCCAAGATCGGCACCACTATTTTGAAACACCTGATGAGACATGGAACTTTATCCAGACTGAAAAGTTGGACTCAAACTGAGGGTTTGTCGTGGGGGGATGTTTACTGTGTTTACTGCGTTTGGGGAATGTTCTTTTTGTTTGAGTGCTGGGTGGGGATGGGTGAATGGATTTGATGTGGGGGCTGTGGGAGAGTGTGGGCGTCAGTGTTGGAGGGGCAGGGCCCCGCGGAGGAAGAGGGTGGGGCTGGGGGGGGGAAGGACGTTGCTGGAGAGGAGCGCACACTGACTGCCAAGGGGTGGAGGGATTCTCACACTGGGGGGGGTCGATGGAATGGCGGGAGAGGCCGGGGTCAGCAGGAGTCAGCTGACTTACGGAAGTGTCATGGGGGGAGCAAAATGGCTAGATGAGGATCGGGGGGGGGGGGGACTGGATTGCTGCTACATTGGCCAAAGGGGAGCTGGAAGTAGGAGAGGTAGTCGGGGCGGGAGTCCGCCGCCTGGGGGACTGGAGGGTGCGGGAGGCGCAGGCACTTGGCTGGCCTAGAAAAGGAGATGGCTAGTCGGCAGGGGGGGGGCGCGAGTAGCCCCCCGATCCGGCTGATAACTTGGAATGTGAGGGCCTGAACGGGCCGGTCAAGAGGGCCCAGGTGTTCGCGCACTTAAAGGCATTGAAGGCAGACGTGGCTATGCTCCAGGAGACACATCTGAAGGTGGCAGATCAGGTTAGGCTGAGAAAGGGATGGGTAGGGCAGGTCTTTCATTCAGGGCTGGATGCGAAGAACAGAGGGGTTGCAATACTGGTGGGGAAGCGGGTGTCTTTCGAGGCACTGAATATTGTAGTGGATAATGGAGGTCGATATGTGATGGTGAGTGGTAGGTTGCAGTGGGTGCAGGTGGTACTGGTGAACGTATATGACCCGAATTGGGATGATGCCGAATTTATGAAACGCATGCTGGGTCGGATTCCGGATCTGGAGGTAGGAAGCTTGATAATGGGGGCGGACTTCAACACGGTGCTGGACCCAGCACTGGACCGTTCTAGGTCCAGGACGGGTAAGAGGCCAGCTGCGGCCAAGGTGCTCAGGGGGTTTATGGACCAGAAGGGGGTGGGGGGAGTGGATCCATGGAGGTTTGCCAGGCCGCTGGCCAGGGAATTTTCCTTCTTTTCCCACGTCCATAGAGCCTACTCCCGAATAGATTTTTTTCATTTTGAGTAGGGCACTAATCCTGAAAGTGGAGGGAACGGAATATTCGGCCATAGCCATCTCGGACCACGCCCCGCATTGGGTGGAGCTGGAGTTGGGGGAGGAGAGGGACCAGCGCCCGCTGTGGCGCCTTGATGTGGGACTGTTGGCGGATGAGGGGGTGTGCGAGCGGGTGCGGGGGTGTATTGAAAGATATTTGGATGCCAACGACAACGGGGAGGTGCAGGTGGGGGTAGTCTGGGAGGCGTTAAAGGTGGTGGTCAGGGGAAAGCGAATCTCCATTAGAGCCCACAGGGAGAAGAGAGAGGGGAGGGAGAGGGAGAGGTTGGTGGGAGAGATTTTAAGGGTGGACAGGAGGAATGCAGAGGCCCCGAGGAGGGGCTACTTAGGGAGCGACAGAACCTCCAGACAAAATTCGACCTGTTGACCACAGGGAAAGCAGAGGCACAGTGGAGGAAAGTGCAGGGGCGACGTATGAGTACGGGGAGAAGGCGAGTCAGATGCTGGCACATCAGCTTCGTAAGAGGGAGGCAGCGAGGGAGATTGGTGGAGTTAAGGATAGAGGGGGCAATATGGTGCGGAGTGCGGTGAGAATAAACAAGGTATTTAGGGACTTCTATGGTGATCTGTACAGGTCTGAGCCCCCAGCGGGGGAGGAAGGGATGCGACGATTCCTAGATCAGCTGAGGTTCCTGAGGGTGGAGGAGGAGGTGGCTGGTTTGGGGGCGCCGATTAGGCTGGAGGAGCTGGTTAAAGGATTGGGAGCATGCAGGCGGGGAAGGCCCCGGGGCCGGATGGGTTCCCGGTTGTATTTTACAGGAAATACGTGGACCTGCTGGGCCGGTTGCTAGTGAAGACTTTTAATAAGGCGGGGGGGGGGGGCGGGGACCTTGCCCCCGACAATGTCCAGGGCGCTGATTTCTTTGATCTTGAAGCAGGACAAGGATCCATTGCAATGTGGGTCGTATAGACCGATCTCGCTCCTCAATGTTGACGCTAAGTTGCTGGCGAAGGTGCTGGCTATGAGAATTGAGGACTGTGTCCCGGGGGTGATTCATGAGGACCAGACGGGATTTGTGAAGGGTAGGCAGCTAAATACAAATGTGCGGAGGCTCCTCAATGTGATTATGATGCCCTCGGTGGATGGGGAAGCGGAGGTAGTGGCAGCTATGGACGGGGAGAAGGCCTTTGATCGGGTGGAGTGGGAGTATCTTTGGGAAGTGTTGCAGAGGTTTGGGTTCGGGGAGGGGTTCATCAGTTGGGTCAGGCTGCTATATAGAGCCCTGGTGGCGAGTGTGGCTACGAACCAGCGGAGGTCGGAGTACTTTCGGCTGTACCGGGGGACGAAGCAGGGGTGCCCCGATCCCCCTTGCTGTTTGCACTGGCAATTGAGCCGCTGGCCATGGCACTGAGGGAGTCCAGGAAATGGAAGGGGTTGGTCCTGGGGGGAGAGGGACACCGGGTGTCGTTTTATGCTGATGACCTGTTGTTGTATGTTGCGAATCCAGTAGAGGGGATGGCGGAGGTCATGTGGATCCTTAGGGAGTTTGGGGACTTTTCGGGGTATAAACTCAATGTAGGGAAGAGTGAGCTCTTTGTGGTGCATTCAGGGGACCAGGGAAGGTGGATAGACGAGCTACCGCTGAAGAGGACGGAAAGGAGCTTTCGGTGCCGAGGGATCCAAGTAGCTAGGAGTTGGGGGGCCCTGCACAAGCTCAATTTGACGCGGTTGGTGGAGCAGATGGAGGAGGATTTTAAAAGATGGGATATGCTGCCATTCTCACTAGCGGGTAGGGAGCAGTCGGTCAAAATGACGGTCCTCCCGAGGTTTCTCTTTGTGTTCCAGTGCCTTCCCATTATGAACCCCAAGGCCTTTTTCAAACGGGTAAGCAGGAGCATCATGGGTTTTGTGTGGGCGAATAAGACCCCGAGGGTGAAGAGAGTGCTTCTGGAGCGTAGCAGGGATAGGGGGGTGCTGGCGCTGCCGAATTTGTGTGGCTATTATTGGGCAGCCAATGTGGCGATGATCCGTAAGTGGGTAATGGAGGGAGAAGGGGCGGCATGGAAGAGGCTAGAGATGGCGTCTTGTGTGGGCACGAGTCTGAGGGCGCTGGTGACGGTACCGCTGCCGCTCTCGCCGACAGGTACACCACGAGTCCAGTGGTGGCGGCGATGCTGAAGATCTGGGGGCAGTGGAGGCGACACAGGGGCGAGGTGGGAGCCTCAGTTTGGTCCCCGATACTGGAGAATCATCGGTTCGTCCCGGGAAGGATGGATGGGGGGTTTCTGAGCTGGCATCGGGCAGGGATTAGAAGAATGGGGGACCTGTTCATCGATGGGACATTTGCGAGCCTAGGGGCGCTGGAGGAGAAGTTTGGGCTACCCCCGGGAAAAGCTTTCAGGTAAATGCAAGTGAGGCAGCAGGTGAGGGAATTCCCGCTGCTTCCGGCACGTGGGATTCAGTACAGGATGATTTCGGGTGTATGGGTTGGAGAAGGCAAGGTTTTGGCGATTTACCAGGAGCTGAAGGAAGAGAAGGAGGCCTCGGTGGAGGAGTTAAAGGGCAAGTGGGAGGAGGAGCTTGGGGAGGAGATAGATGAAGGTCTGTGGGCTGATGCCCTGAGTAGGGTTAATTCTTCCTCCTCTTGCGCCAGGCTCAGCCTAATACAGTTCAAAGTTACTCACAGAGCGCATATGACAGGGGCGAGGTTGAGTAGGTTCTTTGGGGTGGAGGACAGATGTGGGAGATGCTCGGGGAGCCCGGCAAACCACGTCCATATGTTCTGGTCGTGCCCGGCGCTGGATGGGTTTTGGAGGGGTTTTGCGAGGACTATGTCCAAGGTGGTGAACGCCCGGGTCAAGCCGAGCTGAGGATTAGCATTATTTGGGGTATCGGATGAGCCGGGAGTGCAGGAGGCGAAAGAGGCCCATATTCTGGCCTTTGCGTCCCTGGTAGCCCGGCAGAGGATTTTGCTACTATGGAAAGATGCGAAGCCCCCTAGTGTGGAAGCTTGGATCAATGACATGGCAGGGTTCATCAAGCTGGAGAGGATAAAGTTTGCTTTGCGAGGGTCTGTGCAAGGGTTCCTCAGGCGGTGGCAACCGTACCTAGACTATCTTGTGGAGCGTTAGGAGGAGGTCAGCAGCAACCCAGGGGCGGGGGGGGGGGGGGGGCTTCATTTGGGGTGGTGTTTGGGTGAAGGGGGGGGGGTTTCCCTATTTGTGTTTTTAAATGTTCTATGGGGGGTTATTGTATATGGGGGAATCCAATGTATAATTTCTGATTGTTGTGTTCTTGTTTCTTTCTTCTTGTTGGGGGGGGGGGGGGTTTGTTGAAAAATTTGAATATATATATTTTTTAAAACATCAACACCCCATCATTAAATGTAATTAAGCACTGTTTGCTATCTCTCCATGACCTTGCAAACCAATGAAAACTGTCACAAATGAATATTAGTTGATGCGACCATCAATTCACTGAGAGACACGTTGAGAAGTAAACCGTGGTTTTAATCAGCTTGCAACTGAGCCTGCCTGTGACCGGTACAACAATGAATGTGGCCCCGCAGGTCAGCTGCCTTTATACTTCCTGTAAGGGGTGGAGCCATGGGCGAGCCCGTACATGCCCCGACATATCCCCCTGTGGGTGAAGCCGTACAATGGCCCATAGGTGGAGCCCACAGGGTTAAACACATAACGTAACACGATACAGCAGTAACATGATATCACAGTGCACTGGTGAATTAACAGTAGTTCCATTCACCACATTAGTAATACCTGAATTAACAATGACATATGTTTCATATTACAAGATGGGTGAGAGTGGACATTCAAAGCATCCTATGTGTCCTTTTCACAACATATGCATTGTTCACGTATATGTAAGTACTAATATGCATATTTTTGTGTAAAATATCATGATATGGTAATGATACAGGAACAGTTAATGAAAACAACGTAGCCTGTCACCAAAAATCCAAGCTGTTATCTAGCCTCTTCCGTTGAGATATGGATTCCTTTTACATGGGTTATCACAAACACGTGGGATAATTTGACCTGCTGGTTTACTACTACTGGATGGTAGGTCGCGTGTGTTGTGCGCTTTCCTGTAGGGACCGCCCCGCCTACTCTTTTCGCAATGTTGACGCAATCTATAAATAGTAGAACAAAAGGACAACTTCCTTGAAGCTTGCTGAAACTGCATAAAAGGGTAAGCATTGTCGTTGGGTAGAACATAAGCGGCGATTTGCGAAGATTCTTTATTCTAAAGAATACCCATTCCGTTCAGAGTTGGATTACTTGAGATATCGATGTTCGCGAGTCAGTAAGTGTCCCATATTGTTTTCTTCTATTAAAACTACATAAAGTATTTGTGTGCCTGTATGAATTTTATCAGCGACTATTGTTTCTTTTGTTCGCTACATTAAAGATTATTTAGGGGTAAAACACCCTAGTTTTGGAGCTCCTAAACTTATGTGGCGAATGTGTAGCGTTTAACGAAATAGTGCATGATTGAAAAGCATATTTTGGAGCATATTAAGTTGCACCCCATCGGGCTGATACTAATTGTGCCTAACGACGGAATGACGCAATTAGAAATGTAATGTTAAAATCACTGATGCGAAATTAATTATTACAAAAAATAGTCGCACATGACACTCCCAGTGTTTATTTTCGTGTAGATATTTTGTTCACTCTTGAACTATCCGATACTATTGAGAAAACAGGTCAACTGATGTAAGAATTTCAGTAATTACTGGAGAAAGAAACGTGATACGTTGTTTATTTATGATATTTGTTTGAAGTTGGATTAAAACTGTTTTTGTTCTAAATGTTGGAAAAGAGAGAATAAAATTGCGACCTCTTCGTTTACCTTGTTATTAATTTGACATCGCCGGATTATGCTGTTTATGTAAACCGAACAGCACACCTTGGCTAAGGTAACATAAAGCAACTTCGACAACATTGCACAGAAGCAATAATACTACAGTATTTACGTTGATACACGGTGGTACTGCGGCGTAAGGAGATTGACAGCCCGGACTTCCATACAATAGGCGATCTACAATTGGGAACATTACAAATTAGAACAGTGACAGCGTCACCGAACCAATCGGAGTCTCTAGGAGGGTGGGACTTCCGCTTCAGAGGAGTACTTTGTTACAAACAGTAAGCCATTTACAATACTGCAGATTGGAGTGGGTGGCTGTTGTATTTTGTACTGACAGATTCAAAGTGAAACTTGGGCAAAATAGGCCTGTGCATTGACTAAATAAACGGAAAGTGACGCTACAAATCAAATTTGTTTTATAACTCCCGTGCTTGTTCTTGGTCTATCTGTTAATGGGTTGGATTTTGATTAAACGTTGGGAAAACAGTCTACAATATAGGTCCATTAAAAAAAATTGTCGCTCGGAGTTTAAATACGCTGAACAGTACCGTGGTTAAACAACTACAACTCACAGCATAAGCAAATCTTCAATACCCTAAAATGTGATTTCCGATGGAAGTTTAGTACAGCGAATGCAAGATACAATACTAAAAACATTTTTTACATGACTACACTTTTTTTTCCCTTGCCGACTATATTTGGAATAGTAGATCAGCAAAAAGTTGTATACTGTGGGGTAATATATTTTGGAGATGCTGGTGTGCAGCTCCTTTTTTGCAGTCTGCTCGTCTGTATTTTAAGGGCGTTTTTCTGCGTCGCGCAACATCTTGTCTAGCAGGAATAGTACAACTTGGTTCTGGATAGTCAATGATTGAATGTTCCTAAGACTGCTTGAGCACAAGCACTTTTAATGGGGACTAGGTAATATTTACGATGTTAACAATGAGCTGCGATATTTCGACTTCTAAAATCGAAGGCACTTGTTGATCGTTCTGGTGGAATTGGAATCGCACCTCCTATTGGTCTGTTCAAAACAGGCTGCCTTCCCGAACAGTCAGAATTCGTCCCCAAAGTTAAGTACAGTAATTATGCTTGATCAACAATATCGGTGTTCAAAAAGTGCCTTTCACATCGTAAAATGTTCCAAAATGCTGTAAGTGTTAAATGAATAACATTTGATATTCGACAACATAAGGAAATATTGGGGACAATGACCCAAAAAAAAGCTTGATCAAAAAGGTAGGAATTACAGTGTCTTAGAATTGGAAAAATAGAAAGAGTGGCAGAAATGTTTACTGAGGGAATTCCAGAGGTAAGGGCCAACAGTTTTTAGACACAGGAGCACTGCAGAGAGCTAGTGTGAGGTGGAGCTGTCTATTGTCAGCTTACATATGGAAAATCATTGGATTCTGGAGAAGTACAGAACATAGAAGGATTACGAAACTGCCACATGTGACACCCCTATTCAAAAAAAAGGAGGGAGGCAAACTGTGGGTAACTAGGCTGATTAGCCTAACTTCTATTGTTGAAAAAACTGTTAGAATCAATTATTAAGGAAGTAATAGCACATTTGGAAAATCATAATCTAATCAAGCAGTCAGCAGAACTTCATGAAAGGGAAATTGTATGTCTGGAAGTTTCAACCAGAGTGGATATGGGGGAGCCAGTAGATGTGTTGTATTTGGAATTCCAGAAGACATTCAGTAAGATACCTCACAGAAGTTTAAATCATAAGATAAGAGTCCATGGTGTTAGAGGTAGTATATTGGCATGCATAGAGAATTGGCTAATGGGCAGGAAACCGCGCGTGGTGATAAGGGGTCCTTTTCAGGTTGGTGACCTGTAACCAGTGGGGTTCCACGGGGATCAGTGCTGGGACTGCAACTGTTTACAATATATGTTAATGACTTGGAGGAAGGAACCGAGTGTGCTGTAGCCAAATTTGCAGCTGACACAAAAATAGGTTAAAAGGCAAGGTGCGAGGGATACAAATATTTTGCAAAGAGATAGATAGGTTAAGTAAGTGGATAAAAAGTTGGTAAATGGAGTATAATGTGGGAAAATGTTCATTTTTGGAAGGGAGAACAAAAGAACAGTATTATTTAAATGGAGAAAAGCTGCAACACAAGGAGTCTTGGGGGTACTAGGGCATGAAACACAAACACACGGGTGCAGCAGGTAATCAAGAAGGCTAATGGAATGTTGGCCTTCATTTCAAGCAAGAGTACAAGAGGGATGCCTTGCTGCAACTGTACCAGGTACTAGTGAGACCACATTTGGAGTACTTTGAGCAGTTTTTTGGTCTCCTTATTTAAGGAAAGATCCTTATTTCATTGGACGTGGTTCAAAGAAGGTTCATGAGGATGATCCCAGTATGTAGGGATTGTCTTATGGGCATGTTGGGATCAAGATATTATCAGCCATGTTCTTATTCAATGGCGGAGCAGGCTCAAGGGGCCGAATGGCTGACTCCAAGGCCTTATGGAAACTGACTGTTTTTTGTGTTGCGGAGGACCAGAATATAGATGAGTGTTATGGGCCAGGGTTTAGAGAACCTCAAAGTGTATCATGGAGTTCACGTGACCCACAACTTTTAATAGATTGTGGTATGGGGAGCACACGGCCCACTCTACAGTGTGGCACAACATAAATGGAAACATTTTTTTTTAACCAGAAATGGAGAAGTATCTTTTAAAGCAAAACCATGTTTATTCTATGAACTCAAGTTAACCTTTTTAAAACAGTGAACATCTTAACAACCATTCATTCAAGTACAACACTAAGTAATGGTTACGCTGTCCTTTTAACATCCAGAAGACTTACAAAAAACATAACCTTTAACAGAAGCACATCAGGTTAAAGTCACTACTGAAAATATTTATAGTTCTGAATTCACCAAATGATCAAGAGATAGTCTTTTCATGGCAGAGAGAACAGCAGTACAGCTGCTTTGGCTGACTTCAGCTCCAACACTGAAAACAAAACTAAAACACACCCTGCAGCAAACAGCCTAAAATGAAAGTAAAAAGCTGACAGTCAGCCCAGCTCCACCCACACTCTGACATCACTGAGAAACACCGATTTCTTAAAGGTACATTTCCCAAACACCCATTTCTCAAAGGTACTTTCACATGACAGGAGGGGTCCAAGGCTAGAGCCTTTGACAATGCCCAATAATGGTGTAGGAGTAGGAAAATAAGCCATTGCTTTAAGAAGGCAGAGAGGTGACTTGATAGAGGTGTACAAGGTAATGAGAGGCATGGATAGAGTGGATAGCCGTGTACAAGGTGATGAGAGGCATGGATAGAGTGGATAGCCAGAGACTTTTCTCCAGGGTGAAAATGGCTGTCACGAGGTGACATAATTTTAAGGTGATTGGAGGAAGGTATAGGGGAGATGTCAGAGGTAGGTTCTTTACACAGCAAGTGGTGGGTGTGTGGAATGCACTGCCAGCAGAGGTGGTGGAGTCAGAGTCATTAGGGACATTTAAGCGACTCTTAGACAGGCACATGGACAGCAGTAAATTGAAGGGGCGTAGGTTAGGTTGATCTTGGATTAGGATAAATGGTCGGCACATCGTGGGCTGAAGGGCCTGTACTGTGCTGTACTGTTCTATGTTCTCTGGCTATGACTGAATAGACTACACCAGTGTAGTCCTGCCCAGCTGGATGACTGGAGAAGTGTTGGAGGAAAATGGTGTGGTAAGCTGCAGGCAGAATTTACTGCTGTCCATGTGCCTGTCTAAGAGTCGCTTAAATGTCCCTAATGACTCTGACTCCACCACCTCTGCTGGCAGTGCATTCCACACACCCACCACTCTGTGTAAAAGAACCTACCTCTGACATCTCCCCTATAACTTCCTCCAATCACCTTAAAATTATGTTGCCTCGTGACAGCCATTTCCACCCTGGGGAAGGACAAAGAGGAATAGTTTACATTTTCAACAGTCCCATAAGATTCTGTATTTGTTTTCTTATTACCAATAAATCTTTGGTTCAAGGAATTAAAGTTGGCCAAACCATGATGAGATTAATCCCTGGTATAGGTTGGCTTTTTAAAAAAGGTTTCATTGTAGTATATGCATACAATCACATGTCTTTTCAAATTATGTTATGTCATAGATTTGATATTAGTTTGTGTAGATTGCAGTGAGTCAAAGCTGTTCCATTTTCATTATTATCAGTTAACAAGTTCAATCCTGTCTGTCCCTTGTTTGAAAATAAAGTGCAATATCACAAAGATGAGGGGGGTCTAACAGCCCATCTAGATTACAGAAATACAAAATAACAAAGAAAAGTACAGCACAGGAACAGGCCCTTCGGCCCTCCAAGCCTGTGCCAACCATGCTGCCCGACTAAACTACAATCTTCTACACTTCCTGGGTCCGTATCCCTCTATTCCCATCCTATTCATGTATTTGTCAAGATGCCCCTTAAATGTCACTATCGTCTCTGCTTCCACCAACTCCTCCGGTAGCGAGTTCAGGCACCCACTACCCTCTGTGTTTTTTTTAAAAAACCTTGCCTCGTACATCTACTCTAAACCTTGCCCCTCGCACCTTAAACCTATGCCCCCTAGTAATTTACCCCTCTACCCTGGGGAAAGGCCTCTGACTATCCACTCTGTCTATGCCCCTTATAATTTTGTAGACCTCTATCAGGTCGCCCCTCAACCTCCGTCGTTCCAGTGAGAACAAACCGAGTTTATTCAACCGCTCCTCATAGCTAATGCCCTCCATACCAGGCAACATTCTGGTAAATCACTTCTGCACCCTCTCTAAAGCCTCCACATCCTTCTGGTAGTCATCACAGACTCTACAACAATTGCAGCATTTTTGCCTTCACAATCCCACTCCAAAGATCCAGGTAATGATTAATCATGACACGAGAATGCATATCTTTATTCTGTGATCATCTTGCTTTTTGTTTCCTTGACCTGAAATCATAGTTTACCTTAAGTGTGCCTGATTTGCCTTTTCTATTCTCTTAGTATTTTATTTAGTACCATATGAACTCTTTTCAAGGTGAATAATATGTTTTTCTTGTGCATCCTTAAAACACAATCCCTTAATTCAATGTATAAAATATTGAAATCTACTGTAAAAGACAAACGGTTGAAGTGCATATTTAATACTGTACAAAACATTTTGTTACAAAGTATATTAGAACTTCAATTATTTTCCATAATGAGTGCACTCTTACTTCTACCCCTCCTTCCCCTTAATTGCTTAACATTCAATTTGCCCTGTGTACAATAGCACTGTGGCTGGCACAAGAAATTAAGTTATAAATGTGTTTAGAAGTTAATACAAGTTGAATGGCTGCTATTTTGCTCTTGTTTCTTTTAATACACATTTTCTGCTCGTCTGGATTCTTTCATTGTAAAATGAGAAATTTGTAAACATTTCAAAAGGAGTTTTATTTTCTCTACCACCTCTAAACTGCCAATTGACCAAGTTGTATCTTTCCATTTCCAGCTCCATAACATTGCCCAACTTCACCTCGCCTCAACTCATCTGCAACTGAAACTCTCATCCATACCTTTTGTTATCTCTAGATCATATTCCTGAGAGTTCCTTGCCAGCCTGCCACATTCTACCCTCTGCAATCTTGTCATTCAAAATTCTGTTGCATACCTACTAACTCACTTCAAGTCCTGTTCACTCATCATCACCCCTGTGCCCGATGTTTTCAGTTGCCATTGCCAACACGGTGGAATCCTGCAACCTCTCTTCCTTTTATAAGATACTCTTTAAAACCTACCTCTAACCTAGGTTATGGCCATCAGCCATAATATTTCCTGGTGGCTTTGTCAGATTATTGGTAATGATGATTCACAGGAACTTTGGATGTTTTATTAATGTTAACGGTACTAAGTAGAAATTGTTATCGACTTGTTTTAATAATCTGATGGCACAAAAGGTTTTGTAAGTTGCCATTCATTCTTTTACGAACTGTCTTAAATCAGTGTTCTCTTGATTTTTTTTTTTTAATCCTTCTGCCAATGGGAACAATTTCTCTCTAATCTGTCTCGACCCATTCTGATGTCCCATCTCTCTTATTAGTACCCTTTTACTATTTATGTACCTAATCTAAGACTTTTCAATTCCCTTTTATGATAGCTGCCAGTCGCTTTTCATATTCTCTCTTTGACCTCTGAACTTTCTATATTCAGCCTAGTTTTCACTTGTATTGGCAAACTGACACCCTTATTCTCCATCATCTTGCTATTTTTTTGGATCCAGGAATCTCTGGCTTTGGTTGCCATACCTTTCCCCTTGTGGGAATGTACCTTGATTCTACCTGAGCCAGCTCCTCTTTAAAGACAGTCATTTGTTATAGAACATTACAGCGCAGTACAGGCCCTTCAGCCCTCGATGTTGCGCCGACCTGTGAAACCACTCTAAAGCCCATCTACACTATTCCCTTATTGTCCATATGTCTATCCAATGACCATTTGAATGTCTAAAGTTTCTTACAGTTCTGCCTGCCAATCTTTGATTCCAGTTTATCTGGACCAGATCCGTTCTCCTCCAGCTGAAATTGGCCCTCTTGCATTAAGAATATTTACTCTAAATTGTTCCGTGTCCTTTTTCAATGGCTAACCTAAACCTTATGATCCTCTGATCACTGTTTCCCCTGATACCTTGACCCACCTCGTTTTCAAAAAACAAATCTAGCAGCCTCCTTCATCATTGGTCTAAAAGTATAATAATCAAGAAAATTCTCCTGAACGCACACACTTCAGAAACTCTTCCTTTCTTTTGTGCCCTTTACTCTATTACTAATATGTTATATATTTGAATATTTAAGGTCCCCGTTTTTGCTGCTCTAATTTCCCTGCAAATTGGCACCTCTGGTAGCCTACAGAATACAGGTAGTCGTACCTGTAGCCATACAGGTAGTCATATAATGGTACCTCTGTTGCTTGACTCAACCCAAATAGATTGTCCTTGATCCCTCTTTCTAGCACCATTATATCAATAGCCAATACTGCCACCCCTTCTCCATTAGTTCCTTCCCCACTTTCTTGAAAAGTAGAATCTCTTGATGATCTCAGATGAAAGTTAAGTGACAAACCGTCATTTTAACTTTAATAATCAATTAATCTAAAATTTACTACTGCTAACAGCAGGCTTTTGATTTGGTGGTGGCATTCGCGTTGCCCCAGCATTTGAACCCTACTGCAGACTGCCCTTACAAGTGGCATTCTGGGTTTAACATCCACCAGGATATTTAGTTCTAGTTGTTATAAATGTAAATGCCCCCACCCCTGACAATGTAAAGATTGTGCAACCTATAAAACACTCCTGTTTTGTAGGGTTAACCAATATGACAGTTGGTATAAAAATTGTCGTATGAAGCACCTTGATTGACTGTAATCTGACATGCTGTTAACCAGCATGTGACTGCTTCCACTACTTAATACTATTCTCCAAGGGATTCCGAATGACTACAGCACAGAAGGTGGCCATTGGGCTCATTGTGTCCATGCCAACTCTCTGCAAGAGCAACTCTGCTAGTCCCACTCCCCATTCCTGTAGCCATGCCAATCTTTTTCCCTTCGGGTACCAATCCAGTTCCATTTTGAAAGCCACAATTGAAACTGCCCTCACCACACTCACATTAGTGCATTCCAGGTCCTAACCATTTACAGTATGTTTAATAAAAAAATAAACTTTTTTTTTCTTCTAGTTGCCATTTGTTTGTCAATCATCTTAAATCAATGTCCTCTAGTTCTTGATCCTTCTGTCCTTGGGAACAGTATCTCTCTTTACTCCATCTAGTCCCTCATGATTTTGAACACCTATGAAATTTACCCTAAAAACAACCACAGCTTCTAACTATTCATAGAACTAAAGTCCCTCATCCCTGGAACCATTTTTGTAAGTGGAAGATTGTGAAAACTCTTAACTACTGCCAAGATATTCTTGGTCAAGGTTCCAATTGAAAAATGCTATCTTTCACCAGTGACATTGAATCATTTAAACTTTCAGCAATTTAATTCATTTCATCAATATACATCGTGAGTCAACTTACCAAATTGTAGTGTCCATCCATGTCAGTTGGAGAAAATATAACTTGTTAACTTTACTGACCAGACTGATTTTATTTCAAGATTTTTTAAAAATGATTTGGCAAGTGTAAACAGCAATCACTTAGTTGTGAGGGCACTTTTTTGTCATCATTGTTCAACCACAATCATCCACCCACCAGATACAAATCAAACTTGGAAAAGGAGGTCCTTCCACTCGCCTCCCAAAATAAAATCATGCTTATGCATAAATTTAATCCAGTACTCATCCTTAGACATAATTGAGATAAATTATATGTATCTAGAGACTTGAACATCTGTAGAAGAATGGAGAATTCAGCCATCTGAGCTCCTAGGATTCATGTCTTACTCGCCTGTTATAGCCAATTTTCCTTGCTCTTACTATCAAGCTATATTTCTGAAACATTAATTTTCTAAACTTCTACATGAGCAAGTTCCCTTGGCTTCTCCAAGTTTGAAAATAATGTAAAACCTTCTTAGATTCCTTATGCAACACGCATGTTATTTGAAGGCGGGGGGAGGGGAAAGAATGGGCCTGCTGTCAGGCCGTATACCAATATAGACCATAACATGATCACCAGTAACTGTGCAAGATGGCTGAACTTGAATCATTCTGTATTTCTTGTAGCCATTGAAAGTTTAAGATATATATAAGATATATGAGGTCTTTTGTGAAGAAGCACAAAACATAGGTGTTCACAATTGATGTTAATGTACGATCTAAATTGGGAGAGGTAGGATATATCATAGTTCTATGATACTATGATATATCCTACCTCTCCCAATTTAGATCGTACATTGTGAACACCTATGTTTTGTGCTTCTTCACAAAAGACCTCACGCTAATGACTAAATATTCTGCGTGTGGATACTTTATGAAAAGCAAGTGAGGGTGCCACCACTGGTTAGCACTGTTGTCTATGGCTTTTGAGGACCTGGGTTCGATCCCGGGTCACTAGCTGTATGGAGTTTGCACATTTTCTCCATGTCTGCATGGGTTTCACCCCCACAACCCAAAGATGTCCAGGTTAGGTGGATTGGCCATAATATATTGCCCCTAAATTGGAAAAAAATAATTGGGTACTCTAAATTTATGCAAAGCAAGTGCAAAGTGCCAAACGAGAGAAAAAATAGATCTGTAATAATTACATCAACTTTAAGCTCCATAACCAAGATTAAGATACCACTCAAAGTGATGAGGGGAGGGTTAGATAAGTCTTAAATTCATTTAGGTGATGGTTGATCACAAACTTCTCAGGACATTCTTTGGCTGGTGCCATATCATCCTACCTAAGGGATAGTCGTCCAAACTGCAGTCTGTGGGGGCCACGTTGTATTGAGCACTGTATTTCCAAAGGCTCTAACCCCAGGCTATTTAGTCTTATTTGTGCTTTCTTTCTTAAACTCCTGTTTCCTCTATTTGAATTTAATGAGGTTGCAAACATAGAACATTACAGTGCAGTACAGGCCCTTCGGCCCTCGATGTTGCGCCGACCTAAAGAGTGAAACCACTCTAAAGCCCATCTACACTATTCCCTTACCGTCCATATGTCTATCCAATGACCATTTGAATGTCCTTCGTGTTGGTGAGTCCACTACTGTTGCAGGCAGGGCATTCCACGCCCTTACTACTCCGAGTAAAGAACCTACCTCTGACATCTGTCTTATAATCTTATCTCCCCTCAATTTAAAGCTATGTCCCCTCGTGCTAGACATCACCATCCGAGGAAGAAGGCTCTCATTGTCCACCCTATCCAATCCTCTGATCATCTTGTATGCCTCAATTAAGTCACCTCTTAATCTACTCTCTAACGAAAACAGCCTCAAGTCCCTCAGCCTTTCCTCATAAGATCTTCCCTCCATACCAGGCAACATTCTGGTAAACCTCCTCTGCACCCTTTCCAATGCTTCCACATCCTCCCTATAATGCGGCGACCAGAATTGCACGCAATACTCCAAATGCGGCCGCACCAGAGTTTTGTACAGCTGCAACATGACCTCATGGTTCCGAAACTCAATCCCTCTACCAGTAAAAGCTAACACACCGTACGCCTTCTTAACAACCCTCTCAACCTGGGTGGCAACTTTCAGGGTTTTTAGAGCTGTAGCCTGCTTGTTGGATACATCCTAATCAGAACACCAAGATTCAATAGTACCAGCAACCTGAGACAGATGCAAGTCAATGGAAACGTTTTTAAATTTTCTATATCTCTTGAAGCTCCATGGTGCACTCCTATCTCGTAGACTGTGTGGAAGGAAAGGGCTTGCAAACGTTACCGTGAACAATAATTAAATGTTCTGGCCTCTGCTCAAAAGGCTTCAGCAATCGGGCATAGAATTTGGACATAGAATTTACAGTGCAGAAGGAGGCCATTTGGTCCATCAAGTCTACACTGGAAAGACCATCCACCTAAACCCAGACCTCCACCCTATCTCCACAATCCACTAACCTCCATTTAACCTTTTTGAACACTATTGGGCAATTTAGTATGGCCAATCCACCTAACCTGCACATCTTTGGACTGTGGAAGGAAACCGGAGCACCTGGAGGAAACCCACGCAGACTCCGCACAGACCTTGACCCAAGCCGGGAATCAAACCTGGGACCCTGGAGCTGTGAAGTGTGTGCTAACTACTATGCTACCGTGCATGTAAACATTAGGGTAATTTCTGTTGGCCTACTGCAGACTGGCAATAAATAACCTATATCATGGTGGCACAGTTGCAGCATACTGCTGCCTCAATTCCAGGGTTCAATTCTGGCCTCTGGTGACCGTCTGTGTGGATTTGCACTTCCTCCCCGTGTCTGCGACGGTTTGCTCCGGTTTCCTCCCACAGTCCAAAGATGTGCGGGTTAGGTGGATTGGCCATGCTAAATTACCCCTAGTGTCCAAACGTTTGGGTGGGGATACTGGGTTACAGGGTGGAGGTATGAGCTTAAGTGGGTGCTCTTTCCCAGGCCTGGTGCAAACTCGATCGGCCGAATGGCATCCTTCTGCATTATAAATTCCATGAAATCTTGGCAGCCATTTTGACATTTAAGAATTGCGATCTTATCTTTGTTTTCAGAGGGTGGCCACGTATATCTGAAAGTTTAATGGGTTCTCTCAAATGTCATGCTTGATCACTTTAGACTGAACTACATTGATATAGAGACCTGGATATGTATAAGTTGAGATGGCTGGTAGTGCTCAAGGGCACCAGAAATTATCAGTCTAGTTGATACTGTAGATCTTTCTTGCAAACCTCCTTTAAATCATTTAGCAGGCCCCGATAATTAACTTACAGACCCCAATTTTACGATAAAACTATGTAAACTCTGATTTTTAAGTAAACTTGCTCAGATGGTACCCACAAATTCCAGGTGCACACCAAACACAAAGCCACAACTGGAACCATCTGCAGCTTCGGATCCTTGCAGAATGTGACATTGAAAAGTTTGACAGACCCTCCTCAACTGAAGGGTGGTGGTGAGGGGGATAGAATCGGCATTTAAAAAAAAATAATAACCTAATTCCTTAACGCCAATCTAATAGAGTTTATTAGGGCTGCGTACTTCTAAATATTCTGTAAATCCGAAACATTTAGATCCGCCCCGTTCCCCCTTACAAAAAAGTACCAACAGACCTGCAAAGTAAAGTCGTGGGTCAGTTGGGTAAATTCAGCATTAAAGCTCGGCGCAGTTGGTGTTTGCTGCTGAATCACGCAGTCTGGTGAAGTGGTCCTAAATAAAATAGTGTCAGTGTATTGAGAAGGGGAACTGAGTGGCGGAACTTGTTGTTTGATGTGAAGAGCCGTTGGCCGAGTGGCGGCGGCTGGCGCCGCTGCCGTTGGAGCCCAATTTCAAACTGTCAGCGCGAGGCGTTTCTGTTACCCAGCATGCCGCGCGGCCCGCCACTAACGAATTTGAGTCGAATCTCGGCTTTCGGCGCCATTTTCGACTGGAGCAAAAAGAACACAGCAGCAATAGCACCACATACAGACACACGGGATGGACAGTGGGAAAGAAGACAGCACTGGTGAGGTTCGGAGAGATGGAGGATGTGAGGCCAGACAGACTGGGAGGGGAGAACGAGAGATTAGGGTTGAAGTCAACCCATCGACAGAAGTCGGTCACACAGGTAAAGCAGCTTGGTTACGGATTGACCAACAGGACCTCGCTCTCTCCTCTTCCCCCCCCCCCCCCCCCCCAAAAAAAAAACATCAGTAAGAAGAGCAGAAGGATGAAAGACCGACTCGGATCCGACGCTCACTTCGGAGGCAGCAGGTTTGTTCCATTTTTCTTGCCTCTTGTCCATGTCACTTTTTTGAGCGGGACGGGATTCGCGGGACAGGATTCTCTCCCCCCGCCAACCTTTGTTCCGCTGATACCTTAAATTGTGTTTCTGATTTAGTCCTTGCGAAGAGAGAATGAGGGGGTGGTTGAAGCAAGAAAATAAGCCATGAACGTTGAATCGGTGTCTTGTCGCAACGAATGACTGGGGAGTTATAATTAAAGCAAGATTTAAAAATTGGCAAAGCGATTATGGGAAAGGAGGGAGGGGGAGAGAAATGTGTAAACACACACAAAATAGCTGATGGTGGGGGAAAAACTTTTTTAAATTGCGTGACAGTGCGAAGGAATCGCGAACTCTTACTGACTGGCACTTGGTGCAAAGTCGCCAAGCTCCCCTCCCTAACCAAATTATCGTTTTATTCAGAAACCCATACTCCAGTTTGGTAAGACTTTTTTTAAATTTAGAGCAAGTTGAAAGCTGTTGACTATATCTTTTTTGTAATGTTATACTAAGTTATTTTAATGGTGTATGGGTCGGCGGGTCTGGGACTGACTTTCCCCACCCACCCGGTTACAGTAAGTACAGTACGATGATCATTGGTATTACCGCAAGTTAATAACATGCTCCACTCCAGGTCACAACTTTCGGCTGTTTTTCACCCTCCTTTCACCCCCTTCTGTGTGGATCAAATTCTCCAGAACCACTCGTTTCAAAAATTGGAACAACGTTTAGCACTATCCTGTAGTTTTCATCGGTCCTCGTAAGTGAGTTTCTGAATTGGTGCGGGCGGGGCGGGGTGGGTGGGGGGGGGGACAGTTCACGGTCCAGTACTGTCTGAATCATTCATTCATTCATTTTCGGTATTACTGTAAGTGCCAGTACCATCTGAAACATTTTCTCTTTCTCCCCCCCCCCCCCCCCCCCAAACGTTACACAATCGTCTCCATGAACAAATGGTAGTTTTTTTCCCCTTCAATTTCCCGTAATTATATTGGCGGATTTTTTTGCAATGGGCAGAATTGGAAGTTTAATGTCTTCGGAAGTAATTACACACCTTTTTAATGACTTTTAAATTGCTAGAATAACGGTATTTGATTCAACTTTTTTTCTTCTTCGCTGGCGTGGGCGCAAATAAGTATGTGTACGTATGAAATCTTTGAATCTTAAAAAAACCCGTTATTGGCTGATGTCTGAGATGGATTAGGGTAGGTTTAAGGGAAAGAAATACAGAAAAATGTAACTTGTGAAAGTATAGTAGATATATACTGAAAGCTGATGCCTCAAGTCATGTTGAAATTGCGTAAATTTGGCTTTAATGATGTATGCTAATTGTATTGCGATGCACTATTTTGTATAATTTTCCATAATTGAGTAAAGTCTGGGACTCTTGAAGGAAAATCTCGATTATCACATTTAACAATGGGCACGATGTTCCGCTATAAGATGTGGGTGTGCACCATAAACTATTTCAGTTATACTCGGGTTTTTTATGTTGCCCTAAGTGAATGAAATAGGTTTCATTCTAACATTGTACATGGGTGAAATGTTTACTAGGTGGTTAATTTTCCCTACATTTGGTGAGCAAATGTCAATATAACTATTGCTTTTTGAAACGGGTTAGACCTCGTGAAAAGCACTGCGATATCATGCTGAGCAATACCAAATTGGAATTACACTTGCTACAGGATAGTCGGTGAGACCGCACATTCTGAATGTATTTTATTTAGTAGGTCGAGGCCACGAATTAAAATGTTTTTTGTTTTAAACGGTAAACTTCTCAAAATGACGAGAATGTAAAGTTGTAATGACCCTTTGCTGTCTCCGCCAGCCCCTGTTCCTGCATGTGTTTGAAGTTTCAAGTATTAGCGCAAGGGCTTTTCTAAAGATTGTCGAACTTATTTCCATCTATTAATGACAAAAATAAAACAACATTTCAAAAATAACTAGGACACAAAAAAACTGGTACAGTAAGTGTAATCAATACTTGAACGTTACCAGTTGTACCTCTTATGTTCCGTTATCTCGTTTATTCTCATTTTTTGACCACTACCGAAATAATAGCAATTGTTTGCAGGGCAGATTTGTGAGAGATATATATATTAGTAATTGTACGGTATAGCAACAATAGAAACAATCTTTTGGAGCATTTAGTAGCATCTGGTGTTCGAGCTTTTGTAAAATGTTCGTTCCCCTCGTTTGTTTCAACCTTTAGCCTATTATGTAACGGTGAACATACTTTACTGGACAATATATTTATGTTGAGAAAACATTATTTTATTTTCCTTGCGTACTCGTCTGAATCAAATTGAGACTTGTCAGGATGACTAAGTGATACGATGACAGACTGTTTATCAAATGGATCCTACAATAATTACGTTAAATGGTGATGTAATTTTTTTTTCTGTACTGTACAATGTTAAAGTGCATAGTGTTTAAACAAAACAAAATTGCACCATGTATCATATTAATTAGCCCAGGAACGTCTAGAATTAATGCCTTGCCATGATTCAGAAATGGAAGATGTAGGTTTCCTTTAGATGGTCTTTTAATCTCAGGTGGCCTAAAACTGGAGGTAATGAGGTGGGCCTGGCTGCACCTTCAACTCCTTCTTCTTTTACAGGAGAATAATGTGACCTCCGGGTTGGAGGGTTGGGGAAACAATCTTAGGACAATTATTAGATGGCTTACTGGCACAATCCGTTTTGTTACTGTAAGATCACTAGGGGAGAGGGTGGCTTAGGTCATGATGGGATTAAGGCAATTAAGTGAATGTGTTATATGCTAAGACTCAGGCAACAATTAAGAACCCATTTATGTCTCTTGAATATTAAGGAACTACTTGTAGTGCTTTGTAATCTTTACACAATAGCCCCACACAGCAGTACAAACAGAAATATACTATCCTATGCTTATTCAGTTATAGTATTTGTTTGCTAATTTCTCAACCAGAGTACACTCCATTGAGCTTTTGCCGTTAGTTCATTTAAAGTTCAGAATATTTTATGTTTGAAGGAATTATTACCTACTCAATTTTGCAACTTTTTAAATAGAGTTGTGGTACAAATTTTGCATTAAGAGCAAATAATAGTTTTAAATGGAATGAAAACTTTCTTTGTCAAGATGAATACTGATATGGTACATTTTTAGGTATTCCTATACTTCTGATGCATGTAATGTTGGAAAACTGAATTTCATATTTTCGGAAAATCTAATTTTGTAGAAGGTGCAAAAACATCAGATTTTCAGCGAAATGCATATTTTTGCTGCTATTTTGATAATGAAAAGGTTAATTTTGTGTAGTTTAAAGCAGTTGTTTTCCCATCTCTTCAAAAAGACAATCTCTTCAAAAAGACAATATAGTAGCATTTGCATCATTATGTTGTCAGGTTGCCTCTGTATTGATAGTCATAGCTAATCCAATTCTGATTTTTATCTGGCAGAATGTATGGCATTATTATCTGCAACGGCTCTTGACATGTGGTTATGCTGGGTTTTTTTTTGTATTCCTCCTACACTAATCCAATTGTGTCACAACCCTGCTTTGCAGTTTTTAATTTAGTACCTAATGCACCAACTTCAAAACTAGATTTTATTGTAGAGGGGATGTTAAATGGGTGAATTACAAACAAAAATTGGAAAATCTTATCCAAATGCAGATTTTAATGTGTATTTCAAAACAGTACATTGGCAATGCATGATTTTTTAAATCTGATTAATTGTACCTTGAACTATGCACTGTAACAGATTATAACTAAGATAAAATAATTTCTACCCATTGCATTTTAGGGTTCACTGATGAAACCCTGATTCATATTGGTTTGAAAAAGGTAAGAGCATAAATTGAAATTGCAGCGGCCAATAGATTAGTGACTTAAATATTTTGCATTCTAGCTCCAGTTGTTAACATTGCAAAAATATAATGAAAATCTAGTTGAATGCTTACTGTAACTTTGTTTTTAAAATTATTATGGGAGAACGATATGCAATAATATACATATTGAAAATGCCAGATTTTAGCACGGTGTTCTTGGATGATTAACATTTCTTGGATACAATTTAGTTTCAGAAATGCAAGCATAATACATTTGTGCTTATTGGATTTGCTGTGTGTGTTGTGGCAAATGGTCCCTTTTAACTGGCCTTGTTGCTTCTTTTGCAACAAATTACATTGACATTGAAAGCACTAGGACCTTGGAGAAGCTTTTTCCTGCATTGCCATGATTTTGCATTGTACCTAATTCAAGCCTAGACTTTTACTGTCCTACAGTACATTCCTTTAACTTCATGATCCGCTCAGAAACCTGGAAATACTTTGGGTATTTTTGGTGAATGAAGAAACATAGTGACATCCCTATAGGGAAAGAGGAAAACTGAGTGAAGAGATGAATGTAACACCGACTAAAAGGATTTCATATACATGTTGTTTTTGAAAAGTAAATTCTTAACCCCTTCAGCACTGAAAGACCTAACTTTCAAATCACGTTTCACAGTGATTTTATAAATTATGAATCATGTTCCTTCTAATTTATAAAAAAAAAAAAAACCTGAATTGTTTTTGTTTGCGTTGATGGAATGCTGTGATGATTATGGATTTAACTACATACTCTTCCCAAGGTCAGTTTCATAGCTATTGTTAATACCAGCCATTCCCTACATCAAATATAATAGTTAATTACAAATTAAAGTCACTCACATAGGCCCAACAGTGTCCCTCAGTTGCGAAGGTGCACCCACCTTGCAATTCTGGGACATTTCTGCTTGTCATTAATCAGCTTTTATGTGCGAGTTTGCCAATCACTGTTGAATTAAGAGTTTGCCAATCACTGTTGAAATACACTTCAATGCTGAAACTTCACACCGCTTAGAATAAAATTGTTGGTGCAGAAACATATTTGGGTTATGTATAGTCTTCAGAGAATAATCATCCACCTAGATTTTGAACATTGGTCCCATAGGCTGAAGGGAACATTTGCTGAAGGTCACTGCAACCTGTTTATCAGAAGGGGAAGCAGTGGGACTTCTGGTTCATTCGACTCCTTCAGGGAAGAAGGAAGGTGTGGCCTACGTGAGACTCCTGACCCACAATGTGATTGACTCTTAAATACCTTTCAAAATGGCCGAGCAGTCTACTTGGTTCAAGTGCAAATGGGGATGGGCAACCAATGCTGGTTCCAACCAACAATGCTCACATCCCATGAAATATTTTTTAAAGAAATATTTTATTCACTGCATTGTAAAACAGCATAACTGTTGAACTGAAGGGTCCAATTACATTCCTTCAATGGTAGCAATAAGTCAGAAAATGAATGAAGCTAATAAATTCATGGTAAAAGGTAATTTTGCAGACTGAAGCTTGGTCAGGAATGGTGTTCTCCATGGTTAGTGCTTGGAATCCTGTTTCACGTTGATTGAAAATATTTTAATTCGGGTTTTAACATTTTATACATAGAAAAAAAAACACAGAATAACAAAAGACCCCTTCTCCCCCCCCCCCCCCCCCCCCCCCCACACACACACACACACACACACTCTATCTACCAACCGTCCTATGAGAATAAAATACCCCCCCAAGTGAACCTTTTGTGTGCCCAATTCTTTTTCTTTCAATTAAGGGGCAGTTTAGCATGTCCAATCCACCTACCCTGCAGATCGTTGGGTTGTGGGGGTGAAAACTACGCACACAGGGACAGTGGGCTGGGATTGAGCCCGGGTCCGTGTGTTATGGGCGAGGCGTTTTCAGAACCCCAAAATGTATCATGGAGTTCAACCAACCCTGCCCTTTAATGCTATTGTTGCTTTTCTGAGCACACGGCTTGTTCCCTCGGTGTGGGATTACAATTATGGACACGTGGGTTCATGAACACAAAACAATGTTTATTCCATGAACTCAACTTCACCTCTTAAATAAACATTGAACATAGAACATAGAACAATACAGCGCAGTACAGGCCCTTCGGCCCACGATGTTGCACCGAAACAAAAGCCATCTAACCTACACTATGCTATTATCATATGTTTATCCAATAAACTTTTAAATGCCCTCAATGTTGGCGAGTTCACTACTGTAGCAGGTAGGGCATTCCACGGCCTCACTACTCTTTGCGTAAAGAACCTACCTCTGACCTCTGTCCTATATCTATTACCCCTCAGTTTAAAGTTATGTCCCCTCGTGCCAGCCATATCCATCCGCGGGAGAAGGCTCTCACTGTCCACCCTATCCAACCCCCTGATCATTTTGTATGCCTCTATTAAGTCTCCTCTTAACCTTCTTCTCTCCAACGAAAACAACCTCAAGTCCGTCAGCCTTTCCTCATAAGATTTTCCCTCCATACCAGGCAACATCCTGGTAAATCTCCTCTGCACCCGCTCCAAAGCCTCCACGTCCTTCCTATAATGCGGTGACCAGAACTGTACGCAATACTCCAAATGCGGCCGGACCTGAGTTCTGTACAGCTGCAACATGACCTCCCGACTCCGGAACTCAATCCCTCTACCAATAAAGGCCAACACTCCATAGGCCTTCTTCACAACCCTATCAACCTGGGTGGCAACTTTCAGGGATCTATGTACATGGACACCTAGATCCCTCTGCTCAGCCACACTTTCAAGAACTTTACCATTAGCCAAATATTCCGCATTCCTGTTATTCCTTCCAAAGTGAATCACCTCACACTTCTCTACATTAAACTCCATTTGCCACCTCTCAGCCCAGCTCTGCAGCTTATCTATATCCCTCTGTAACCTGCTACATCCTTCCACACTATCGACAACACCACCGACTTTAGTATCGTCTGCAAATTTACTCACCCACCCTTCTGCGCCTTCCTCTAGGTCATTGATAAAAATGACAAACAGCAACGGCCCCAGAACAGATCCTTGTGGTACTCCACTTGTGACTGTACTCCATTCTGAACATTTCCCATCAACCACCACCCTCTGTCTTCTTTCAGCTAGCCAATTCCTGATCCACATCTCTAAATCACCCTCAATCCCCAGCCTCCGTATTTTTTGCAATAGCCTACCGTGGGGAACCTTATCAAACGCTTTGCTGAAATCCATATACACCACATCAACTGCTCTACCCTCGTCTACCTGTTCAGTCACCTTCTCAAAGAACTCAATAAGGTTTGTGAGGCATGACCTACCCTTCACAAAGCCATGCTGACTATCCCTGATCATATTATTCCTATCTAGATGATTATAAATCTTGTCCCTTATAATCCCCTCCAAGACTTTACCCACTACAGACGTGAGGCTCACCGGTCTATAGTTGCCGGGGTTGTCTCTGCTCCCCTTTTTGAACAAAGGGACCACATTTGCTGTCCTCCAGTCCTCTGGCACTATTCCTGTAGCCAATGATGACATAAAAATCAAAGCCAAAGGTCCAGCAATCTCTTCCCTGGCCTCCCATAGAATCCTAGGATAAATCCCATCAGGTCCCGGGGACTTATCTATTTTCAGCCTGTCCAGAATTGCCAACACCTCTTCCCTACGTACCTCAATGCCATCTATTCTATTAGCCTGGGGCTCAGCATTCTCCTCCACAACATTATCTTTTTCCTGAGTGAATACTGACGAAAAATATTCATTTAGTATCTCGCCTATCTCTTCAGACTCCACACACAATTTCCCATCCCTGTCCTTGACTGGTCCTACTCTTTCCCTAGTCATTCGCTTATTCCTGACATACCTATAGAAAGCTTTTGGGTTTTCCTTGAGCCTTCCTGCCAAATACTTCTCATGTCCCCTCCTTGCTCGTCTTAGCTCTCTCTTTAGATCCTTCCTCGCTACCTTGTAACTATCCATCGCCCCAACCGAAACTTCACACTTCATCTTCACATAGGCCGCCTTCTTCCTCTTAACAAGAGATTCCACTTCCCTGGTAAACCACGGTTCCCTCGCTCGACGCCTTCCTCCCTGTCTGACCGGTACATACTTATCAAGAACACGCAGTAGCTGATCCTTGAACAAGCCCCACTTATCCAGTGTGCCCAACACTTGCAGCCTACTTCTCCACCTTATCCCCCCCAAGTCACGTCTAATGGCATCATAATTGCCCTTCCCCCAGCTATAACTCTTGCCCTGCGGTGTATACTTATCCCTTTCCATCATTAACGTAAACGTCACCGAATTGTGGTCACTGTCCCCAAAGTGCTCTCCTACCTCCAAATCCAACACCTGGCCTGGTTCATTACCCAAAACCAAATCCAACGTGGCCTCGCCTCTTGTTGGCCTGTCAACATATTGTTTCAGGAAACCCTCCTGCACACACTGTACAAAAAACGACCCATCTATTGTACTCGAACTATATCTTTTCCAGTCAATATTTGGAAAGTTAAAGTCTCCCATAATAACTACCCTGTTACTTTCGCTCATATCCAGAATCATCTTCGCCATCCTTTCCTCTACATCCCTAGAACTATTAGGAGGCCTATAAAAAAAACTCCCAACAGGGTGACCTCTCCTTTCCTGTTTCTAACTTCAGCCAATACTACCTCGGAAGAAGAGTCCCCATCTAGCATCCTCTCCGCCACCGTAATACTGCTCTTGACTAGCAGCGCCACACCTCCCCCTCTTTTGCCTCCTTCTCTGAGCTTACTAAAACACCTAAACCCCGGAACCTGCAACATCCATTCCTGTCCCTGCTCTATCCATGTCTCCGAAATGGCCACAACATCGAAGTCCCAGGTACCAACCCACGCTGCCAGTTCCCCTACCTTGTTTCGTATACTCCTGGCATTGAAGTAGACACACTTCAAACCACCTACCTGAACGCTGGCCCCCTCCTGCGACGTCAAATCTGTGCTCCTGACCTCTATACTCTCATTCTCCTTTACCCTAAAACTACAATCCAGGTTCCCATGCCCCTGCTGCATTAGTTTAAACCCCCCCAAAGAGCACTAACAAATCTCCCCCCCCAGGATATTTGTACCCCTCCGGTTCAGATGTAGACCATCCTGTCTGTAGAGGTCCCACCTTCCCCAGAAAGAGCCCCAGTTATCCAAAAATCTGAAACCCTCCCGCCTGCACCATCCCTGTAGCCACGTGTTTAAATGCTCTCTCTCCCTATTCCTCATCTCACTATCACGTGGCACGGGCAACAACCCAGAGATAACAACTCTGTTTGTTCTAGTTCTGAGCTTCCATCCTAGCTCCCTGAAAGCCTGCCTGACATCCTTGTCCCCTTTCCTACCTATGCCGGTGGTGCCAATGTGGACCACGACTTGGGGCTGCTCCCCCTCCCCCCTAAGGACCCGGAAAACACGATCCGAGACATCACGTACCCTTGCACCTGGGAGGCAACATACCAAACGTGAGTCTCTCACGCTCCCACAAAATCTCCTATCTGTGCCCCTGACTATAGAGTCCCCAATTACTAATGCTCTGCTCCTCTCCCCCCTTCCCTTCTGAGCAACAGGGACAGACTCCGTGCCAGAGGCCCGTACCCCATGGCTTACCCCTGGTAAGTCGTCCCCCCCACAAGTATCCAAAGCGGTATACTTGTTTCTCAGGGGAACGACCGCAGGGGATCCCTGCACTGACTGCTTTTTCCCAGTCCCTCTTACAGTTACCCACCTATCTCCAATCTTTGGTGTAACTAATTCCCTGAAGCTGCTATCTATGACCCCTTCTGCCTCCCGAATGATCCGAAGTTCTTCCAACTCCAGCTCCAGTTCCCTAACTCGGTCTTGGAGGAGCTGGAGATGGCAGCACTTCCTGCAGGTAAAATCAGCAGGGACACTAACTGCATCCCTCACCTCAAACATCCTGCAGGAGGAACATTGCACTCCCTTCCCTGCCATTCCTCTAACTTTCTACCAAGATCTGGCTAACAACTAAATTAAATTTTTATAAAAAATAATAATATAATAAAAATATGGTACTTACCTCAGACCAATGGGTTTTATTATTAGGTTAGAGGAGGAGGGCGGGTGGGAGACACTACACGTGTAGTGTCTCGGGTTTCCTCTCCACCAGAATTTATTGGTGAGGGTCTTCCCAGACGTCCGCGGGTCGACTTCCTGATCCCGCCTCCCAGCAACCTCCTTCCGCAATGCTCCCGCTGAAACTGACTAACCAGCTGCTCTCACGCCGCCGAAATCGACTGGCCTGCCCCTGCAAAGAGAAGTGCTTTTAAAGGTTGACTTACCTCCCAGCAACCTCCTTCCGCAATGCTCCCGCTGAAATTGACTAACCAGCTGCTCTCACGCCGCCGAAATCGACTTTGGATCTCTTAACACCCCTTACTTCAAAGGTAACCCCACAAATATTACAACACTAAATAATCCTTCAGTTATTCCTTTCAACATTCATGAGACTTAACACCTTTTAAACAGAAACACATCAGGTTAAAGGCTTTACTTTTGAGTTTAAATCACCCAAATGATCCAAAGATAGTCTTTCAAGGCAGAGCTCACAGCAGATCCAGCTCACTGCAAACACAGCCACACACCCAAGCTCTTTTCAAACTGAAACTTAAAAAAAAAACTGCAAAATGGCTGATCTAAAACCAAGCTCCACCCACACTCTGCCATCACTGCATTTCTTAAAGGTACATTGCTTAAACATCCATTTCTTAGAGATGCCCTCATGACACGTGGCAGCAGTGCTAACCACCACCACCATGCTGCCCACCTCGAGGTGAACTTCACCATCTCAATACACAGTAACTCAGTCAGATCCCTTGGCCACACTGAGGCACAGGGTGGAGAAGCTGACCTCCACCCCGACAGGACCCGCGTGCGAGCCATCAATGAGGCGATTAAAATATCCACACCCGTCGGCAGGTCCCACACTCCAAATATGATCCCCAGGAACTGGGCTCGAAGTGCAAGATTACTGACATGGTGCTTGAAAAAGGACATGCAAAATTTCTCCCAACTTCATGCAGGTCTAGAACATGTATACATGGTTGGCTGGGCCTCTCCCACACCGCTCGCAAGTATCTTCCACCCCCTCAAACAACCGGCTCATCCTTGACATAGTCAGGTGCGTCCTGTGCACTAACAGTAACTCCACTCACACACCAGGTGCAAGTGTTTGCCCTCCAGTGACCTCCCCAGCTCCTGCTTTCCCTGTAGACAAAACGTCTGCAGCTCCTTTCTACTGGCCAAAAGGTCCAGACTGGGATCCTCCGCATAATTCCCATCCACTTCCAAAATTTCAACTACCAACCAGTGCTGCTCCTTTCTTGCCCCCTATCCACCTGCACCATAAAACAAAATGATCTTGCGCCTTCAGCGCTTCCTATACCACTGGTGAGACCTCCATTTTTAATGCACCCCACATAATCATCAATCACCTTTGACATCCTCGCACAAAAACCTGGATCCACAAGCAGCTACCACATCCAGACTCCATGCAGGCAGGCCCTTCTCCCAAGACCACATCCACCAAATGCGGAGCATGATATGAAATAAAGATAGCCAGGTATTCCACTTTCCTCACCCCCAACAGCCATGACTGCCCCATAACAAAAGTAACCGATCCTCGAATTATGCACTGGCAAGAAAAAGGAATACTCTGTATCCTCTGGATGCAAGAACCGCCACAGCTTCTCTCTCCCCCCCCCCCCCCCCCCCCCCCCCCAAGGGAAACGCCTGACTCGCCCACTCCTTCCGAAGCCTAACCTGTTCCTTCACCTTCAAATGGATCTCCTGCAACAGCACCACGTCGGTTCTCAAGCACCCTAAATGCAAAAAGACTCTTGCCCGCTTCACTGGTCCATCCAATCCTTGCACATTCCACGTTCCTATTAGGATAGGAGAGATACCCACCATAAGACATAGGAGCGGAAGTAAGGCCATTCGGCCCATCGAGTCCACGCCGCCATTCAACCATGGCTGATTTCAACTCCATTTACCCGCACTCTCTCCATAGCCCTTAATTCAGTCAGTCCAATCAGGCATAACCTCCCTGCGGGGCATAGCTGCCCCCTCCGCCAACTTCATAGCTCCACTGTCCACCCAAAATCGTCCTCTGCTCTACCCCACGCTTGGGACCAAGCCCTGCCCTAGTCACCGTTTTACCCCCCATTCCAGAAACCCCAACCCACTTCTTCTCTGCAAGCTCGCCATGCCCCACTGTTCACACCTCCTAGGCCAGTCAGACCTGTCCACACCGGCTTGGCCAGTCATGGCCCCACCTCACTCCTGTTCACTAGCCAACTTAAGTTTGCTAGTGAGGTGGTGGCCCCCTCCCACCACATACCTAACCCAACAATCAACAGATCCCCAACACCTAGCCCTTCTAAACACCAAATATGTTAAACCCCAACAAAGGGAAACACATTATCCCACTGTCCCCAAACAATCCTCTTCCAACCACAACCTGAATTAACGTCCAAACTCCATTCAGGCCTTCACAAAAGCCTCCGTCAACTCCAAGAAATTGTCCTTGAGTTATACGTAACTCTCCGCTTGCCAGGGAGACCACCCCAAACCAATATCACTTGTAAAATGCTTCATTTGCCCTAAAAAGACTGCCTGCCTTGCCAGTTCCAGTGTGATGTCCTGGTATATACGAATGCCACTGCCTTCCCACCACACCTGATTCTGCTTGGCTCATCTCTGATCTTTTCCTTCATCTGATAGCTGCGAAAACTGACTATCACAGCTCTTGGTGGGTCATTCACCTTTGACTTCAGCTGACCGACCAATGAGCCCTATCCAGCTCAAAGAGGGAGGTGTTTTTCTCCTCCCCCAACAACTTGGCAAACTTCTCCGAAAAACACTCCGGCCCCTTGGGCAATCCCACAATCCAAAGATTCTGTCACCGTGTTATCTAGGTCCCCCACTTTGCCTCTCAACCCCTTATTACTTTCCTCCACCTTCCGCAGCTTCTCTCCCATCCAGGCGAGCTGGTCGCTGTGCTGCAACAATGCTTCCTCCACCCCCTTCGATGTCTTTCCAAGAGCTTCCTTTATCAGGGCCAGTAGAGATTCCTTTATTGGGGCCAATGTATCTTCCACCAACTGTTTGCGTATTCACGTCATTTCCTTCTCTTGCTGCCCAAAATGTTTGGCAAACTGAACTCCACTGCCATCACCTCTGCCAGCGTGCCCACCGTAATGGGGCTTGCTCCCGCCATCTTTCCTCCCACAGAACTCCGCACTGAACTTAGGCCCTCAAGCGGACTAGCGTTCATTCCTCTTCGTGCTATATTCTTCTGTTGGGATTTCGACATCCTCTAATTATCACAACTTTTAACTACTGCTGATTTTAAAAACTACCCCCACCCCAAAAAAAACTGGGCAAAACGGGCCAAAACCGAGAACTGTGTGACCTCCACCTATAATAATTATAATAGTCTTTATTGTAACAAATATGCTTGCATTGCAATTAAGTTACTGTGAAAAGCCCCTCGTCGCCACATTCCAGCACATATTTGGGTACACTGGTAAAATACAGAATGTCCAAATTACCCAATGGCACGTCTCGGGACTAGTGGGAGGAAACTGGAGCACCTGAAGGAAAGCCACACCGACACTGGAGAATGTGCAGACTCCGCACAGACCGAAACCCAACCGGGAATCGAGCCTGGGACCCTGGTGCTGTGAAGCCACAGTGCTGTCCCACGGACGTCCGCACTATTTCTATTGACAGATCAATCACTTAGCAAATGGAGTACAGAGTAAAATTTCAAAACGCCAGTGATCCCAAACTTGGAATAAGGAATAGGGGGGATAGTAGAAATGAATAGCACCAGGGCGCACGCAAACTAACAGAATGGTCAGACAAATGACAGATAGCATTGGGCTTTATTAAAAGAAGAGTTGAGTACAAAAACAAAGTATGCTGAAATAAAAATAGAAAGTGCTGGATAAACTCTGCAGGCCTGGCAGCATCTGTGGAGAGAAAGAGTTAAATGTTTTGAATCTAAATGATCCTTCTACAGTTATGCTGAACACGCAAAGCTCGGGGGGGGGGGGGGCGGGGCGGTTTGCTGCAAGGTTAGGTTGGAGAAGCTGGTGGTGGTCTCCTCAATCGTCTTTGCTCCAAGGAGGGATTTAATAGAGGTGTGCAAGATTAATGGGTTTAGGTAAATTAGACCAGGAAAATCTCTTTGCTAATGGTACAAGGGCTAGGGGAAGCAGACATAAGGGGCGTCATTCTCCGACCCCCCCACCGGGTCGGAGAATGGCCGTTAGCCGCTGTGAATCCCGCCCCCGCCGAAGCCTCCGGTACCGGAGATTGGGCGGGAATCGGGCCGCGCCGGTTGGCGGGCCCCCCCCGCTCAATTCTCCGGCCCCGACGGGCCGAAGTCCCGCCAAGAAATTGCCTGTCCCGCCGGCGTAAATTAAAGTAGGTATTTACCGGCGGGACAAGGCAGCGTGGGCGGGCTCCGGGGTCCTGGGGGGGGGGCGCGTGGCGACCTGACCCCGAGGGGTGCCCCCACGGTGGCCTGGCCCGCGATCGGGCCATCGCGAGGGGCCGTGGGGGCACTCTGTCCCTTCCGTCTCCACCATGGCGGAGGCAGAAGAGACTCCCTCCACTGCGCATACGCGGGAAACTGTCAGCTGACGCTCCTGCGCATGCGCCGCCCCGAATGTCATTTCCGCGCCAGCTGGCGGGGCGGAAATCCCTCCGACGTCGGCCGAGCCCCTCCATGTTGGGGCTCGGCCGCCAAAGATGCGGAGCATTCCGCACCTTTGGGGCGGTGCGATGCCCGTCTGATTGGCGCCGTTTTGGGCGCCAGTCGGCGGACATCGCGCTGTTGGGGGAGAATTTCGCCCCAGGTTTTGATGCAGGTGAGAATGTGAGGGAAATCCTTTTACACACTTGAGTGGTAATGACTTGGAACTCTCTGCTTTACAAGGGTGGTGGAAACAGGTTATCAATGATTTCACTTGAAGGAAATAAACTTGTTGGACTCTGGGGATAGAGTGCGGAGGCAGGGTTGAGGTGCGTCTGACTGATTAGTTCTACGGAGAGCTGGCATGGTCTTGATGGGCTGAATGACCACCTTCTGTGCTGTAAATGAGTCTAACTCTAATTGTAAACAGATTTTCCTTGGTTTACATGGGCATATTAATTGAGTCATTCCTGACTGCGGCATGCTGTTTTAAAACTTTAATACCTGAGCACGTCGTGTTATCCTGTACCTACTGTATGACTTAATTTCTCATTCAGTACATTTAACAGGGTTGAGATGATAGATTCACTGATGAATTACAGCTGACCTTGAAATTGAGAAGAAGACAAAACCAACTGGCTTGTAGGTTATGTTTTGTTTCTGCTGCTTTTCACTTGCTGTAAATAAAGTATTGTAAGTTTTTTTTTTTTTTTTTTTTTTTTTTTTTGATACTACTGCATTGCAAGTATCGTAGTTGACAATCAACAGATACTGCCTTTTGGTTGTGACATTTTGAGTCAACCAGTAAATGTAATGTCATTTATTCTACACCGCTTTCATATTTTTATTTTGTTTACAAATTAGAGGGGGGAAAGTATTTGGACTTTTCTTAGCAAGTGGGAAATCATTTGGCAAATTCAAAATGGATATGGCTGGATTCCAACATTTGGTCAGCTATAGCGGCTACTTGCATAACAACCTCCAGAATTTCGGTACACCAATGAGTGGCTGCCACCCCAGGGATCAGTCTGGTAAACCTTCGCTGCGCTCTCTCTATGTAGAACATCTTTCCTCCAATAAGGAGACCAAAACGACACACACTATTCCAGGTGTGCCCTCACCAAGGCCCTGTAATTGCAGCAAGACATCCCTGCTCCGGTACTTTAATCCTCTCGCAATGAAGGCCAGCATGCCATTTGCCACCTTTACCACCTGCATGCTTACCTTCAGTGAATGGTGTACGAGGACACTCTGGCCTCGTTGCACGTTTCCCCACCCCTCCTTAATTTATGGTCACTCAGATAATAGTCTGTCGCCTTGTTTTTGTTACTAAAGTGGATAGCCTCCCATTTATCCTGGGGTCTTAACACCTATCCCCACTAGTCACTGCCTGCCATTTTGAAAAAGACCCATTAATTCCTATCTTTGTTTCCTGTCTGCCAACCGGTTTTCTATCCATCTCAATACACTACCCCCAATCGCATGTGCTTTATTTTTACATGCTAATCTTTTATGCTGGACTTTGTCAAAAGCCTTCTGAAAGTCCAAGTACACCGCATCCACTGAATGGCTTGTTATTATGTTCATTATAAGGATAATGCAAGTGGTTTTCTGAAAGAAAAAAATAATTGGTGTGACGGTGAGATTACTTTGTAGGAGTATAGACCAGTACAAAGTAGAATACTATCTTGGCCACTAATGCTTTTCAATTTATAAAAAAAAAAAAATACTTAATGAGACTGGTGCAGGTAGTGCAGCCTAAAAGGTTTGAGAACCCCATGGGTAATTGTTAGCTCAACCCTTGCTTTTTGGTATCATAGTTCATTTTTGTCACTATTTTTTAAAATCTCAAACTTTTTTTAAAAACAAAAATTCATGGGGCGGGATTCTCTCAGCCCGGGGCCACGCCAGAGAATCCCCGCGACCGGCGCAAATCGCGCCACGTCGACACGCGATTTTCCGCAGAGCGTGGTTGGCGTGGCTCTGGTCGGGGACTACGCAGCCGTCCTGCCGATTCTCTGCCCAGGACGTCGTAAAAAAGCTGAGCCCCGCCGGCGCTGTCCATAACTGTTCTCAGCCGGCGGGAACTCTGCGTGGAAGGGTCGGCCTGTGTGAGGGGAGGAGGGGGGGGTGGTCCAAGGTCCGACCCCGGGGGGAGGGCTTTTAATGTAGCCTGGCCCACGATCGGGGCCCACCAATTGGCGGGCCGGCTTCTCTGGCCCCCTGTAGGGGCCAGAATTGCTGATCGAGAAACGCGACGGCGTCAACTCTTAGCCTCCGGATCACGGAATCCCGCCCATTGTACTTAGATTCTTCCCTATTCTCAGTTCCTTCCATTCACAATTTGTATGTTCAGGAATGAACAATTGAGCATAATGCTAAGATTCATAGAGCTACTGTGCATGTTTTAAAGTCTTTCTGCAGTAATCGTGGTCAGTTCAAAAGGTTTTAATTCAGCAGATTATCATTGGCCTATGCTTCAGGAAGGAAGAAGGCAAATTGCATAAATGTATGGCCTGCCCCTGCTTTGAGCTCAATTTTACTTTGTATTCTGATATGGTTTGAAACTACACTCTTCAGTTAGCATCAGTGACAATAAATACATGCTCTGCACTGACATTCTTTTTCAAAAAAAAAATATAAATTAGAGTACACAAATCTTTTTTTTTCCAAATCAGGGCGAATGTAGTGTGGCCAATCCACCAGCCTGCACATCTTTGGGTTGTGGGTGTGAGACCCATGCAAACACTGGGAAAATGTGCAAACTCCACACAGTGGGCCGGGATCAAACCCGGGGCCTCAGTGCTGTGAGGCAACAGTGCTAACCACTGTGCCGCTCTAGCACTGACTTTCTTAAAGAGTAGTGAAACTGAGGAATTTATTTGGATCGAATACCATAAAATTATTTTATTTGAAAAATAAATTAAATTTTGTCATACATGAAACATTATTCTTAGCAATGGAGAGATAGCATTGCTGTAAAAAATAGTGGAAGGGATTCTCTGTTCCCTAACGCCGATTTCTTAATTGGCGATCGGACGGAGAATCCCTTTTTACTACCGCATTGGGGGCGGCGACTGTTTTAAGATGTTCCGCCCCACTCCAAAACGGCGTCATCCGAGAGTATGGCAAATGCCGTTGGGGACAGCCTCAGGACATTGTCTGAAGGTCCTCCCCCGATACTCTGCCACCGATGGCTCGAGTTCACAACGGCACGAGGTTTTCGTTTTTCGTGAACCTGGCGTAGCGGTTGCGGACTGTGTCCAGCACAGCCACAACTGGAGGGCGAGCCATACAGCTGGCTGGGGGTCTTCGGTGAGGGGTGGCGTGGGGTGTCCAGGGAGCACTATCTGGCAGGTCGGGTCTGCGCACGGCCGGCGCCATGTTGTAGGGCGCGACTGCTGCAGGACATCGCCGTGCGTATGCACAGCCATGGACCCGGCAATTCTCTGGCTGCTTATTTCGTAAAGGCAGTGTGTTTTACGTGGCACGGCTGTTAGCCCCTCACCGGTCGGAGGTTCGGTGCTGGGGCCTTGCCGATTTTCTTTCTTCATCGTAGAACTAGACTCTTCCTTCGGACAGCCTTAAATTCTGAGAATCCAGCCCAGTGTTTCCTTTTTGGGGGGGGGGCGGGGGGACAAACAACGGTACTGTTACATCAAGATCAGTGTTTTTAGTTTGAGTGGCCCACAAAGTACTGTTAAATAGCAAAATCCCCACAGAAGAGAAGATTTAGCCACATTAAACATTTATGTTTAAAGTTGGTGGCGCAATGGTTTAGCCCTGCTGCCTCAAGGCGCCGAGGTCCCAGGTTTAGGGTAACACCAGTGGATCGCACTGTGGCTTCAGTGCCAGAGTCCCAGGTTCGATTTCCCGCTGGGTCACTGTCTGTGCGGCGTCTGCACGTTCTCCCAGTGTTTGCGTGGGTTTCGCCCACACAACCCAAAGATGTGCAGGCTAGGTGAATTGGCCATGCTAAATTGCCACTTAACTGGAAGAAATGAATTGGGTATTCTAAATTTATTTTTAAAAAAAAAAAGAAGAAAAAATATGTTTCAAGTTACTCAATTGCTTAATCATTTGTTGAAATTGATTAATAACCTTTCACTGAATAGCTGATTTGGTGAGATGCAAAATGCCCTGTTTATTCATTTAGCTGCGCACTCAAAAAAACTACTGGGGATAAATTTAGAGATGACCAGTGAAAAATAACACTGAAATTAAGTTTTCTATTGAGGGATTGGCATCTGTCAAAATCTATATTTGCAAAGCGGAATATTGCAAATTGCTGTTTATTCTTGGGAACCTCTGTAATTTCTTAAAGGTACATTTCCCAAACACCCATTTCTCAAAGGTACTTTCACATGACAGGAGGGGTCCAAGGCTAGATCCTTTGACAACGCCCAATAATGGTGTAGGAGTAGGAAAAGAAGCCATTGCTTTAAGAAGGTAGAGAGGTGACTTGATAGAGGTGTACAAGGTGGAGAGGCATGGATAGAGTGGATAGCCAGAGACTTCCCCCGGGGTGGAAATGGCTGTCACGAGGTGACATGGTTTTGGGGTGGTTGGAGGAGGGTGTGGGGGAGATGTTGGAGGTAGGTTCTTTGCGCGGGGAGTGGTGGGTGTGTGGAGTGCGCTGCCAGCGGAGGTGGTGGAGTCAGAGTTATTGGGGACATTTGGGCGACTCTTGGACAGCAGTAAATTGAAGGGGTGTAGGTTAGGTTGATCTTGGATTAGGATAAATGGTCGGCACAACATCGTGGGCTGAAGGGCCTGAACTGTGCTGTACTGTTCTATGTTCTATGAGTCTTGTAAGAGTAGTCAATTTCGGATGGATTGGTTGAACAGTTGAGATGTGAAAGAACCATCAGTGGTTGTACAGTTATCCAAAGGGTAGTACATATTTAGCACAGTACTATTTAGAGGGCTCTAGTATCTCCCTCCTGGGTCTTTATTCTCAATTATAAGTATTTCTGTTGCAGTACAAATTTCTAACTAAGTTTGCACACTTGATAGCGAGCAAAAAATTGCTGTTCAAGTACACTATCTATCATTTATGAAGTGCATTTTTAAAATTTTTTTAATTTTTGTTTTTCCCAATTATCGGGAAGTGTGGCATGGCCAATCCACCTAACCTGCACATCTTTGGGTTGTGGGGGTGTGACCCACCGAGACATGGGGAGAATTTGCAAACTCTACACAGACAGTGATCCGGGGCCAGGATCGAACCTGGTCCTCAGCGCCAAAAGTGGGATTGTTATATTGTGTGTAGGTATCAGATTCGGAAAGTTCTTAACATGGCTACTTTTAAATATTTGAGGCCTTTTTGAAGCTCTTATTTCAGAGACTTTGTTACTATCGATCACTAATCTTTTGAAGCCTCCAAATATCCTTCTAAAAATGGGGGTTGACTTGTACACAATGAGTATAAAAACATGAACAGGCCAGTAGTTGCCATTTTGAAATATGCAGACACACACACCAATAATTCCTATAAAATCAACTGCATGGTTTATTGAATTAATCAATTGTGTAACGGTACATTTTAACCACAAACATTAAAATGTCAAATTCATTGACTTCATCTGATTCTGAGTTCATCAAATTAATTCAGTTACTTTGCCTTGCATCATCATAAGGAAGCCGCTCTGGATCTAATGTGGCCCTTTTGTTTCCGATCATCCCTCCACAACGGTCATCTTCCTTTCCATCCATTGAATTGAATATTCAACGTTATTTTTGAATGATCTGGCTATACCTTTTACACTAATAGCATCCCACACTCTGATAATGAAACGACACAATATCAAACTGGGCAGTATGAATATTTTCACTTTTATGTGAAGGTTTTATTTTCACTGTCGATCATCCACTTATTCCGTTTGGCACGAACATGATCCTTGACTGGCTTGTGAGGTATGCACCCCAAGGTTGAATTACAGATGTTAAACCTCTGGGGTGACTGCAATGTGGGCGTAATTTCTTCCCAGGTGCGTCGTGATCTCATTGGTGATATGAGAATTTGACCTATGTCACAATAATAGGTTACATACTTTACGTAGGCCAGTGAGATGTCTATTCCACATATTCTCGATCCATCCATAATAACTTCAGTCCATTCAACTATTGTGTTGGACATGCACAAAAGCACATGCAGGGAACTTTGTTTGGCATGGATTTACATTTGAAAATTACCATAGCTTTAATTTTATTCCATTGGCCATGCAGCCTAGTGCCACCATGGATCTTGTCTTTTCATCTCTGTTGTTTTCTCTAGGACCGTATTTGATACTTTTCACGACAACAGTTTAGCTGCTGGACATTTCCATGTTGCCGATGTGATTTAATGGGTACTTGAGGTTTTGCCGCTGTCTGATAATGAATTGCTGGGAATCTGGGCATCAAGGTCTTCATCCCTGATCAATTTTGGTCTTCTGTCGCAACACTAGCAGACTGTTTGTTTCATTCTGTAAAGTAGTTACACCAATTAGGTGTTGGGCTGAAGTCTTTGATGGACTTGATGTTTCGGTGCAACATTGTGGGCTGAAGGGCCTGTACTGCGCTTTATTGTTCTATGTTCTATGACTCTTGGTTTGATGTGGCCCACTAAAGTGCATATATGCACATTGTATTTCTGGTGATGTAACTATACCAACAAATTGAGGGCCCATCCTGAAACCTGCTTGTTAAGATCAGACCAGTGACTGGTGCCTGTCCTGAAGGTATTTGGTTTGGGGCATTTTCAGGATGGATTCCTCCCCCTCCCATTCTCGCACCAATTTCTCACTAACATCAAATTTCCACACTGCAGCAGTCATCTGACGGGTTATCACTTCTAGCTTGAAAGCAACCTTGTACTTCTGTTCGTCAATTGCCATGCCATGCACAATTTGTTTTGCGTGGACGTGTCTTAAACTCCTGCACATCATCTTTGCACTACTGCCCATATCCTTTCCTTCATCCCATGTGCCAACTTGAAATATAAGGTGAGGAAAACTTGGTCTCTGGGGTGAAAATTTGAGGTTGCCTAATGTAAGTGCAGCATTTGATAGCTGAAATATGAGAAGTCACTTGTACACAAGAATACATGCAAAAGCACGATTCTTGGCGTGGAAGAAGTAGGGTCGTTTTATAAGCTAGTCGAAGAATTAGGGTCACTTTATAAGCTGGTTTGACTTTTAAATGATCTACATTTTTATTTTTAAATTCTTCTTCAGTTTTAGGGTCAGAGCGATTTTGCTGCAAATTTTTCGAGAATAAATGTTTTTTAAAAATTTGTAATATCAATAATTAATTCATTTCTTTTGGAAAAGTACTACTTAAACATACAAAGTTTGTGCCTCAGAGGTTTGGACTGGAAATTGTTATATATAGAAGTTTGTACATATGAACTGATTTTAAGAAGCTAAAAATACAGATAGCACAAATTTAACAATTGACAATTCACACCGTTTATAAATGGGGAAAATTAGAGTAGTAAAGGCCATCATTCAAAAAAAAAAAAACTTTTTTCTTCAGTGCACACTTTTGTTGATCTATTCTTTAATGGGTGCATTAATCATAATGAATGTTACCAAGTTACTTGCTATTAAGAGTTGATTAATTCAGTTATTGTCCAATTAAACCAAGAAATCTAATCCAGAAATTGTGAACCTAGATTATAGACTTGCCGAATCCCTCCATGTGACTCACTAAAATTTGTAAGATTACAATTAACTAATTCACTGCTGTACCTGCTACCTGGATATTCTTTCCCTTGCAGTTCCTTGTTTGTAGAAATATACCAAGTTTTCCCTTTTTTTATACAGAGTTCTCTCTCCAGAGCTGATGGAATATATGTGCATACTCTATAAATTTGAGGATTTGTTTTGAAGATTTTTTGAGGGGGAAGAAAGAGAGCGGGTGAGTGAGTACGGGCAGCTTGTGATTTTTTTTTTTTTTAATTTAAAAATCTTCATAAATAGGAAATCAAATGTTTTTGGATCTGTGCAGATGTGCGTTGTTTGTATTTTAAAACAACATAATCTATTCTTAGTTCAGGATTGATTCATGTAAATGATCTTAAATTTCCATTAGGACTAAACTAAAATTCCTACTTTTGTGTCACTTGCATATATGAATTATTAGATCATTTTAAAGTTTTAGTTTGGTAAATGAAGGCTGTGTATGCTCAATTGAAAGAAGTAACAGTTGGTGTTGATTGAAAATAGTTACATGTGGATTTCTAACTGTTGTCACAACATCCTGGAATATTGGGTTGTCTGGTTTGGATTCTAGCTTTTTTTATACCAAAATAAAATAATTTTAGCATTAGAACCAAATCTATATAATTTGGTGATATTCTTCAGAGCAGCTGTGCAGTGTGGTTTTTAAGCAAGTGAAATAGCCATTTCATTTTGCATCAAGGGAACTTTTACAAATTATAAAAAATTAGTACATGTTTCGTAAACCTGATTGTTCTTTCTATAGAACAATTTTTTAAAATTGTCATGCCCTTTTATTGCATTTAATGAGATTTTTCAGTGTCTTAAAATATGTTGTGAGCACTGCATTGTAAAGAATCATAGAAGTCACAATGCAGAACGAGGCCATTTAGCCCATCGAGTGCACCAGCTCTTGAAAAGAGCACCCCACTTAAGCCCAAGCTTCCACCCTATCCCAGTAACCCCACCTCACCTTCTCCTGGCCAATCCACTTACCCTGCACATCTTTGGACTGTGGGAGGAAACCGGAGCACCCGGAGGAAATCCACGCAGACACAAGGAGAATGTGCAGACTCCACACAGACAGTGACCCAAGCCGGGAATCGAACCTGGGACCCTGGAGCTGTGAAACAATTGTGCTAACCCCTATGCTACCGTGCTACCCCTATGTTTAAACTCCGATTCAGATGTTGTATGTATGGACACCTAGGTGGAACTATGCCTATAGGCATGAAAAGCAAATTAATCTTGCGTAATGCAAGGCTTATAATTTTGAATATCAGGTTTCATTGAAATGTATAAAATGTTTAAATTACTGGGAGGTTATATTGTTTAAGAACATACAAAATAAAAATTAATTATGCAAATATGGTGGCTATTGGAAAGCTTTTTTCAAACATTTATTCGGTGTGAATTGGTGCTTATTACTTCATAGCATTTACAGTGCAGAAGGAGGCCTTTCGGCCCATTGAGTCTGCACCGGCCTTTTGGAAAGAGCACCCTACTTAAACCCACGCCTCCACCCCATCCCCATAAACCCAGTAACCCCACCTAACCTTTTGGACACTAAGGGGCAATTGATCATGGCCAATCCACCTAACCTGCACATCTTTGGACTGTGGGAGGAACCGGAGCACCCGGAGGAAACCCACGCAGACACTGGGAGAAAGTGAAAACTCCACACAGTCACCTTGTTTGCCCAGATTTGCTAGTTCTTTTGAGGCAGGGGGATCATTAATTCTAATGAATATAAATCATTGCAAGTAGCCTCACGGTGCCGAGGTTCCAGGTTCGATTCCAGCTCTGGGTCACTGTCTGTGTGGAGTTTGCACATTCTCCCCGTGTTTGCGTGGGTGTCATCCCTCAACCCAAAGAGGTGCAGGATAGGTGGATTGGCCATGTAAATTGCCCCTTATTTGGAAAAAATGAATTGGTTACTCTAAATTTAAAAAAAAAAAAAAAAAATTATTGCAAATTGGCCCTGATGTTCCATATGATTTTATTTCATCTTGACATCTGCGATTATTGGGGAATAGGTAATACTAAAGTATTCTCCAACAGACTAGCAGCTTGACACCATGTAAGACAAAGCAGCCCGCTTGATTGCTCCCCCTTCACAAACATTCAAACCCTCCACCACTGACTAGCCGTGTCCACCATCTACAAGATGCACTGCAGTAACTCACCAAGGTTCCTTCGACCGCACCTTCCAACGCCATCCAGACCACTACAATCTGAAGGACAAGTGCAGCAGATATTTGGGAACCCCACCACCTGGAGGTTCCTCTCCCAAGTCACTCACCACCCTGACTTGCAAATATATCGCCGCTCCTTCACTGTCGCTGGAGCACAATCCTGGAACTCCCTCCCTAACAGCACAGTGGGTGTACCTACACCTCTGACTACATTCAGTTCAAGAAGGCAACTCGCCACCGCCTTCTGAAGGGCAACTATGGATGGGTAATAAATGCTGGCCTGACCAGCGACACACCCATCCCATAAATTAAGTGGTTTGTTTCTTTTTTTTTTAAAGGGAGAATTCTCTCGATGCTGCCTTAATGGGGGGAAAAGAAAAAAACAAAATCATGGGGAAAAAAGAAAAAAACAAAATCCGTCTCTGAACATCAGTTAGTTATGATAACTTGCATGTTTAAAGCAGTTATGGTTTAACTCTAATTTCTTTAAATAGTTGGGGCACACTTCAGCTGCAGTTTTCAAGTTCCCCAAAATTGATGTGAAAATGCTCAACGCTGGTAGAAATTTAAACAATTCAAAATTTTCTCCATCAATGTTTTACTACACTGAGAATTGATTTTAGCTTTACCTTCTATGATAGACTTCCACTTTTAATACTCTTGTTTGTTTTCTTTCATCAGTTCTTCTAGCATACTAAAATTACAATGGCTATGTTTATCTTCACTAACCATCATTTTATCTAAAATAAAAAGAAAACTACCTGCATTCTGCTTTTGTGGCTGAAAGAAGACCAGTTCTGGAAAAAAATGATAGCTGTTTGTTACTGGTGCATTTTGCTTCAGCAATCTGAAAATTAAATAAATGAGGTTTGTGATATTTGTTCGAAATGTTAACGGGTGTCCAACTGAAACAATATTGCCCTTTTTTTTTTTTGAGGACCTGAAGTCTGGCCTAAATTTAATTATTTTTCTGTTCTTGATCACTCAAGTTATTTCAGATAAATACATAAATTATTGATTACTTTTCTATGGTGTTAATAAACCAGCTTGAAATATGCGAAACTTTGCAAGTGTGTAAATTAAAATTGGGTTTCTTGTGGAATGATTTGTTTAGACCTTGCTTTGCAGTGTATAAGGTATATAGATGGATTAAATCTGATCATCTATTTCTGCTTCTGTTTGGGTTGGCAGCTTTCCAATGAAGGGGACGTTTTTATTTCCTAACCTGTACCTGCCCCACAGCAGCATTTCAAGTCCTAAGTTGTGAAAGAAGGACATGGTTATGGTTTAATCATTTTGGATCAGCTGTATTGATGCAGTGCACAATGACTCTTCCTGGTGTGTAAAACCTGTAACCCACCGCCAATCAAGACAGCCATTCTATTATGAGCAACAATGATATCCCTGCCCAGTTTCTTTGGAGAAAAGAAATGGTGTCACTTATCCAGGAATGCATTTGTTGCAAAATTGTCTCGGCTACACATTATTTAAATTTTTATTTTAGTTTATGGTATTTTGAAAACAATCATTTATATTTTAAGAATTTTGATTTCGGGTAATTTTGTAACTGATAACTAAATATCATTGTGGTATATGAAATTCTACTTGTCCATTCAACAGATTTGGTTATTTATTTAGGTGCAATGTGAATGGTTTCAAACTTGTAGCCTATACATTTTCTTACTCATCCCCTCAAATTGTGATTTGACACTCTTCAACTTGTGTATAAAGCATGAAAATTGAATATAGTATTATTCTTCTTTCTGCAACCCCCCGCTCCGCCAAACCACCATTCTCTTTGTAAATTTGTAATAAGAAACATACGGCTTTTTGGCATGCTGCCATATAAGAATCTCTTTAAACTTTTGTTTTGCACTGACTTTTGATACAAGGTAATGTTTATTTCTGCAGTCTTGACATAATTCGTAGGAAGGCAGAGTATGTGCTATAGAAAGAATCAGGTGTGGGTGAAAATAATATGAAGTACAAGATATGTCAGTAGGCAGCTGACATGGCCTGGTCAGATAGGCTTGGCAGTCAATCTTTGTGCTTTATTAAAGCAAGATGTTCCAGAAAGAAAGGTGAAAATGGCCACCATACTTTTCTAATTGTTAGTTTATGAATATAAATAAGGGTTCATTGAGACCGTTTTTATGCCTGTGTCCTCCAGCATTTTATTTCATACAGTATTACAACTGATTAAACAATCTTTATTCAGTTCAAATGAAAAACTGTTGCCAAAGTTTATTTTTCCATGCTCATTTTTCATTTACTGTATTACAGTATGTTTGTGTAAATTCAAAAGGGCGACTTGAAATGTAGTAATCAATATATAAAAGGCAAAAGAACATCCATATTATGGGCATTTAATGGATTGGAAGCTTTTCAGTTAATTTTGGTTATGTTTAAGTGGGCAAAACTCATTTGTGCTTAAATGTTTGGCCTTTTCTGAATTAAAATTAGGAAGGAAGTTCCTAATTAAGACATCATTTAGGTATAAAATCCTTTGCATTCAGATATGAAAGTGAGCAACATCAGTGTTAAAGTTATTTCACTTGACATTTGGTTTATTTTTTTGTGGGTGAATAATAATGAAATTGCATATAATATATTAATCACAAAGCCTTGCCAGACAGTTTGCCTCAGTTTCCAACATTATAATTTTAGGATCTGATCCAGTGTGCAATAGACTAATATATTTCTAACCATAATATTCAACCCTGGGTCAAAGAACTTCGGCCGTTGCAGAAAGATATTTCTGTCGTGGTTGCTTTGCATTGACTTCAGCGTCATTTCATTTGTTCTGAAACTTTTCTTAACATTTAAACAATACGTATTTGTGCTATTTAAAAAATACAATGTTTGGAGCTAAACACATAGGTTTCATAGTATTTAAACTCCATTTATTGTAAATGACAAGTGTGGTGACAATCGGGATTGTGCAGAGCTGATGAAAATTGCAGTTAATAACTTCAATGGTGACAAACAATTGTATTGCCTAAATGCACAAATGATACAAGTGGCAAAGCATTTCATTAAGTGTGACCTTATTATGCACTGAAATCTTTCATAAAAGGAATCCATTCTGAGTTGATATAAAATTATGATAACCGTATCCGATCAGGGTGAAACTGAAACATGTGGGTTCTGAATTCAGCTACCCACTTACCAATGACTAAGCATAAGTAAATTTGCTATAAGGTTTAGTTTTATTTACTAATGTTAGAACTAAGATTGTGACTGGGCAGTTGCACGTCAATATTAGTTAACGTTTGGAAAATCTTATTTGGTTTATACCTTTGCAATTATTCCTATTGTGGCACAGGGTGCAAATAAATATATAGTATAATTAAGCATCATAGAAATTTATAGTCCTAATTTGTAGAATTTTGCACGATAATAGAAAAAGATCTAGAAAAATATCTGAAAAGGAGATTGTAAAATCTCATTACTGAACCACACAGACTTGAGTGAGCTGTGAATTTTGTATGATTTGAAAGAACACCTGGAACATGCTGTCAATGGTGAGTGTTGTGTTCATTTCATGGGCATGTGGCTCCTGGCAGAACATTAAGTGCCTATTAAGTTCTACTATATTGCATGTGGGTGCAGAAATTTATTGGGTTGCACAGGTGTGAATTTTTAAAAAGTTTGCCTTTCCACACAGGAAATATTGACCTAGCTAAAATTGTCAGTCTTGACTTGAATTTCTACGAGCACAACAGGAGTGACTAAGTAAAAACATAATATCTCCTTGTTTTAATATAGAATAAACTAAAATTTAGCAGGTATGAACACTGCTGTATTATCATACAATCCCAAGTGTTAGAAGTTGAGATACTTGGAGGTTTATCTCTGTTGTTAACATTTCATAACACTAATATCGGGTGATGCCCATTGTTCCTATTTTTGATGTCATCGCTACTGCCATCTTGCACATTTTTGTACAGGATTTAGAATGTTGCTTAATTTTTTATTGAATACTTATAATAATAATAATAATAATGTCAATACAATCTCCAGCATAGAGATTTTGAAACTTAGTTTTTGTGGTCTTTGCTTCCTCAAAATTTTACTCTTGCTGTTGATTTTAATTGCTTTTCAAACTCTTGTGTATTTCTTCACTGGGGAAAAAAAAAAGCAATTTGTATTGTTAGCTGAATTTGAACAGGATAATGTTTCTGTGTTCAGGTGCCAGTGTCTCAACAAAACCCTTGCTAATTTTTCCCCATCTCCTCTCCAAAAAATCATTACTTAAAGTAAAATTCCTGAAGATGTACCTATATTGCAATCAAAATTTGTTTCCCCACAGTAGCTGCTTGCCCAGTGCTAATGGGGGAAGAGATGCTTCAAAGTAATTTAAATCTTGCTTAATGCCACCTATTAAATTCTTGGGCCCTTTTTGAATTAAAATCCAAAGCACTTTTGTTTTGGTTTTAAAATTTATTGTAACTAGTGTTGTGTTATACCTCTTCATGTAGCGTAAGCTGCTTCCTTGATGTATGCTCTGACAAAGGAAAGATCAGATAGGTTTTACACATTTATTGAACAGTTAACAATTCTCCTACTTGAGCTCTACTTTGCTGCTAATCTTTCTATAGTAACTCTGTCTAACCAGTCTGCTCTAAGCCATGCGGTGGGTGTGATGCTTCCGATCTGCCCCTGTGTCGCCTGTGGAAATAGAGCATGTGTGCCCTCTGTTGGCCTCTTGTGCTAGTGTCATCTCTGGGTGTATTGACTGCCCGTTGGTCGTGGCCTATTCTGTGTGTTCATTAGCTGTATGTCTGCATGTCATGATGTCTCTGGTGCTCCCTCGTCATCTTGCCTGGGTGCTGTTGCTGGTAGTCACGGATCTTGGCACTCCTGGAACCATGTTATGTTATGCCTCTTCATGTAGCATAAGCTGCTTCCTTGATGTATGCTCTGACAAAGGAAGGTTCAGACTTGGAGATAAGTTTAACACATTTATTGAACAGTTAACAATTCTCCTACTTGAGTTCGACTCTCCTGCTAATCTTGCTAAATTAACTCCGTCTAACTAACCAGTCTGCTCTAAGCCATGTGGTGGGCGTGATGCTTCCAATCTGTCCCTGTGTTGCCTGTGGAAAGAGAAAGAGCATGTGTGCCCTGTCCTTTTATTTGGGTTGCCCCCTTGTGGTAGTGTCACCTCTGGCTGTCTTGACTGCCCATTGGTCGTGTCCTATTCTATGTGTTCATTAGCTATATGTCTGCCTGCCATGATGTCTCTGGTGCTCCCTCTAGTGTTTACTCAGATGTAGTGTATGCACATTAACCCCTTGTGTATTTACAGTGATGCATATCACCACAACAGGTTAGTTCTGCTGCCATGAGAAGGGTTTCAAAATGCCCTATCTGGTATTGAGGATTTTTCTAATGTAATTTTCTTGGCATGGTTTAATATTTTGTTGTTGACGACATCTTGTAGTCTTGCACTCTCTCTCTTGAGTGCTTTGACACCTCAAATGTTAATTTTCTCCTTCCTCTGAGCACAGTACTGCAAAACACTAGCAAACCTGGGGGAAAAAATAGATTTGCATTGAATAAAACTAACTGGCTACAATACAAGGAGTTGTATTCAGAAGAACTGAAGGCAAGGGGTGTATTTTGTCATTGGTAACCCATGCATCTAACTTTTTTTGAACAACCTCCTGACTTTCAAATGACTCTCATGTGATTTGTGCATTACACAGGTTGGTCTGCTGTGTTTTTGAGGCTGAACTTATTGTAGTGTCAGTCAACAACTCTTAAAGAACATTTTTAAAGCAAATAAAATGCATTATTAAGGGACAGTGATTAAATGTGTGGATATATATATATAATTCCCCTTTACTTCATTACTGCATGTGTATCAATAGAATATATCTCCTCAAGTTAGTATGCTACTCAAATATGTCTTAAAATTCTGTTACAGTAAGATCTGGTTAGATGCTGACTTTCAGCTGAAGAACAAATTGGATTAATTGTATTATCGTGCCATGTTCAGTAACGCTGTAGTGTTCAATCAGGTGAGTTTGTCTCTAGGTTGTTGTCCAGTTTATCTGCTTTACAGTATAGACGAGCAATTATCAGGTGAGTTGCTAGAGGGAGTAACCGTGGCTGTAAGAAAATCTGTGACCAATTCAAATTCTGATTCCCTGGGTTGCTGAAAAGTTCAGTAGAAAGCTGAAGAGAAAACATTTAGAACACAGAACTTTCTTGCCTCAGAATTTGTATAATATTTTAACACCAACATTTACCTGCATTTTCTGCTAGGGACTACTCCCCAAGACTTATTAAACTCTCCAATCCATGAAAAACCCAAGACTTTTGTTTTTTAATAGAATGTTTCTGACTGACCTGGCTTCATTTCTAGAAGTGGTAGTATACATGGCCCATAAAAATTCCATTCTCCCTTTGTGAAAGCTTTCTTTTTAATCAGTTAAGAAGCGTGTGACTCTTGCTACTAAAGATCTGTCAGCGGACACTTTTTGTGCTGTTAGCACAAACTGAATGTGAACTTGTATAACTGCTGTCAGCAAACTAACAAAAGGGATCACATAGAAATTGTCTCTCCTTTCCTTTCAAGAGGTTTTCATTCAGCTTTATGTAAAGTCATCTTTCCCATGCGTCCTCTCATCATCACATTGACGCAAATTAAGTTGATGTAGCGCTGATCTGCTCAAGGGCAGTTCCTCCGCTCCTTTCTCCAGGTTTCATGGCCCTGCACTTCCTCAGCTACTCATAAGAACTCTCATTTTCAACTTCAGTTAGCAATATGACGAGGAAAACAAAATGAGGCGGTTCCCCATTGGCACCTGTAATTAAAGGAAAGACAAGTTTTCTTCCTGAAGGATCCTCTCAAGTGTAAACAGCCATCATTCCTCAAGGTTCTAGCAATTCTATTGTCACCACCAAAGATTTTCTATTTTGGCCATGGCTCGTAACCCTAAAGATGGGACCCTGATCTGGGGAGACTAGCAAAAGGGCAGGGATGACCAACCCCCGTTGTCTCAAATGACCCTGCTACCCTAAGTAAATGACAGTTCTACATTTTAGCCATCAGTAAGCAGGACATATTGTCAACCTGTAATAGTGATTCTGAATTAAACATTTAAATAGTTAGATATACTAGTGAGATCTTGTTCTAATTGCAAACCTTTCATCCAACGCAGAAATAGACTTTTAAGAGATTGATTCCTTTCCACATGTTACAGTTTGTGTAAATCTGTTAGGAATTATTAGATCTAAAGGAAAAATTCAGCACAGATTCAAGACAACTGAAGATAAGCATCACCTTTAATGGTCAAGCTAAAATGGATATGATCTGTCTGTCTCCCGCCCTGCGTATATAGTCAACCTTCCAAATCTTGACACTTTTACCATCATACAAACCATGGGAGGTATGATTTTTAATCAGATCCTGTGAAGAATGCCCATCCTTTTAAATGCAAAATGGGAAGAACTTCAGCAGAGAACATAAGTCAGTAAATGGAGCAGGCCTCTTGCATTTGAAATCTTACCTGATACAAATGTCATTCATTTTAATCAATTACAATTGTATTTGTACCGGCAATTGTATTTGTATTGTGCCTCAAAGCCCTGAGGGGTTTTGCAGGGCATTCTAAAACAAAAGATGACACTGAAGCTTGTAACAACCAAACATTTGGTGAACGAGGTAGGTTTTTAGGATTGTCTTAAAGAGGAAAGCAAAGAGGATACCAGAGCCTGAGGTCCAGGCTGCTGAAGCCACAGCCAGCAAAAGTGGAACAATTAAAATCTGAGATGCTTAAGATGCCAGAATTAAAGGAGCAGAGATATCTGACGGCTGTGGTCTGGAAGGGAATACAGAGACTGGGAAGGAACAGGCCATGGAAGGATTTGAAAATTAGGAGAATTTTAAATCTAGCTGTTAAATCTAACTGCTAGTGTAGGTCAGCAGACACAGGGGTGATGGGTAAATGGGACTCCGTGCAAGGTAGGATACAAGAAGCAGATTTTTTTGATGACCTCCAGTTTATTAAGGCAAGAACATGGGAGGCCAGCCAAGAATGCATTAAATTGATCAAGTCTAGAGATAACAAAAGGAATAGAACATACAACATTACAGCGCAGTTCAGGCCCTTCGGCCCTCGATGTTGTGCTGACCTGTGAAACCACTCTAAAGCCCATCTACACTATTCCCTTATCGTCCATATGTCTATCCAATGACCATTTGAATGCCCTTCATGTTGGCGAGTCCACTACTGTTGCAGGCAGGGCATTCCACGCCCTTACTACTCTCTGAGTAAAGAACCTACCTCTGACATCTGTCTTATATCTATCTCCCCTCAATTTAAAGCTATGTCCCCTCATGCTAGACATCACCATCCGAGGAAGAAGGCTCTCACTGTCCACCCTATCCAATCCTCTGATCATCTTGTATGCCTCAATTAAGTCACCGCTTAACCTTCTTCTCTCTAACGAAAACAGCCTCAAGTCCCTCAGCCTTTCCTCATAAGATCTTTCCTCCATACCAGGCAACATTCTGGTAAATCTCCTCTGCACCCTTTCCAATGCTTCCACATCCTTCCTATAATGCGGCGACCAGAATTGCACGCAATACTTCAAATGCGGCCGCTCCAGAGTTTTGTACAGCTGCAATATGACCTCATGGCTCTGAAAATCAAGCCCTCTACCAATAAAAGCTAACACACCGTACGCCTTCTTAACAACCCTCTCAACCTGGGTGGCAACTTTCAGGGATCTATGTACATGGACACCGTGATCTCTCTGCTCATCCACACTACCAAGAATCTTACCATTAGCCCAGTACTCTGTCTTCCTGTTACTCCTTCCAAAATTAATCACCTCACATTTTTCTGCATTAAACTCCATTTGCCACCTCTCAGCCTAGCGCTGCAGCTTATCTATGTCCCTCTGTAACTTGTAACATCCTTCCGCACTGTCCACAACTCCACCGACTTTAGTGTCACCTGCAAATTTACTCACCCATCCTTCTATGCCCTCCTCCAGGTCATTTATAAAAATGACAAACAGCAGTGGCCCCAAAACAGATCCTTCTGGTACACCACTAGTAACTGGATTCCAGTCTGAACATTTCCCATCAACCACCACCCTTTGTCTTCTAGCTAGCCAATTTCTGATCCAAACTGCTAACTCATCCTGAATCCCATGCCTCTGTATTTTCTGCAGTAGCCTACAATGGGGAACCTTATCAAACGCTTTATTGAAATCCATATACACCACATCAACTGCTTTACCCTCATCCACCTGTTTGGTCACCTTCTCAAAGAACTCAATAAGGTTTGTGAGGCACGACCTACCCTTCACAAAACCGTGTTGACTATCTCTAATCAAATTATTCCTTTCCAGATGATTATACATCCTATCTCTTTTAAACCTTACCAAGATTTTGCCCACAACAGAAGTAAGGCTCACTGGTCTATAGTTTCCGGGGTTGTCTCTACTCCCCTTCTTGAACAAGGGGACAACATTTGCTATCCTCTAGTCTTCTGGCACTATTCCTGTAGACAAAGCTGACTTAAAGATCAAAGCCAAAGGCTCAGCAATCTCCTCCCTAGCTTCCCAGAGAATCCTAGGATAAATCCCATCCGGCCCAGGGGACTTATCTATTTTCACACTTTCCAGAATTGCTAACACTACCTCCTTATGAACCTTGAGCCCTTTTAGTCTAGGAGCCTGAATCTCCGTATTCTCCTCGACAACATTGTCTTTTTCCTGTGTGAATACTGATGAAAAATATTCATTTAGCACCTCTCCTATCTCCTCGGACTCCAAGCACAACTTCCCACTACTGTCCTTGACTGGCCCTACTCTTGCCCTAGTCATTCGTTTATTCCTGACATGTCTATAGAAAGCTTTAGGGTTATCCTTGATCCTACCTGTCAAAGACTTCTCATGTCCCCTCCTGGCTCTTCTTAGCTCTCTCTTTAGGTCCTTCCTAGCTAACTTGTAACTTTTGAACGCCCTAACTGAACCTTCATGTCTCATCTTTACATAAGCCTCCTTCTTCCTCTTGACAAGTGTTTTGATTGCTTTAGTAAACCACGGTTCCCTTGCTCGACCACTTCCTCCCTGCCTGACAGGTACACACATCAAGGACACGCAGTAGCTGTTCCTTGAACAAGCTCCACATTTCCATTGTGCCCATTCCCTGCAGTTTTCCTCTCCATCCGATGCATCCTAAGTCTTGCCTCATCGCATCATAATTGCCTTTCCCCCAGATATAGCTCTTGCCCTGCGGTATATACCTATCCCTTTCCATCACTAAAGTAAACATAATCGAATTGTGGTCACTGTCCCCAAAGTGCTCACCTACCTCCAAATCTAACACCTGTCCTGGTTCATTACCCAGTACCAAATCCAATATGGCCTCTCCTCTCGTTGGCCTATCTACATACTGTGCCAGGAAACCCTCCTGCAGACATTGGACAAAAACAGACCCATCTAAAGTACTCTAACTATAGCGTTTCCAGTCAATATTTGGCAAGTTAAAGTCCCCCATAACAACTACCCTGTTGCTTTCGCTCCTATCCAGAATCATCTTTGCAATCCTTTCCTCTACATCTCTGGAACTTTTCGGAGGCCTATAGAAAACCCCTAACGGGGTGACCTCTCCTTTCCTGTTTCTAACCTCAGCCCATACTAACTCAGTTGACGAGTCCTCATCAAACATCCTTTCTGCCACCGTAATACTGTCCTTGACTAACAATGCCACCCCTCTCCCTCTTTTACCACATTCCCTGAGCTTACTGAAATATCTAAACCCCGGCACCTGCAATAACCATTCCTGTCCCTACTCTATCCATGTCTCCGAAATGGCCACAACATCGAAGTCCCAGGTACCAACCCACCTTATTCCGGATCCTCCTGGCATTGAAGAAGACACACTTTAAACCACCTTCCTGCCTGCCGGTACACTCCTGCAACTTTGAAACCTTACTCATGACCTCACTACTCTCAACCTCCTGTATATGAATGGGGGTTTTGAGCAGTGGTGGGGGACGTGTAAACAGGGGTTCCTGGTAATGGTGCAGATATGTGCTTGGAAGCTCATCACAGCATCAAATCTGACACTAAAATAGCAGGCACTCTGGTTCACCCTCTAGCTGTTGCCAGGGAGAGAAACTGAGTCTGTGGTGAGGGAACAGAGTTTGTGATCGGTACAGGAGACAAATGTTTTGGAATTTTCAATATTTGGTTGGAGAAAATTTATGCACATCCAGTACTGAATGTCACACTAGCAGTCTGATGATAGAGACCATGGAGTGTTGAGAGAGCTGGTAGTGAGGTAGAGCTGGATCATTGGTTAACATGTACAAGCTGGCGTGTTTTCAGATGATGCCATGTGGTTCAGAATTGTAGATGAGAAATAGGAGGGGACCGATTTGAGGAATCCCAGAGGTGGGAAGAGACAATGATTCTTGTCGTGTTAATCACCCTGGGGTAACACGGACTGCAACTGGATGCAGTTGTACTTGAAGGTAGACTCCAAACTTCGGTGTTGGTTCAATACGCTTTATTGAACTTGTTAAGCATTGCAGTGCACACAGTTCGCTGTGGGTATGACACTCTACTAATCTAAGCGTGCTTACTATAACTAACTAGACCAGACTAGCTCTGAGCCACGTAGAAGGTGCTAACTGATATATATACACCCTGACTGTCACTACAGTTGTCACCAGTGGAAAGAGGCGGAGTGTTGATGCCTTGTGTGTTTTATAGTGGGAGACCACCTTCTAATGTTCTGCCTGGTGATTGGTTGTGTTCTGTCCGTGTGTTGATTGGCTGTACTGGGTGTCTGTCACTGCCGGTCTGTATCTCATTATGTGCATATGACATTTCCCCTTTTTAAAAAATGTTTTTTAAAATATGTTGGCTGCTTGGAGCATATGCGACTGTATTTACATGTAGAACTATTTACATTAAATGATGAGTGGATGAAAGCAAGTGGATGAATATATACATAAGAGGTGTCTAGCGTGCAGATACAGAACAGAATTTACAAGATAAATGTATATAAGTCCAATCTTTGGGGTTTGCGTCTGATCCTTGTCGACCGCCTGAGAGGTGGAGTGGGGACGACGGCAGGATTGCTGCCAGATTGGTGGCCTCGTGGTGCGAGGTGTCCAGAGGAGGCATGACAACATATGGAAAAGTAGGATCTGGGTGGTGGGCAGGGAACTTTGCACAGTGCCCTTCTGTTGCGCCTGACAATGGAGCCTTCAGTCATACAAACTACTAACGACCTGGGAGCCTGTCGAACAACAACAGCTGGAGCTGACCAGCCTCCATCAGGTAGCTGGATCCGAACAGCATTCTCCGGAGATAGCACAGGCAAATCGGTATCCTGAGCATCGTACGTCAGCTTTTGCCGGTTCCTGTGTTGCTGCACCTTTTGCAGCACTGGAAGGTGATCCAGGTCTGGTAAGTGTATGGCTGGAACAGTCGTCCGTAGGTCTCTATTCATGAGGAATTGAGCCGGAGACATACCGATGGACAGAGGGGTTGCCCTGTACGCCAACAGCATACGGTTGAAGTCCGAAGCGGAGTCTGCAGCCTTGCAGAGCAGTTGCTTCACTATATGGACCCCTTTCTCAACCTTCCCGTTGGACTGCGGATAGTGTGGGCTTGTGATGTGGTTGAATTGGTACGACTTGGAGAAATTGGACCACTCATGGCTGTGGAAGCAGGGACCATTGTCACTCATGACAGTGAGTGGAATACCATGCCTGGCAAATGTCTCCTTGCAGGCCTTGATGGCTGTCCTTGATGCGAGGCCTGACAGCTTCACAACTTCCGGGTAATGTGGGAAGTAATCTATGATGAGCACATAGTCAAATCCATTGGCATGAAAAAGGTCGATTCCCACCTTGGACCACGGAGAGGTCACGATCTCCTGTTGCTGGAGTGTTTCTCTTGGTTGAGCAGGCTGGAAACACTGGCAGGTCGCACAATTGCGGACCATGTTGGATATGTCCTGGCTGATGATTCCAGGCCAATAGACAGACTGCCGGACTCTGCGCCTACACTTTTCGACACCTAGGAGTTCCTTGTGGATTTGTTTGAGCACTAAGCTCTGCAGATTGAGGAATGACTATACGATCTAGCTTGAGGAGGATCCCCTCGATGACTCGGGTCGTCCTTCACATTAAAGAACTGAGGGCATTGCCCTTTTTGCCAGCCATTTGCGAGGTGGTGCATTACACGCTGCAGAAGAGTGTCTTTGGCAGTCTCTTCACGAATGCTGATCACTCTTTCATCTGAGGCCGGGAGGTTGCTGGCACACAGCTGCACCTGTGCCTCAATCTGGCGGATGAAGTCCACCTGTTCACAGGGCAAGGTGATGGAGCGGGACAGGGCATCTGCAATTATCAGCTCCTTGCCTGGTGTGTATACTAACTCAAAATCGTACCTTCGGAGTTGAAGGAGAATGCGCTGAAGCCTGGGCGTCATGTCATTCAAGTCCTTATGAATGATATGGACCAAGGGTCTGTGGTCAGTCTCCACTGTGAATGTAGGAAGACCGTAGACGTAGTCATGGAACTTTACAATGCCGGTTAGGACGCCCAGGCACTTTTTTTTTCTCTATTTGGGCGTACCTCTGTTCAGCAGGAGTCATGGCCCTTGATGCATAAGCAACTGGAGCCCAGGACGAGGAGTCATCCTTCTGGAGGAGCACCGCACCAATGCCGTCCTGGTTTGCGTCCGAGGAGATTTTTGTTTCCCTGTCCGGGTCAAAAAACGCTAGTACCGGAGCAGTGGTGAGCTTTGCTTTGAGCTCGATCCACTCTGCTTGATGTGTGGGTAGCCATTGGAATGCAGTGGACTTCTTCACCAGATGCCTGAGAGCCATGGTGTGTGAGGCCAAGTTGGGAATGAATTTTCCCAAAAAGTTCACCATTCCGAGGAAGTGTGGTACCGCCGTCTTGTCTTCCGAGGTCGTCTTGGTGTTACTGGCATTGACCTTGTCCGAATCTGATCGCACACCCTGCTGGGATATCTGGTCGCCCAAGAACTTGATGGTTGACATGCCAAAGGAGCACTTGTCCATGCAAACGGCCTAAAGCTGAACAAGGCTATGTCTAAAGACTTGTTTGAGACGAGATATGTGTTGGTCGTGGACAATATGATTACATCACCTATGTAGACGCACACACCCTCCATGCCCTCCATCATCTGCTCCATGGTCCTGTGGAAGATTTCAGAGGCTGAGACAATGCCAAATGGCATACGGTTATAACAGTACCTGCCAAATGGTGTGTTGAACGTGCAGAGCTTCCTGCTGGACTCATCCAGTTGTATCTGCCAGAAACCACGCGATGCATCTAGCTTCGTGAAGAATTTGGCTTGTGCTGTCTTACTGGTCAGTTCCTCCCGCTTCGGTATCGGGTAGTGTTCCCATATTATGTTCTGGTTAAGATCTTTGGGATCTATGCATATCCGCAACTCTCCTGAGAGCTTCTTCACACAGACCATCGAGCTGACCCAGTCAGTCGGTTCTGTTACTTTGAAGATGATGCCCTGGTCTTGGAGCTTCTGTAGCTGTGCCTTTTAAACGTTCCTTCAGAGGAGCTGGCACCCGGCGTGGTGCATGGATTACAGACGTGGCATCAGGCCTGAGTAGGATCTTGTCGCAGTATGGCAGAGTGCCCATTCCATCAAACACATCCGGATATTGAGCAAGGATGCCAGCCTGCAGATCCACATTGGAAGAAGACCTGGCATGGACTCGCTGTACGAGGTTGAGTAGCTTGCATGCACAGGCACCGAGCAGGGATGCCTTATCAGGCTTGACTATTTCGGATCGCAGTGTGACATTGATGGTCTTGTTGGAGACGAATAGATGACAAGAACCTAGTGCAGTTATGGCATTACCATTATAATGGAGGAGCTGGCGGTAGAATTTTGGGTTGCTTTTTAATGCGGTCAAAATCCGCTTGAGAGATGAGATTGGCAGAAGCACCAGTGTCCAGCTTGAACTGGATGGTGCATTGATTAACTTGTATGACAACACGCCATTCGTCCGTGGAATCCACTTGAAGATAGATGGGCGTCTTGCTGAATTTGAAGAGGCACGTGTAGTGATGAAGCCCACATGATCGGGGGACTCCAGGAAGTCATCCTGGATCCGTAGTGCTACCAGGATCAGAATCCAGTAAACCTTGCTGTACACAGCGAACGCACTTGCATTGGAGTTGGGATCGCTGGCCCTTAAATATAGATGTTGTAGAAATTATACCGTACAAAAAGAAGCCCATTCGCCTGTATTGACTCTCTGAAATAGTTGTATATTATCTATTCCAGTCCTATTCCTCTACTTTAATTTTTCAAAATGTATTCAATTCCCTTTTAAAAATCACCATGGATTTTGATGGTACCACTGTTTCCGATAAGACATTAGAATCATAGAATTTACAGTGCAGAATTAGGCTATTCGCCCGTTGATCTACACTGGCCCTTGGAAAGAGCACCCTGCTTAAGCCCACGGCTCCACCCTATCCCAGTAACCCCACCTCACCTTTTTGGACATTAAGGGCAATTGATCATGGCCAATCCACCTAACCTGCACATCTTTGGACTGCGGGAGGAAACTGGAGCACCCAGAGGAAACCCAGGCAGACACAGGGAGAACGTGCAGACTCCGCACAGACAGTGACCCAAGCCGGGAATCGAACCTGGGACCCTGGAGCTGTGAAGCAACTGTGCTACCGTGCTGCCCGTAAAACTATTTCCGAAAAACCCTCTGCTTAAGAAAAATGTCCATCTTTTTTTAATTGTGCATTTACTTATCAACCTCATCTGCCATCTAACTACCCACTAGTTATCAATCTCATCTGCCCATCTACAGAAAATGCTGGACAATATCAGTCTGACAGCATCTGTTGAGAGAAAAGGGAGCTGACGTTTCGAGTCTGGATGACTTTGTCAAAGGCTCCAGACTTCATCAAAGTCATCCAGACTCCATGTTCGGTGCGATCCACCGGCCGCGTTGCACTCATTAGATACCGGGAAAGGCCTCCCGCGGGTTTCCTGGATCTACCCAAGTCCTGCGTGGCGTTGGAGTCAATCACACCTAAAAGGGGCAGGACCAAACTACACTCTCAGTAGTTGGCTTTAAACTGACTTCGCGGGATCTACTGGCATCCGGGATCTACCAGCCCCCCTGGAGAGTCTGCAGCCGGGCACCATAGAGCACTGGTCCACAGAAACATGGACCAGGCGGAACAGCACCCAGGGGTCTTCTGGGCTATCGGAGACCCCCTGGTGGTCAGGGATAGTGCATGGTGGCCCCAGGCCCTCCCATCGAACAAGGGCTCCTTGACACTGCCCAGCTGGCACTTCTAAGCTGGCAGGAGCAGTGCCAGTAAACACACTGCCAAGGGGGACCATGCCCATGAAAAGGGGGTATGAAGGTTTTGGGGGGGCTGCATGGCAGGTTAGTAGGGGCCTCTGGGAGGTTGGGAGGTGTGGCAATGGGGGGGCCTGTAAGGGAGGATGGGGGCCTGAAGAGGGGGGGACCCCCAGGGACCCCATAGCGGGATGTCCCCACTTTGGGGGGGGGGGGGTTAGTAGTGTCCATGTATGTGGGGGGTGATATTGCCCATGGGTGAGGGGCCCACCAGCTCACTTAGAGATAGGGGCATCCTTTTAAAATGGCGGCCCGATCCCAGCTCCCAGTGCTGAAAATAATTCTAAGTTTGGGCTAAACTGGTGGAAAACTCCCCAGGGCCCAAAATGTAATTGGACAGCGGTGGAGAACTGAAAAACCTGCCACAAACTAACTTCAAAATTGTTCAGTTGAATCGCGCCCATTAGCTCCCTTTTCTCTCCACAGATGCTGTCTGACCTGCTGAGATTGTCCAGTAGTTTTTGTTTCAGATTCCAGCATCTGCACTAATTTGTTTTTATTATCATCTGCCATCTAACTGCCCGCTGCTGACCTCTGTCCTCCTGTAGTTTTACCATTTTCCCTATTTCTACATTATCTGAAAATTTGATTTTTGCCTCCTGTATCGGAGTCCAGGGGTGAGATTCTCCGATCCCCCGCCGGGTCGGAGAATCGCCGGGGGCTGGCGTGAATCCCACCCCCGCCGGTTGCCGAATTCTCTGGCACCGGATAATCGGCGGGGGCGGGAATCGCGCGCGCCGGTTGGCGGCCCCCCCAGCGATTTTTTTTTTTTTTTTTTTTTTTTTTTTTTTATTTATTTTTTTTTTTATTTTATTTTATTTATTTATTTTTTTATTTTTTTTTTTTTCCCGGCCCACATGGGCCGAAGTCCCGCTGCTAGAATGTCTCGCCGGCGTGGATTAAACCACCTCTCTTACCGGCGGGACCAGGCGGGGTCCTGGGGGGGTAGCAGGGCGATCTGGCCCGGTGGGGGTGCAGGGCGAGGCGATCTGGCCCGGGGGGGTGGGGTGCAGGGCGAGGCGATCTGGCCCCGGGGGATGCCCCCACGGTGGCCTGGCCCCGATTGGGCCTGTGCCTTGGGGGCACTCTTTCCTTCCGCCTTCGCCATGGTCTCCACCATGGCAGAGGCGGAAGAGACTCCCTCCGCTGGGGATGCCGTGAGCGGCCGCTGACGCTCACGCGCATGCACCGCCCGGCAATGTCATTTCCGCGCCAGCTGGCGGGGCACCAAAGGCCTTTCCCGCCAGCTGGCGGGGCGGAAATCAGTCCGACGCAGGCCTAGCCCCTCAAGGTTAGGGCTCGGCCGGTCAATATGCGGAGACTTGCGCACCTTTGGGGCGGCGCGATGCCGGACTGATTTGTGCCGTTTTTGGCGCCGGTCAGCGGACATCGCGCCACTTATGGAGAATTTCGGCCCATATCAAAATACGGTACATAATAATTTTTTTAACAATATATTTTATTAAAGTTTTCAAACAAAATCTTTCCGTTTTTACAAATCAACATAAAAATAATACAATAACTGATAATTAACATTATTTAAATAATATAGTGAACTAGCAAAGTGACAAAACGTTCTGCCAGATAGTCAAGGAACGGTTGCAAACGCCTGGAGAACCCCTGAGCCAATCCTCTCAGCGCAAATTTCATTCGTTCCAGCTTTATGAACCCTGCCATGTCGTTTATCCAGGCCTCCACGCCGGGGAGTTTCACTTCCTTCCACATAAGTAGGATCCTTCGCCGGGCTATCAGGGACGCAAAGGCCAGAATATCGGCCTCTTTCGCCTCCTGCACTCCCGGCTCTTCAGCTACCCCGAATATCGCTAACCCCCAGCCTGGCTTGACCCGGACCTTCACCTTTGAGATCACCTTTGCCACTCCCCTCCAGTACTCATCTAATGCCAGACACAACCAGAACATGTGTGTGTGGTTCGCGGGGCTTCCCAAGCACCTGTCCTCCACTCCGAAGAACCTGCTCATTCTTGCTCCCGTCATATGTGCTCTATGTAGAACCTTAAATTGAATCCGGCTAAGCCTGGCACACTAAGACGAGGAATTTACCCTCCTTAGGGCATCAGCCCACAGCCCCTCCTCAATCTCCTCCCCCAGCTCTTCTTCCCATTTTCCCTTCAGCTCCTCTACCAGCGCCTCCCCCTCATCTCCTGATATATTTCGGACACTCTGCCCTCCCCGACCTATACCCCCGAAATCACTCTATTCTGGATCCCCTGTGTCGGGAGCTGCGGAAATTCCCTCACCTGTTGCCTCATAAACGCACTCACTTGCATATATCTGAAGATATTCCCCGGGGGCAACTCATATTTTTCCTCCAGCGCTCCCAGGCTCGCAAACGTCCCTTCTATAAACCGGTCCCTCAGTTTCCTAATTCCTGCTCGTTGCCAACTCTGGAACCCCCCGTCCATCCTTCCTGGGACAAACCTGTGGTTATTCCTGATCGGGGACCACACCGAGGCACCCTGTCACCCCCCTGTGTCGCCTCCACTGCCCCCAGATCCTCAAGGTTGCCACCACCACTGGGTTTGTGGTATACCTTTTCGGGGAGAACGGCAGCGGCGCCGTCACCAGCGCCTTTAGGCTCGTTCCTTTACAGGACGCCATCTCTAGCCTCTTCCACGCCGCCCTCTCTCCCTCCCTCATCCACTTACAAACCATCGCCACATTGGCGGCCCAGTAATAGTCGTTCAGGCTCGGCAGCGGCAGTCCCCCTCTATCCCTACTGCGCTGCAGGAACCCCCTCTTTACCCTCGGGGTCTTCCCTGCCCACACAAAGCTCATAATGCTCCTGTCTATTTTTTTGAAAAAGGCCTTTGTGATCAGAATGGGGAGACATTGAAACACGAAAAGAAACCTCTGGAGGACCATCATTTTTACCGCCTGCACTCTGCCCGCCAATGAGAGCGGCAGCATATCCCACCTCTTGAAATCCACCTCCATCTGCTCCACCAGTCGCGTCAGATTAAGTCTATGTAGAGTTCCCCAGTTCCTAGCTACCTGGATCCCCAAGTATCGGAAGCTCCTTTCCACTCTCCTTAACGGCAGAGCGTCTATTCCTCTTCCCTGGTCCCCGGGGTGTATTACAAAAAGCTCGCTCTTCCCCATATTTAGCCTGTATCCCGAGAAATCTCCAAACTCCCTCAATATCTGCATAGCCTCTGGCATCCCCTCTACAGGGTCCACAACATATATCAGTAAGTCATCAGCGTAGAGTGACACTCGATGCTCCTCTCCCCCTCTAACCACCCCCCTCCATTTCTTAGAGTCCCTCAACGCTATGGCCAGTGGTTCAATTGCCAATGCGAACAGTAATGGGTACACCCCTGTCTTGTTCCCTGTGTAGCCGAAAATACTCCGATCTTTGCCGGTTTGTGACTACACTTGCCACTGGGGCCCCATATAGCCTGACTCATCTGACAAACCCCTCCCCGAGCCCAAACCTCCTCAGCACCTCCCACAAATACTCCCACTCCACCCTATCGAATGCCTTCTCCGCATCCATCGCCGCCACTATCTCTGCCTCCCCCTCCGCTGGGGGCGTCATCATCACCCCCAGCAGCCGTCGAACGTTGACATTCAGTTGTCTCCCCTTTACAAACCCTGTCTGGTCTTCATGCACCACCCCCGGGACGCAATCCTCTATCCTTATCGCCAGCAGTTTGGCGTCTGCATTTAGGAGTGAGATAGACCTGTATGACCCGCATTGCAGCGGATCTTTATCCCGCTTCAGCATTAATGATATCGTCGCCTCCGACATTGTCGGGGTAGGTATCCCCCCCTTCCCTGGCCTCGTTAAAGGTTCTCGCCAACAGCGGGGCCAACAGGTCCACCTATTTCCTGTAGAATTCCACCGGAAACCCGTCTGGTCCCGGGGCCTTCCCTGCCTGCATCTTCCCCAGTCCCTTAATCACCTCGTCCACCTCGATTGGCGCCCCCAGACCTGCCACCTCCTGCTCCTCCACCCTCGGGAACCTTAGTTGGTCCAGAAAATGTAGCTTTCCCTTCGGGGGTTGGGACTTGTATAGCCTCTCATAAAAGGTCATAAACACCTCATTTACCTTCCCTGCTCTCTGCTGCATGGTTCCCGTTTCATCCCTAACTCCCCCAATCTCTCTCGTCACTATCCTCTTACGAAGTTGGTGGGCCAGCAGCCGGCTTGCCTTTTCCCCATACTCCTATCTCATCCCCTGTGCCTTCCTCCACTGTGCCTCTGCCTTTCCTGTGGTCAGCAGGTCAAATTCCGTCTGAAGTCTTCGCCTTTCTCTGTATAGTCCTTCGTCTGGGACCTCTGCATATCTTTTATCCACCCTCAAAATCTCCCCCACTAATCTCCCTTTCTTTGCCCTCTTGTTTCTCCTTGTGGGCTCTAATGGAGATCAGCTCTCCCCTAACCACCGCCTTCAGCGCCTCCCATACTACCCCCACCTGGACCTCACCAACGTCATTGACCTCCAGGTATCTCTCAATACACCCCCGCACCCTTCCACAGACCCCCTCATCCGCCAATAGTCCCACATCCAGTCGCCAGAGTGGGTGCTGCTCCCTCTCCTCTCCTAGTTCCAGATCCACCCAGTGTGGGGCATGGTCTGAAACGGCTATGGCCGAGTACTCCGTTCCTGCCACCTTCGAGATCAGTGTCCTACTCATAACAAAGAAGTCTATTCGGGAATATACCTTGTGGACATGGGAGAAAAAGGAGAACCCTTTGGCCAACGGCCTAGCAAACCTCCACGGATCCACTCTCTCTCCATTTGTTCCATAATTCCCCAAAGCACCTTGGCCGCTGCCGGCCTTCTTCCGGTCCTGGATGTGGACCGGTCTAGCCCTGGATCTGGATCCAGCACAGTATTAAAGTGTCCGTCTCTTCTCTCCCCCCCCCCCCCCCAAAATATACATTTGCCAGCACGACCGCCTTTCCCTGCAATCTACCACTCACCATCACATATCTGCCCCCATTATCCACCACTATATTCTTAGCCTCAAACGACACCCGTTTCCCCACCAGTATCGCCGCCCCGACCCCCCCCCTCCCCCCTGTTTTTCACGTCCAACCCTGAGTGGAATACCTGTCCCACCCATCCTTTTCTTAACCTAACCTGATGCGTCTCCTGGAGCATGACTACGTCCGCCTTCAGTCTTTTTAAGTGCACGAACACCCGGGCCCTCTTAATCGGCCCATTTAGGCCTCTCGCATTCCACGTGATCAGCCGGATTGGGGGGGGCCTCCCTCTCTTTTCTCTCTCCCCCCCCCCCTCCCCCCCCCCCCCCCCCCCCTCCCAACTAGCCATCCCCTTTTCTGGGCCAGACCCCCGCCCAGGTCCCGCGCACCCACCTGTCCCCCAGGCGGCGCCTTCCCGTCCCGACCACCTCTTCTCTAGTCAGCTCCCCCTTGCACTCCGCAGCAGCAACCCAGTTAGTCCCGTTTCTCCCCCCCCCCCCCCGCTAGATCCCCATCTAACATGGTTACTCCCCCCATAATGCTTCTGAAAGTCAGCTAACTCTAGCTGACCCCGGCTTCCCCCGTTCTCTCTTTGACCCCCCCTGCGTGTGGGGCTCTCTTCCTTCCTGCGCCTATCTTCCCGCCATCATCTCCATAGCGCGGGAGAAACCCCGCGCTTTCCTATCGGCCCCGCCCCCTATGGCGCAGCTCCCTCATTCCCCATCCCCCCTCTCTGTCCCTTTTTTCCACCGGCGCCCACATTTCTTCGTGTCGTCCCCCCCCCCCCCCCCCCCCCATCAAGGGGAGAGAAATTCCCCATCCAACGTTACTGTATAATCAACCTCCCATTTCCCAATTTACATTTCAGTACCACAACCTCGTTGTTGCCCCCCCCACAGCAAACTCTCAGTTCTAGTCCAGTTTCTCCTCTTGGATGAAGGTCCATTCCTCATTCGCCGTTTCGAAGTAGTAGTGCTTGCCCTGATGCGTGACCCACAATCGCGCCGGCTGCAGCATCCCAAATTTTATTTTCTTCCTGTGAAGCACCGCCTTGGCCCGATTAAAGCTCGCCCTCCTTCTCGCCACCTCCGCACTCCAGTCCTGATACATTCGTATCACCACATTCTCCCACTTGCTACTCCGTACCTTCTTGGCCCAGCTCAGAACAGCCTCTCTGTCCATAAAGCGGTGAAATCTCACCACTATCGCCCTTGGTATTTCACCCGCCTTTGGTCTTCTCACAAGGACCCGGTGCGCTCCTTCCACTTCCAGAGGGCCGGTTGGGGCCTCAGCTCCCATTAGCATATGGAGCATCGTGCTCACAAGCCCCAACATCAGCTCCCTCTGTTCCTTCGGGGAGACCTAGAATCCGTAGGTTCTTCCTCCTCGAGCTGTTCTCCAGGGCTTCCAACCTTTCGATACACCTCTTATGTAGCGCCTTGTGCATCTCCGTTTTTACCACCAGGCCCTGTATCTCATCCTCATTTTCGGCTGCCTTTGCATTCACTCCACTGAGCTCTATCGCCTGGACCTTTTGTGTTTCCTTCAGTCCATCGATTGCCAATAGCATCGGCGCCAGCACCTCCTTCTTTAGTTCCTCCACACACCGTCGGAGGAATTCTTGCTGGTCCGGGCCCCATGTCGTCTGGGCTCCATCCGCCGCCATCTTGCTTCTCCCTTCTCTTCTCTGCCGCTGCTTCAAAGGATCCTTCGCAATCTGGCCACTGCCACTGGTCATTTCCATACACCCCTGGGGGGGCACCTTCCTTCGTCACCCCACACTGGGTTTGGTCTGAAAAAATTTCCGTTGGGGCTCCCGAAAAGAGCCCAAAAGTCCATTAGAACGGGAGCTGCCGAAACGTGTGGCTTAGCAGTGCATCGCCGCAACCGGAAGTCGGTACATAATTATTGACCATGGGGAAAACTCATTTTACGTTCTTCAAGTGAAAAACATTTGTTAATCATGACTGTCCTTTAATCAGAATCCCATCTGCGTAGCCATATTCCCTTTAACACAAGACTCCACAGTAATTTTATTGCAGTGTATAAGTCTACTTGTCACAATAAAGATTATGATTATTATATGACATCTTATGAAATACCATTTCAAAATCCATATGAGAGCACCCATTGCATTAACTTTATCATATGGCCCATTATCATCTTAATGGAGTGCATTAAATCTAATGTTACATTACAGGGCTTCTTGACCATTTTTCAATACAGAATATTGAAACAATTGAGTTTAAAAACTGGGTTTTAAAAATGTATTTCCCTAAACTTACACCGACTGGTTAATAAAATCACAGACTTGTTAACTGAATAATTTATATCTGTTTTCACCAGTGGGAAAATACACCAAAATACCAGTGATACAAGGGATATGAAAATACATTGAGAAGCACTTGGAAATTAAAATAATGTTTTTTTGTGAACCAATAATGGAGATGTGGATGTAAAAACAGTCATTTAATAAACAAACTAAACAATAAACAGTAGCTGCATTCAGGACCTTTTAAGTCCCGAAAGACTTGCTGTTAGGTAATTTGGACATTCTGAATTCTCGCTCTGTGTACCCGAATTCTGAATCCTCCCTCGGTGTACCCGAGTAGGTGCCGGAGTGTGGCGACTTGAGGCTTTTCATAGTAACTTCATTGCAGTGTTAATATAAGCCTACTTGTGACAATAAAGATGATTGTTATTAAATAGGCTTACACTGCAATGAAGTTACTGCGAAAACTCCCGAGTAGCCACACTCCGGCGCCTGTTCGGTACATCGAGGGGGAATTCGAATGTCTAATTCACCTTACAAGCATGTCTTTCAGGACATGTGGGAGGAAACCCATCCAGACACTGGGAGAATGTGCAGACTCCACACAAGCAGTGACCCAAGCAGGAATCGAACCTGGGACCCTGGCGCTGTGAGGCAATGGTGCTAACCACTGTGCTACCATGCCATCGGCACTCTTGCAGGGATCACTGGCACGGGCCCCATCACCACCACTTCCATCACTGTGTCTGATGGCCCCCAGGCTACGCCTTGGGACAGGGTGCAGCCGGAAGGAACTCCGGGAGCTCCTACACCACCTCGTGCTGCCAGTCGTGGAGGCCCGCTCTCTCCTTGACCAGGGTCTCCATGCTCGCGGCAATGGAGCACAGGGACTGGGCAACCTCCCTCCGGGACTGTGCCATCCATGACTGTCTCAGGCCAACCAGCCCCAGAAATGCCATTGACGCCTGCTACCAAGATCCATTGTGCCTGGGCCAAGCTCTGAAGCGCCGCTGCAATTTCCAGGTGACCTTCGTACACCGCTGCCTGTGATGGGGCTGCCGTGTTATGTGCCTCAGCCACTGCCTACACAGTGTGGCTCAGGACTTGGACATTTTGACCCATGTCCAATACCATCACCCGCACGCCCTCCCAACGTGGACTGCACCCGTTCAGTGATGGCCTGAGTAGCACGCATGGCCTGCATCACCACCTGTCCCTGCAGGCAGTTGGACTTGGGTTGATCCGCCCTCCGACCATCCTCCACGCACTCAGAGTTCCTACCTCCACCTGCTGTACCGCTGCCTATGTGTGTGGTGCGCACAAGATGGTGCGCAGGAGCCTCTGCAGTATATTGCCAAACCCAGGTGGCTCTGGGATGGTGGAGGGTGTTGGAGGCAGATATGATGGAAAGTCGGTGTCGTTCCTGGACTGGTGCTCTGAGGTGTTGTGGGCTGGCGTTTGGGGGCTTGCCTCTTTGCTCAACGTGGCCGGGGGATACCAGAAGGTTGGATTTCAGGTGGGGGTGGTGGTGGTGGGGTGGGGGGTGGCGTCACGAGTGCCATAGAGTCACTTCAACTCAGCAGGGGCTCACTTGGTTCCCCAATCCTGACCACTGCCTCGGCAATTACCTGCTCTCCAGGCCCACAGTCCAAGTCTGTGCTCTGCGGTTGGGCGCCGCCTTCTCCCAGGAGGGGGTGCGATTGTGCGCTTCCTTCTGTGTGTGTCGAGGGGGGAGGGGAGGGGGGGGAAAGAGAAATCAGCATTTTTCTTGTGGAGCTGTGGAAGACCAAATGAATTCAGGTGATCATATACACACATCACTGAAAACTAGTGCACATTATTTATAAAAATAATCAAAGTCTAATAGAATTTTGGCCTTTAATCTCTAGGGGATTGTAATTCAAAAGTGTGGACTTCATGTTTCAGTTGTATACAGACATGATCGAACTCCCATCTGGAATATTACATTCAATTTTGGTTACCCAACTTCGGGAATTATATTGGACTCAGAAAGGATGCGGCATGGATTCACCAGAATATCAGGGCTGAATTATGAGAGAGATTCCATGAAATTTCACCTGTGTCGAAAGGTCAAAGGTCCAAGCTCTTACTCCAGAGACTGGAGCACCGTACGCAGAATTAAAGTGCATGGGATTGGGGGTAATTTATTGGCAAGGATTGCGAATTGGTTAGTAGACAGAAAACAGAAATGGGCCTTTTTCAAAATGTCAGGCAGTGACTAATGGGGTGCTGCTGAAATCACTGCTTGGGTCGCAGTTATTCACAACACATACTAATGATTTGGATTAGGGAACCAAAAGTAATGCTTCCAAGTTTGCTGACGACATGAACTTGGTGGGAGTAGTGAGTAGTTAAAAGGCTTCAGGACGATTTAGACCAGTGCGTGAGTGGGCAAATACATGGGAAATGTGGATAACATGGATAAATATGAAGTTATTCACTTAGGACAGAGAAAAAGTTTATTTAAATGGTGATAGATTGAGAAATGTTGACATACAAATTGAGACCTGGGTGTCCTAGTATACTAGTCACTGAAACAAGCATGCAAGTACAACAAGCCGTTAGGGAGGTAAATAGGATGTTGGCCTTCATTGCAAGAGGACTGAGTAAAGGAACATGGATTTCTTACTGCAGCTGTACAGGCCCTTGGTGAGGTCACAACAGGAGCTTTCTGTGCAGTTTTGGTCTCCTTAGCCAAGAAAATATATATTTCCCACAGGGTGAGTGCAGCGAAGGTTCACCAGAATGATTCCTGCGATGGCAGGATTGTTGTTTGAGGAGAGATTGGATCAACTGGGCCTGTACTCGCTGGAATGAGCCCGGATCTAATTGAAAGATATATATGCAGGGATGTTACTTCCTCTAGCTGGAGGGTCTAGAACAAGGGGTCCCAGTCTCAGGATACGAGGTAGGCCATTGAGGAATGAGATGAGGAGAAATGTCTTCACTCAAAAGGGTGGTGAACCTGTGGCATTCTCTACCACAAGGTTGTGGTGATCAAATCACTGAATATATTTAAGAAGGAAATAAACAGTTTTCTAGACTAAAGGGGTATGGTGGGAGTACTGGAGTATGGCGGTGAGATGGAGGATTAGCCATGATCATGTTGAATGGCAGAACAGACTTGAATGGCCTACTGCTGCTCCTATTTTCTGTGTTTCACTGCTGAGAAGTGCTGCTTTTAGGACAAAGGTCCTAAAGCATGGCACCATCTGCTGCCTTGAATGCAGATAAAAGCTCCTGTGATACTATTCCTGATGTCCTGGCCAATAATATTATTCCTTCTACCAAAACAAATTCTGGTCATTATTACATTATAACAATGACTAAACTTCAAAGGTAATCCATTGGCTGTAAAGGTACGTGCTGTGGTTGTGAAAGATGCTGTGCAAAATGCTATTTCTTGAAGATGGCTTGTACCCCCTTGAATTTAGGTGATTACGTGATTTGACTGATTAGATACAAAAAAAATACTTTTCCTTTTGGTAGGAATTGAATTCAGAACAAAGAACCCCATTTTAAAATTTGAGCTAGACTAGAGGCCAGGAGAGGAGGTTGGGAAAGCTGCCATTTAAGGTGGTGGTGTCGAGTTTCAGGTACTTGGGCATCCAGATGATACGGAGTTAGGCGCAGCTGCATAAAATTTGACCAGTTGGTGGAGCCGACGGATGGGGATTTTAAGAGGTGGGATATGCTGCCACTGTCATTGGCGGGACGGGTGCAGACAACGAAGATGATGGTCCTGCCAAGGTTCCTCCTGATCTTTATCCCAAAGTCATTCTTTAAAAGGTCAACATGTTGTGTGGGCGGAGAAGACCCCGCGGGTGAAGAGTTTTTGTGGAGCGGGCTAAGGAGTGGGGAGGGTTGGCTTTGCCAAATATAATGAATTACTACTGGGTGTCTAACATCGCTATGGTCAAGAAATGGATAGTGGGGGAAGATATGGTATGGGGCGGATGGAGGTAGCTTCTTGTAGAGGAACTAGCTTGTGGGGCATTGTTGATAGTGCCTCTGCCGTTCTCGATGGCCAGGTACTCTGTGAGCCCAGTGGTGGTGTCGGCCTTGAGGATATGGAGGCAGCATTTGTGACTGGAGGGTGCCTCAGTGTGGGTCCCGATTTGTGATAATCATAGGTTTGCACCGGGGTGCTGAATGTGAGGTTTCGGGGGTGGGGGCAGGTGAGGATTGAGCGATTCGGGGATCTGTTTGCAGGGGGCAGCTTCAAGAGGACCTGGAGGAGGAATATGGGGCGGGATTCTCCTGAATGGCCCGGTGCCGGCGTAGAAAAATGTTGCGAACCACTCCTCCACACTTCAGGGGCTAGGCAGGCAGCGGAGGTGTTGGAGCCATGCCAGCCGGCGCGAATTAGCGTATGCACGGAACCGCCGCTGTGGTTCCGCGCATCCGTAGTCCGGCCGGCGTATTCTGGTGCATGCGCAGGGGGGCGTGTCTTCTCCACGCCAGCCATGGCGGAGCCCTACAGAGGTTGGCACAGAAGAAAGAAGTGCCCCCCGCGGCACTGGTCCACCCGCAGACCGGTGGGCCCCGATCGTGGGCCAGGTGACCATGGTGGCCCCCCCCCCCCGGGCCGGTTTCTCTCTCTTCCCCCCCCCCCCCCCCCCCCCGCCCCCCGAGGATCACACCAGCCGACCTACCAGCGAGGTCCCGTCATGTGGGACCATGTCCATTTCATGCCGGCGGGACTGGCCAGAAACCGACGGCCACTCAGCCCATCGGGGCCCAGAGAATTCTGGCGTGGCGTGATCCCTGCCCCGCCTGAAAACGGGTGGCGGAGAATACGGCGGCAGAGCGGCGGGGCAGGATTCACACCGCCACCCGGGGATCCTCCGACCAGGTTGGGGGGGGTCGGTGAATCCCGTCCATGAGCTGTCCCGGGCAATGGTTTTGGGCATTTATAGGTCCGGGATTTTGTGAGGAGGGAGCTGTCTTCCTTTCCCGGACTGCCACTCCTGGGGCTGCAATGGGCATGTCCAAAACTGAAGGGGTTCTGGCAGGGGTTTGCGGATGTAATGTCAGAGGTATTGGGTGTGAAAGTGGCCCAGAGTCCAGAGGTAGCAATATTTGGGATTTCGGAAGACCCAGGAGTGCATGGGGCGAGAGAGGTGTCTTGACCTTCGCCTCCCTGATAGTCCGGAGACAGATTTTGCTTGGGTGGAGGGACTCTGGGGGGCCGTCAAAAGCAGGGGTGTGGGTGAGTGACCTGATGGAATTCCTGAGGTTGGAGAACAACAAAGAACAAAAATGTACAGCACAGGAACAGGCCCTTCGGCCCTCCAAGCCTGTGCCGACCATGCTGCCATGAAGGTCAGTTCTTCTTGAAGGGGTCGATCAATGGGTTCTCTCTGAGCTGCAAGCCGTTCATTTAAGGAGGATTGAGGTGTCAGCAGAGGGAAAATGGGTGGGTGGGGATAAGGGGGTTAAAATGGGGAAGGCAGGATGGGAGGAGGGGTATGGCGGGGGGGGGGGGGGGGTGTTGCTTATATATTATGTTGTACAATTTTACTTCTCTTATTTGTTTTATTTGTTTATACACATGCCTGAATAAACTATTTTTTAAAAAACCATGAACTTATTGATTGGAAGAGCAAGCTCTGAGTGAGCTATGCCTGTCTGACCTTGTTTTACTGCATGTTTACTTGGTCTGCCTTTGTAAGAAACAAAACACACCTGTGCAAGATACAAATAATATCCAATTGAAATCTCTCCAGCATACTGTTGTAGCACCCTTGGGTTACACTACATATAGTTTAAATTTTTGGCTCTACTGCCACACTTCTTAACACCCAACAACCCGAGTTGAACAAAGAACAAAGAAATGTACAGCACAGGAACAGGCCCTTCGGCCCTCCAAGCCCGTGCCGACCATGCTGCCCGACTAAACTACAATCTTCTACACTTCCTGGGTCCGTATCCTTCTATTCCCATCCTATTCATATATTTGTCAAGATGCCCCTATCGTCCCTGCTTCCACTACCTCCTCCGGTAGCGAGTTCCAGGCACCCACTACCCTCTGCGTAAAAAAACTTGCCTCGTACATCTACTCTAAACCTTGCCCCTCTCACCTTAAACCTATGCCCCCTAGTAATTGACCCCTCTACCCTGGGGAAAAGCCTCTGACTATCCACTCTATCTATGCCCCTCATAATTTTATATACCTCTATCAGGTCTCCCCTCAACCTCCTTCGTTCCAGTGAGAACAAACCGAGTTTATTCAATCGCTCCTCATAGCTAATGCCCTCCATACCAGGCAACATTCTGGTAAATCTCTTCTGCACCCTCTCTAAAGCCTCCACATCCTTCTGGTAGTGTGGCGACCAGAATTGAACACTACTCCAAGTGTGGCCTAACTAAGGTTCTATACAGCTGCAACATGACTTGCCAATTCTTATACTCAATGCCCCGGCCAATGAAGGCAAGCATGCCGTATGCCTTCTTGACTACCTTCTCCACCTGTGTTGCCCCTTTCAATGACCTGTGGACCTGTACTCCTAGATCTCTTTGACTTTCAATACTCTTGAGGGTTCTACCATTCACTGTATATTCCCTACCTGCATTAGACCTTCCAAAATGCATTACCTCATTTGTCCGGATTAAACTCCATCTGCCATCTCTCCGCCCAAGTCTCCAGACAATCTAAATCCTGCTGTATCCTCTGACAGTCCTCATCGCTATCTGCAATTCCACCAACCTTTGTGTCGTCTGCAAACATACTAATCAGACCAGTTACATTTTCCTCCAAATCATTTATATATACTACAAAGAGCAAAGGTCCCAGCACTGATCCCTGTGGAACACCACTGGTCACAGCCCTCCAATTAGAAAAGCATCCTTCCATTGCTACTCTCTGCCTTCTATGGCCTCGCCAGTTCTGTATCCACCTTGCCAGCTCACCCCTGATCCCGTGTGACTTCACCTTTTGTACTAGTCTACCATGAGGGACCTTGTCAAAGGCCTTACTGAAGTCCATATAGACAACATCCACAGCCCTACCTGCATCAATCATCTTAGTGACCTCCTCGAAAAACTCTATCAAGTTAGTGAGACACAACCTCCCCTTCACAAAACCGTGCTGCCTCTCACTAATACGTCCATTTGCTTCCAAATGGGAGTAGATCCTGTCTCGAAGAATTCTCTCCAGTAATTTCCCTACCACTGAAATAAGGCTCACCGGCCTGTAGTTCCCGGGATTATCCTTGCTACCCTTCTTAAACAGAGGAATGCTTATGGAAATGAGGAGCACCACTGTATGAAAGGGAATATCTGAGGGAAGATTGTTGTGTTCCTTATTGTTGAAGTTTCATAATTTCATTACATCTAAAAAAAACTGCAGGTTTTATTATATCACATGATAATCTGAATCATCTCCAGTTGGAACACCATTTTGCAATCACAAATTGCATTGTTTTGTAAAATTGCAAGATATAAGAATTATCAAAGATGTGCTAGCCGCTAAAGTCAATGAAATTGAAGGGAATGACACTTGTACAGTCATCAATGTACTCGAAAAAGAGGTGTGGGAAAGGGCCTAAGTAGGACTAGACAAAGAATAAAGGAAATAAATGTGTTGCTGGGGATACCCGCATGGTTCCTAACTGTTTTGATGAAATTCATCAACGTGATGCATTAACTTCATTAACAACACAGTATTGTGCTGTTTTTATTTAGGTCCCAGCGATATGTGCCTTTTTGTGGGATGTAAAAGCAAATACTGCTGCTGATGAAAATATGGAATAAAGATCATGGGTGGGATTTCCCGTTTCCAAAGGCCCGCCCCCGATGGGCCGCGTTCCCGACCGTGGGGCTGACGTGTGGTCTCGGCGATCGGGAACCCGTCATGCCGGCTGCGGACGGTGTCCAGCGCCGCCAGAGTCGTGTTGCTGGCCGGGGTGGCCACGGTGTCCAGGGTGGCACTATCTGGCAGGTCGGGTCTGCACACGGCCGGCGCCATGTTGTACTGCGCGATCGCTGCAGGTCATCGGCGTGAGCATGCATGGCCACAGACCAGGCAATTCTCCAGCCGTTTATTTTGTGGAGCCTGGGCATTTTAAATGGCGTGGCTGCTAGCCTCTCACCGGTCGCAGCATCAATACTGGAGCGTCGCCGATTTTTTTCCCACTTAAAATGCCATGGATCCTCCGGACATAGCCTCAAAATCGGAGAATCCAATGCCAGCTCTGAAGTGTCAAAAGGACTCTGAACATTAACTCAGTTTCTCTCTCTCCGATGTTGCCTGGCCAGCTGAGTATTTCCAGCATTTTCTGTTTTAATTTTGTGGGATATGTTTGACGCAAACAGTAGATTGAACTGTGAATAAAATCTTCTGTTCTGTTTCAGGATGGGACAGGAAGGAAGTGACTGAATACAAGTCATTATTTAATGATTCTCCCCTGAATTGTAGCAGTATGTTTATCCCCTCCCTGCCCCGTAATTTGCATTTCTGTTGTTGGTGCTATTTGTTCAGCGATTCAGACATGCAAATTGGCTACCACTCTGCCCACATGAATTTTGAACAATTCCCATTCCCGCAGGTGCCTGATTTGCTGGTGCCGAAATTAGTGCTGAAGAGCCTGACTAGCTGGAGCTGTTGATAAACACTCACGATAAACCCACTCATTCCAACCATTCGAGAAAGTGAAGTGGATAGAATGCTGGACGCCATGGAGGAGAGGAGGGTCACCCCCTTCCCCAGGGTCTGGCGGAGACTCAATCCGGCCATCATCAACAGCATCTGAAGAGGTGCCAGAGTCAATTAGTGCTGCCAGCCTCACTAGAAGGACCAGAGCCCAGTGCCACAAAAAGGTGAATGACCTCCTTTTGGCAGTTAGGGTGAGTCACCACATCTATGCCCTTGACATCACTCCCGTCCCTCACTCCTCACATCACCCCCCAACCCCTTAAGAGGCCACCAACACCCAACCTGCCAGTATCTCCCTTGCTACCAACCCCAACACATTATTGTCCTCTTTCCAGTGCCTGGTATAGCTGGAGGAGTCCAACCACCTTCAAGTGCAGGAGATGTTGCCGACAATGTGTGATATCCAGGCCAATACTAAACAGGTAGCGTCTGCAGTGGAATGCTTGGGGCAAGAAATCCCAGCTATTGGTTAGGACTTCCAAGGCTTCGGGCATACTGTGGTCGATGGCTGAGGCATAGGACAGGGGAGTCACAAGCAGACATGTCCCAGGCCCATATGGCCATTGAGGTGTTCCAGAGTTTGGCCCATTCACAAAGGATCATGGCTGAGGCATCAAGAGCATTCGTTGGGTGCTGACTGACCTTGGCCAGTCACAGTGGGATGTGACCCAGGCAGTGAGGGACGTGTCCCAATCTTAGTGCTCCATGGCTGAGGGTGCACTATTGAGATCATAGCTCAGACAAAGGTGTGCCTCCAGGACTGGCAGCACCAGGTGACGGTACAGTCTCCAGAGCTCACTCAGGCCTCCCCTCCTTCCCATTGAGTACATCAGGAGCCATCGAGCACTCTGAGGGAGGAGAAAATGATGGGGCCCTTGCCTGTGTATCCAACAGGGGAGGTGCTGGAACACCTCAACCCTTCAGAATCCCTGACACTGACAAATCCAATAGGCAGCAGGCAGAACAGGTGACAAGCCGTCAGTGTGCCATGCTGCATGTGTCCATGTATCTTTTGTTTAGGATGAACTCTGCTCTTCCCCTGCAGTTGGTCTGTGCTTCTGATGAGTGCAGAGAGGAGTGACTGCACCTGGTATGCTGGTGACTAAGCATGGCCACACCCATTCCGTTGATGATACTGCTGGGGTTTGAGGTTTCCTGAGTGGTGACCTGGTGGGTTCCCAGGTGACCGAGACATTCTGAACATTTACAGGACACCGTGAGTAGTCAGTAACGTGAACAGCCAGGTGCCTGTAAGGAGCACCAATGGGGTGTGTTTAAATCCACATCCTGCAGCAATGGCGGTCTGAGCCAGGACACCCAGATTCCGAGGGCGCACCCAGAGTCCATGCACTTGGCACCAAGTCGTTCCCCGCTACTCCCCTTAGTCCAGGAAGCTGCCCCCTAGCAAGCTCAACAGTTTTTTGAGTTTTCTTGCCTTTCTCTTCCCCCTCAACAGCCATGGCGCCCAGCCCCTACATCTAAATATTTGCACCAATTCACACCTGTGACTGCTGCCTAAGAGGGGCGGAGCATCGTGGAGGGGTGGAGCATGAAGCATCCAACCCACTAATGAGATTTAAATCCATGCAAATGACTTTTGCATGGACATGCTGGCATGGGGTGCAAACTTCAATAACGCCACCAGCGAGGGAGCATGGAGTCTGAATTGGCACCGGGCATAAATGGCAATTTTTTTTTTTTTCCCCCCATTGTGTGCTATTCTCTGCCGAATCACAATTCTTGCTGCTGGCATCCGGAAGTGGAGAATCCGGGCCTCCAAACCCAAAGTAATTTCTCAGTTACAATAACAGCAAAGTATTATAGATACTGGAGATGTGAAATATAATCAGACTTCTGGAAAAGCTCCGCACGTCTAGTAAGAGAAACAGTTAATCATTTCGAGTTCAATGTGACCTCTTCAGAACTGAAGAGAAGAGAAATGTGATGGGTTCCATGCTGTTGAAAAACGGGGATGGGTCGGGTGGAATAAGAGGGAGGGTGAGGGTGATTAAATACCAAAGATGTCATGGAACAAAAGGCAAAGGAGTGGTAATGATTATAGTAAAGAAAGCATTGTCCTTGTTTTGTGGCTTTTTAACCCCAAAGAACAAAGACAATTACAGCACAGGAACAGGCCCTTCGGCCCTCCAACTGCACCGACCATGCTGCCCGTCTGAACTAAAAAACCCTACCCTTCCGGGGACCATATCCCTATATGGATACATAGATACATAGATGATAGGAGCAGGAGGAGGCCTTTTGTCCCTTCGAGCCTGCTCCGCCATTCATCACGATCATGGCTGATCATCCAACTCAATAGCCTGATCCTGCTTTCTCCCATTCTCCTCCAAGTGCTATATCCAGCCGCCTCTTTAATATATTCAAAGTTTTAGCATCAGCTACTTCCTGTGGTAATGAATTCCACAGGCTCACCCCCCTCTTTGTGTGAAGAAGTGTCTCCTTACCTCTGTCCGAAAGATTTACCCTGAATCCTCAGGCTGTGACCCCTGGTTCTGGACACACCCATTATTGGTAACATCTTCCCTGCATCTATCCTTTCTAGTCCTGTTAGAATTTTATAAGTCTCTATGAGATCCCCCCTCATTCTTTTGAACTCCAGCGAGAACAGTCCCGACCTAGTCTATCTCTCCTCATATGACAGTCCCGCCATCCCTGGAATCCGTCTGGTAAACCTTTGCTGCACTCCCTTGAGAGCAGGAACATCCTCTCCTCTGAGGAGACTAAAACTGCACACAATACTCCAAGTGTGGCCTCACCAAGGCCCTGTACAATTGCAGCAACCATCCCTGCTTCTATACTCGCAACCTGTTGCAATGAAGGCCAACATACCATTAGCCTTCTTTACCGCCTGCTGAACCTGCATCTCTCTCCTAGCTAATGCCCTCCATACCAGGCAACATCCTGGCAAATCTTTTCTGTACTCTCTCCTCCACATCCTTCTGGTAGTGTGACGACCAGAATTAAACACTATATTCCAAGTGCAGCCTAACTAAGGTTCTATAAAGCTGCAATATGACTTGCCAATTTTTAAACTCCGTGCCCAGGCCGATGAAAGCAAGCATGCCGTATGCCTTCTTGACTACCTTCTCTACCTGTGTTGCCACTTTCAGTGTACTGTATGCCCAGATCCTTCTGCCTATCTATACTCTTAAGGGTTCTGCCATTTTCTATATATCTCCCATCTGTATTCGACCTTCTTAAGTCCCCATTATGCTTCTTTACACAGACCATGGAAGTAACCCAGTCTGTGCGGACTTCAATGCGCTTAATGACCCCCCAAAGCAGTCATTCTCTCGAGCTCTGCCTTTAGTTTATCACTTGAATTGAAAGACAACTGGAATTGTCAATTTAAATGGGGTTCCCCTATTGACAAGTTTGCTCCAATGGTGGCATGATTGAAACTATCATCTCAACTGATTTGAAGGTACAAGAAAGATGAGATAATTGGACCATTTTTCAATTGGAAAAAATAAGATATGCTCAAAATTTCCAACAAACCAGATTTGTTTCCTGGTCAATAAAGCCATATTCACCATTAATTTGCTTTACTTCAACAAAGAACAGTTTTCAGTTATATATCATTATTCATGTTTATGGGGCATCACAAATTTATAACCATTATAAAGTACTTCAGAATTGTAGTCTTTTTATATTGTAGAGAATTAAGATGGCTAATTTAATATACAGCAAGGTCATGCATGTGCATGCGTGTCCACCCCAGTGAGATAAACGACCAGTTTACCGGTTTTGTTTTGTGTCATGTTTTTACCAGAACATCTGGACAATTTCCCTAGCCTTTCTTAAAATACTGACATGGGATCTTTTACACCTACCTCAGAAAGAAAACTAGTCTTGGCTAAAGCAAAACAGCACCTTCAGCAATGCAGAACTCCTTTAATGCAAGCCTAGATTGTATGCTAAAATCCCAAGTGGGACTTGAACCCAGGCCCTTTTGGCTCTGAGGCAACAGTGCTGGTTCTGAGCTATGGCACTAAATTTTGTGGTTATTCTTTAAATTGCATTTAGCTTAATTCCTTTATTTTGTCATGTGCCCAAGTTCCTTCTGCACAGGAGACCGGTTAACAATTATTCCATTGGCCTCTGCTAACATTGGTTGTAAGATTCAGAGTAAAGTCATTCTTGCTTCAGTCGTTTCCTATTCCTCCACTCTCTCAAATGCTTCAGTAAATAGAAACCTGTACTATCCAAAATCTGCATCGAATTTCCAACACCGCTTGCAATATGTTGTGCCACCAGTTGACTATCTGGTTTTAACATAATGCATAATCTCTGATGAGATTATTAATTCATTAAGAAATTGAACAGACTAGGATGACATTGTGGCGTAGTGGCTAGGACTGCTGCCTCTCAGCGCCGAGGACCCGGGATCAATCTGAGCCCTGGGTCAGTCGCTGTGTGGAGTTTACACATTCTCCCTGTGTCTGCGTGGGTCTCATCCCCACAACCCAAGAAAGGTGTGCATGGTAAGTGGATTGGCCACACTAAATTGCCCCTTAATTGGGAAAAAAAAGAATTGGGTACTTTTTTTTTTTAAATGTTTTAATATTGAACAGACTTGTCAATATGTCATTACTTTCATTTCCATTGACTTCATGAAGTCAGCTTGTAGAATGGCAAAGAACCCATTTACTGTCTGCTTAGAGTAGGTATTTTCAAAGTGGGGGACGTGACCCGCGGGCGGGTGTCGGGAGGGTTGCAGAGCCATGCATCGCAGATGAGAATTCGGGTGCTACAGCCACAGCAGCCTACTTTTAAAAATGCCTGCTGTGAGCGGCTTTAGAAATGCAGGTGCACTGTGCATGCGTGCACGCTCATCAGTGCGCATGCCCAGAGCCCAGAGAGACTCACTGCCTCCTGACGTCAAAGCACTGACCCAGGAGATTTTATTTTTAAAAATTCAATTCTGTCTTCCTGCCTGAAGCAACGGCAGAGAGCAGGTCACCCAAATACTGGCATCACGTGCTCTGGGCATGATTGCGATTCCTCCATTTTGTCAGCAGTAAACCAGCAACAGCACTGTAAAATTTAAAATGAATCGTTTTGAAATAAGGAAGAGCGGGCCAGAAACAGAGGCCAGGATCTCTCAACTAAACCTTATGGAGAGAGTGGCTCAGGAGAGTCCAAAACAGGACAAAGCAGTGCTGGTGCGAGCTCCAGGGCCTCTGGTGGACAGCCCATTAAGAAGAAGCTGAAATCGGGCACAAAACAGTATAAAGATGATTTTTTAAGGCATGGATTTATTAATTGTGCAAATGCAAATCGGGAGGCAAGGTCCATGTGTGTTAAATGCAGGGAAGCACTGGCAAATGAATGATGGCTTTCGGCACTGAAGAAATCGATGCATTCCAAAAGTCATTGAAAGTTTGGCAATTCCGAGTGCAAAGCCAAAATTACTACATGTTCCCCACACTGCTATGACACATCGACGAAAACAGCATTAGTAAGGAAACTGTAAATGGACTGGCAAACCTTATTCAGTCACGTCTGGCTGTGCTGATCAACAATTTTGGGCGCTACTTTCCATAGGAGATGTTTAAGATTTTGAGAGAGAAGAGGTGGGTGAAAAATCCCTTTGAGATTGAGACCCCAGAATCAGTTGTTAACCTGCAGCTGATCCCAAATGAAGAAACTGAACTCCTGCGCCTCAGCTGTGACAGCACATTTAAAAACCTGGCACAATTCAATGAGGCTGTCAGCATTCTGGAGTAGCGTCTCCCAAGGAGTATCCAGAGCTGAGTAAAACAAGCATTTTGTTGCTTTTGCCCTTCACAACAACCTACATGTGAGGTTGAATTTTCCGTTCTCACAAAGATAAGAACAGCACAAAGGAACCGGCTGAATCCTGCACCCGATATGCGCATAGCCCTCTCCTTCCGTGAGCCTGATTGGACTGAGAACGTGAGGATCAAGCAGGCTCACCTGCATCAAAGGTAAGAGAAAATAGTGGGTCGCGAAGGTCGGCCGGCGTGGGTCCCGATGGCCGATTGGTAAACATGGGTCCTGGGCAAAAAAAGGTTTGATAAACACTTGGGAGCCACATTAAATTTTAATTTTGTCCCTACATTTCCTTAGCAATTTGCAGATAACACAACAGAGTGAATGCACCCTTCTGACCTAGGAAGTTAGTTGTAGAGTCCTTACTGGTTCAGACTACCCCAATTTAAATTATTTTGTTAGAGTTGAGTGAGGAGAGGCAAGATGCAAGTTGATCCTGTATTGAAATCAGGATAGTCAAATTAATAGAATCTCTTCACTGACGAATGTTGTCTCAGTGGACTTGTAATATTGCTTCTTAAAAGCAACATTTCTTGATTTCAAAAGATACATCCAACATTGTCTAATTCCCAAAATTTTAACATCAGTTATTTGACCTGTCACTTTAGAATGTCATGGTTCAACAAAAAAAACAGTCTATTTGTACCATGTTACAGCAAGGCTGCTGTGTGACCTTTTGCTTTACTTTCCATTTCTGTGTACTGTTGACGTGTTCAAAACAAAACTGCTCAAGTAAGGCTGCTTTTAAATAAAATGGAAGAAACTTTTTATGAAAAATCTGTTCTTGCATTTGAACCACACTTGCAATCTTGTGATACACTTGTATTAATTATCCTATGCACCCTAATATTTTTAATATGTTGCAGTTTTTCTTGTGATCCAGTGAAGAAAGGAATAATCTTTATTAGTGTCACAAGTAGGCTTACAATTAAGTTACTGTGAAAATCCCCTAGTCGTCACGCTACGGCACCTGTTCAGCTACACTGACAGGCACATCTTTTGGGAGTTGTGGGAGGGAAGAAACCGGAGGAAACCCACGCAGACACTGGGAGAACGTGCACGCACAGACAGTGACGCTAGCCGGGAATTGAACCCGGGTCCCTGGTGCTGTGAAGCCACAGTGCTAACCACTGCTACCGTGCCACCCACCCATCTAATGGACTCCGCCTTCAGTGTAGCTGTTACTTTAATTATCAGCAGTTTAAAGCATTTCTCATGTATGAATTAAAATACAGTTTGCTTAATCCATTGTTTGAGATGAAATTGTGAGCACTCAAGCTTTGTATTTTAAAATATCTTATTCCTCTATCCAACTATACGTGTATACTCTCAATTTACACATCAATGACAATATAAGTATAACATGCCCTTTCATAGACCCGAAGCTTGACCCGGTGAAGCCATCAGCAGTATCGGACCCATAGGCTACACGCTGCACGATTCAGAGATGACGACCTGGCCAGATTGCTGGATGCGGTTGAGACCAGACTGGATGCCCTGTTCTCCCGAGAGGCTTGGAGGGGCAGTCACTGTCACCTGGGAGGAAGTGGCAGCGACCACCAGTTCTGGGAGCATCACTAGGAGGACCAGCACCCAGTGCTGTCAGAAGATCAACGACCTCCACTGGTCCCCTGGCATATGCACCCCACACCCACCGAGCATGTGCCTGGCACCAACCATGCCCAGCACCGTACCGTGCCCACCCATGTGAGACCACCGTATTCGTGGCACAGCTGTCATCCCCAATCTCCTCCAGCGCAGAGACCCACTTCGGTGGGTGACAGTGGTGGTCAGGCTTCTAGGGCACAATCTGGTGAGCACCCCACAGTTGCTGATGCACATCAGGTGGAGGCAGGATCGCCCAGGCGAGACAGCAGTTGGGAGGTTGCTGGATCCCAGGACCCAGCTCTGGACCAGGTTTACCTGGAGCTGATGCAGACGATGGGGTGCGTTTGTGATATTCCGAGGGATGACAGCGACACTCCAGCAGGTCCATAGCGGATTGGAGAAGTCGCGGAGGCTACGGGCACAGGAGATAGCGCTGGCAATGTGTGGCACCAAGGCCAACACAGCTAGGGTGCGAACCACAGTGGAGAGCGTGGTGCATGATGTCAGCATGAATGGAGGTGTCCAAGGTGTGGATTAGTCAGTGACTCCCATGGCTGAGTGCCTCAGCAGCATGTCCCAATCCCAGCTGGACCTGGTATGAGGTGCTATGGAGCATGTCCCATTCACAAGTGGGCATTGCCGGGGCGCTCCATAGCAACCGGGAGGAGGGGGCGCTGCTGCCAACCTGGACCAAGCTTGCGGAGTGATGACGGCAGCTACCAGTTCCCACGAGTTCCACTGCCTTGACAACGTTGTGTCTCGGAGTCAGCACCCGACTGTGCCACCAGAAGGTGGGCTGGGCCCATCCAGGTCCCCAAGCGGACACCCGTCAGGGGCACTAAGTCCACAGGACTCAGTTGACAGCAGGCTGCCTCCACCTCTGATGTGCATCCTGGGGGCTGTAGAGCATAGACTCGCCAACACTAAGGGCATTCAAATGGTCATTGGATAGACATATGGACGATAAGGGAATAGTGTAGATGGGCTTTAGAGTGGTTTCACAGGTCGGCGCAACATCGAGGGCCAAAGGGCCTGTACTGCGCTGTAATGTTCTATCTATAGAAGGCTAGGCAGGTCGAGGAACACTGAGAGGGCACTGTTGGGGGGGGAAGGGGTGCAGGGATTGGGTTGGGAGGGAGGGGGTGAGGCGGCACCATTGGGGTCTTGGGGTAGTTGGAGACACGCATGTACAGCATTAAAAAGTGTTACACCCGAGAAATATGATGTCTCTTTCACTTCCGCAAAGCGAGCCGACCACCCATTCCCTACCACCACCACTTGCAGGTGATGAGTGTGAGCGACCACTCAGCAAACAGGCAGGGTTCAGACTATGGCATAAATTGAGGAACACCAGCTGTCAGCAGATTATCATGCACCGCCCTGTCTTCAGCACAGTAGCATAATGGTTAGCACTATTGCTTCGCAGCTTCAGGGTCCCAGGTCCGATTCCCGGCTTGTGTCACTGTCTGTATGGAGTCTGCACGTTCTCCCTGTGTCTGCGTGGGTTTCCTCCCATAGTCCAAAGATGTGCAGGTTAGGTGGATTGGCCATGCTAAATTGCCCTTAGTGTCCCAAAATGTTAGGTGGGGCTGGGGTGGCGTTGTGGGGTGCTCTTTCCAGGGGTCAGTGCAGACTTGATGGGTCGAATGGTCTCCTTCTGCAGTGTCAATTCTATGACAGTGCCCCGCTGATGGTCACAGTCCCATCGCCCTGGAGTGATATTTCACAGTCCCTGAGAGGGTGGAACTGGATGGGGGGGAATTGGTGGGGGTGGGGGGGAAGAAGAGAGGAATGCAGTGACTAACTAGGCCGCGTCCTATCCAAAGTGGGTGAGGATGAAGTCTTCCCAGGCCCTCCCCATAGCCGCCTGTCCTCCATCCTCAGGCTGGTCTTGTGGGTCCTCACCGGGCTCATCCACCAACCCCTCCTGGTCCAGGGGGGATAGCGCTCGAAGAGGCCGGGGATGTCCGACTCCCCCAGGATGTGGTGGTCGCACGCAAGCGGGACGTTCAGGAAGTGGAACCCCTTCCTGTTGATGTAGGGCACTCCCTGATGGCCCGAGCATGCAAGGCGACATGTGTGCCATCTATTATTCCCTGGATTGGCAATGGTGGAGAATCTTGCTGCCTGGCCACCTTGTTGAGCCTGGTCCATGTCAATATAGTTCACTGCGCGGGCAAACACAGTGACGTCACGGATGCACTTGTGGGCTGTAGCTTGCGAGGTGCTGCACATGTCCCACTCGAGCCCTAGAATGATCCTAAGGTGTAAACATTTAGGGCTGCGTTGACCTTGATGGCCATCGGGAGCAGGTATCCTCCTGCACGTGATGCCAATTCCGCACGGACATGGCACAGGTGCTGCATCGTCTCCTTGTTGAAGCAGAGGCTCATGCGGCACATGCTGTCCGTCATCTCCTTGAAAGACCAGCGACGCGTGTACACCTTGGGCCATTATTGGTCTCCCCCTCTGGGTCCCTCCCTGACCTGAATGGCGGCCTGAGTGTGTGGCAGGGCCTTGCACATAGGCCGCCACCTCGGGTCTCTGTTGACGCTGCTGCCACTACCTTCTCTGGCGTCTGACCGCCTGGCCAGCCAGCAAAACTGAGGGCAACACCAGGAGGGGTCCAAGATATAATCCATCCCGTGTTATGCCTGTAAGGAATTTGAGAGGGTGTGAGACTGACTATCAGCTGTGTCTTGCACCCCGGAACCGTCCATTCTCCCATTGCGCTCCTTTTATTTTTTTTTTCTCTCTCTCTCTCTCTCTCTCTCTTCCCCCCCCCCCCCCCCTCCCTCCCTCCAGGGAGTGGCATGGTACACCTGTGGGCGCTGAGACCCCCTGAGCACTGGGGCAGCAACCCCAGTGCCTCCAGGCTCATTACCTGGGAGCGAAGATGGCTACTCAGCTACTTGGGTCCCCGCAGCAGCCGGCTTCACATTTTTAAAAAGATGTACCAATCGCGCCCACATGACAACTTGCTGGGGAGGCAGTTAGATCAGGGGAGGTTGTTACAGTTAATTGCATGGGGATTGGCCTTAAGTGGTGATTATTGGTTTCTCGCCACGGCAGGATCCTGTTTTCAACAACAGGAGTGTGCGAGTTAGATCGCAAACTGGTCGGTTTGGTGCCTCCCGCAACCTAATGCCCACTTAGCGCTCTCATTCGAGCGTGACGTGGCTGTTAAATCACGCCCATGGTATTTTTAAGACCAAACTTTATTACTAGCACAGTATTAAAATCTTTATCATCACGCCTGAAACCAGCTTACTATTCCCCTTAAACCATACTACTCAACAGATGAATGCAATATCATTACTTGCTATCTTTATTTCCACTTAATCAACAAGAAAATAGGCCCCCTCCGCTCTCAATCCACCCTAAATACCAATGGCAGAGTAATACTTGCCTTGCAGCAGAAAGAGATCTCTTTACACTGCTTTACAGAACAGATCTGACTCCAGTTCGAAGCGCTGCATAAACTCTGGCTGGATGGGTTCAAAAGCTGGGTATCAATTGGCATGTTTCAGCTCCCCATGTGCTCAGATTGGTTACAGTGCGGAACAAGTGCCAAACATAGCAAATACGACATGAGCAAGAGCAGCATAGGGTGTCGTGAGTAGTGTCTTACAGGGAACCGATCAATCAGAGGGTGAGTAGTTGAAGAGTATAGTAGCTGTGGTGAAGAAGCTGTTCCTATGTCAGGATGTGCTGGTCTTCAGACTTCTGTATCTTCTGCCTGATGGAAGGGTCTGGAAGAGATAAAAGCCTGGGTGCGGGGATCTCTGACCATGCTGTCTGTCTTCCTGAGGCAGCGGGAGGTGTAGCCCAAATCAATGGGAGGGTGACCAGCTTGTGTGATGCGTTGGGCTGAGTTCACGCACTCTGCAGTTTCTTGCGATCTTGGGCCGAGCAGTTGCCATACCAAGCTGTGATGCAACAGGATAGGATGCTCTCTATGAAACATCTGTAGAGGTTTGTGAGAGTCGATGCAGACATGCTGAATTTTTTTAGCTTACGTTGGAAGTAGACATTGTTGGGCTTTCTTGACTGTTGCATCAACGTGAGTGGACCAGGACAGACTGTTGGTGATGGTGACCTCCGGGAACTTCGGCCATCTCCATTTCGGAGCCATTGATGTAGACGGGGACGTGTGTCATACTACGCTTCCTGAAGTCAATGATCTGTTCCTTGGTTTTGCTAACATTTAGAGTTGTTTTTGGTACATCATGCAACCAAGTGATCTATCTCCCTTCTGTAGTCTGACTCGTTGTTTGAGATACGACCCACCACCGTCATATCATCCATAAAAACTTATAGACTTAATTGGAGGTGTGCACACCTTCAATCAGAACTGAAACTGAAAAATGCTTTCTCCAAAAGCCTGATATCTTAGCTCCACCTAGCAATGACATAATCTCACCAAGCTGAAAATTAATTAACCCCCCCCCCCAGGAAAATTAATTAACCCCCCAGGAATTCCCTTCATCAAAACAACATTGCATTAGCCCAAGCTTTTACAATGGTTAATTGCACCTCAGGCTCAAAAGCTTTGTTGGCTTTCAAACCAAGATTCTTCCTTTTTTTAAAAAAAAAAAAAAACATGACTGCAGCAGTCAAACACATTAACCCAGGTTTTTAACCTTTACTCCACCAAATACTTATAATCCAATCTATCTAAAATTCTACATTCATCACACCATAAATACGAGCCCCAATGCACTGAAAATTTAAACCACAGCCGTCACAAACATTACCAAGATACCATCCCATCGATTTTTTTTAAAACATTGCTCATACAAAAACCAGCACCAACCATGCAGAAAAATGAAGACTGCTGCATGAATAACTAAACAGAAAATTATTGTGAACAAATATCTAAACTGTTTCGAGAGTCTGAATTGTGACATGAATATGGAGATTTCTTGTCAACATCAAGTACTGAAAGACGATTCATTTATGTTCAAAAGCACTTTTTAGAGGATTTAGACTTTGTCAGATAGGCAACAATGAACAGGAAATAGTAGTAGCCCAAACATCCTGTAACAAATGGCATATTATTTAGTTTGACTAATCCATACCTGTTTAATGTCCCATTATGTTTTGTACTGGGAGTGCAAGGTTAAAGTGCAGTGTTCTGCTCATATTATCTAGGATCTGCATGAATAGGGCTAGCAACTGTTTCTTTAACCAACTATCTTTCCTTGGATTGCCACCTTTCCATGATGGAGAGTTTTGAACGTTCCATTGATCCCGAGAGTAATGCTGTTGAGGGTCTTGAGCTCCTGGCAGGGTAACCCATGACGGTAAGGTCGGAGGGAGAGGAACCAGACAAGGTGCAATCCAAAACAAGTCCTCAGTGGCACATCAGGCAGAAGATAGTCATATGGTATCAATGGCTGTGATGGTGGATGAAGACTACAGCAGCAGGGAGATCCCAGTTGTTGAGATTCCCTTGCCACTGGGAACTGAACCTACCCTTTGTCAAGGACCGTGTTTCTGCTGATGTGTAACAGCATACCCATGTTAAAAAGATGTCATGCACCAGGCACCTACCTAGAGGAAACCAGCCCCCCCCCCCCCCAAATAGACAAGCCCTCCAGCGATTGATGACAGGAAAAGGACCGTGAGATCTGGAAGTCCCTAGCTTCGGACTAGCATGAAGGCAGAGTTTGATTCCGTCACCTCGCTCTTGGAATAGGAACAGGAGAGCATTTCTCCAGCTTTCTTCATGACTGAGCAGCCCTCTTCAGGATCCAGTTTGCTCACCCTGCATGGGGAAAAGGCTAGAAAAAGTGCTCTTAAAAATAGTTTGTTCTGTCCCCAACCTAGCTGGAAAACTGCATCCAGCAGGCTCATCTACCTACGGTCAGAAAATCAAACTTCAGAATGCAGATGACATCGCCATCTCCACTCTCAGAAGTGACATCGCCATCTCCACTCTCAGAAGAGAATTTCCAAGCCTTGCTTGACACCTTCACAGAAGCATACCAAGGAATTGGTCTCTGCCTCAACCTCAAGAAGACTCAAGTCCTATCCAGTCTCTCCCTCCAAGATCAATGGAGAAACCCGACCAAACGTGGAACATTTCCCATACCTGGGGAGCCACCTCTCCTCTCTAAGGCTACATCAATGCGGAGATCCAACGTTGTATCCAAACTGCGAGCGCCTCCTTGGGAGGCCTTAAGGATGAGTCTTAAATGACCGTAATATCCATGCTGACACAAGATTCTCGTGTACAAGGCAGTTGTCCTCCCAGCTCTTCTATACGGCTCAGAAACTTGGACTACGTACAGACACCACCTCATCGGTCCAGGAGAGGTACCATCGTGCTGTCTGAGACTGTCTTCCCAGCTGATGGGGAGAGTCAATGTACTAACACCAGCATCGAGGCCATGATCGTCTGAAACCAACTCCATGGTCATGTGCTTAGGATGTCAGCGTCCCGACTCAGCTCAAGAAAGGCTTACGAACAAAAGGAAGTGCTTCAAAGACACCCTGAAGGCTTAACTCAAGAAATACAACCTTGATGTCAACCCCTGGTAAACCGTTGCTCAGATGAGACTAACTTGGAGGAACCCCTTGATTTGAAGGGATACAAATCTTTGAGGACATCGAACGGTGAGGAGGCCCAGAAAAGGAGCCTGAGGAGGGAATACCAGCGAGAGTCCAAGGACCAACACCTCCCATAAGTACCTGCCAAGTGTGCAGTTGAAGATGCGGCTCTAGGATTGTGCTCATCAGTCATCCAAGACCAGCAACAAGAGTTTCTTAGGTGAGCAGTCATACCCGTTAGCGAGTGATCGCTGGATGGAGGAGTTTGAAGGATAGTAAATGCACAGCACAAAGTGAAACTGAAGGATTAAATTGAGAAAAAGAAAAACATACTTATTTCCCAACAACAATAGAAACAACCTGAAGGAATGATACTCCACATTTGTAGTATTGTTGAAAAAGTGGCATGCTTTTATTTATTCATGGGGATGTGGGTGTCGCTGACTAGCATTTGCTCATCCCTAATTGCCCTTGAGAAATTGGCAGTGAGCTTTCTTCTTGAACCGCTGCAGTCCACATGGTGTAGGTACACCCACAGTGCTGTTCAGGAGGGAACTCCAGGATTTTGCATGTCAGGGTGGTGAGTGGCTTGGAGGGTGTTATGTATCCTAGAAAACCTCCCTGGTGGTGAAGCATCACATGACCTGTAGTGAAGTCAGCAGAATGCTTGCGCAGGCTTCAGTTCTCCATCTTGAATTGTATGAGCAACATCCCTAAATAAAACCTCGTGTTTGTAAGAATCCAGAGTGTGGACACCTCCATTTCTTTCTCTTTGCAGCAAACTCAAAAATATAAAACTAGAGGGGGAGTTCCAGCTGGTGGTGTTCCCATGTGTCTGTTGCCCTTGTCCTTCTAAATGGTCGCGATCTTGGGTTTGCAAGGTGCTGTCTCTGGAGCCTTGGTGAGTTCCTGCAGTGCATCTTGTAGATGGTTCACACTGCTGCCACTGCACCCCCATGGTGAAGGTGGTGAATGTTTGTGGATGGATGCCAGTCAAGTAGGCTACTTGGTTCTGCATGGTGTTGAGCTTCTTGAGTGTTGGAGCTGCACACATCCAGGCAAGTGGGGAGTATTCCATCACACTCCCAGCTTGTGCCTTATAGATGGTGCACAGGCTGAGGAGGAATCGGGAAGTGAGTTACTCACTGCAGGATTCCTAGCCTCTGACCTGCTCGTCTAACCCCCTCGCACCTTCCCCACCCAACCCAGGATAGTTGGCATTGGGGCTCTCACAATGGGTTTCCCTTCAGACCCCCACCACCATGCCAAAATCAGGCCACACAGCCCTGCCCAACCCTCTCCAAATTGCCGATACTAATCGGCACCTCACTCACCATACTTGCCGGTACTAATTAACACCCCTTCCTCAAATTGCCAGTACTAATCGCTGCCCCCCCCCCCCCAATGGTACCAATCGCAGCTTCTTGCCCCCCCCCCCCCCCCCGGGGGGGCAGTAGAATACCAGGATCTGGGTGAGTCCGGCCCGAAACTGACCCAATGCTAATTTAAACACCGTGGTTAGCTTTCCTGCCTCAGCTTCAGGGTCCCGGCTTCAATTCAGGCTTTGGGTGACTGTCGGTGTGGAGTTTGCACTTTCTCCCCGTGTCTGCGTGGGTTTCCTCCCACAGTCCAAAGATGTGCAGGTTAGGTGGATTGGCCATGATAAATTGCCCTTAGTGTCCAAAATTGCCCTTAGTGTTGGGTGGGGTTACTGGGTTATGGGGATAGGGTGGAGAAGTGGGCTTGGGTAGGGTGCTCTTTCCAAGAGCCGGTGCAGACTCGATGGGCCGAATGGCCTCCTTCTGCACTGTAAATTCTATGATAATCTATGATAAATTGCCCCTTAGTCCAAAAGGTTAGGTTGGGTTACAGGGATAGCGTGGAAGCGCGGGCTTAAGTAGGTTGCTCCTTCTAAGGGCCAGTAGAGACACAATGGGCCAAATGGCCTCCTTCTCCACTGTAAATTCTACGATTCTGTTAGTCCAATTCTGTTTCTGGTCAATCGTCACCCCCCCCCCCCCCCCCCCCCCCCCCAGAAGGTTGTTAGTGTGGGATTCAGTAGTTGTAATGCCATTCAATATCATGAGGTGGTGATTAGATTCTCTCATGTTGAAGATGGTCATTGCCTGGCACTTGTGTGGTGCAAATGTTACTTGCCACTTACCTAAGACGCAATATTATTGTCCAGGTCTTGCTGCAGTTGGACATGGACTGCTCCAGTATCTGAGGTGCCACAAATGGTGAGCAATCATCAGTGAACATCCCGTTTGCGTGGGTCTTGCCCTCCCAACCCAAAGATGTGCAGGCTAGGTGGACTGGCCATGCTAAATTGCCCCTTAATTAAATAAATTCTAAATTAAATAAAAATCAATGAACATCCCCACTTCTGACTTTATGATGGAAGGAAGGTTATTGACAAAACAGCTGAAGTTGGTTGAGACACTACACTGAGGAATTTCTGCAGGAATATCCTGGAAGTGAGACGATTGACCTCAGCACCCACAATCATCTTACTTTTGTGCTCGGTATGATTCCAACCAGTGGAGAGTTTTCCCACTGATTCCTCGTGACTCCAGTTTTGCTGGGAGACTTTTGAAACTTTGTCCTGATGAGAACAAGACAAAAGGCTTCGACATTGTGTCTTTTCTTTCCGCAACATACATAGTGTACGTTTGTAATATTTAATTTCAGTGCGAGAGATTGACTGTCTATAATTAACACATCACATCATTAAAGAATACTTACTCGAAATGACCAGACTTCCGTTTCTGTGACAAGTTTACTTTATATCTATAGTGCAAGTACAAGAGCTTCGTGCCACTCGTCTCTTTTGAATGGTGCAGGGTGAGAGCCAGACAAGTGAGACACTGTTTTCACAAAGGGTTGGCACATCTCCAGCTATTAACTTCTCATTGTTTTTTTTTACATTTGAGAGAACATCTGGCTGCACCTGAGCCTGCTGTGGCATTTAATAATGGGGATTACTATTAATCTTGCCATTATTCTAACTGCTGATATTTTGAGTTTGAAGGCTGTAACTTTTCACCATTGTAGCTTTGTTTCTGTTTTCTCTACGTGTACCACTACCATCAATAATCACATCAGCTAACCTTTTACTAAAGGATTTTGTACAATAACATACTTTTAAAGCTTGTGAGTTTGCCTTTGTTGAAACCAGAGTGGGTTCAATCCCCAGTACAGAACTTGAGCATTTTAATGGAGTGAATAATAGACTCTCTGTATGGGGAATTGGTGATGAGTTGTCAATTTAAAATTACCACTAAGAATGAGGAGAACGTTTAGGAGAAATTTCTTTGTGTTTAGGAGTATGGAATACTTTGCTGCAAGTAGTTCAGACACAGCAAATCTCCAAGTCGTCACTTCCTGTGATAAATCTCCCAGTATTAAACTTCAATACAATGCACAGGGCATGCTACATATTTTGGGAGATGCAGTTCTTTGGATGAGACATCAGACCCTTTTGCCCATTCCAGTGATTCAGGTATATGTTTGATGTTTGCAATGCCATTTGAAGAAAATAATGAATTTCCTCTGGTGTTCTTCCTCAACCCTTGCTGTTTGTGTGAATTGTGTGCAAAGTTGAAAAAAGCTTACTCAAGTCACTGACCCAAAGTAATTCAATGTACGTTATGTGCTTTGAGATGTAATGAGGTACTTTAGAAATGCAAGTCCTTCCTTCGGTCCTGTTTGTCAGGGGCAGCCTTGTTTGTGTAGCTGGACACTTTTGGATCTAAATATTGACAGTGCTATTTTGGTATAGAAGCACTATAAATGTTTGTCATTCAGCAGGACAAACCTGGGCAATATAAATCCAACACTGGTCTTTGGCACTATAATAACCAGGATGCCTTAGTACCGATTTCCTTTGCCAAGTCCAGTGCACTCAGCTGTTTCTTGACGTAAAAACTGAATTGAATTCGCTGCAGACTCATTTAAATGTACGGACCTGAGGCAGAGACAGAAAATAATCTCCACTTTGCATTTCTGGCTGAAGTTAATTTGCAAAACTTCAGATTTGCTTTTTGCACTGTTGTACAGGGCTCTGCCACCATTGATTTAATAGGGGATGTTCACAAATTTTCTGTTAATCATTCACCAATATTACTGGATGTGGCAAGTCTGCAGAGGTTTAATTTGATTTTTGGTTGTAGGCTTTCCGCTTTGCCTGTAACATGTTTTTGTTATTTTTGAAATTAAGACTTTACTTTCAGGCATGTCCGTTTATTTCCTAGTGTTCTTTTCTAAGCTCCTCATTCGAACCAGATTTGATCATCAGTATTGTTACGAGTGACCATTGCAAAGGATACCCTCCCAAGTTGTGTGGCTAAATGGGATAGATTGAGAACTGCTCAAAACTGGGCATCCATAATGTGGGCCGGAAGCAGCCGCAAGAAAGCAGGAAAACTTGCATTTATAAAGCACCTTTCATGTCCCCACTGGACATTCCAAATGCTTAAGACCCAGTTACGTTCTTCTTGTAAGTCACTGTTGTAATAGCACAGTTGTTGTCCATCACAATCTAACCTCATAGCCTGGCACAACCTTTACCAGATGACCAACCCGGGCTCAATGAGGAGTATAGGAAAGTATCAGCGGGCACACTTAAAAATTAAGTACCAGCTTAGTTAAGCTACGACATAGGACTACATGTAGCATGGTATAGACTGAGCAAAGCAATTCTGCAACCAACAGATCACATCAAAACTTAAAAACTCTGCCACATCCAGTTGTGAATGGTGATGGACAATTAACAACTGACGGGGGAATGTAGCTCCATGAACACTCCTACTGGTGCTTATCACATCAGTAACGCCAGGTTTAAATGCCTTCAAGCTGAAGTACAGAGTGAGTGAGCCATCTCCACTTCTGAAGTTCCCACCATCCTCAAAGCCAGTCTTCACCTATTTCGATTCAGTGATATCAACAACAGTTGAGTGCACAGAAATAAGAAAGGCCACCGGCTTTGATAATATCCTGGTTGTGGTGCTGGAGCTTTGTGCCTCTAGCCGTGTCTCTAACCAATATATTCCATGACCGCTGCAGAACTGACATCAACCCGACAAAGTGGAAAATAGCACAGGAACATCCTGTACACTATCCTGGACAAATCCAATCCAGCCAGTTACCGCCCCATCAGTCTCCATCATCGGCGAAGCGATGTAAGGTGTCATTGACCACAATATCAAGCAGTACTTGCACACCACTAACTTGCTTACCAGGGCTCCATTTGGGTTCCTCCAGAACCACTAGGCTCCAGACCTCATTACCATCAGAGTCCAAATGTGCCAAATTCCAGAGGTGAAGGTCAAGTTCAGCACGGTAGCACAGTGGTTAGCACAGTTGCTTCACAGCTCCAGGGTCCCAGGTTTGATTCCTGGCTTGGGTCGCTGTCCGTGCGGAGTATGCATGTTCTCCCCATGTCTGCGTGGGTTTTCTCCGGGTGCTCCAGTATCCTTCCACAGTCCAAAGATGTGCAGATTAGGTGGATTGGCCATGCTAAATTGCCCTTGGTGTCCAAGAAGGTTGGGTGGAGTTACTGGGTTATGGGGATAGGATGGAGGTGTGGGCTTGGGTAGGGTGCTCTTTCCAAGGGCCGGTGCAGATTTGATGGGCCGAATAGCCTCCTTCTGCACTGTATATTCTATTCTATAAAGTGACTGCATTTAACATCAGGATAGCAATTGCCCCAGTATTGCAGCAAGGAGTGCTCGTAAAAATGGGAATCGACTGGTGAAGAAAAACGTTCCACTGGCTGGAATCATGGCTAGCACAAAGGAAGATGGTTATGGTTGTTGATGGGACATTTACCGCAGGTATTCCACAGGATAGTATTACTTTGTTATGCACCTTTATGCTTCTACTTTAGCACAGATCTTTTTTATCCCCACCACCCAATTCTTTCCTTGTTACCTGGTTAAAACCAGTTGCATTGCTATAGATTTTCCAATTTTGACCTGAAGTATTGACTACGTTTTCTCTCTCTCTCTCTCTCTCTCCACAGATGTTGCCTGACCTCAATATTTCTAGAAGTGGCAAGAACAACTTATTGGACAGTCTCCATCTTTGCAACAAGGAAGTCTGTGAGCTCTCCACACTTGCTGGAGGTGAGGGTGGAGACGATGGGCATTTAAGGTTTGCATAAGAGAAAAGAAACCAGTGATAGCTTTGCATTCCAGACTGATCCTGAAATAATGAGAAGTTTTGACATGAGGAGGAACTAATATTGCTTTGTGACACATGTATTATGATCCTAGACCAGACCCACAACAGTGGCTAGGATACTGGACAGAAACCCCAATATTTTATTTTAATTTTGTAAGACTGAGGAAAGGATAATTCGTTCCAGGAATGATTCCACCAAGAAATAGGAAAATTAAAACAAACTTTATTGCTCACACAATATTAAAATCTTTAACATCGCACCAGAAAATGGCTTACAATTACCCTTAAACAATACTACTCAATGCAGTGAATGCAATTCCCTTAACCGCTGTCTTTATTCCCAGTCCACTTTAACTACCAATGGCACGTGGGAATACTTGCTTTGTAGAGATGTTCTTTGAGAAAGAGATCTCTTGCCATTGCTTTTAAAAAATAAAAAAAAAGATCTGTCTCCTGAACGCTGGCTGTTTGTCTTCAGAAGATGCTTTTTTCAACTCCCCCTTATTCTCAAACAAGTCTGCCCTGCTTTAAAGACTGTTACTCTCTTTAAACTGAACTGCAGTTAGAGCAAACTGTTTGACATCTGGACACTGCTTCATTCAGATCAAAACTGAACTGCTTTCTCAAAATGCATGATGCCATAGCTCCACCCAGCAACAACATTACTGTGCCAAGCTGAAATTAATTAACGCCACTGGGAATCCCCTTTATTAAAACAAAATTCCAATATCCCAAGCCTTTTACGGTGCTTTAATTGCACCCCTGGCTCCCAAACGTTCAAACTAAGATTTATTTTAAAACATGACTACAGCAATCGCAAACACTGTAACCAAGGCTTTTAACCATTGCTGCACCAAATGCCTATAATACAATATATCTGAAATTCCTCCATTCATCACATACAGCCAAATGTGAAAGTGAATAACTAAAATCAGTTGTCCACCAAACCCATTCAGATGTGTCCCTTGCACTTAAGGCAATAGAGTTGAGGGCCGTATAAGGGGTATGGCCAAGATGAGAAAGAGTAATGATTTCACTGGTAACTTGGGTATCAAAGATGGAAGTGAGGTGTTGGTTGAGCAGATCATTGATTGCAGAATGTCAGAATAAAAGCAGAGTTAAAGATGAGACAGTTTGAGGGCGGCATGTGGCGCAGCGGTTAGCACTGGGACTGCGGCGCTGAGGACCCGGATTTGAATCCCGACCCTGGGTCACTGTCGGTGTGGAGTTTGCACATTCTCCCCATGTCTGCATGGGTTTCACCCCCACAAACCAAAGATGGGCAGGTTAGGTGGATTGGCCACGCTAAATTGCCCCTTAATTGGAGAAAAAATCATTGGGTATTCTAAAAAAAAAAATTCTTTTTAAAGGTGAGAGAGTTTGGATTTTGGGAGCGAATGGAAGTGTTTTCCAGGGGCACACACTGAAGGAAACACAGATTGGGAGGGTGAAGGGGAATATGGGTGAAGAGAGATAAAAGGAAATTCTGAGATGGCCTTATCTGTGATCAAAACAGGGTGGGGGGAGGGGGGGGCGGAGCAATGAGGATATGAAAGATGGCAAGATCAGGGAGATGGGGATTTATATGAACTGAAAAGTTTACATGCAGGTGAATCAGCTCAAGATGGTTGGGATTAGGCCATTGCCCCCAAGGAACATCTGGCCTCCCAACAATCACACTCATTTTCTTGTGTTAGGTAAGACTGCAGCCAAGCAGAGTTTTTCTTCCAAATTCCAGCTGACTTAAATTTTACTCCGGCTCCTTGATGCCGTACTCAGTCAGCCTTGATGTTGAGGGCAGTCGCTCTCTGGAATTTTGGTCATATTTGGACCAAAACTACAATGAATTAGGCTGATGGGTCCTCACAGAAACCAAACTGAGCATCAGTGAGCAGGTATCGATGAGCAACTGCCACTTGATAGTACTATCAACAGAACCTTCCTTCCATCATGCTGATTGAGCATAGACTGGTGGAGTGGTCTGGAATTTGTCCTACTTTATGTGCACAGGGCATATTGTGGGCAATTTTCCACGTTGTCGAGTGCAAGCTGGTAGCTGCATTGGAAAAATTTGGCAAGGGGTACAAGTCTTCAGCGCTGCAGTCAGAATATTGTCAGGGCCAAACGCCTACTCGGCGCACCTATCCAGTGTACCTGGCTTTTTTGTGATATCACGTCAATGAGTCAAATTGGCTAAAAATAATGGAGACCAATATTTTCTCTAAAGCCATGAACACCCGCAGCAACTTGGGAGTCTAGCCAGGTTGGCCATTAATAGGTCCAGGCAGCCGGTGGTCGAGAGGGTCTCCGACCTGACCGTCTGCAGCTGTGTTCGCTGCCTGATGTCCCTGAAAAGGGAGCGCACAGTGTCTGTCGCCACCATTGAGGCCTTCCGTGCTGGGACTGAAGTGCATTATTAATCTCTACTCGTGTTTTGTTTTGATGATTTAAGTTTCCTTTGAGATTCTGTTTACTTTGCAGTATCCCTTTTAGGATCTGTATTTTTAATTTATACCACAGTTTGTTGATTTGATTAACATATAAAAGCAGCACAACAACTTGGACTGTATCGTACATGAAACAAGCAGGCTGCACAGCCACCTTAAAGGGATTGCAAAGCAAAGAGAAATTGGAGGCAGCATTGATGGAGATCTCAATAGGAGAACAAGATGAATTTGTTGCAAATGCTCCAGCTTGGTCTTTTACACTTGTACTGTGCTCTGCCATCATCGAGGATTTGGATGTTCATGGGGCCACCGCTCCCTGTTAGTTATTTACTTGTCACCATCATTCATGACTGGATATGGCAAGACTCGTGATCCATTGGTTGTGGGATTGCATATATGTAGTTCTGTGTGGTAGCCTCACCAGGTCTGTCAAAGCGGAGTGTTGGAGGTCTGTCAAAGCGGAGTGTTGGATTGCTTAGTTTGATGGTTGAGGTAGAGTGAAGGATACTCTCGGCTATGAAGTTCGAGATCATGATGGAATGCAATTTTGCAGAGGATGGCCACAGTACCTAATTGATGCCCCAGTTTTGAGCTGCTGGATTTGTTCTGAATCTATCTCATTTGACACTGCAGTAATGCTACACAACATGGTGGATGGTGTCCTTCATGTAAACACCGGACTGTCCCCTACCAATACCATCATGGACAGATGAGTAGGTTTTTCCCGTGCCACCTGCCGAAGGCCCAATCTAATCCTGTGTCTTTGGGGCTCAGTCAGTGGTGGTGCTACTGAGCCAACCTAGGTGATGGACATGGATGTTCCCCATCCAAAGTACATTCTATACCTTTATGCTTCTTCCACGTGGTGTTCAATAAGGAGGAGTTCTGATTCGTCCACTGGAAGTCAGTGTGATGATAATCAACAAAAGGTTTCCTTGGCCATGTTTAACCTGATGTCATCGACTTCATGGGTTCTCAGTCAATGTTGAGGACTTACAGGGCCATTTCTCCGAACTACATATGACTGTGCTACATCTGATGGGTCTGTCAAGCCAATGGACCAGGTGTGCATGTTATAGGCTGGGATATTAGCTGAAGGGTATGGTTTTGCGAATGTTATAAAAGGTTAACAGAAGGGATATGTTAAAGTATGATGTAGATGATGATGATGTACTACTGACATCAGTCAGACATGTGTTAGACTCAACAGAAAGAGAGACTTGGAATCCTGATTAGGGGCAACTTGCCTACTCTGTAACTTTGGATGTAGTACTAATAAATAGGTGTTCCACAGATACCAGCATCAGTCTACAGTGTGTCTAAGAACCAAGTCCAATGCTTAAGAGTCCAAGGTAGAAGAACCCATCTCAGAACATGGTGGCAGCTGCAGAGACATCGATGTAAAAGGCAGAATGAAAACTTTTGAAAACAGCTTGTATAAAAAAAAAAAAAAAAAAAAAATTAAAAATGGAGACACACTGGAGAGGGGCAACGATTACTGTACGTGATAAGCAGTCCCTGCTTGCCTTGCCTGTTTGACTGCTTCAAGGTAGAAAAACCAGCAGTAACAGTTATGGCAATGCCATTTTCTCCAGTAGTAAGCAACTTCAGGTCTTTGTGAAAAGGAGCCAAAACTTCAAGTTAGTTCCTTACTTTATGCAGTAGATCTGGTAACTGAAGACTTTCTCCTAAGGCAGGGTGTCTAAGCGTCCACTGTGGACTTTAGTCCATTCTTCTAGCCTTTGACACTTTGCCCAAAGCAAAATTTAGTGATTGAACACAAATGCTTTAACCAGCAATTGCAACAATCGATTCAATTATTCCTATGCAGCCTAACTGGTTCTTGCAAATACAGAGCACTGAAGGAAAAACTAATCTATGATCACACCGATATCCAGAATGTAAGAATGGTCAAATATGCAGAGGACAGCATTTAATCGAGCTACAATTCGGGCAACTCCAAGGCTTCACATGTCTCCATAGATTGAGTAAGCCCATGGACAGTGGCCCCACCCATAAATAACGACTAAACCAAGGAAAGGGTGGGAAACTCCACATCGGCAGTCGTGTTGTGGTGCAAAATTCCAGCATAGACTCCCAAGAGTGCCCAGCATGGGGAACAGAATGCTTCCAGCATGACACAACTGGACTGCAGTACCAGGCATTTTAATCAAAGTCATAGACCAGAAAGTATTTATGAATCATATTCCTTGAAGGCCAGAAAAGGCTGAAATTATGATGTTCCGAATTCAGGTTTTTGATACTTTTAAGACCGATACTGGAGCTGCCATTAACCTATTAGCATATAGACTCAACTGGCTTCAGCCAATGACCCTTCACACATTAGACATCAAGTTATAAGGTCCAGACTGCATCGGCCTTTCAGTCAAAGGTAGAATTCTTGCTCCTTTTAGTGAAGAACGTAGAGAATCACTGTACATCCCAATTGAGTGGTGATGTTGGTCTGCCTCTTGGAATCCTTGAAAAAAACATGATGCTCATTTCAACAACTCACTGTCTTTCATGAAACAACCTTTTATTGTTTTATGAATCTTCAACCTTTTAGTTAGGAGTGGAAATTCTTCCCTCAGAAGCTGGGGAAGTTATACTCGGGCAGTAAGTTATTTTCGTTCACAGACACCATCCACTAGACCCAGGGCAGACATAGAAGTTATGAATCTCTTGGTTCTTTGCAAGGTATGGCCAGAGGTGGCAGATGCAGAAGGCACTGTGGCAGATTATGACCATCCTGTTCATGAGACCCAATGCGGGGACCGATTAGCCTCCCCGTAAGCCTCGTGGAATACAAACTCCCCCGATGAGGAGTGGGGCCCATCACCGGGGTGATTGAATACAGATATTAAAAACCTGCCGAGATAAGAGCCTAGGCAGAGAAGTCCCGGCTGGAACCTGGATTGTGACCTGTATATAGCTTGCTTTAACACTAAATTATTTTCGTTATAGTCTCATACCTGACTCCTGTGACCACAAAACATCCACAGGAAGACCTGCTGGATCTGAATTGGCTTTTCTTTGGGAGTGATGAGGAAGAATCCCTTGCAGTATTGAGTGACTGAGGTTGAGGTCTTTGCCATTGATAGATGCACTTATGAAGTCTGACTTTTTAGAAGAATCTGCTGTGCTTTTAGTGGCTGAGTAACATTCAGATCCTGGTTCCACTAAACCATGGCACCTGGGAAGCGACATGCAATTTGAGACTGGATCATGTCTACAAACGGAACTATCTACCCCAACTGCCCCCTCAACTATCGGATCCCATTCTTGCTATATGTACTGTTTCCTCCATGGGTAATCACTTCCACTTTACAGTGCTTTGCTTAGTAGTCACTCATGGCTACCTTTTGTGTTGCCTTTTTTATGAACATCACTGGTACCTAGACAAATCCAGCTCCCACACATGATCCCCTTTCTACCCTGAATCCCAGTATCCTTCACTGGCTTTTTAATATCTCAGTTTATGGGTAATTGTGTTTTGGAATACCTGCCTCAAAAAATTATTTTCTTCTCTGAATATTGTGGAATATGTCAAATTGACTCGACCTGCACCGCTTTCTGCTTGGGAAGCACAAACCTTATACATTTCCCTATATTTGTGTTCAGTCCACCTGGCTGAGAGTCCATACAGGTCTACATTATATATTCCATGAACATTGCTTCAGACTTTGATCCTATAGTAACAATTTGTATGTTTACCACAACAGATATTTAACTTTTTAAAAAATATTGCTTATTTTATTATTTCCATTTACCTGCTCTTGGTTTGAACGTCTTGGCTCTTCCGAAGCTATTACATTGTTTTGAAAAAAATTGTAAATTAAAGTTGGTGAATAATCTCTTGAAAAATACTTGGCTTTCTTGACACTGCTACTCATTTTTTTTGGTCTGTGAGAAAGCTAGCCAACAAAAAATTGCTGGAGGATGAAACTCCTAAGCCGTGATGACACCGTATTCAAAATGTCAATCTGTAATTCACTGTATCCTGTTCAGTAAATCCAAGTGTTAGGGTAGACTCCCACCATTCATCAATTCTGAATTGAAATTTGAATTGGTATTCTCTGGACTGATGGTCGCAGAAATAGCTTGGGATCAGAGTTCCTCCTCTAAACAGCAATGGGAACTTTGGGGAGGAGACTAGCGGGACAGCCCTGGACTCACTCGATCATTGCTGCCAAACAACAAGAGGCAAACAGTGAGCACAAAGTGCTGTTTAACCTTGGGAGTATGTGGTGAGGTTGACCGGAATGTTTGTATGCCTCTTGGTACTGGCAGAGACTAGGATAACTCCGTGACTGATGTAAAAACAACTCAGCAGGTCTGGCAGCATCTGTGGAGAGAAACAGATTTAACGGCAGGCATGAGCCCGTATGATTCTTCAGTGTTAATATCAGATTTCCAGCGTCCGCAGCATTTTTCCTTTTATTTCAGTGGCTGATGTGTCTGGAATGTGGGAAACCCAGGAGGCCATACCACTCAACCAGGAAGTTGAATGTGTCCAGGCTTTTTTCACTTGGGTTGCTGACTCTGCTTTGCAATCAGTGACACTCAGCCTAAAGAGTGGAGGGAGGGATGTGTGGGCAATGCTGGTGAAAGGGAGTGATTAATGGGGGTGGGGGAAGGGGAGAGGGCTGTTTATGAAATGGGGGAGATAGTGTGTCTCGGGGGAAGTGATGGGCTTCACTGAGTCTCACCAGAGAAAATGGAAAGTTTGGATGAAATCCACGTTGAGTATATATATTTGGAAAAGAGTTTGGGAATAACTGGTACAGAACCTGGCTGTTGGTTGAAGGGCGGGGGGTTATTGCTCTTTTGTATGTAACCAATATGTGCAGTTGGGAGGAATGTGGTTTGGGAGAGGGGTGCTGGAAGCATCAGTTCTCAGGCGGTGACTGAGTTTTCTTTGTTTAACTTTGTGGGTGCATTTGGTGGCCATCTTGGGTGGGCCTTGGGCCTATTCTCGGAGCAGGCGCTTGATAATCCCTCTCGGTGGAAATTGTTGACTCCGGGTTGAGAGAGGGGGGGGGGCGGGAAGAGGCCCCGATTTGGTTGGTCACCAGAGTTGGGAGGGGGTTAGGTGGCCCAGTAAAATTGTTGAGTATTTGCTCACCTAAAGAATCTGAGGATTGTGGTGTTTTTGCAGGAGACACATCTGCGGGTGAGGGATCAGACCAGACTCTGGAAGGGGCAGGTGAGCAGCAATTTGGACTTTGATGGCAGGGTCGGGGGTGGGCAGCAATTTTGATGGACAAATGGGTTATTTTCTCAGCTGACAAGATCGTGGCAGACTCTTATGGCAGGTAATTGATGGTTACTGTGTCCTTGACAGGCACGTTGATGGCATTGGTCAGTGGCCATGCCCCGAATTGGGACGATACAGCATTTATTAGAAAGCTGTTGGTTTCAATTCCAGATTTGGATACACGGCGACTGATTTTTGTGGTAACTTAAACTGCGTACTTGATCCGAAGATGGATCGTTCTAGGCCTAAATCATTGGCTCTTTCGGGGATGGCAGAGGCGCTGTTGGCATTTATGGAGCAGATGATGGGGGGGGGGGGGGGGGGGGGGGGTGCAGATCAGTGGCAGTTAATGCACCTGGGGAATAAGGAATTCTCGCTCTTCTCTCCAGTCCACAAGGTTTGTTCCAGGATCAACTTTTTCTGGTGGGTGGGTGTCTCCCTTGTGCGAGGAAAATAGAATACTCAGCCATTGTCATTTTGGTCCATGCTCCATATCTGGTGGATTTGGTTTTGGTGTCAGGCCCCGCTCAGCACCCGTCATGGAGGTTGGATGTAGGGTTCCTGGCAGAGAGGGCTTTGTGGGTGTATGTCTAAGGCTATTGAGGAGTATGTCTGGTTCAATGTGAATGAATCTGTCTCCCCCTCCATGCTCTGCGAAGCCTTGAAGGTGGTTCTTAGAGGAGAGATAATATCATATAATGCACATATGGAAAGGGAGGTAAGGGTGGAGCGGCAGAGGTTGGTGGGTGCTATCCTGGAGGTGGACCGCAGGAGTACATGTGACCTTACCCCAGAGCTACTAGCAAGCAGGAAGAAGCTGCAGTCACAGTTCAATCTGTTCACAGGAAAGGCTGTGACCCAGCTGCGGCGTTCAAGAGTTTTATTTTAACTACTATGAGGAGATGGCCAGCCATCTTTTAACCCATCAGCTGAGGCGGCAGGTGGCTTCGCAGGAGATTATTAAGGTTAAGGATTCAGTAGGCAGCTCGGTTTCCACTCCGGATAAAGTCAATGTTGCATTTGAGGCTTTCTACAAGGGTCTCTATAGAGCAGAGCCCCCAATGGGAGGGGTTGGACATGTTGACATTTTTAGATGAATCGACCTTTCCAGTGGTGGGACCATTAGGCCCTGAGTAGATTTTGATAGGTATTGGGTGGATGCAGATAGGTAAAGCTCCTGAGCCTGATTGTTTCCTGTCGAATTTTACAGGATGTTTGCTCAACTATTGGTCCCGTTGCTGCTCGACATGTTTAATGGCTCCATGTCCTGGGGGTCTTTGCCGGTTACTCTTTCACAGGCTTCTATTTCTCTTCCGTTGAAGGATAAGAACCCCATGGAATGTGGGACATACCAGCCTATCACGCTATTGAATGTTGATGCAAAGATACTGGCTAAGGTGTTGGCATTGAGGATGGAGATAAGTCTCCCTGGGGTGATTGCGGAAGATCAGACAGGTTTTGTTAATGTTGAAATCTACCATGCAGTTCAAGTGTAGTCTCGTATACACTTTGAACTCAGTAGAAATTTAAGCTACACATCTCGGATGCGAAATGAAATCTTTTATTGTGTCTATTGATTAGAATTGGGAGTTTGAGAACTTCTTGTGGTTACAAATCAAATATTCTCATTAAAACCCCTGCCAGCAGAAGACTTTAAGAGATATAATCGACTTAGTAGTTTACAAACCGGTTTAACTTTCAAAATACAGTAATGGTTTCTTGCTCAAAGCAAAAACAGCTTGCGCAGACTTTAAGAGTTAGAGAGGGGAAATATGAAAATACGAAATAAGGATAGTGAGTAGTTGGGTAAAAGGTATAGTGTGGATGGAAAATGGCTGCCTGGACCTCTATGTTTAAGGAAAATCCATCTGTCCCTACCCCTGTAATGTGCTGATTGGCTTGAATGAGTCTCCAATGCATTTGGTTGGATGGTTAGTTGTCAATCATTAATATGCACCATAGCTGTAGATATGGTGCATTTTTAGATGTTTGTATTGGAATGTGATCTACACTTTTAATCAGCTCTGGTTTCTACTGTTTTTTTTCTGCTGACTGCTATACGATAAACAATGGTGGATTCATGTTGTCATAGTGCTTATTTTGACCTTGAATCAGATTGTGATACTGTTTAATACTTTTAATGAAACTAATTTGAACTTCTGCAATTCTGTTCATTAGAGCAATGGACAGTTTATAATGTCAATTCAACTTTTCAGTTGAAATGTTGCATTTGTTTCTAGCTAGCCTGTGGATGTTTAAATTCTGTGCTTTTTGTTACTGCAAGCTCTGTTTTTGTAATCCAAGGCTATGCTTGAAGTCTTATGATGAAATCCATTTTAAAATGGATTTCAAACTGTGCTTTAGTATTTACATCAAAATGGCTAAAGCAAAGACCCTTTTACCTATCAGAAATGGCTGATTCCCTTCAGTTAAGGATCGGCAATTGTCAGCCAACATTCAGTGGCTGTTGAATATTGCTCTCTCCCTTTCCGCTGGGACCGAGCCAGAGGTGGATTGTGTTGTAGGATGCCGAGAAAGTATTTGATAGGGTGGAATGGAGGTACCTTTTTGGAGTCCTAGAGTGGTTCAGTCTAGGGCCAAAGTTTATTTCATGGGTATGGTTATTATACAGGGCCCCCCAAGGCTAGTGTTCATACCAACAAGGTACTTATTGAATAAGATGACAAGATAGGGGTGTCCAATGTCCCCTCTCCTACCTATTTGCTTTGGCAATTGAAGCCTTAGCCATTGCTTTGAAAGCTTCAGGTAAGTGGAAAGGGATAAAGCGGGGTGGATGGGGGGGGGGGGGGGGGGCGCGGCAAGAGAATGGAGCTCAGGGTGTCTTTATATACTAACTATATGCGCTTTATGGTACGGACCCAGTCCCCACTGGGTGAAATAATGAAGCTACTGAGGAGCTTTGCCTCCTTTTTGTGATACAAGTTGAATCTGGAAAAGTGTTGAGTACTTTCCGGTTAATCCCTCCCGGGGAGGGGAACCAACTTGGGGTGCTGCTTTTTTATGTTGCCAGATCTGGCTTCTGGTATTTGGGTAACCAGGTGGCCCACAATTGGGCCCAGCTCCATAAATTGAACTACGCAAGTCTGGTGAATTAAGATTAAGTCCGATTTGCAAAAGTGAGACAACCTGCCCCTGTCGATGGCGGGCAGAGTTCAGTCTTTTAAAATGAATATTCTCAAGGTTTTTGATTCCTTTTCAATGTCTTCCCGTTTTTCTCTCAATCTTTTTTTTGTTAAGGTTAATACATTGGTATCATCCTTTATAGGGCAGGCAGGGCGCCGAGAATCCTCAGGACGGTTCTTAAAAGAGATGCAGTCTGAGGCCTAGCATTACCCAATTTGGTTTTTTTTTTATTATTGGGCAGCCAATGTTGAGAACATGTTGGTGAGGTGCATTGATCTGGGTTCCATATGGGAACAGATGGAGGCGAGCTTGTGTAGGGAATCTAGTTTGGGAGCACTTGTGACAGCCTCGCTTACATTGTCTCCGGCACGGTACTCTTCAAAGCCGGTGATTATTTCCACTCTGAGGATATAAAGATCATTCAAGCAGCACTTGGATCCATATCGATTATGGCCCTATTTGCGCTAATCATTTATTTGAGCAATCAAGACTTGACATCATGTTTGGGGTGTGGGGAGGAAAAGGGTGTGAGAGATTTGGGGATTTGTTTGTGGAGGAGCTGACGGTGAACTCATTCAGGTACCTCCAGATTCGGAATTTTGGGCAAAGGGCCTCCCTGACTTTTCCCATGGTGCCACCTCCTTCTCTGAAGGAGAGGATCCTTTCACTAGCGGGGTCAAACGAGGATCACACGTCTGGACCCTGTCGGGGGGGAATCGGTGGTGAAAATGGAGTGGGGGGGGGGACCTATAGTGGATGATGTGTGGAGCGATGTCCTCCTTTAGGTGAACTCGACATCTTCATACGTGTTGCTCAGCTTGATCAAGCTGAAGATAGTGCACAGGGCTCACCTGACCAAGGCTGAGTTGAGCGACTTCTTTCAGGGAGTAGAGGACAGGTGCGAGCGGGGGACTTGCCAACCGTGCATGCATGTCCTGTCATGTACCAAACTAGTAAGTTTTTGGGTCTCCTTTTTCTGAATATTGGTCTGGAGCCTTGCCCTTTTGTGGCCGTTTTCGGGGTGTCGGGCTCGCCGGGACTGCAAACTGGAGTGACAGCAGACGTCCTCACCTTCGCCTCGTTGATTGCCTAGAACTGAGTTCTGCTGGGGTGGAGGTGTCCCACTCCTCCTCAGTATGGTTGGATAACCTAACAAATTGTTGTACCAGAAGAAAATCATGTACACTGTCAGGGGATAGTTATGGGGTTCTACTTGAGATTGCAGCTTACTTAAGGCATTAGTCACAGTCGGTTGGTGGGGGGGGGGGGGAGGGTTTGGGTTTTAATTTTTTCTTTTGTGGGTGAGGTGCATTACAGTTGGTTGTGTTTTTGTTACGTTGTTCTTTGTTACATCCGCTGTTTGTGATGTTGTTATAAAATATATCTTAAATGGAGAATCTTTAATACAAATATTTTTTAAACTTTCTGAATGCCTTGCATGAGAGGTGTTCATCCAGTGGGAAGTATCCAATTATACAATAGTATAACCTGAAGGTATATCAATTTTGGTGTGACCCGAGTAGCATCACCTCACGTGTGCCTCTGTGATATTTCTGATGGTGGGCTGAAGCACTTGCTGTGATGAAACTAGAAACACTAGTCTGCTATTATGTTGAAGACAGTTAAGAACATAAGAAATATGAGCAAGAGTAGACATTACAGCTCCTCCAGCCCGCTCTCCCTGATCCTTGATAAGACCGTTGACATAGCACCTACTCAGGAAAGCGGCAACTTTCAACAAAGGCTCCAGGAACTCAAGGGCCTGGCAGTCCTAAACATTGGGTGTCGCCGAGACCACAAGCCAATGGCTACCGGTAGTGAGGTGACTGGGACTTCATGGGTCGGAAGACACTGCAGGTCCCGCAACCTCCGCCGCAACTCGCCACTGAGCGACCGTGGAGCATCCTCCGACTCCGCATTCCCAAATGACAGTACCGAGCAGGAAACCAAGGCCAGGAACGAGGATCCGGACAATCTCATGTGGGCGCCATCCCCCGGCAACGAACAAGTCTCCGTTCTCCCCACACACACACTCGCACCCCCCCCCGCCCCAAGAGGCTGTATTTCCTGGAGGACTTGGACGCTGAGGAGTCAACCCTGCTACTCTGAGTACCCAATACTACTGGCCCCAGAACGGCACCTCTCCGGGTGACACTGCTGTTAAACGGACCCCCCCCGCTCCGAGATGGGACTGGACACAGGAGCGGAAATTTCGGTCCTCAGGCTACACATGTTTGCCGCCATCCGAACAGGTCTTCGGCCACGAGCTTCACAACACGGGGAGCCCTTAGAAATCAAGGACATCGCCAATGTACCCGTGGCATAAGGAGACCAGTCTGCGTGCCTACCATTGGTAGTCCGAGGCAACAGGCCCAGCTAATTGGGGCGGGATTGACTGTCGCCTACATTTGGATTGGCAACGCGTGTGCCAGATGTGCCCCGGATGGCGTGCTGTCCCAAGTTCCGTCGGTTTTCGCCAAAGGCCTCAGGACCATTAAATGACTACAATAAAGTTGGAGGTAAACCAGCCCGGTATTTCCGTGCCCACCCTGTGCTGTACGCACTTCGCGCCAAGATACACCAAGAAATGGACCGTTTGGAGCAGCTGACGATTATTCACCCTGTCCACCATGCCAATTGGGCCACTCCCATGGTCCCAATGTTGAAGCTGCTCTGGGGACTAAAGAATGACCGTGAACCGGGTATCCCGCCTTGACCGTTACCCAGTCCCTTGGATTGAGGATCTCCACGTCCGGCTCAGCAGCGGAAAAACGTTCACGAAGCTGGACATGAGCCATGTGCACTTGCAGCTGGTGCTCGAGCCAAGTTCCCGGAAATACGTAACGATCAATACACATAGGGGATTGTATGAATATATGCGGTTGCCATTCAGTCTCCTCGGCTTGTGTGATATTCCAGAGGGTATGGAGAACAACTTGCGAGTGTTGCCAGGGGTGGCCATCTACCAGGATGATGTTTTCATCACCAGGACTTCACATCAGGAACATGTAGAGAACCTATCTGAGGTCCTCGAGCGGTTTGCTCTGGCCGTGGTCAGCCTCCAGAGGAAGTGCTTTTTCCACACACCGGAAGTTTCGTATCTCGGCTACCGGGTGGATGGCAGAGGCCTCCATCCAGTGGAGTAAAAGGTGCAGATGATTTGCCAGGCCTCCATCCCTCAATATCAAATGGAATCCCGCTCTTTCCTTGGCTTGGTGAACTATTACGGGATGGTCATACCCAGGATGGCCATGCTGCACAGTCCGCTCGACCAACTACTGAAGAAGGGACTGGGGCCCCCGTATCAGAAGGTGTTTCACAAGGTGAAGCAGCGGCTCTCGTCAGAGGCATTACTTCCATTTTGACCCAGACAAGCCCCTGCTCCACACGTGCAATGCCGCGACATATAGAGTCGGGGTGGTCCTGGCGCACCATATGCCCGACGGCTCAGAGTGACCTACAGCTTTTGCAACCTGCACGCTGGTGGACGCAGAGCAGAACTATGCCCAGGTAGAGAAGGAAGGCTTGGCAGTGGTGTTCGCGGTGCGGAAATTCCACCAGTACGTTTATGGGCGGCCGTTCAAGGTTTATACCGACCACAAGCACCTGTTGGGGTTATTTAAAGAAGATCGCGTGGTCCTGCGAATAGCATCCGCCCTGCTGCTGATGGCCTACGAGTATGCTGCAGAGCATCGCCCAGGCACAAGAATCCTGTACATGGATGCATTGAGCTGCTTGCCGCTACCCACGAAACCGCCTGCTCCTGCCCCAGCCACGGAGGTGATGGCCGCTCTCAATTTCATGGGCACCTTGCCAGTAACGGCAGCTCATGTCAGAGAATGGACACAGACCGACCCCAAGTTGTCAAGTGTTCGACATATGGTCCAATACGGGTCCCGACATAGGGCGATACCAGAAGGGCTGAGGGCTTACACTGCCAAACTACCCGAGATGAGCGTCAAAGACTGTCCTCCTGTGGGGGACGCGGGTGTTGTTTCCGAACGGGGGCGTGCACCCCTGCTGAAAGACCTCCATAACGGGCACCCGGGGTGGCCAAGATGAAAATGTTGACGTGCAGCTGCGTTTGGTGACCCGTACTGGATCGGGCGGGTGGCCCAAAATTGCACCCCATGCCAGGAATACCAGAAGGCCCTACCGGTGGCCCCAATGCACCCCTGGGAGTGACCCAGGAAGCCTTGGTCCCGTGTACATATCGATGCCAGGCAGTTTCAGGAGGCAACATTCATTACAGTAGTGGACCCACACTCTAAGTGGCTGAAAGTACGCCAGGTCCGCACAGCGACCACTCGAGCAACAACGGACAGACTGGGCTGTTTTTAGCACGTGTGGACTGCCTGGGGTCCTGGTGTCTGACAAGGGACGACGTTCACGAGCCAGGAGTTTGCTTTGTTCATAGCCGCGAATGGCATCAGGTTTGGACAAACGGCCCCAGTCTCCAATGGGCTAGCCGAATGAGCGGTACAGACGTTCAAGAGAGCCATGAAAAAGATGACCCCAAGGTCGTGGGAAACGCGGTTGGCGAGATTTATTTTCAGTTATCGTACGACGCCTCCGGTCACAACCGGCATCGCACTGGCAGAGTTACTCATGGGGCGGCACCTCCGGACATGTGTGAGCCTTGTCCTCCCCGACATTGGGGAGGACCACTCCGAGACGGACTCTCACGGGCGTGCACCTTTGGGTGATGCGATTTATGTGAGGAGCTTTGGAACCGGAGCCACATGGATCCATGGGACAGTTCTCCACACGATGGGGCCAGTCTCCTACACGGTCCAGGTGCAGGGGGCAGAGACACAACGCCATCTGGACCACTTATGACGACGCAACCTAGAACCACCGGCACTGGGTCCAGAGGCCCCACGAAGAACCGGGACACCATCCCCCGTACGGCCAAAGAGGAGCCCCGAGACTAGTGGGAAACCTGGACCTCACCCACTCGTTCTGCCTCCTGAGACGCCGGGGAACCTGGAGCGCCCGTGGACCCAGCCAGGGACGGCGTAGACAGCGAGTCAGATTCCGACAAGGATATTGGACCGCCCAGCGACGACACACCGGCATCACTTGTACCAGCAACCTTACCTGGGCCATGCCAGCTGTGATGTTGTTCTTGGAAGCGGCAGTCCCCGGTACACTATACACCTCCAGGATTGGCTGTACAGCCCCTGGAACTCCGGTCACAACCCAAGCGGCCATAGGACTCTCCACCTGAGGACATGGCTATTTCTCCGGACTTTGGGGGTGCGTGTTATGACACCCCCTACAGAGACAGAGCTGTATAACATCTGCTTCCCCTCCGACACACCTGAGAATAAGCTACAGGTGACTAGGGGGCACAGATCACTCCTAATTGGAGGAGCTCCCCACAGAATATAAACCAGTGACCTGGAAGCAGTTTGGAGAAGGAGACCCTGCGGGGAGTGGAATGTGGCGAGAAGTGATTATTGTGACTAGCGTCACAATAACGTGGAATAACGTGAGTTGTACCCTGTCAGCCTGGCCTCTTGTGGAGTCTTTGCCTCCCTCTACAGCGTTGCTACAAAAAAATAGAATATGTTCAGGCCTTGTGCTTTTTTTTTTTAATACAATATGTTCAGGCCGAATGCTTTTTTAAAAAATCACTCAGCAGCTTGGAGAGCCAGTGGTTGCCCAATGTTTTCTCCATGACATCGTCTCAGTCAATCTGAGTAGATTTGCTAACCAATTGGCACGTTTTTCACCTTTGGTATAAACTGTTGTGATCAAAGGTGAATAGCTTCGGACTTCTGGTGGCGGCTATGAAGGAGTAAGTCGCACATTTGGTGGCTCCCGCTCTGGTCGGACTTGTGTACCTTCCCCTGTTTTTCTCCTGGACTTTAATTGTAAAACTGATGTTAGTGGCAATTGTTTGCTGAATTCCCACTTTGGTGCATGGAGAGAAGGGCTAGAAGTGTTCGTAAGGGCAGGAACAAAACAGTAGGGAAGGCTTGGGCTGTAGCTGCAACAGAAGACAGCATGGCTGAGGTTCGGATCTCTGGCTTGTCGACCCAGCAGTCTAGGGAGCAGCTGATGAAAGTCTTTCAGGAAGGCTTTGCTACGCAGAAACGGGACTGCTTGGACCCGATAAAAGAGTCGATTTGAGCGGTTGGAGCATAGATTGGATGCCCAGGATCGCGTGATCCAGAAGGTGGAGAAGGTGCTGGCTGAGCAGGAGGAACATCAGACTGTGGTGGAGCTGGAGGTGGGGATGCTGAGGGACCAGCAGAAGAAGCTCCTGGAGAAGGTGGAGGACCTAGAAAATAGGTTCCCCCAGCAGAACCTAAGAATCGTCGGGCTCCCGGAGGAGTCCGAAGGAACGGACGCTGGGGCATACATCGCAAACATGTTTGTGAAGCTGCTGGGTGATGGGGCATTCTCCTGGCCCTTGGAGGTGGATAAGGCTCACAAGAGCACTCACGAGGAAGGCCACGAATGGGAGACCCCCCCCCCCTTGAGGACAATGGTGGTGAGATTCCACTGGTTCTCGAGCAGGTGGGTAGGGTGCAGGCAGTCAAATGGTAGTCCTCCCGAGATTCCTTTTTGTGTGTTTCAGTGCCTTCCGGTGATGGTCACGAAGGCTTTTTTCATGAAAATTGAGAAAAGTGTCATGAGTTTTGTGTGGGCCGGGAAGACCCCGAGAGTGAGGAGGGGGTTCTTGCAGCGTAGCAGGGATGGGGGGGGGGGGGGGGGGGGGGGGCTGGCACTACCGAGCCTAAGTGAATACTACTGGGCCGCCAATATCTCAATGGTGTGTAAGTGGATGGAGAAGGGGAGGGAGCGGCGTGGAAGAGATTGGAGATGGCGTTCTGCAAAGGAACCAGCCTACAAGCAATGGTGACGGCGCCGTTGCCGTTCTCCCCGAAGAAATACACCACAAGTCCAGTGGTGGTGGCAACACTAAAAATTTTGGGGACAGTGGAGACGACATAGGGGAAGGACGGGAGCCTCGGTGCGGTCCCCGATAAGAAATAACCATAGGTTTGTCCCGGGAAGAATGGATGGGGGGATTTGGAGCATGGCAGAGAGCTGGGGTTGTGCAACTGAGAGATCTGTTCGTAGACGGGACGTTTGCGAGTCTGGGAGCGCTGACGGAAAAACATGGGTTGCCCCAAGGGAATGAATTTCGATACATGCAACTGAGGGCTTTTGCGAGGCAGCAGGTGAGGGAATTCCGCAGCTCCCGACGCAGGAGATTCAAGATAGTGATCTCAGGGACATGGGTGGGGGATGGTAGGGTGTCGGAATATATACAGGGAAATGAGGGACGAGGGGGAGATCATGGTGGATGAGCTGAAGGGGAAATGGGAAGAAGAGCTGGGGGAAGAGATTGAGGAGGGGCTGTGGGCTGATGCCCTACGTAGGGTAAACTCGTCGTCCTCGTGCGCCAGGCTAAGCCTGATAAATTCAAGGTTTTACACAGGGCGCATATGACCGGAGCAAGGCTCAGTAAATTTTTCGGGGTAGAGGATAGGTGTGGGAGATGCTCGAAAAGCCCAGGCAAACCACACCCACATGTTTTGATCATGTCCGGCACTGCAGGGGTTCTGGGTGGGGGTGGCAAAGGTGCTTTCGAAGGTGGTGGGGGGTCCGGGTCGAGCCAGGCTGGGGGTTGGCTATATTCGGGTAACAGCAGCAACCCAGGGGGGAGGGGGGGGGGGGGGGGGGGTTCTTTACTCAAGAGTGGTTAGGGTGTGGAATGGGACTGCCAGCTGTGATAGTGGAGTCGGACACTTTAGGAACTTTCAAGTGGTTATTGGATAAGCACATGGAGCACACCAGAATGACAGGGAGTGGGATAGCTTGATCTTGGTTTCGGACAATGCTCGACACAACATTGAGGGCGGAAGAGCCTGTTCTATGCTGTACTGTTCTATGTTCTATGCTCTCCAGTCCAGGCAGCATCCTGGTAAATCTCCTCTGCACCCTCTCCAAAGCATCCATATCCTTCCTATAATGAGGTGACCAGAACTGGACACAATATTCCAAGTGTGGTCTAACCAGGGTTTTATAAAGCTGCAGCAAAACTTGCAGCTCTTAAACTTAATCCTCCTGTTAATGAAAGCCAACACGCCATAGGCCTTCTTAACAACCCTATCAACCTGGGTGGCAACTTTGAGGGATCTATGTACGTGGACCCTAAGATCTCTCTGTTCCTCCACACTTCCAAGAATCCTGCCTTAATGCTGTATTCAGCATTCAAATTTGACCTTCCAAAGTGAATCATTTCACATTTATCTAGTTGAACTCCATCTGCCACTTCTCAGCCCAGCTCTACATCCTGTCGATGTCCTGGTGTAACCTGCAACAGCCCTCTGCACTATCTACAACTCCACCAACCTTCGTGTCATATTGTAAATTTACTAACCCATCCTTCCACTTCCTCGTCCAAGTAATTTATAAAAACACAAAGAGCAGGAAGTCCCAGAACAGATCTCTGCGGGACACCACTGGTCACCGACCTCCAGGCGGAATACTTTCCATCCACTACCACTCGCTGTCTTCTTTCAGCCAGCCAATTCTGTATCCAGACAGCCAAATTTACCTTTATCCCAAGCCCCCTGACTTTCTGAATGAGCCTACCATGGGGAACCTTGTAAAAATGCCTTACTGAAATTTATATACACCACATCCACTGCCCGACCTTCATCAATGTGTCTCGTCACATTCTCAAAGAATTCAATGAGGCTTGTGAGGCATGACCTGCCCCTCACAAAGCCATGCTGACTATCTTTAATCAAACTAAATAATCATAATTCCTATCTCTCAGAATCCTTTCCGGTATTTTGCTCACCGCAGATGTAAGACTGACTGGTCTGTAATTCCCAGGGATTTCCCTATACCCTTTCTTGAACAGGGGAACAACATTCGCCTCCCTCCAATCATCTGGTACTACTCCAGTGGAGAGTGAGGACGCAAAGATCATCGCCAATGGCGCAGCAACCTCCTCCATCGCTTCCCAGAGTAACCTTGGGTATGGGTATATCCCATCTGGTCCCAGGAGCCTTATCTATCCTGATGCTTTTCACAATTTGCAGCACATCCTCCCCTTATTATCGACCTGTTCGAGTCTGTTAACTTGGTTCATGCTGTACTCATGAGCAACAAGGTCCCTCTCTAGTGAACACTGAAGCAAATATTCATTTAGGGCCTCCCCCTACCTCCTCAGACTCCAGGCACAAGTTCCCTCCACTATCCCTAATCGGCTCTACTCTCACTGATCATCCTCTTATTTCTCACAAGTGTAGCACGTGTTGGGGTTTTCCCTAATCCTTCCCGCCAGGTCTTTTTCATGCCCCCTTTTAGCTCTCCCAAGTCCATTTTTGAGTTCCTTCCTGGCTACCTTGTAACCCTCTAGAGCCGTGCCAGATCCTTGCTTCCTCAACCTTACGTAAGCTTCCTTCCTCTTGACTAGAAGCTCCACTTCTCATGTCATCCAAGGCTCCTTCACCTTACCATTCCACCCTTGTCTCAGTGGGACAAAACTATCCAGCACTCGCAGCAAGTGCTCCTTAAACAACCCCCACGTTACTGTTGTGCATTTCCCTGAGAACAATTGTTTCCAATTTATGCTCCTCAGCTCCTGTCTGATAGCAGTACCCCCCCCCCCCCCCCCCCCCCCCCGTTAAATACCTTCCCATACTGTCTGTTCCTATTCTTCTCCATGACTATGGTAAAGGTCAAGGAGTTGTGGTCACTGTCGCCGAAATACTCTCCCACCGAGACATCTGACACCTGGCCTGGTTCGTTGCTAAGCACCAAATCCAATATGGCCTTCCCTCTATTCGGCTGATCTACATATTGAGTCAGGAATCCTTCCTGGACACACCTGACAAAATCTGCTCCATCCAAACCATTTGCACTAAGGAAGTTGAAGTCACCCATGACAACAACTCTGTTACTTCTGCACCTTTCCAAGATCTGCCACCCAATCTGTTCCTCCATCTCTCTGTTGCTACTGGGGGGTCTATAGAAAATTCCCAATAAAGTGACTGCTCCTTTCTTGTTTATGACTTCCACCCATATTGACTCAGTAGACAAACCCTCCTCGACTACCTCCTTTTCTGCTGCTGTGATGCACTCCCTAATTAACAGTACCACTCCCCCTTCTCTTTTACCTTGCTTCCTATTCTTCTTAAAAACATCTAAACCCCAGAATATCTAACAACTGTTCCTGTCCCTGTGAAATCCAAGTCTCCGTAATGGCCACAACATCGTAGCTCCAAGGACTGATCCATGTTCTAAGTTCATCTCCCTTATTCCTGACACTCCTTGCATTGAAACAGACACGCTTTAACCCATCCCACTGAGTGCAACTTTGCTCTATCAACTGTCTATCCTTACTCACAGACTCGCTGCATACTATTTCTGCCTGTTCAGCAGCTACCCCATCCTCTGATCCATAGCTCTGGTTCCATCCCCCTGCCAAACTAGTTTAAACCCTGCTGAAGAACTCTAGCAAACCTCCCGCCCAGGATATTGGTGCCCCTCAGTTTAGGTGCAACCAGTCCTTCATGTAGAGGTCCCACCTTCCCCAGAAGGTATCCCAATGATCTACGTATCTGAAGCCTTCCCTCCTGCATCAGCCACTTGTTCAGCTGCACTCGCTCTCTGTTCCTTGCCTCACTTGCACGTGGCACTGGTAGCAATCGTGAGATTACTAATCTGCTCGTCCTGCTCTTTAGCTTCCAAACTAACTCCCTAAAATCACTTTTTAGATCCTCATCCCTTTTCTTAGCTATGTCGTTGGTGCCTTTGTGCACCACGACTTCTGGTTGCTCCCCCTCCCCCTTAAGAATCCTGTAGACTCGATCCGAGACATCCCTCACCCTGGAGGCAACATACCCTCCGGGAGTCTCATTCTTGACCACAGAATCTCCTATCCATTCCCCTAACCATTGAGTCTCCTATCACTATCGCTTTTCTATTCTCCCCCTTCCGTTCTGAGCCACAGAGCCAGGCTCAGTGCCAGAGCCCTGGCCAATATAGCCTTCCCTGGTAGGTCGTCGTTTTCCCCCCCCCACCCCCAACAGCATCCAAAACGGTATACTTGTTTTGAAGGGGAACGGCGTCCAAAACGGTATACTTGTTTTGAAGGGGAACGGCCACGGGGGAATCTGTCTGCCCGTTCCCTTTCCTTCCCCTTCCCTGACTAACCCAGCTACTCTTGTCCCGGACCTTAGTGTGGCTACCTCCCTATAAGTCTTCTCTATCATGCCCTCTGCCTCCCAGATGATCCGAAGTTCATCCTGCTCCAGCTCCTTAATGCGCTCTCCGAGGAGCTGGAGTTGGGTGCAATTCCCGCAGGTGTAGTCAGCGGGGATACTAGTGGTGTCCCTCACCACCCAATCCTACAGGAGGAGCATGCAACTGCCCTAGTTTCCATCCCCTCTGATTGGATTTCCCAAAGACATTTAAAAGGAGAAAACCCGTTGGACCCTTAAAAAAAAAAAAATATATATATATATACTGCTGCTATTCTCTCAAGATTGGTGATTCTGCTGAAAGATACAAATATAACTTGCTGCCCCCTGAAAACAAAAACAAAAAAATACAAACAACTCTTGCCTTGCGGACTGTAGCTGAGATTCTGCCTGTGAACCAGCTGGAACTCTGCCCCCCGACTCTGCTCCCAGTCAGCTGCACTCTTTGCTTTGTAAACTCCCGGCTCCCCTCATGCTCTTTGAGGAAATGAAAGGAGCACCTAACTCCCTCAGTCACAACTCCCAATTTTGCACTCTAATGCAGCTCAGTCAGCCCTCCAGTGCAAACGGTCCGATGAGGAGGAACTAAATTGGTTAGGATTATATTGATTGGAGTTTAAAAGAGTGGAGGGGAATTTCATAGAAACTTATAAAATTCTCAGGATTAGACCAGGTAGATACATAAAGAATGTTCCCGATGGTGGGGGAGCCGAGAACTAGGTAGGGCACATAGTTTGACGATAATGGGTAAACCATTTAGGATTGAGAGGATGAGAAATTTCTTCACCCAGAGAGTGGTGAATCTATGGAATTCACTAGCACAAAAAGTAGTGAAGGTGAAAAATTGTGTAATTTCAAGAAGGAATTAAATATAATTCTTGGGGCTAAAGGGATCAAGGGATATGGGGGCAAGGTGGGATCAGGGTATTGAACTTGATGATCATCCATGATCATAATTAATGGCCTCCTCCTGCTTCTATTTTCTATGTATGCTTCTATGTAGTCTGTCTTCGACCACCTAATCGAATCAATAATATGTCTTCAGTTGAGCTCCATGACCTTTAGTTAACAATTTGTTATGTGGAAACGTTAGCAAATAACTTCATGAGGACAGTACAAACTAAGTCGATAGACATTCTCCTATCTGCTACTATATGTATTGCCTTCAAAAATTTAATCCGGTTTGATAGACATTACCAAGTCTGAACAAGTGCTCAGATAGTCTGTCTTTAACAATTTCAATAACTTCCTCAAAACAAATGTGAGACTAAGATCCATACTTAAGTTTCTCATGTAAAGTTTGACTTTGTTTTCTGAATTGCAAGAAATAGAAGATTTCACTGGTGAGAAAGGGGAAACTTTTCTAATTGTGACATTTACAACTGTTTATCAAGAATTTGCTGAATATCCACAAAATTCAAGAAATACCTTCTTGTGTTTTTCTTCAATAGGTTGACTATTTTGTAGATGAGTGGTAGTGTGTTGATTTCCATGGGTCTTGACCTGAAGAAATTATTTTGAAAATGTGATCTATTTTGTTATTGTATATTTTTAATGCTACTGAAAGTACCTAACATAAAGCAAAATACTGTAGAAGCTGGAAATCAGAAATTTAAACAGAAAATGGTGGAAATAGTCAGCAGGTCAGACAGAATATTTTACATAGTTGCTTAGAACCTCCAGTGATAAAGAAACTAAGTAATGTAGCAGGAGAGTTTCAATGTTCTGACCAGCTCGTACGGTGACTGCTTGTAAAATAAAATGTTCTGAAAAAATTATTTGAGTAAATAAAATGTCGGTGTAACTTCTTCAAGTCTAGTGTTTGCTAATGTCCATTTGGACTATTATTTGTCAGTCTCGTATTAGACATTTTAGTATCTGTGATTTCATTTTTTTTAATACAAAATTTAATTCCAATTAAATAAAATATTTTTGTATTGAACAGTACCCTTTTTCTGTCTGTTCCATTCTATTTTCCCTTCCCCAACTGAATTTTTAGGTCAATCATGAATATATCTTCCTCTAACTGGAGAGGTAGATTGTTCTGGACAAGGATATACTGTGACTGTCAAAAGCCATAACAGTTGAGTTGGTAAGTAGGATGAGAGGGTCTTTTTTTTTTTTAACATCTGTTTTGGTTGATAGACACACTATTAATGTAAACTGTGTCCTGCTTCACAATATTTCTAGTCATAAACATTTGCGATGGAACAATACCATGGATAGTGAATATATATTCAAATATTAAGTCCTGAAATGGATTTCTCTGAACTGGGGATAAATGAGCTGTCTCGATGTATAATGAGAAGATAATTTACAGTTTATACCGTTATGCTTATTGTCTGAGGCATTTTAAAATTGAGAACATTTTTTTTTTTCTTTAAATCAATATTTTAGACGAACACCCAGATGCGATTCCTATTATATAATATATATCCTATTTTTATTTTTTTAATAATTTTTATTAAAGGTTTTCATAAAATATCAATAACAAAATGAGAAAGAAAAAAGAACCCAACAGGGTTAAGTACAAAACAAAATCTAAAAAAGCAACCCCCCAACCCCCTCCTTCCCTGTACATTATTCATAAATTAACATTAACACCCCGACTTAACACAACAGGTGTATACACTCCCTCAAACCCTCCAGTGTAAATAACGTAAACAAAAATAAAGTAAACCCCCCCCCCCCCACCCCCCCAAGGTGCTGCTGCCATTGACCAATGTCTATCGTTCTGCCAGGAAGTGTTCTGCCAGGAAGTCTAAGAACGGTTGCCACCGCCTAAAGATCCCTTGTACCGACCCTCTCAAGGCGAATTTTACCCTCTCCAATTTAATGAACCCTGCCATATCGCTGATCCAGGATTCCACGCTTGGGGGCCTCGCATCTTTCCACTGAAGGAGCATCCTTCGCCAGGCTACCAGGGACGCAAAGGCCAGAATTCCGGCCTCTTTCGCCTCCCGCACTCCCGGCTCCTCTGCCACCCCAAATATTGCGAGCCCCCAGCCCGGTCTGACCATGGACTCTACCACCCTCGACACCGTCCTCGCTACGCCCTTCCAAAATTCCTCCAGCGCTGGGCATGCCCAGAACATATGGGTGTGATTTGCTGGGCTCCCTGAGCACCTAACACACCTGACCTCACCCCCAAATACCGGCTCATCCTTGTCCCGGTCATGTGTGCCCTGTGCAGCACCTTAAACTGTATGAGGCTGAGCCTCGCGCACAAGAGGAAGAATTCACCCTCCCAAGGGCATCTGCCCATGTCCCCTCTTCGATCTCCTCTCCCAACTCCTCCTCCCACTTACCTTTCAACTCCACCACCGAGGCCTCCTCCTCCTCCTGCATCACCTGGTAAGTTTCCGAGATCTTCCCCACTCCCACACACCCCCCGAGAGCACCCTGTCCTGTACTGTGCGTGGCAGTAGCCGCGGGAATTCCACCACCCTTACCTGTAAGTACCTGAAGGTGTTCCCCGGGGAGAGCCCGTACTTCTCCTCCAGCTCACCCAAGCTCGTGAACTTCCCATCCACAAACAGGTCCCCCAACTTTCGTATCCCTGCCCTGTGCCACCCCGAAAACCTTCCACCTGTTCATCCTGGGGTGAACCGGTGGTTCCCCCGTAATGGGGTCCACGCCGAGGCCCCAACTTCCCCCCCCCATGCCACCTCCACTGCCCCCAAATTTTGAGGGCTGCCACCACCACCGGGCTCGTGGTACACCTCCTTGGAGGGAGCGGCAGCGGCGCCGTTGCCAGCGCCCTCAGACTCGTACCCACACAGGATGCCGTCTCCAGCCTCTTCCATGCAGCCCCCTCCATCACCCACTTGCGCACCATTGTCGCATTGGCGGCCCAGTAGTACCCACAGAGGTTGGGCGCCCCCACCCTATCTCTACTCCGCTCCAGGAACACCCTTCTCGCCCTCGGAGTCCCTCGCGCCCACACAAACCCCATTATACTCCTGTTAACCCGCCTGAAAAAAGCCTTCGGGTTAAACACGGGGAGGCACAGGAACAGGAACAAAAACCTTGGGAGCACCGTAATTTTGATTGACTGCACCCTACCCGCCAAGGAGAGCGGCAACGCGTCCCACCTCTTGAACTCCTCCTCTATTTGCTCCACCAGCCTTGTAAAGTTAAGCCATTGCAGGGCCCCCCAGCTCCTGGCCACCTGGGCCCCCAAATACCTGAAGCTCCTCTCCGCCCTTTTTAGTGGGAGCTCGCCAATCCCCCTCTCCTGGTCCCCTAGCTGAACTACGAACAGCTCGCTCGTCCCCATATTGAGCTTGTACCCCGGAAAGTCCCCGAATTCCCTAAGGATCCTCATTACCTCTGGCATTCCTCCCACCGGGTCCGCCACATACAGCAGCAGGTCGTCCGCATAAAAAGACACCCTATGCTCCTCCCCACCCCGCACCAACCCCCTCCAGTTCCTCGACTCTCTCAGTGCCATAGCCAGGGGTTCAATCGCCAGTGCGAAGAGCAGGGGGGACAGGGGAGACCCCTGTCTCGTCTCTCGGTGCAACCAAAAGTACTCGGACCTCCTCCTATTTGTGGCCACACTCGCCATCGGGACCTCGTACAACAGCCTAACCCACCTGACAAACCCCTCCCCAAACCCGAACCTCTTCAGCACCTCCCACAGGTACCACCACTCTACCCTATCGAAGGCTTTCTCAGCGTCCATCGCCACCACTATCTCCGCCACCACTATCTCCCCCTCCCTCGTCGGCATGATAACGTTCAAAAGCCTCCGCACATTCGCGTTCAACTGTCTCCCCTTCACAAACCCCGTCTGGTCTTGATGGATGATCTGCGGCACACAGTCCTCAATCCTCGTGGCTAAGACCTTCGCCAGCACCTTGGCATCTACATTTAGCAAGGAAATTGGTCTGTAAGACCCACATTGCAGGGGGTCCTTGTTCAACTTCAGGATCAAGGAGATCAGTGCCCGGGATATCGTTGGGGGTAAAGCCCCCCCCCCCCCTCCCTTGCCTCATTAAAAGTCCTAACTAACAAGCGGGTCCAACAGGTCCATATATTTTTTATAGAACTCGACCGGGAAACCGTCCGGCCCCGGTGCCTTCCCAGCCTGCATGCTTCCTATCCCTTTGATCAGCTCCTCCAGCCCAATCGGGGCCCCCAGTCCCGCCACCAGTCCCTCTTCCACCTTTGGAAACCTCAATTGGTCCAGGAAACGGCCCATCACTCCCTCCTCCTGTGGAGGCTCGGATCGGTGCAATTCCTCGTAGAAGTCCCTGAAGACCCCATTGATGCCAACCCCACGCCGCACCACGCTCCCTCCCCTGTCCTTAACTCCCCCATCTCCCTAGCTGCGTCCCGCTTCCGAAGCTGATGCGCCAGCATCCGACTTGCCTTTTCCCCATACTTGTAGACCGCCCCCTGGGCCTTCCTCTACTGCACCTCCGCCTTCCTGGTGGTCACCAGGTCGAATTCGGCCTGGAGGCTGCGCCTCTTCCTCAACAATCCCTCCTCAGGCTCTTCCGCATACCTCCTGTCTACCCTCACCATCTCCCCCACCAGCCTCTCCCTCTCCCCCCGCTCCTTATGGGCCCGAATGGAGATCAGCTCTCCCCTCACCACTGCCTTCAGTGCCTCCCATACCATCCCCACTCGGACCTCCCCGTTGTCGTTGGTCTCCAAGTACCCCTCTATACTTCCTCGGACCCGCTCGCTCACCTCCTCGTCCGCCAACAGCCCCACCTCCAAGCGCCACAGCGGGCGCTGGTCCCTCTCCTCCCCCATATCCAAGTCCACCCAATGCGGGGCGTGGTCCGAAATGGCTATTGCCGAATACTCGGTATCTTCTACTCTCGCTATCGGCTCCCTGCTCAATGAAAAAGTCGATTCGAGAATAAGCCTTATGGACATGTGAGAAGAATGAAAATTCCCTAGCCCCCGGCCTTGCAAATCTCCAAGGGTCCACCCCTTCCATTTGGTCCATAAATCCCCTCAACACTCTAGCCGCCGCCGGCTTCCTACCCGTCCTAGACCTGGAGCGATCCAGTGCCGGATCCAACACCGTGTTAAAGTCTCCCCCCATTATCAGGCCCCCCACTTCCAAGTCTAGGATCCGACCCAACATACGCAGCATAAAACCCGCATCGTCCCAGTTCGGAGCATACACATTGACCAGTACCACCCTCTCTCCCTGCAACTTACCACTTACCACTATGTACCTACCGCCATTATCTGCCACAATGCTCGACGCCTCGAATGACACCTTCTTTCCCACCAAGATCGCCACCCCTCGATTTTTGGCATCTAGCCCCGAATGAAACACCTGACCTACCCACCCTTTCCTCAGTCTTACCTGGTCTGCCACCTTCAGGTGTGTCTCCTGGAGCATAACCACATTGCCTTGAGCCCCTTCAGGTGCACGAACACAGGGGCCTGCTTACCCGGCCCATTCAGTCCCCTTACATTCCAGGTTATCAGACGGATCAGGGGGCTACCCTCCCCCGCCGACTAGTCATGCCCCCTCCTCGGCCAGCCACGTGCCCACACCCGGCCCGTTCCCCACAGCGGCATACCCCCGTCTCAAACCCCCCCCACTCGCTCCAGCTCCTCCTTGACCTTAGCAGCAACAACTCAATTCCCCCCTCCCCGGCTAGGACCCATCCTAGCTGGTTTACTCTCCCCCGCCCCCCCCATTGCACTTCCGCAAGTCAGCTGACCCCGGCCACTCCCGCCTCCCCTTCGACTCCTCCCATTGTGTGGCACATCCTCCTCTCCCGCTCCCCATCCACAGGCTCTCCCCCCTCCGTTCTAAGCGCGGGAAACAATCCTCACTTCCCCGCGGGAAAAAAGCCCGCGCTCTCCACCTACCAGGCCCCGCCACCAACCAAAACAATGCCCAACCCGCCCCATCCACCCTCCCCAACCCGAAAGAGAAAAACACAAAGAAAAAGAAACCCAAAACAATGCAAAGGCCCCCCCCTCCCCCGAACCAAAAATAGGCATAACATATCCACCGCAGTCCCCAATCGCCCATCCCGACCCTCAGTCTGTTTCCAGCTTCTCGGCCTGAACCAAGGCCCACGCATCCTCCGGAGACTCAAAATAATGGTGCCGGTGCTTGTAGGTAACCCACAGTCGCGCCGGCTGCAACATGCCAAACTTCACCCCCTTCCTGTGCAGCACAGCCTTTGCTCGATTGTACCCGGCCCCCCTCTTCGCCACCTCCGCACTCCAGTCCTAATATATCCAAACCTCCGCGTTCTCCCATCTGCTGCTCCTCTCCTTGGCCCACCTGACCACACACTCCCGATCGACGAACCGATGGAACCGCACTAACACCGCCCGCGGAGGCTCGTTAGCCTTGGGCCTCCTCGCCAACACTCTATGGGCCCCTGGAAGGACCCCGCTCCCATCAGCGAGTTCAATATGGTGACCACATAGGCCCCCACGTCCAGCCCCTCCGGGAGGCCCAGAATCCGCAGATTCTTCCGCCTCGACCGATTCTCCATCTCCTCGAACCGCTCCTGCCATTTCTTGTGGAGCGCCTCGTGCGCCTCCACCTTTTTACCGCCAGGCCTAAGATCTCGTCCTCATTGTCAGAGATCTTTTGTCGAGCCTCTCGGATCGCCACCCCCTGGGCCGTCTGTGTCTCCAGCAGCTTATCAATAGAAGCCTTCATCGGCTCTAGCAGGTCCGTTTTAATCTCTCTGAGGCAGCGCTGGATACTCTCCTGTTGCTCCTCCGCCCACTGCCTCCACGCTGCCTGGTCTCCGCCCGCCGCCATTTTGTCCTTCTTCCCTCCCTTCTTCTGGTCCACCACCACCTTTTCTGTCGCCCCGCTCCTAGTTAAAGCCATATACTGACGGGGAGCTATTATTAACTCCTTCCCACACCGGGAAACGTCGGAAAAGTGCCCTTTGGGGCCCTGAAAAGAGCCCAAAAGTCAGTTTTTGCGGGAGCCGCCGAATGTGCGACTTAGCTCCGCATAGCCGCAACCGGAAGTCTCGAGAGGGAATCCTTTTGGCAGTGTTCGCTTCACCAATCTGCCCCAAAAAGTCTGTGGAAACTCCTGAAAAAGGTCTGAGAGTCCGTTCCAGACGGGAGCTGTCGAATGCGCGACCTACTCCTCCATGGCCGCCACCGGAAGCCTCGTCCCCACTTCTTCAATGGCCTTGGTGAGATCTTTTCACAGTTGTTCCCTCTGCTGCTAGAATTCACCTTTAATAAAGGCCCTCAAGTCAGCTTGCAGCTTTAAGCTTGCCCTTCCCCCGCCTGCATGCTGGAAGAGGCTCTGTTTATCCTGCAGTTTAAAGCCAAATCTTTTACTGTTTCTGTCGGGTCTGGTAACCAAGAGACATACCATTCCTGGGGGACACTGTCAGGGGAATGTTGCAGTCTTCTTCCCACACTAGGAAATGTCAAACAAATGCTGTGGGGGCCCTGTAAAGAGCCCAAAAGTCCGTTCCAAGCGGGAGCTACCGAACACCTTCGGTGGAATATCCCATTGACAGCGGTGGCAGCAGCGAATCACACTGCCAAGGAATGGCACACCGCCTCCAGCCGCCAAGAAACATGTGGCTTGAAGGCCGGAGAATTACGCCCAATGTTTAGTTTGAAATGCTATGCTTGGATAATGTTTGTGTTGATCTAGCATTAAGTCTATTTAGCGTCTTTTTGCTCATCCCAAATGCATCTCACAGTAAAAATAAAGATCTGGAATATGTTGATTCATAGTTAATTTATGCCTAGTGTAGCCATTGAAGTAAAACATGGGGGTCGGTTTAGCTCAGATGGCTAGACAGCTGGTTCGTGGTGCAGAGTGAGTCCAACTGAGCGGGTTCAATTCCTATACCAGCTGAGGTTATTCATGAAGGACCTGCTTCCTCAACCTTACCACTCGCCTGAGGTGTGATGATCTCAGACTAAATCACCATCAATCAGCTCTCTTTCCCCTCTTTCCCCCACCCCCCAAAAAGGGGAAAGCCGCCTATGGTCCATGGCCATTTCACTTCAGTGTAGCCATTTCAGTTTAATATTATTTTTGTAACTTAGATCTTTTGGTTTTTTTGGAGAATTGAGGGGTCTTAAACCTGTAAACCCTTTTTTAAAATAAATTTAGAGTACCCAATTATTTTTTTTCCAATTAATGGGCAATTTAGCACGGCCAATCAACCTATCCTGCACATCTTTTGGGTTGCAAACTCCACACAGACAGTGACCCAGGGCCGGGATTCGAACCCGGGTCCTCAGCACCGTAGGCAGCAATGCTAACCACTGTGCCACCTTAAACCCTTCTATCATCTTCATAGAATAATGAATATATTGTTGGTTGTGAGTGCTTACCTCCCCAATTTATAAAAAAAAAAAAAAAAGCTTAAAGTCTCAAGAATTATCCCATACTGCACTCTTGTGCATTGACCATTTCTCAAATTGACATCCTTTTGGTTCATGGAATTACAAATTTAGTGTTGATTTGTGAGCTGTTCTGCTGGTATTTGTGTATCCACTTAAATCGGAGTTGATGCTTACTCATCTCATATCAAGTAACACTCAAGAGTCAGCAAACAAGAAACCTTGGTTCATCAATCTGGATTCAATGTTAGTCACATGGTCTCGTCAGGTGAAAGAACAATATTTTCCCACTTTTTCTTCTACAAATTTGTCTTTCTTTTAAAATACTTTTCACAGTGTAATTTGAATTCAACTGGTACAGAAACTTTTTTCGTTTATAAATACTATTTTGTTCCTGTAAGTTGAAAATAAATCTGAAATAAAAACAAAACCCTTGAAATACAGAGTGAATTATTGACGATCAGAAAAAGAGACTGATTTATTTGTCTGCTAGAGCAATTAACTCCTCTTTCCATTTAACAAGTGTACTTTCAGCATTTTGTTATACTAATCGTGTTTAGTTGCAATACAAAACTGGTTTTACATATTCTTAAGCATTGTGATACATTTTTGTTGGATATTGTTCCTTTGGTAAGTTTTTTTTTTTTAATTTTAAATTTCCAATTAAGGGGCAATTTAACATGGCCAATTCACCGACCCTGCACATCTTTTTGGGTTGTGGGGGTGAGTCCCGCGCAGACACTGGGAGAGTGTGCAAACTCCACACGGATAGTGACCTGGGGCCGGGATCGAACACTGGTCCTCGGCGTTGTGAGGTATCAATGCTAACTACTGCGCCACCCTTTGTGGTAAATTAAAGAATATTCAAGAAACTGACAAGTGGAATTTTGCACGTTGATGGAACTATTACAGGGAAAATTAAAACCGGGTTGTAATGCTTACCGAGTCCTTCCTGTCTAATGTCATTGTAATTCTTAATTAGTTCTCTATTCCCATAAACTTATAATTAAATAGTTCAGCTGCAGAAATATAATTTGTGCTATGATCTCTCCATTAATTTGTGTTGCGATAATTGATATTTTTAATTGGTAATATTGTGTAATATATTTCAGTTCATACTTAAATTAACTTGGTTTTATTTCTTAATAAGGAAGAATTACATAAGCTTTGGACAAGAAAAAAATCCAATGTGGAGATCCTGTGGTGAACTAGCAGCACATAATGGTTTGTGAGTTGTACGGAGATGCAGGCCACATTGTGCTGCCACATGAACACAGGAGTATAATCTGATTTCACTACAATGTCTTCTCATCAGAATACCAAATTGCCATCTGATGCTTAGTAATGGTGCTATATATTGAAAGCAAATACAACATTCTGATGTCAGCAATGCCTTAGCAGCATGTAAATATTGGAGTTAAGCTCTTGTGAAAGTCCCCAATATTAATTGTGCTGCTGGAGCAAGGCTGACTGCTTCTGCTGCTGCCAAAGTCACACCGGAATCCTCGGTATTCATATGCGATGAATACGGTAGTGGTTATTTTTCTGACTGTGACGAATCTCAACATTGCTTTGTAATCTGTAACTAGAGTGATAAGTTTTTAGTACTTTTCTTAGTGTTTTGATATTCTATTTATAAATCTCTAAATAATCTGTAATCTTAAAATGATCTTGTCAATACACATGGATATCCTATTTTTGTATTTTCAGACCCATAATGAAAACTTACTTCAGATTTGTACTTCTGTCATAGGCATTTAGAGGGCAACTGGAATAATTGCCACAACATTTGTCCTGTCCCAAATTGAAAAGCACCATGTTATTTTAACATTAGTTTAAAAGGATCCAATATATATATCATTATTTATGCTAAATATATATTTTTTTTGTTTTAATACTAAAATATAGAATTTTTCAACATTCTTGTCTTTATAATTTATTAAAAACTGCAGCTTACATTGCTCAATTGTGATTTTGTACATTTGAATATTCAATCTCAATTTTGAGGAAATCCTCATTTTTTCGTAACCTGGATATTTTTCGTTTGTAACAACCTTAAGAATACTTTTTTTGAATGTGTTTATTGTATGATACTTAATGTGTCCATCATACACCCAAGACTCCTCCTGGTAATTCTTTAAAAGAAAGAGGAAAAAGCCAGCTATTGATTTGGAACTTGGAGCAAAATTGTTACAATTGACCTCAGCAATTTATAACCAGTTGCCTGGGGCTACCTACTTATAGCAATGCTTTTAAAGGTACTGCCAGAGTTAGCAGATAGCGGTACAATTTATTTTGAGCTACAAAGATGTTGAACTCCACTACCTGTTATAGTAAGTTAGCCATTCTTCGGGGAAATAGGATATGTTGAAAAGATCCACTGTATTGAATTCTCATCTGTCTGATTATTTTGGTAAAAGGGATCTGGTAAGCAAAAGGCAGCATAAGGGTAGGCAGTGAAAATAATTTTGAATTTTGTATTTTACTCCAACATTTAGAAGATAAATGTCTGAATTTTCTTTTTTTGCCACTTTTGCTACTTTTTATTGTGCCCTAGAAGAGATTTTTCCATATCCATCTTCTCCGATAATCTTAAATTCATTATCCTTTATTCTCCCGTGTCTGCGTGGGTCTCACCCCACAACCCAAAAAATAGATGTGCAGGTAGGTGTCAATTGTCCATGCTAAATTGCCCCTTAAAGAAAAAAAAGAATTGGGTACTCTAAATTTAAAAAAAAATCATTATCCTTTACTACCGGATGTCCAACCTTATTCAGTATTAACATTTTTAAGTTTTCAAACCTTTACTAAATTTTCACTTGGCCTTCAATGCCGCAGTGAAATAGTCCCAATATCTAGGTAACCTAGACTGATGAGTGGACCGCGTGAGTGGCTCTCCTGCATCTCAGTGGGCCACAGGGTTGAAATCGGGTTTGTTCACTAACCAGTCGTTAGCACTGCTGCCTCACAGCGCCCGGGACCCAAGTTTGATTCCAACCTTGGGTGATTGTCCATATGGAGTTTGCACAGTCTCGCTTTGTCTGCATGGATTTCCTCCGGGTGCTCCGGTTTCCTCCCACAGGTTAGGTGGATTGCTAGATGCTAAATTGCCCCTTAGTAACTAGAGGTTGGATGGATTACAGGTTTGCGGGGAGTGGACAGAGGTAGACTGCTCTTTCAGAGGGTCGGTGTGGTCCCGATGGGCCAAATGGCTTCGTGCACTGTAGGGATTCTATGATTCTACCTCTGGTTTTCCTTCGTAACTGTAATTTCCCTTTCCTAGCATCATACTGGTGTGTATACTGATCTTAAGTCACTTTAATGCTCTTGATTTAATGAAATATCCAAAACTGCATTTAGTACGCCAACAACTACCCTAAATAGTGTTTTGTATAAATCCATCTTTACTTCTTTGAAGAAGAAAAGGTGTGCTTATGACAGATATCAAGTGGATAATGCAATGGAAAACCAGGCTGAATATAGATGGTTCAGAGGAGAGCTGAAGTGGTAAATCAGAAAAGCATAGAGGGAGTATGAAAATTGACTGAAGCTAACATTAACAGGAATCCCAGAGTCTTCTATGTACCCTATAAATGGTAAACTGAGTTGGGCCGATTAGGGACCAAAAAGGGGGATTTATGCACGGAACAGGGAGAATAGCTGCGGAATTAAATTAATACTTTGCATCTGTCTTTACCAAGGAAGAAGATGCTGCATAGGCCATGGTGAAAGAGGAGGTACTTTATACACTAAAATAATTTAAAATTGATAAGTAGGTGGTATGTGATGGGCAGTCTGTACTAAAGTTGATAAAGCACCAGAAGTGGATGAGATGCATCCAAGGATACTGAGGGAATTGGGAGTCAAAATTGATGAGGCACTGGCATAAATTTCCTGCATTCCTTAGTCTCTGGGGTGGTTCTAGAAGACTGGAGAATAGCAAATATTGCACATTTCTTCATAAAATGGTGTATAGATAAGCCCAGTTACAGGCCTGTCTATTTAACTTCAGTGGTGGGGTAACCTCATTCAGGACAAAATTAATAGTCACGTAGGTTAATTAAGGAGAGTCAGTGTGGATTTCTTAAAGGAAGATCATGTTTAACTAACTTGCTGGAGGCTTTCAAAGAGGGTTGATGAGGGCAATGCTGTTGATGTGTGTTGAGTTGGACTTCCAAAAGGCATTTTGAACAGACTTATGAGCAAAGTTATAGTTCATGGAACGAAAGGGAAAGTAGCAACATGGACACAAAATTGGCTGAGTGAAAGGGTTGAATGTTTTTCGGGTTGTAGGAAGGTTTATGATGGAATTCCCCAGGGATCAATGTTGGGACCCTTGCTGCTCTTGATATACATTAATAACCTGGAATTTGATGTACAGGGCGCAATTTAAAAGTTTGCTGATGTTGTTCACTGGTGGCCCTGGAACTTTGGATACAGCTCACCAGCACTGCTTTGTTCTGCCGTGGACTCTCCTGCGAAGCTCTCTCTAACAGATTCAATTGTGAATCCTCTTTGTAAAGAATTGAAGATGGATAATTTTGTAATAAAGGAAGAGAGGACCAGAGACACACCTGTTGCTTGCTTGCTGGCAGCTACAAAATGGAGGAATCTCCTCTCTGTGATTTCGCTCCAAGTGTACCTGTCTGTCCTCTCTGTCACCGCTTCTGGTGGGAAGACTCCATCTATTTAATTTAAAATATGGCCCTGGGACAGTACGCTGACATGAGGAGGAAGTGGTACTGGGATAGCACGCTGATAGCAGGAGAAGACAGTCTGCACCACTGTGCTCTGGGTATGCGCACTGCTAGATCCGTCTGAGGCGGCACACATGCACGGGATTGCCGGCATTCTTGAAAGCCAGTCCCGCTGGCATCTTTTAAGAGCTGGTTGCGGCTGTTGGGCACTTCTTCCTGCGATCACGACACCCGCCCGAGACCCACCCACAGGTCCTGAGTTTGAAAATAAGTGGATTAGATAAATTGGCACTGTTTCTCTTCGAGAAGAGAAGGCTGGGAGGAGATTTGATAGAGGTATCCAAAATCATGAGGGGTCTAGACAGTAGAGAGGGAGAAACTGTTCCCACTCGTGAAAAGATCAAGAACCCGAGGGTACAGATTTAAAATAATTGGCAAAAGAATCAAAAGCGACACTCAACTGTTTCACGCTGTGGGTGGTTGGGGTCTGGAACACACTGCCAGAGTGGGAGAGGCAAGTTCAGTCGAGCCATTCAAAAGGGAATTGGACTGTTGTCTGTCAAGAAGAATGTGCAGGGTTGCAGGGCGAAGGTGGGAGAATGGAACTAGGTGAGTTGCTCATTCGGAGAGCCATTGCAGACGCTGTGGACTAAATGGCCTCTTTCTGTGCTGCAACAATTCGGAGATTCTTGTTTTGTGTGTCCCTGGGCGAGATTCTCTGTGAATCGGCGCGATGGCCCGAACCTGGTGCCAAAAACTTTGCGAATCACTCCGGCGTCGGGCCCCCCAAAACGTCGCGAATTCTCCGGCCCGGAATGGGCTAGTAGCAGCGTGATGCCATTCGCGATGGCGTCACCGACGCGCATGCCTTCAGTGAGACCCCCCACTCCTTGCCATCCAAGGGGAGAGGTATGGGGGAAGGGGGAACAGACCCGGCCCAGCAGGTGGACGCCACCCTCATGACGTTCCAGGGCGGCCACGAGCCAGGGACAGACCCAGAGCACCAGGCGGACGCCACCCACATCTAGTAGGAATGCGGCGACGCCGGCGGGCCACAGCCAGCGATGAGGAGGGCAGCCACAGCAACAGGCCCCCATCACAGCCGACCCAGGACACTGACGCCCAGGACACTGACGCACACGACACCCACACACCGGGGACGGATTGACAGGAATGACCACTCCAGGGGACCCCGGACTTCGGGTCGGATGAAGAGCACGCCATTACACTGCTGCTATCTCCTACACCCTCCACCATCGCAGAGACACTCACCTCGGTTGGGCACTTTAGCGATGAGGCATCCGGGACACTAACTGGTGCGCACAACACAGCCATCCCGGTACAGCAGGTGGAAGCAGGAGCAACCTGAAGCGGCCGGAGGGCAGCCTGGCGCAGGCAACCATCTGCTGCCCAGACGGGTCCAGGGTTCCTAGAGTTACCACACCCACCCATGGACCCGATGCAGGCATGGACCAAGTGACGGCCGGCTTGTAGCAGCTGCAGACGAAGGTGGAGGAGTCCACCCCGCCTGCAGGAGCAAGTAGTGGTGCCGGTCATGCATGCCACCCAGGCTGACACCGCAAGGGTGGCGTCCGCGGTGGAGGCAATGGGTGCGACGGTGTCAGACATGGGTTGCAGTAGGCAAGGTGTGGGGCTTTTGTGGCCCAGGACATGGCTGCCCTCTCACAGGCAGCCATGAGCCAGCAGCAGATTGCAGAGGCGCTCAACGCCATGGCCCAGTCTCTGCAGGCCATTGCCCAGGTGCTGGCCAACATCACCCAGACACAGACGGGGATGGGCAATTCCCTGAGCTCCATGGCTGCAAACTTGCAGACCCTCGTTGATACCAGGGCGGGCCTCCAGGACTGGCAGCGCCGGGGGGGGGGGGGGGGGGGGCGTCGGGTGCTCGGTCCATACGCATCCCCAACCCATGTAGAAGCCCCGGGGCCATCGGGCATCCCGAGGGAGGAGGTGGTGCTGGGGCCTGTTCCGGGTCCCCCTGTAGGGGAGGTCCAGGAACACTGCGACACCTCGGAGCCCCCACCCCCCTTCCGTCCCAGGTGCATCTGGTGGGCAACGGGCAGGACAGGCTGGCAGCTCGCCATCCCAGTCGCCCGAGCCGCAGCCTAGGCCGGGCCGCCCCAGGAAACGGCCGCCAAAGGGGTCCCTAGTCGCAGGGCAGGAATCACCTCCAGTTCTGCTGGGGAACCACCTAGACGTCATAGGGCTCGTAAGGCCAAAAAATTAGACACTTGAGTAAGTTGGCACGGGTGCAAGGTACAGATTAGTTCTGGGGCTCGGGCACGTGTATGAACTGTTTGTTATTAAAATCACTTTCACACCGACAGAAGCTGCCTTTGTGCTCTGTCCGATGCGTGCGGGAGTGTGGTATGAGATGAGCGCCAGTGGTTGTGTGAGGGGTGATAAAAGGTCAGCCTCAGGTGAGTGTGCCCTCTCCCCCTGAGTCTCCCTCGCCATCCCCCCGGGCAGACGATGGAACTATGCGCTGCAGTGTCACGGCTGCATGCAGGGACGGTCCGGGTGGATGGTGGTTCTGTGGCCATGGGTCAGACATTGTCCAACGATGTAGAGCCCAGAGCTCATCGCAGGGCGGGTTGTCATCATCCTCCATGGCCTGCAATAGACACGCTTCCACCGGCGACCGTGTGAGCCAAGCCCGTTGTGCCGCAGGTGGATGTGCAATGGAGGGGTGGGTGGGTTGAGGGTGGTAGGCTGGTGCCTTAGTGTGCAGCCTGTACCCATATTCGGCGATTCCCACGCCCCCCTAATCCGTGAACCGGGCGGCTATCGGCTTGTCCCGTGCCCGCTGGCCCAGCCGGTAACGGTGGGCAGCCTACCGTCCATGTCCAGCTCGTCTGTCCTGACCATTACCCCCATCCTCCTCATCTGGGGAGATCCGCGCCACATCTTGCTGCTCCTCCCCTCCCCCCTCCTCTGCCTGCAGCACATCGCCCCTCTGCTGGGCTATGTTGTGTAGGACGCAGCAGACCACAACGATGCGGCCGACCCTATCTGATGGGTACTGGAGGGCCCCTCCAGAGCAGTCCAGGCACCTGAAGCGCATCTGCAGCAGCCTAAAGCACCTCTCTATCACACCCTTGGTCACTGCTTGGGCATCGTTGTAGCGGTTCTCCGTGTCAGTCTGTGGCCTCCGTATAGGCGTCATCAGCCACGAGCGCAACGGTAACCCCTGTCGCCCTGCAACCAGCCCCTCAGCCGGGGGGGGGGGGGGGGTCTGGTCCGGTCCGGTCCCTCGAACATGGTGGGGATGAAAGATTGCGCCAACACGAATGAGTCATGTACACTGCTCGGGTACCGGGCACAGACGTGCAGGATCATCATGCGGTGATCGCAGACCACCTGAATGTTCATGGAATAAGTCCCCTTCCTATTCATGAACACAGCCCTGTTATCCACAGGTGGCCGCACAGCGATGTGCATCCCATCGATCACCCCCTGGACCATGGGCATCCTGGCCGCCGCAGCGAAGCCCGCTGCCCGGGCATTCAGGCTGGCCCGCTGCACAGGGAACTAGATGTAGCGGTCCGCAATGGCATATAGGGCATCTGTCACTGCACGGGTGCACCGATGCCTGCGAGATGCCGGACAGGTCCCTACTCGGCGCCTGGAATGTCCCCGTGGCATAGTTCAGGGCCGCCATAACCATGTCGGCCACGGGGAGAGGGTGTCCTCCCCCAATGCCAGGTGTGCCACGGTTTCCCGGCTCATCCGGAGTCCCCTCCTCCATGCCCGGTCCGTGAGGTCCTGGTATGACGAACGGGGCCCCATCGGACCCCGCCGTGGCACCACCTCCTCCTCGTCCTGTCGTGCGGGCAGCTCACCAGCCTGGCCGGCTGCCACCTGCCTCCCTGCATAGCCACGACTGTTGCCAGATGGCACATGGCCAGGTGATAACCCTCCCCGGCATGCACCCTCCCCAACCCCGCCCCGCCCTCTCCTCCCCGGCATGCATCCGCCTCAACCCCCCCCCCCCCCCCCCCCTCCCTGGCACGCACCCTCCCTTAACTCCCCCGGCACGCATCCTCCCCGGCACGCACCCTCCCCTAACCCCCTCCTCCCCGGCACGCACCCTCTCCATCACTTGCCCCCTCTCCTCCATGGCACGCACCCTCCCCTAACCCCCCCTCCTCGACATTGTCCGAGGCGCACGGCGCGATTCATGACAACGGGATTTTGGGGGTCCGGAGAATATCGCGGAGCGGCCGTGCGGGATTTACACCCACCCCCCCCCCCGCAAGGCGATTCTCCGACCCGCCAGGGTGTTGGAGAATCCCGCCCCCTATTTCTGAAATCCAAAATTTAATTTTTCAAGCCTTTACTTTCACCCTCTCTTTATGAATTGTGTATTAAAATCTTGTTGGGAGGAGGAGGGTGTCTCTGCTGTTTATCCACACCATTCAGTGTCCGCACTAAATATATACTCCCATTCCTTGTGTGCTTTCTCCCCCCGCTCAGAAATATTACCTCATACTTAATCAACATGAAATTGCACCAGCCACTTTTCTGCCTTTTCATTAACACTACAATCTTCCGTCCGGTTGCGGCGATGACCAGCTAAGCCGCACGTTTCGGCGGCTCCAGCTCCAACGGACCTTCGGGCTCTTTTAAGAGCCCCAACGGGAAATTTTCTCACGACGAAACCCGGTGTGGGGTGAGTTAATCGGGAGTCCCCCCCAACGAAAGAGGAAAATATCGGCGGCGGCGGCTACATCGCGAGGAATCCTCGACGATAGGGACAGAAGGGAAAAAGAAGCAAGATGGCGGCGGAGAAAGCCCAGGCGACATGGGGGCCCGATCAAGACGAATGTTTAAGATGGTGTGTGGAGCTACTAAAGAAGGAGGTGCTGACCCCAATGCTACAGGCAATTGAGGGGCTTAAGGAGGCACAAAGGACCCAGGAGACAGAGCACCGCGTGGTGGAGCAGAAGGTGACGGATAATGAGGACGAGATCCTGGGCCTTGCGGTCAAAACACAGATGCACGAGGCGCTCCACAAAAAGTGTATTGAAAGGATTGAGGCCCTAGAAAACAGAGCACGAAGGAAGAACCTTCGGATCCTGGGTCTCCCTGAGGGAGTGGAAGGAGCGGACTGCGGGGCTTACGTGGGCACGATGCTAAGCTTGCTGATGGGAGCTGAGGCCCCTTCGGGCCCCTTAGAAGTGGAGGGGGCTCATCGGGTCCCGGCGAGGAGACCAAAGGCGGGAGAACCACCTAGGGCGACAATCGTGCGATTTCACCACTTTAATGATAGAGAAGTGGTTCTGAGATGGGCCAAAAAGGTACGGAGTAGTAGATGGGAGAATGCAGTGGTACGGGTGTACCAGGATTGGAGTGCGGATCTGGCGAGAAGGAGGGCGAGTTTTAATCGAGCCAAGGAGGTGTTACACAAGAAGAAGGTGAAGTTCGGGATGCTGCAGCCGGCGCGACTATGGGTCACGTACCAGGAGAGACCTCACTACTTCGAAACGGCGGAAGAAGCATGGACCTTTATTAAAGATGAGAAATTGGATCGGAACTGAGGGACTGATATTAGAGGGAAATGTCACTGTCGATGTATATAGAGATGTAAATTGGGAAGGGGGGAGACACTAAGAAATGTGGGCGCCGGGGGGTGGGGAAAGAAGAGACATAGGCGGAGGATGAGGAATGGGAGTGGGGTGGGAGAGGGAGCTGCGCCACAAGAGACGGGTCAGCTACAAAGATGTTCCCGCACCAGAAAGATAATGGCGGGAAGATAGGCGCAAGGTAGATGGGAGTTCCCCACACGGGGGGGGGGGGGGGGGGGGTCGGTCAAGAAGTGAGCAGGAGAAGCCGGGGTCAGTTGAAGCCAGCTGACTTGCGGAAGTAATATGGGGGGGGGGGGGGGGGGGTCAAGAAGTGAGCAGGAGAAGCCGGGGTCAGTTGAAGCCAGCTGACTTGCGGAAGTAATATGGGGGGAGCAATCACGCTAGAGGGGGATCTGGGGAGGGGGGGAGGATAACTGGGTTGCTGCTGCAGAAATCAAAGAGGAACTGGCTAAAGGGGGGGGGGAGGATAACTGGGTTGCTGCTGCAGAAATCAAAGAGGAACTGGCTAAAGAAAGGGTGGTCGGGGCTGGAATGCGACACCTGGGGAACGAGTGGGAGCGCGGAATCGGGACGTGGGACTGGCCTAGAGAGGGTGATGGCTAGTCGACACGGGAAGGGGGCAGGTAGCCCCCTAGTGAGGCTGATCACTTGGAACGTGAGAGACCTAAATGGACCGATTAAAAGGGCCCGAGTGCTCGCGCACTTGAAAGGACTGAGGCTATGCTCCAGGAGACGCACCTGAAGGTGGCGGACCAAGTTCGGTTAAGGAAAGGATGGGTGGGACAGGTGTTCCATTCAGGGCTAGATGCAAAGAATAGAGGGGTGGCCATACTGGTGGGGAAACGGGTATCATTCAAAGCAAGGAGCATTGTAGCAGATAGTGGAGGCAGATATGTAATGGTGAGTGGCAGGCTGGAGGGAATGGAGGTTGAGTTGGTTAACGTATATGCCCCGAATTGGGACGATGCGGGATTTATGAGGCTGATGCTGGGACGTATACCGGACCTGGAGGTAGGAAACTTGATAATGGGGGGAGACTTCAACACCGTGCTGGACCCAGGGTTAGATAGATCCAGATCTAAGACCGGAAGAAGGCCGGCAGTGGCCAAGGTGCTTAAGGGGTTTATGGAACAAATGGGGGGAGTGGATCCATGGCGATTTCTTAGACCGAGGGCCAAAGAGTTCTCCTTCTTCTCCCATGTTCATAAGGTGTACTCCCGGATAGATTTTTTTGTTTTGGGAAGGTCGTTGATCTCGAGGGTGGAAGAAACTGAGTATTCAGCCATAGCTATTTCGGATCATGCCCCACATTGGGTGGACCTGGAACTAGGAGAGGAGAGGGAGCAGCGTGCACTCTGGCGATTAGATGTGGGATTGTTGGCGGATGAGGGAGTTTGTGGAAGAGTGCGGGGATGTATCGAGAGGTACCTGGAGGCCAATGACGACGGGGAGGTCCGAGTGGGAGTGGTATGGGAAGCACTAAAGGCGGTGGTCAGAGGGGAGCTGATCTCCATCAGGGCCCACAAAGGGAAAACCGAGGCCAAGGAAAGGGAAAGACTACTGGGGGAGATCTTAAGGGTGGACAGAGAATTTGCGGAGACCCCGGAGGAGGGACTGTACAGGGAGAGACGGTCGAACTCCGTCTGGAGTCGTCTTCTGACCACCAGGAGGGCGGAGGTGCTGTGGAGGAAGGCACGGGGTGAGGTATGAATATGGGAAAAGGCTAGTCGCCTGTTGGCCCATCAGCTGCGAAAGAGGACAGCGGCGAGGGAGATAGGGGGAATTAGAGACGAAAAGGGAGCTACGGTGCGGAGAGCAGGGAAGATAAACGGGGTGTTTAAGACCTTTTACGAAAGACTTTATAGGTCCCAACCCCCGGAGGGAAAAGAGGAGATGCGGCAGTTCCTGGACCAATTAAAGTTCCCGAGGGTGGAGGAGCAGGAGGCGGAAGGCCTGGGGGCACCAATTGGGGTGGACGAGGTTACCAAGGGGCTGGGGAATATGCAGGCAGGGAAGGCTCCGGGACCAGATGGGTTCCCGGTGGAATTTTATAGAAAATATGTGGACCTGCTGGCTCCGCTGTTGGTGAGGACTTTTAACGAGGCCAGGGAAGGAGGGACTCTACCCCCGACAATGTCGGAGGCGACGATATCGCTAATTTTGAAGCGGGATAAAGATCCGCTGCAGTGCGGGTCCTATAGGCCTATTTCACTATTAAATGTGGACGCCAAATTGCTAGCAAAGATGCTGGCATCGAGGATAGAGGACTGTGTCCCGGGGGTGGTGCACGAAGACCAGACAGGATCCGTAAAAGGGAGACAACTAAATGTCAACGTGCAACGGCTATTAGGGGTGATAATGATGCCCCCCAGTAGAGGGGGAGGCAGAGATAGTGGCGGCAATGGATGCAGAGAAGGCATTTGACAGGGTGGAGTGGGAGTACCTATGGGAGGTGCTGAGGAGGTTCGGGTTCGGGAACGGGTTTATTAGCTGGGTCAAACTCCTTTATGGGGCCCCAATGGCAAGTGTGGTCACGGGTCAGCAAAGATCGGAGTATTTCCGACTATACAGGGGAACAAGACAGGGATGCCCGCTATCTCCATTACTGTTCGCGTTGGCAATTGAACCACTGGCCATGGCGCTGAGAGACTCCAGGAAATGGAGAGGTGATTAGAGGGGGAGAAGAACACCGAGTGTCACTCTACGCGGATGACCTACTGTTGTATGTGACGGACCCAGTGGGGGGGATGACAGAGATCATGCAGATATTGAGGGAGTTCGGAGATTTCTCGGGATATAGGCTTAACATGGCGAAGAGTGAACTTTTCGTGATACACCCTGGGGACTAGAGTAGAGGGATAGATGGCCTGCCTCTAAGGAAAGTGGGAAGAAATTTCCGATACCTGGGGATTCAGATAGCCAGGAGCTGGGGAACCTCACACAGACTTAATCTGACACGACTTGTAGAACAAATGGAAGAGGACTTCAAGAGGTGGGACATGCAGCCACTGTCACTGGCGGGCAGAGTGCAGGCAATTAAGATGATGGTCCTCCCGAGGTTCCTATTTGTATTCCAATGTCTCCCTATACTGATCACTAAGGCCTTCTTTAAAAAAAATAGACAGGAGCATCTCGAACTTCGTGTGGGCAGGGAAAGTCCCGAGGGTAAGGAGGGGGTTCTTACAACGTAGCAGAGACAGAGGGGGACTGGCGCTGCCGAATTTGGGCGACTACTATTGGGCCGCCAATGTGGCGATGATCCGTAAATGGATGATAGAGGGAGCGGCGTGGAAAAGACTAGAGAGAAAGTCCTGTAAAGGGACGAGTCTAGAGGCGCTGGTGACGGCGCCACTACCGTTCTCACCAAAAATTTTTACCACTAACCCAGTGGTGGCGGCAACATTAAATATCTGGGGACAATGGAGGCGACAGAGAGGTGTGCTGGGAGCCCTGGTGGGGTCCCCAATCAGGAACAACCATCGGTTTGCCCCAGGGAGGATGGATGGAGGATTCCAGAGCTGGCACCAGTTGGGAATTAGGAGGGTGGGAGATTTATTTATAGACGGGACGTTTGGGAGCGTTGGAGGAAAAGTATAAGCTGCCCCGGGGAAATTTCTTTAGGTATATGCAGGTGAGGGCGTTCACAAGACAACAGGTGAGGGAATTTCCATTGCTCCCGACACGGGATCCAGGATAGAATGCTCTCTGGGGTGTGGGTCGGGGAGGGCAAGGTGTCAGAGATATACCGAGAGATGAGAGAAGAGGGGGAGGAGCTGGTGGGCGAACTAAAAGGAAAGTGGGAAGAAGAGCTCGGGGAGGAGATAGAAGAGGGTCTGTGGGCTGATGCCCTAAGCAGGGTAAATTCCTCTTCCTCGTGCGCCAGGCTTAGCCTGATTCAATTTAAGGTGCTACATAGAGCACACATAACGGGAGAAAGGTTGAGCAGGTTCTTCGGAGTGGCGGACAAGTGTGGGAGGTGCGGACTTCCGGGTGCGGCGATGACCAGCTGAGTCGCACGTTTCGGCAGCTCCCTGTGAAACGGACTTTTGGGCTCTTGATAGGAGCCCCAACGGCAATTTTAACGGCTGAAAACACCGTGCGGTAAACCAGAAGGGTGTTCCCCCTGGACACGGATGGAAAAAGGAGAGGAAAGTGGCCGGATTGCAGCGGATCCTTTGGAGCAGCGGCAAGGAAGGCAAGCAGAAACCAAGATGGCGTCGGAAGGTGGCAGTTTCATATGGGGCCCTGAACAACAAGAGTTTTTGAAACGCTGTGTGGAGGAGATAAAAAAGGAAATGAAGAAAGAGTTGTTGGCCCCGATACTACAGGCGATCGAAGGGCTAAAGGAGGAACAAAAGACCCAGGAGCAGGAGCTTCGGGTCGTGAAGGCGAAAGCAGCAGAGAATGAAAACGATATACAGGGCCTGGTGGTGAAGTCGGAGATACAGGAGGCACACCAGAAACGATCTGTGGAGAGGTTGGAGGCACTGGAAAATAACGCAAGGAGGAACAACTTGAGGATTCTTGGCCTTCCTGAAGGTGTGGAGGGGACGGACGTCGGGGCATATGTGAGCACGATGCTGCACTCGTTAATGGGAGTGGAGGCCCCGACGGGTCCGTTGGAGGTGGAGGGAGCATACCAAGTTATGGTGCGAGGATCGAGAGCAGGAGAAGCTCCCAGAGCCATAGTGGTGAGATTCCTCCGTTTTAAGGATAGAGAAATGGTCCTTAGATGGGCGAAGAAAACTCGGTGTAGTAAATGGGAGAACGCGGTGATCCGCGTCTATCAAGATTGGAGTGCGGAGGTGGCGAGAAGGAGGGCGAGCTTTAATCGGGCCAAAGCGGTACTTCATAAAAAGAAGATAAAATTTGGAATGCTGCAACCGGCAAGACTGTGGGTCACATATCGAGGGAGGCACCACTACTTTGAGACGGCGGATGAAGCGTGGACTTTTATTGTCGAAGAAAAATTGGAATGATTGGACTACGAAAATGAACGTTTGGACAAAGTGGTGGGACGAGTGGGGGGGGGGCGAAGAGGGATTGTATGATTAATCCTGCGGTATGGTAACTTTTCTTTCTCCCACAGGTGGTGATGGGGGGAGGTGGGGAGGGAGAGGAGATGGGGCGTTGGCCATGGGAGGCGGGGCCGAGGGAGAGGCGCGGGCTTGGTTCCCGCGCTATGATAATTATGGCGGGAATAGAGAAGCAGGAAGGAGGGGGCGCCGCACGGTGCGAGCCGTGATCACGGGGGGAAGCCGAGGTCAGCCAGAGTTTGCTGACTTCTGGGAGCAACATGGGGGGAGTAATTACGCTAGCGGGGGGGTCTAGCGGGGGAGGGGGGAATTACTGGGTTGCTGCTGCTGGGGAAAGGGGGGAGTGGGTACGGGAAAGGATGGGCGGGGGGGCACCGTCTGGGAGAAATACAGCTGCGTGGGAACTGGGCGAGAAGCTGGAAAAAGATGATGGCTAACCGGCAAGGGGGGGGGGGGGTGGGAAGCCCCCCAACTCGGCTGATCACGTGGAACGTGAGGGGGCTTAACGGGCCGATAAAGAGGGCACGAGTACTCGCACACCTTAAGAAACTTAAAGCAGATGTGGTCATGTTACAGGAAACGCACCTGAAACTGATAGATCAGGTTAGGTTGCGCAAAGGATGGGTAGGGCAGGTGTTCCATTCGGGGCTGGATGCGAAAAACAGGGGGGTGGCTATATTAGTGGGGAAGCGGGTAATGTTCGAGGCAAAGACTATAGTGGCGGATAACGGGGGCAGATACGTGATGGTGAGTGGCAAATTACAGGGAGAGATGGTGGTGTTGGTAAACGTGTATGCCCCGAATTGGGACAATGCCAATTTTATGAGGCGAATGCTAGGACGCATCCCAGACCTAGAGACCGGAAAGCTGATAATGGGGGGAGACTTTAACACGGTGTTGGAACCAAGGCTGGATAGGTCGAAGTCCAGGACTGGTAGGAGGCCGGCAGCAGCCAAGGTGCTTAAGGATTTTATGGAGCAGATGGGAGGGGTGGACCCGTGGAGATTCAGTAGACCTAGGAGTAAGGAGTTCTCGTTTTTCTCCTATGTCCATAAAGTCTATTCACGCATAGACTTTTTTGTGTTGGGTAGGGCATTGATCCCGAGGGTGAGGGGAACGGAATATACGGCTATAGCCATTTCGGATCATGCCCCACACTGGGTAAACTTGGAGATAGGGGAGGAAACAAGAGGGCGTCCACCCTGGAGAATGGACATGGGACTAATGGCGGGTGAGGGGGTGTGCTTAAGGGTGAGGGGATGCATTGAAAAGTACTTGGAACTCAATGACAATGGGGAGGTTCAGGTGGGAGTGGTCTGGGAGGCGTTGAAGGCGGTGGTTAGGGGGGAGCTGATATCAATAAGGACACATAAAGGGAAGCAGGAGAGTAAGGAACGGGAGCGGTTGTTGCAAGAACTTTTGAGGGTGGACAGACAGTATGCGGAAGCACCGGAGGAGGGACTGTATAGGGAAAGGCAAAGGCTGCATGTGGAATTTGACTTGCTGACCACAGGCACTGCAGAGGCACAATGGAGGAAGGTGCAGGGTGTACAGTATGAATATGGAGAGAAGGCGAGCAGATTGCTGGCACACCAATTGAGGAAAAGGGGAGTAGCGAGGGAAATAGGGGGGGTGAGAGACAAAGATGGAGCGGGGAGCGGAGAGAGTGAATGAAGTGTTTAAGACATTTTATAAAAAATTGTATGAAGCTCAACCCCCGGATGGGAGGGAGAGAATGATGGAGTTTTTGGATCGGCTGGAAATTCCCAAGGTGGAAGAGCAGGAAAGGATGGGATTGGGAGCACAGATCACGGTAGAAGAAGTGGTGAAAGGAATTAGGAACATGCAGACGGGAAAGGCCCCGGGACCGGACGGATTCCCAGTTGAATTTTACAGAAAATATTTGGACTTGCTCGCCCCGCTACTGACGAGGACCTTTAACGAGGCAAAGGAAAGGGGACAACTGCCCCCGACTATGTCAGAAGCAACGATATCGCTTCTTTTAAAGAAGGAAAAGGATCCGCTACAATGCGGGTCCTACAGACCAATCTCCCTCCTCAATGTAGATGCCAAGGTCTTGGCCAAGGTAATGGCAATGAGAATAGAGGAATGTGTCCCGGGGGTGGTTCATGAGGACCAAACTGGGTTTGTGAAGGGGAGACAGCTGAACACGAACATACGGAGGTTGTTAGGGGTAATGATGATGGCCCCACCAGAGGGTGAAATGGAGATAGTAGTGGCGATGGATGCCGAGAAAGCATTTGATAGAGTGGAGTGGGATTATCTGTGGGAGGTGTTGAGGAGATTTGGGTTCGGAGAGGGGTATGTTAGATGGGTGCAGCTGTTGTATAGGGCCCCAGTGGCGAGTGTGGTCACGAATGGACGGGGATCGGCATATTTTCGGCTCCATAGAGGGACAAGGCAGGGATGTCCTCTGTCCCCATTACTGTTTGCACTGGCGATTGAGCCCCTGGCGATAGCGCTGAGAGGTTCCAAGGGATGGAGGGGAATACTTAGGGGAGGAGAAGAACACCGGGTATCTTTATATGCGGATGATCTGCTACTATATGTGGCGGATCCAGCGGAGGGGATGCCAGAAATAATGCGGATACTTGGGAAGTTTGGGGATTTTTCAGGGTATAAATTGAACATGGGGAAGAGTGAGCTGTTTGTGGTGCATCCAGGGGAGCAGAGTAGAGAAATAGAAGACCTACCGTTGAGGAAGGTAACAAGAGACTTTCGTTACCTGGGGATCCAGATAGCTAAGAATTGGGGCACATTGCACAGGTTAAATTTGACGCGGTTGGTGGAACAGATGGAGGAAGATTTCAAGAGATGGGATATGGTAGCATTGTCAATGGCAGGGAGGGTGCAGGCGGTTAAGATGGTGGTCCTCCAGAGATTCCTCTTTGTGTTTCAGTGTCTCCCGGTGGTGATCACGAAGGCTTTTTTCAAAAGGATAGAAAAGAGTATCATGGGTTTTGTTTGGGCCGGGAAGACTCCGAGAGTGAGGAAGGGATTCTTACAGCGTAGTAGGGATAGGGGGGGGCTGGCACTACCGAGCCTAAGTGAGTATTATTGGGCCGCTAATATTTCAATGGTGAGTAAGTGGATGGGAGAGGAGGAAGGAGCGGCGTGGAAGAGATTAGAGAGGGCGTCCTGTAGGGGGACCAGCCTGCAGGCTATGGTGACAGCCCCATTGCCGTTCTCACCAAGGAACTATACCACGAGTCCGGTGGTGGTAGCTACACTGAAGATTTGGGGACAGTGGAGACGACATAGGGGAAAGACCGGAGCACTGGGGGGGTCCCCGATAAGAAACAACCATAGGTTTGCCCCGGGGGGAATGGATGGGGGATATGGAATGTGGCAAAGAGCAGGTATAACGCAATTGAAAGATCTATTTGTGGATGAGAAGTTTGCGAGTCTGGGAGCGCTGACCGAGAAATATGGGTTGCCCCAAGGGAATGCATTCAGGTACATGCAATTGAGGGCTTTTGCGAGGCAACAGGTGAGGGAATTCCCGCAGCTCCCGACACAAGAGGTGCAGGACAGAGTCATCTCAAAGAAATGGGTGGGGGACGGTAAGGTGTCGGATATATATATAGGGAAATGAGAGACGAAGGGGAGACTATGATGGACGAACTAAAAGGGAAATGGGAAGAAGAGCTAGGGGAGGAGATTGAGGAGGGGATGTGGGCAGATGCCCTAAACAGGGTAAACTCGTCGTCCTCGTGCGCCAGTCTAAGCCTGATTCAGTTTAAGGTATTACACAGGGCACATATGACTGGAACACGGCTCAGTAAATTTTTTGGGGTGGAGGATAGGTGTGCGAGGTGCTCGAGAAGCCCAGCGAATCATACCCATATGTTTTGGTCATGCCCGGCACTACAGGGGTTTTGGATGGGGGTGACAAAGGTGCTTTCGAAAGTAGTAGGAGTCCGGGTCGAACCAAGCTGGGGGTTGGCTATATTTGGGGTTGCACAAGAGCCGGGAGTGCAGGAGGCGAAAGAGGCCGATGTTTTGGCCTTTGCGTCCCTAGTAGCCCGGCGCAGAATATTGCTAATGTGGAAAGAAGCCAAGCCCCCGGGGGTGGAGACCTGGATAAATGATATGGCGGGCTTCATAAAGTTAGAGCGGATTAAGTTCGTCCTAAGGGGGTCGGCTCAAGGGTTTACTCGGCGGTGGCAACCGTTCGTCGAATATCTTGCGGAAAGATAGATAGGGGAGAACAAAGAAGGCAGCAGCAGCGGCCCAGGACTTGGGGGGGGGGGGGGGGGGTGGCCTGAGACAAGGCAGTTGCCAATTAGGGCTAGTTTTTATTTTTTTGTTATTTAATATTTATTTATTTGTTTTTGTTTAAACTTAAAAAGGTCATCATTATCTGTATTGTTACAATGTTGTGTAAAGGATGCACAATGTACTATGTTGGTTGACCAAAAATTTTCAATAAAATATTATTTTTAAAAAAAAGTGTGGGAGGTGCGGCGGAAGCCCGGCAAACCACACACATATGTTTTGGTTGTGCCCGGCATTGGAGGGGAGTGACGGGAGTGATTTCGAAGGTGGTGAAGGTCCGGGTCAAACCAGGCTGGGGGTTAGCTTTATTTGGAGTTGCGGATGAGCCGAGAGTGCAGGAGGCGAAAGAGGCCGATGTCGTGGCCTTTGCGTCCCTAGTAGCCCGGCGTAGGATTTTACTCATGTGGAAGGAAGCGAAACCCCCGGACTGGAGGCCTGGATAAACGATATGGCGGGGTTCATAAAACTGGAGCAGACTAAGTTTGCACTGAGAGGATCGGCTCAAGGGTTCACCAGAAGGTGGCAGCCATTCCTCGACTACCTAGCGGAACGTTAGAGGGAAGATAGATGACCAGCAGCAGCAACCCAGGGGGGAGGGGAAAGTTTAATTTTATGTTAATTGATTAGTTTACCATGTTGGTTAGTTACTTTTTATTAGACTGTGGTTATCATGTTACATGTACTGTTAAATTTTTTTTATGTTTGTGTATGGGGGAAAAAAATTGTGATCGAAAAATTTCAATAAAATATATTTTTTTAAAAACACTACAATCTTCCTCTTTGTTTGTCAAATGACCAACTTTATTACCACCGCACCAGTTCTATAACATTTAGTTCTGTCTCTTATTTTAATCATAATGTGAATTACTGCTCTTTATATCAGTCCTCTTAAGACATTGAAAAGAAAGGGAAAGTGGTTTCAGTTTGTTCAGTTAATTTTTTAACTGCAATATCATGGTCATTTTCTGCAAACAAATTTTCTTGCAGACAATCTATTGTCAATTCTGGAATGTTAACAATTTTTTATCTAAATGTGAGACGGGATTCTCCGTTTCTGAGACTAAGTGTTTTTTTAAAAATATATTTATTCAAAATTCTCAACAAACCCCCCCCCCCCCCCACCCAACAAGAAGAAAAAAAAACACAACAAGCAGAAATTATACATTGGATTCCCCCGTATGCAATAACCCCCCATATAACATTTAAAAACACAAATAGGGGGAAAAAAACACCTTCACCCAAACGCCACCCCAAAAGAAACCCGCCCCCTCCCCCAGCCCTTGGGCTGCTGCTGCTGACCTCCTAACGTTCTGCGAGATAGTCTAGGAAGGTTGCCACCGCCTGAGGAACCCTTGCACAGACCCTCGCAAGGCAAACTTTACCCTCTCCAGCTTAATGAACCCTGCCATGTCATTGAACCAAGCTTTCACACTAGGAGGCTTCGCACCTTTCCATAGTAGCAAAATCCTCCGCCGAGCTACCAGGGACGCAAAGGCCAGAATATCGGCCTCTTTCGCCTCCTGCACTCCCGGCTCGTCCGATACCCCAAACAATGCTAATCCCCAGCTCGGCTTGACCCGGGCGTTCACCACCTTGGACATAGTCCTCGCAAAACCCATCCAGCGCCGGGCACGACCAGAACATATGGACGTGATTTGCCGGGCTCCCCGAGCACCTCCCACATCTGTCCACCACCCCAAAGAACCTACTCAACCTCGCCCCTGTCATATGTGCTCTGTGAGTAACTTTGAACTGTATTAGGCTGAGCCTGGCGCAAGAGGAGGAAGAATTAACCCTACTCAGGGCATCAGCCCACAGACCCTCATCTATCTCCTCCCCAAGCTCTTCCTCCCACTTGCCCTTTAACTCCTCCACCGAGGCCTCCTCCTCTTCCTTCAGTTCCTGGTAAATCGCCAAAACCTTACCTTCTCCAACCCGAAATCACCCTGTCCCGAATCCCACGTGCCGGAAGCAGCGGGAATTCCCTCACCTGCCGCCTCACAAACGCCCTCACTTGCATGTACCTGAAAGCGTTTCCCGGGGGTAGCCCAAACTTCTCCAGCGCCCCTAGGCTCGCAAACGTCCCATCGATGAACAGGTCCCCCATTCTTCTAATCCCTGCCCGATGCCAGCTCCGAAACCCCCCACCCCCCATCCATCCTTCCCGGGCCGAACCGATGGTTCTCCCGAATCGGGGACCAAACCGAGGCTCCCACCTCGCCCCTGTGTCGCCGCCACTGCCCCCAGATCTTCAGCGTCACCGCCACCACCGGACTCGTGGTGTACCTTGTCGGCGAGAGCGGCAGCGGTGCCGTCACCAGCGCCCTCAGGCTCGTGCCCACACAGGACGCCATCTCTAGCCTCTTCTATGCCGCCCCATCTCCCTCCATTACTCACTTACGGATCATCGCCACGTTGGCTGCCCAATAATAGCCACACAAATTCGGCAGCGCCAGCCCCCTACTGTCCCTGCTACGCTCCAGAAACACTCTCTTCACCCTCGGGGTCTTATTCGCCCACACAAACCCCATGATGCTCCTGCGTTTGAAAAAGGCCTTGGGGATCAAAATGGGAAGGAACTGGAACACAAAGAGAAACCTCGGGAGGACCGTCATTTTGACCGACTGCACCCTACCTGCTAGTGAGAGTGGCAGCATATCCCATCTTTTAAAATCCTCCTCCATCTGCTCCACCAACAGTGTCAAATTGAGCTTGTGCAGGCCCCCCCCCCCCCCCCCCCCCCCCCCCCAACTCCTAGCTACCTGGATCCCTCGGTACCAAAAGTTCCTTTCCATCCTCTTCAGCGGTAGCTCGTCTATCCCCCTTCCCTGGTCCCCTGAATGCACCACAAAGAGCTCACTCTTCCCTACGTTGAGTTTATACCCCGAAAAGTCCCCAAACTCCCTAAGGATCCGCATGACCTCCGCCATCCCCTCCACTGGATCCGCAACATGCAACAACAGGTCTTCGGCATACAATGACACCCGGTGTGTCCCGTCTCTTTTCCCCCCCGTCCCCCCGAGACCAATTCCCTCCATTTCCTGGACTCTCTCAGTGCCATGGCCAGCGGCTCAATTGCCAGTGCAAACAACAAGGGGTACAGCCGAAAGTACTCCGACCTCCGCCGGTTCGTAGCCACACTCGCCACCGGGGCTCTATATAGCAGCCTGACCCAACTGATGAACCCCTCCCCGAACCCAAACCTCCGCAACACTTCCCAAAGATACCCCCCCTCCACTCGATCAAAGGCCTTGTCCGCGTCCATAGCTGCCACTACCTCCGCTTCCCCCTCCACCGAGGGCATCATAGTCACATTGAGGAGCCTCCGCACATTTGTATTTAGCTGCCTACCCTTCACAAATCCCGTCTGGTCCTCCTGAATCACCCCCGGGACACAGTCCTCAATTCTCGGAGCCAGCAGCTTCGCCAGCAACTTAGCGTCAACATTGAGAGCGAGATCGGTCTATACGACACACATTGCAATGGATCCTTGTCCCGCTTCAAGATCAAAGAGATCAGCGCTCTGGACATTGTCGGGGGCAAGGTCCCCCCCCCCCTCGCCTTATTAAAAGTCCTCACTAGCAAGGGGCCCAGCAGGTCCATGTATTTCCTGTAGAATTCAACCGGGAACCCATCCCTCCCCGGGGCCTTCCCTGCCTTGCATGCTCCCCAATCCTTTAACCAGCTCCTCCAGCCTAATCGGCGCCCCCAAACCAGCCACCTCCTCCTCCTCCACCCTCAGGAACCTCAGTTGATCGAGGAATCGTTGCATCCCCTCCTCCCCCGCTGAGGGCTCAGACCTGTACAGATCCCCATAGGAGTCCCTAAATACCTTGTTTATTCTCACCGCACTCCGCACCGTATTCCCCCCTCTATCCTTAACTCCACCAATCTCTCTCGCTGCCTCCCTCTTACGAAGCTGATGTGCCAGCATCCGACTTGCCTTCTCCCCATACTCATACGCCGCCCCCTGCGCTTTCCTCCACTGTGCCTCTGCTTTCCCCGTGGTCATCAAGTCGAATTCCGTCTGGAGGTTCCGTCGCTCCCTAAGTAGCCCCTCTCGGGGGGCCTCTGCATAACTCCTGTCCACCCTTAAAATCTCCCCCACCAACCTCTCCCTCTCTCTCTTCTCCCTGTGGGCCTTAATGGAGATTAGCTCTCCCCTGACCAACGCCTCCCAGACTACCCCCACCTGCACCGCCCCGTTGTCATTGGCCTCCAAATATCTTTCAATACACCCCCGCACCCGCCCGCACATCCCCTCATCTGCCAACAGTCCCACATCGAGGCGCCACAGCGGGTGCTGGCCCCTCTCCTCCCCCATCTCCAGCTCCACCCAATGCGGGGTGTGGTCCGAGATGGCTATGACTGAATATTCCGTTCCCTCCACTTACGGGATTAGCGCCCTACTCAAAATGAAAAAATCTATCCAGGAGTAGGCTCTATGGACGTGGGAAAGGCAGGAAAATTCCCTGGCCAGCGGCCTAGCAAACCTCCATGGATCCACTCCCCCCATCTGGTCCATAAACCCCCTTGGCCGCAGCCGGCCTCTTACCCGTCCTGGACCTATAACGGTCCAGTGCTGGGTCCAGCACCGTTTTGAAGTCCCCCTCCCACCCCCACCCATTATCAAGCTTCCTACCTCCAGATCCGGAATCCGACCCAGCATGCGTTTCATAAATCCGGCATCATCCCAATTAGGGGCATATACGTTCACCAGCACCACCCGCACCCCCTGCAACCTACCACTCACCATCACATATCGATCTCCATTATCTGCTACAAAATTCAGTGCCTCGTACGACACCCGCTTCTCCACCAGTATTGCAACCCCTCTGTTCTTCGCATCCAGCCCTGAATGAAAGACCTGCGCTACCCATCCCTTTCTCAGCCTAACCTGATCTGCCACCTTCAGATGTGTCTCCTGGAGCATAACCACGTCTGCCTTCAGTCCCTTTAAGTGCGCGAACACCCGGGCCCTCTTGACCGGCCCGTTCAGGCCCCCCACATTCCAAATTATCAGCCGGATCGGGGGGCTACTCTCTTCCCCCCCCCCCCCCCCCCCCCCCCCCGCCAACTAGCCATCTCCTTTTCTAGGCCAGCCACGTGCCCGCGCCTCCCACACCCTCCAGGCCCCGACTACTTCTCCTACTTCCAGCTCCCATTTGGCCAATGCAGTAGCAACCCAATTCTCCCGCCCCCCTGCTAGATCCTCATCTAGCCATTTTGCTCCCCCCATGACACTCCCGTAACTCAGCTGACGCCTGCTGACTCCGGCCTCTCCCGCCATTCCATCGACCCCCCAGTGTGAGAATCTCCCCACCCCATGGCAGTCAGTGTACGCTCCTCTCCAGCACCACCCTTCCCCCGGCCCCGCCCCCATCCTTCCCTAATGCAGGAAAAAGCCCGCACTTTCCTGAGCTGGCCCCGCCCCCTCTGGCGCATCTCCTTTTGCGGCCTTACCCTAACTCCCCATCCCTGGGCCTCCACCCCCCCCCCCCCCCCCTCTTCCTCCACGGGGCCCTGCCCCTCCAACACCGACGCCCACACTCTCCCAGCCCCCACATCAAATCCATTCACCCAGCACCAAAACAAAAAGAACATTCCCCAAACGCAGTAAACATCCCCCCACGACAAACCCTGAGTTTGAGTCCAACTTGTCAGTCTGGATAAAGTTCCATGCCTCATCAGGCGTTTCAAAATAGCGGTGCCAATCTTGGAATGTGACTCACAATCACGCTGGCTGCAGCATCCCGAACGTCACCCCTTTCCGCTGGAGCACCGCCTTAGCCCAGTTAAAACCAGCTCTCTTCTTAACCACCTCCGCACTCCAGTCCTGATAAATTCGGATCTCCATGTTCTCCCACCTGCTGCTCCGCTTTTATTTGGCCCATCTCAGGACACACTGTCCATAAAGCGGTGGAACTTCACCACTACAGCCCTTGGCGGCTCGTTGGCTTTGGGTCACCTTGCCAGGACCCGATGAGCCCCATCCAGCTCCAGGAGCCTCGGGAAAGCTCCCGCACCCATCAACGAATTGAGCATCGTGCTCATATATGCCCCGGCATCGGGCCCTTCCACTCCTTCAGGGAGACCCAGAATCCGAAGATTCTTCCTCCTCGACCTATTCTCCAGGTCCTCAAATTTTTCCGCCCACCTCTTGTGCAGCGCCTTGTGCGCCTCTACCTTCACCGCCAGGCTCAAGATCTCGTCCTCGTTCTCTGAGGCTTTTTGCCGCACCTCCCGGATCGCCACCCCTTGGGCCTTTGGGTCTCCACAAGCTTCTCAATCGCCACCTTCATTGGCGCCAGCACTTTTGTCCTCCGCTCCGCAAAGCAGCGTTTAAGAAACTTCTCCTGCGCCCACACTGCTTGGTCTCCACCCGCCGCCACCTTGCTTTTAATTCCTTCTCCCTTTCCGCTGCACCAGGATCACTTTTTTAACCGCTCCACTCCTGGTCCAATCCATATAGTGTCGGGGGAACCTTGCTGTCACCTTCCCACACTGGAAGCCGTTGAACAATTGCCGCTGGGGCCCCTCTGAAGAGCCCAAAAGTCCGTTCCCGGCGGGAGCTGCCGAACGTGCGTAGGCATAGCCGCAACCGGAAGTCCTGAGACTAAGTGTTGACGCAGGCGCAGGATTTGTCGACTTTCACGACAGAAAAACTGGCACCGAACCTGGATCGATTCAGCAACTGTGGAGGGGCTAGCACCGGCGCCACATGAACCCAATCGATTCCAATGAAAAACGGTGCGGGATTAGCCGGGTCTGTGGTTGACACTCGGAAGGCTGACAAGCTGCAGCTGCATATACACATTACAATCCCCACACACACTCACCCAGCCAACAAGATGGCACTGATTGTGCTGGAGCACGCCCATATAGCTGATGGGACGGCTGGGGCCAGGGGGCACCTACGGGGGTGGTCTGGGGGGACAGCCATACGACCCGTGGTCATAAATTAGCAATGGACTGCTGCGGCATATGCAGTTGCAAGGCTGCCTTGTCGGCTGCGGCCACCCTGACCCCCACAGCCCTTCTGGCTAACCCCCCACCTCGGCCAGCGCCCAACTGTCAGCAAACTATGACAATGTAATTTCCTAACCCCCCTCTCACCCTCGGCAGACACTATGGCTGTTTCTCGATTTTTAAGCACAAGTGAACTGCGCCATCAGGAACTCAGCCCATCACGGAGGCCAGGAGAAAACATGGTAGGGCCTGCTAATGACATGCAAATAGTATTTACTGTACCTGCATTCCAGGCCGTATTGACACTGCTGTCAAGGTGATGAAGAATTGTGAATTGACATCAAATCAGTGCCCTCTGCTATTTTGCCGTCGGAACCTATTCTCCGCCCTATCGCATTTTGCAATTTCGATGTCAGCCAACGGAGAATCCCACCCATCACCTTTCAATGTTCTAAATGTACCTAAATTTCCACTTTTATTAACCTAAATAATGGCTCAGATCTTCAGGTAGTCAGAGACTCGTGTCGTTCACACGTCAAAGTTTAGCAACTATTGTATTGTAACATGTTACTGTTTTATCATTCCAGATCTCGTTTGACCGGACCACACTTCAAAGTTTTTCTTTTTTTGTTATGGTACAACCTCGTTAGCATGTCACACCCGACATCGCCCCATGTATATAGTTACGCCACATGTACATGCTGTAAATATCACGCACACACGCTTTTAGCTGCACTCAGGACACATTCATATTTATAACCACGTAGGCACATAATCTTGTAAAAAAAAAGGGGGGATGTCATGATATTCAAACACACACATCATGATAGACAGACCAATTAGCACACATAACACGACAGCCAATCACAGACAAGGACAGAGACAGTATAAGACAAGAAACACGACACCTGGTGGTCAGTCCATCTGGAGACCAGGACAAGGACAGGACCTGATTAACAACACACTCAGAGAGTCACCAGGTGCGGAGTATCAAGACAGATCTGTAAATAACAAGTTGGAATAAACCAGCGTTGTACCAATTGCAACTGTGTTGGTTCATCTGTACCTCAGAGCACCCAACACCACAACTCATACCCCAGAAGATGCACTTAGGTACCCCTCGGAAGTCCCAATGCTTGATCATCCAATGGGCAATTCCCTGGATCCTCTGCAAAAGACTTTGGAGAGATTCCGATTGACCTAATTGAATATTAACCCAGGAAATGTTGAACAAAAAAATGCTAGTCTAACTCTTGGGTAACAATACAGGTGACCCCCCCCCCCTACCCAATCACTTGCACTGAGCCCTTCAACTGGACCTGACTAGCCCCTAATGCGCTTGCCCACCTACCACCCTGCCACTTCCACACTTACCTTCTCTCCATAGCTTTTCAAAGAAGATTTGGGACATTTAAAGTCTTTTTTTTTAATTTAGAGTACCCAATTATTTTTTTTCCAATTAAGGGGCAATTAACGTGGCTAATCCACCTACCCGGCACATCTTTGGGTTGTGGAGGTGCGACCCACACACACTGGGAGAATGTGCAAACTCCACACGGACAGTGACCTGGGGCCGGGTTCGAACCCAGGTCCTCGGCGCTCTGAAACAGCACCACCATGTCACATCAACTGAAGTACATTTTTAAGTAGCAGGATAATTATCCGTCTTGGAGTTGGGGAATAACTGACTTTGGTGGAATCCTCTGTATTACAATTACCACATCGCACACTGAACCCCCTCTGTAAAATATATCTTGCTATCTCCTCGTCCCTGAACTTGGAAAGTCATGATGCATCTAATGCTTTATTTGAACTTGAAGGAAATTGATGATGCCCGAATCCCTAATTTGAAGTTACTTTGTACAAAATATTGGATAATTGTTTTGGTATATGAACAAGAGTAAGCAATTCAGCCCATTTAGCCTAACATCCATTCTTTTAAATCATTAATCAATCCACCTTTGATATCCATACTTAAATTCTTGCAGCTGAATTTCATGAGGTATGGGATGTGTATATTGCTGCCCCACCCCGGTTGCCAAATATGCTGGTGGCGGACCAAGCAAGAAGAAAGTAGGACTTCTGTCCCTCAGTGGGAATAAATCCTGCCCGTGGGCTGCCGGGCAATCTGATTGGCTAGCATTCTCAGCAGTGCCAACATGGTGTACTGGGTGCTGCTGGGACTGCAAGTCAGCCCCAGGATGAAGACCGACACAATCCAGTCTGGGCCCAATTAAGTCCTGGGCTTTAAATGGGGAGGGACTGGATGGAGGAAGTGATTTTGGTCGGCCAGTTGTGAGAAATAAAGAGATGGAGATTCTCTGATGCATACAGGGTATCACTCAGATGATGTGCCCCTGCCACCCCCCCCCCCCCCTCCTTCCTGACTTTTCTGCAAAATTGTTGTAAAAATTGCCCCTCCACTCACATAATCCTGCCCACGCCAGCCATGTTACGGCATAGGCAGCATAATTTCAGGTCACTTAGCTTTGTATTAAGCTCAATTGCCTGTTAGTTATTTCCCTACTGTATAATGGGGATCGAATTGGAGGGGATGACAGTTAGACACCCATCATAAGTTACTTGCACCTCCCCCACAAATGGGCATAAATTCTAGCCCTTGATCCCAGGAATTTAAATTGACACAGCATCCACTGCATTTTCAAAAAACAGTTCCAGATTTCCACTACCACATTTGTGTGGTTAAGGTTCTCCCTGATTTAGATTCTTTGCAGCCTAGCTCTACATTTTGTCTCCTTATTCTGAATTTCCCACCAGAGGAATTAGCTTTTCTGTATCTACTCATTGAATTCCTTTACTCTTATGCACCTCCATTGGATTACCCCTCCCCCTTCTAAACTCAAGAGAATACAAGCCCTTTGAGCCTTAGTATTGTGATGATTCTGTACAGTACTCCCTCCAATATACAGTAACGTTTGTGTTATCCAGCATTGTATCAACTGTCACCCGAATACCGGCCTGGGCCCTCCAGAGCACACCCGCCAACAGCATCTCGGGAAACGTGGCTTAGAAGGAAGCAGGCCGACTCCACTTAGAATCCCTACAGTGCAGATGTCCTGGGAATACACCTAGACATAATGGGAGGGCTCGCAAAATAGAAGAGTTTTTTAAAAAATGTATAGTATCCCAATTCATTTTTTCCAATTAAGGGGCAATTTTAGCATCACCAATCCACCTGCCCTGCACATCTTTGGGTTGTGGGGGCGAAACCCACGCAAACACAGGGAGAATGTGCAGACTCCACACGGACAGTGACCCAGAGCTGGGATCGAACCTGGGACCTCGGCGTCGTGAAGCAGATGAAGAGGTTTTAGTGGCATGTGTGAAGTTAGGCACTGATGGTTCAAAATCTTTTGTCACACTTGAACTTGTCACCTTATTAAAACCTCTTGTTCACAACCTTAGGCCTCACTCTTACTCTCCTCCCACTGGAATAGGTCCTCACCCCTTCTGGATACATCTTTTCCCACTGTCCTTCAACATGAGGGAAACGGTTAGGCCCACTCAAATGAAGAGTAACAGACATCCTGAAAGGACTCTCCAATTATTCAGTGAACCCTAAACCCCCAGCTTCTTAGCCCCCTCTCGAGCAAAGTGATGTGGCCCCAACACTTACTAGCACATGAGCAGGGTAATCAGCATGCTGGTAGGAGTCAGACTTGAACAGAACCCAAGGAGCATCATTGGCATGCTAAGATTCAGATCTCCAAGCCCAGCACCCTAATGAGATGTTTTTGTTGCAGGCCTCCACCCTTGGTCGGGGGGGTAGTTTTAGAGCTGCCAGACATGCGACTGTGAAAGGACAAAACTATCTTGCATGCTTCCTGGAAAATGTGCATGATCTTCATCTGGTGGTCACAGGAATGTTGCAAAGATGCTGCACTGTCTCCCTTGTGAGGCGGAGTCTCTGGCCTTTCCTTGTGAGGAGAAGCCTCCTGACAATGTTTCTTGCTGAATTTTAGGGAAGCTGTAGTAGGCATGCTGCTTAGCATAGTAGCAACTCCTGGCAGTCCTCCTTTTATGTCCTTTGATCTCCCTGCCTATCCCCAACTCCTCCACTATTTTCACCAAAGTGAGATTTGCTGCCACAACTGTTCAAAAACTGTGTGGTATCTCTTCTGCACTAGCTGGGCATCGCTTGGCACCCCAACACTGCTTGACTGCCAGTTTTCATGACGCATCAACAACACATTGTTCCCCTGAATTGAAGTCCAAGCCTTATTAACTGCTGCATAATCAACACTACCGTGCAACACACAAGTGGAGCAAAGTTTCTTCTGGATGTCTCTTGTGGGGACCATGAATTGGATTCAATTTGAATGGGCTTTTGGAGCAGGCTGGATTAGGGGTTTGCTCCTGTCCACACTCTGAACTCTGGCTTTGTAACTCTGATAAAGTAATTTTAAAAAATTTACACCAGCAGAATCAATGCAAAAGATGGGAATTTTTAAACACGAGTTATAACCAAAACCCAGATTCATATTTTCCGTGATCTTTTGCATTTGCTTATCGTTTGATTTGCTTGAATTGGATCTGATGGACAAAATTGGTCACTGCCCAGGTGGAAATTGCAGGTTTCCACTGATTGTGCCAGTGTGAGAAGGTGCTTCAAATTGTATTCATTCTTAGACAAGCATTAGTAGGCACAGTTTGACATTTTTATCATATCAAAATATTAAGTTCACTCAGAAACTGATTAATGAACCTATTAACCTGTCTGTTACACACAGGTGGAGATACCCTTATTATAAATGATTATTTCTAGGGATTAACTGATATTAATAATTAATGAGAATGCACCAGACTACCATAAATGCACCATAAATACATAAAGAAACATTTTTGTAATGGACAGAAAAATGATTACATTCTATTATGATGCCCAATTGCACTGGTTCATGGTAGATTTTGTGATTATGCATACCTTCCAGGAAGCTGCCAAAGCCCCTTCATGCTCTGCAAGTCAAGCCAACCTCAGCTCTTCCACACCACTCCCCAAGCACACCAATGGATTCTGGGTGACAAGAGCCTGCTCTCTGAGGAGGTGGCTTCGCAACAAGACATTTTCAAACTAGGCCCCAGCATTGGTACAACGGGAGACACCTGCACACCAGGGCACTTTTTATAGGTCTTCTCAAAATAAGATTTTGGTCCCTTGACTGCTCTGATGGAGCCAGTGTCTCCTGAGTGGTCATTACGTGCTGCATGCCACCACACATCAGAGGGGTATGGGGCTAGAGGAGGCAGAATGCAAGGAAGTCCCTGTGTCATCAGAGCAGAAGGTAGAGGATGGAGAAGAAGTGCCAAGGGACTTGAATGCAGAGTAGTTAGAGCACAGGGTGGACCACTGAGACATGGTGCAGGACAGGCCCAGAGACTTGACGGATCCATGTAGGATGCCATATCATAGAATTTACAGTGCAGAAGGAGGCCATTCGGCCCATCGAGTCTGCACCGGCTCTTGGAAAGAGCACCCTACCCATGTTCAACACCTACACACTATTCCCATAACCCAGTAACCCCACCCAACACTAAGGGCAATTTTGGACACTAAGGGCAATTTATCATGGCCAATCCACCTAACCTGCACATCTTTGGACTGTGGGAGGAAACCGGAGCACCCGGAGGAAACCCACGCACACACGGGGAGGATGTGCAGACTCCTCACAGACAGTAACCCAAGCCGGAATCGAACCTGGGACCCTGGAGCTGTGAAACAATTGTGCTATCCACAATGCTACCGTGCTGCCCACCATTTCTGCAAGGGACTTGTTGATCCAGCAACGATTCACCCAAGGGCATCCTGTGTAACTGTTGCCGAATACATGTCAGCACAGAATGATGCCTGAGCCTTCACAAGGACAGCAACCAAGTTAAGCTCCCTAGAGAGCCATGCACCCTATGCAGGAAATCAAGGAGCTCCTGATTGGACGGAGAATTGGTCTTGAAGCCAAAGTCATGGCGGGCGCACACCACAATACCAATCTCCGGTACCTCGGCAGCAGCATCAATGCGTTCTACTCTGCATGTACAATAAATGCCGTTGGCATATCATTATCGGGCCTGACCTGGTATTCTCCAGGGCTTCCACAATACTCCACCTCTGCTGGGGAATTAACGACAGCGAGTTTCACTTGTGGTTTCAAAAATCGGAAAACAGGTGCAGTGGCCGGTGAGGGAGAGAGGAGAGGTGGGACATGCAAAGGCGCGACCGTGGGCTGCCGGTCCTGCCACTGTCGGGGCAGGGTGTGGGAAGGGGGTCCTATGCCAGGCCCAGGGGCTCAGCAAGCGGTTACCAGGGGATGGGCAGTTGGGTCGGAGTGACCCCCAGGGGACCAGGGTGTCTAGGCATGGACCTTCATTGCCGCAGCCTGCAAGGCAGCCATCTTGCTGCCCACTGTGGTTGTGCAGAGTGACACCGACTGTATGGGTTCACCCACATCACTGCACTCCATCCTCCACTGCAACAACCCCGAATCCTAACAACTGCCCCGCCCCCAAAAGGGTGCCATCCGCCGGTGGAGCAGCACGTGGCGCACCCAAGGGCAACACCCACATTAGCCCCTGCAGGAGGGCACCGGACCAGGGCTGCAGAGCGTACCGTTGGCATGGGTAGCACCAACCCTTAGTCATCGCAACCCTAGGGTATGCACTGCTGAGCCTGTTCAAGCTGGAGCAGCTCAAGGGGGACCCCGCAATAGCGGAGGCTGCCCAGACGAACAGAGGCAGCCAGTGAGGATGGAGAGCTGGCCGCCCTACAGGAGGAGGTGGAAAGGAGGCGCTTCATCAGGTCTCGTGTGTAACACTGGCAGCGCCTGTCATTTGAGGACCGGGCGTGCCGCTGAAAACTCCAACTGAGCAGGGAGATGTAGCAATGGACGGGATTCTCCGACTCCCCGCCGGCCGCCAAATTCTCTGGCACCAGAGATTCGGCGGGGGCGGGAATCGCGCCAGTCGGCGGGCCCCCCAGGGCGATTCTCCGGCCCGTGATGGGCCAAAGTCCTGCTGCTGTAATGCTGATCCCGCCGGCGGGACCAGGTGGCGTGAGCGGGGTCCTGGGGGCGGCGCGGGGCGATCTGGCCCCAGGGTGTGCCCTCACGACGTCCTGGATCAGGGCCCACCGATCCGCGGGGGGGGGCTGTGCCGTGGGGGCACTCTTTTACAAGCGTCAGTCGTGTAGGTCACCGCGATGGCCGACGCGTAGGTGACCCCCTGCGCATGCGCGGTGATGATGTCAGCAGCCGCTGACGCTCCCGCGCATGCATGGACTTCCGGCGGAACGGCAACCACTCCAGCGCGGGCCTAGCCCCTAAAGGTGAGGGCTTGGCTCCTAAAGGTGCTGAGAAATCCGCACCTTTGGGGCGGCCCGATATCGGAGTGGTTCCCACCGGGTAGGGGAGAATCCCGCCTAATATGTATATTGTAAGGAATACAAAAGGTTAACAATTTGATGTTAATACTTCTCACCACCAGATGGAAATAAGGAGCAGTCATTTAAATATGTGACTCCTGGGATTCAGGGAGAAGGTGTTTAGGCGTGAGAGTGATGTTTTGTACAGTTGAGAGATCTGTAGTTAGAGATATATAGTTTAATTTAATAACCTTTTCCCTTGGAACTTGTTCGAATCTTATTTAAGTAATGTAAATAAATCAGCGTTATTCATTTATTTAGCTTGATGTTCTTTATTCAACACTATGTACTCGACATCCTGATTAACAAAACAGAGAACATCACAGGGGACAGTGCGACATATCTGCCAGATGATGGCGCACCTGGCACCATGGGTGTATGGGGGAGAACCGCCGGTCACCCTGAACATATACGCCATGGGGTCCTTCCAGTCGCCGAGTGGGTACCTGTCTCAATCTCACAGACCTTGGTGCACAGGTGCTTTCGAGCAGTTATGGAGGCCTATATGCCCGGTCAGCTCACCCTATTTTTCCAATTAAGGGGCAATTTAGAGTGGCCAATCCATCTAGCTTGCACATCTTTTGGGTTGTGGGGGCGAACCCACGCAAACACGGGGAGAATGTGCAAACTCCACACGGACAGTGACCCAGAGCTGGGATCGAACCTGGGACCTCGGCGCTGTGAGGCCACAGTGCTAACCCACTGCACCACCGTGCTGCCCACAATACATCAAATTCAATGTGGACCTCGCCCACCAGGATTCACAGCCAGCGGGATTCGCCATCATTGCCGAGATGCCCCAGTCCCGGTGGTGATCGACGGGATGCATGTCGCCCGATGAGCATCGGCCCATGACAGGCCCTTCACAAACTAAAAGAGACACATCATGCACGTCATGCAGTGTATATGACACCTTCATTCTGGTACACTCGACGGTTCCTGACCTCTCAGAGGCGCACTCCCAGCTAAGGGGTTGGCTCCTGGGCAACAGGGGTTATCCACTGCGCTCATGGCTGATGATGCCTATCCGGATGCCACAGACCGACGCAGAAACCCAACACAACGGTGCCCATGCCAAAACTAGGGGTGTGATCAAGCGGTGCGTTGGCATCGTGAAGATGCGGTTCAGGTGCCTGGACCAGTCTGTTGGGGCCATCCGGTATAGCGTTAGAAGAGTCTTCCCCCATTGGTGGCCTGCCGTGTCCTCCACAACTTTGTGCAGCAGAAGGGAGATGTGCTGGAGGAGGAGGAATAACACCAGGCTTCGTCCGACGAGCAGGATGAGGGGGAGGGGGAGGACGAGCAGGACATGGGGCCTGGACGTGCACAGGTGGCCGCACAATGTTTGCGCCTGGGCCGGTGCACATGGGACGCTCTAATCACCTCCAGGTTCACCAACTAAGGCCAGCAGTACGGACATCCCATCACACCTACAACCCCCCCCCCCCCCCCCCAGTGGACCACTCCCTCCCATGAACACCCTGCACTACCACCCACTCCCTTGCACCCCTTTTATGATTCCTACCTGCCCCACTAAGGGGCACGGCCCCTGGGTTGGCAGTTACAGCGGATCTGGTCCATGGGATGGTGGATGATGGCGACTCGCTCTGCAATGAGCACTGGTGTTCCGCATCGTTTGACAATGTCTAACAACTGGCCACGATAGCACTTTCCATTGTCTACCCGAGTGATCCCTGCATACGAGTTCCTGGCCCATTGTCCACCTCCAATGTTCTCCTATTCCATCCCCGCCCTCAGTGCCACCTCTGCAGCCAGCCCAAACCAGCCCATCCCTCACACACTTCTGACTGATCACGAGGCAGGTTGTAACGTTGTGAACATGTGTTTATTGTGAACAAGTGAACATTATTATGGGCCAGGATTTAGAGAACCCCAAAGTATATCATGGAGTTCAACTGACCTACAACTGTTTATAGATTTTCATAGAATTTACAGTGCAGAAGGAGGCCATTCAGCCCATCAAATCTGCACCGGAGCACAAGGGCTTGCCTTTCAGGTTGTATTCAAAGAGGCCTTAAGCACTTTTAATCAAAAACAAAGTTTATTCTACAAATTCAGTTGACATTTTATAAACACACACAGTATGCATTTTATCAACTACAAACATAAATACCCCACACAGCTACAGAACTTGATATTTAGCCCTTAATAACTTCTTTTACTATTTCAATCAAGTAACAACATCCATAAACCATAACATCCTTTTTTTCACAAAACAGTAGGTTTGAATTCCTTACAGAAAACAGGTATTACATTGAAGTTATCAAGTGATCTGGAGACACCTTCTTTATCATAGATTATCATAGAATTTACAGTGCAGAAGGAGGCCATTCGGCCCATCGAGTCTGCACCGGCTCTTAGAAAGAGCACCCTACCCAAGGTCAACACCTCCACCCTATCCCCATAACCCAGTAACCCCACCCAACACTAAGGGCAATTTTGGACACTAAGGGTAATTTATCATGGCCAATCCACCTAACCTGCACATCTTTGGACTGTGGGAGGAAACCGGAGCACCCGGAGGAAACCCACGCACACACGGGGAGGATGTGCAGACTCCGCACAGACAGTGACCCAAGCCGGGAATCGAACCTGGGACCCTGGAGCTGTGAAGCAATTGTGCTATCCACAATGCTACCGTGCTGCCTTTAACATGCAGAGAGACCAGAGAAGCCTTTTGGCTGAATTAATCTTCCAGCTGTCTAAACAAAAGTAAAACTCAGAGCCACAAACAGCTTCCAGCTCAAAACGAAAGTAAAAACTAGAGCCACAGTCCAGCTCCACCCACACAATGACTTCACTGCAGCCATTTGAGAAGACAAACAGTTCTTAAAGGGACATTCCCATGACAACATATATATATATATATACAGGTTTCTGCCCTAGCCCCTAACACTATCATATGTGCTGCACCCGTGCCTTACGGACCCTAGGTGGATCCCCAGGCGGACATCAGGACAAGAGGTGGGCTGCTGCTAATTCCCACCCTGTAACCTGGGTCCCCGTTGGTGTCCGTCTTCTGGGTCTGGATGGGCCCGCCTGCTGCTCAGGGGCTAGGTGGCGTGGTGCCGCCCTGTTCTGCACACTGCACCTGCACATCAGATGCGACAGGGACAGGAGATGGGGAGTTCAAGGCGCTATGGTGTTCTGGCACCTCTCCTGCAGTAATCACCAGCATGTGTCCCAACAGCTCCTCCTCCCTCGGGGTGCCCGATGGCCTCCGGGCTACTCCATGGGACAGGAGTGAGAGTGGAGCTAACCCCTGAGGCTCCCCGCCACCTTCTGCTGCTAGTCCTAGAGGCCCACTCCTTCCCAACCAGGGTCCCAATGCTCACAGCCATAGAGGACTGGGAGTGTACCACCTCCCTTTGGGACTGCGCCACATCAAACTGTGACTGTGCCACCACCTTCTGGGTCTGTCCCCACCTTCTGGGTCTGTCCCACATCAGCCACTGACTGCGCCACCTCCCTCTGGGTATGTGCCATGTCGGCCAGCGTCCGTGGGGGTGGGTAGCATGTGGCCTTCATGGCCAGGGCATCCGGCTATAGCAGCCGGTATGGGTGCTGGCAGATGATGCAGGTGGGGAGGTCTGGTCGCCCTCTGGGTGGCGGTTGGGAGGAGTGGGGTTATGGGTGTAGGTTGAGGGTTAGTGCCAGGGACACTGTGCTGCCTACTCCCCCTGGCTGCCCCGAGGAGGTCATGCAGTTTTTTGTGGCACTACTGGCCGGTCCTGGCGATGTTTCCCACGGCGCTCATGGCCTCTCCCACCTGCGCCTGGCCTGGTGCATGGCGGTGGGTGGCAACCTCCTTCCCACCCCAGGGTACAGGGTAACCCACCTTTCCTCCACCGCGTCCAGCAGTGTCTCCAGTTCTGCATCGGTGAATCTGGGTGCCACTCTTCTTGCTGCCATTTTGTTGGGTGGGATGAGTGTGTGTGGGAGTGGAGTCCTTATAAGCGGCTGCAGCTTGTGTCAATCTCGACTCCGATGAATCGGACAGCGTTTTTAATTGGAATCAATTGTGTTCCATGCGGTGCTAGCCCATTAACGGTTGATAAATTGCTCTGGGAACGGCGCCAGTTTTGCTGTCGTAGAACACCACCGATTCAGTCCCGGCGTCAACATTTTCTGAAATGGAGAAACCCGCCGCAATTCTTCGTCCAAATTTCTTTTAAAATATTTTACTGGAAGTATTTTCAAATATATACATAACAGAAACAAGCAAACAACAACAGCAACAGTTAACCATGCACATTTGCCACTATTCCCCCATAACCCCCACCCCCTCCTTTTATACCCAGCCCCCCCAAACTCAAACAAAACTGCCATCTCCCCACCGACGTGTTTCTGTCCCTTAAAGAAATCAATGAACAGTCTCCACCTTGTGGAGAAGCCCTCCTCCGCTTCTCCTTTTTCACATTTTCTCCCAAATTTACACCCACCAACAGTAAACAATAAGCAGTAACGAATATAATGTCAATCCCCATATCAACAACAACAATCCCATCCTCCCACCAAACCCCCAACTCTTCTTGTCAATAAACTGTTATTGTGTTTTACTTACAAACATGGGGCTGGATTCTCCGTGCAGTGACGGCGAAATCACGAAACGCGATCGGCCGGAGAATCGGCTCCAACGACGAAATCAGGACTGACATTGGTCTTGCGCCGAATCGGAATTGTCCGGACCCCCCAACGCGATGAAATCGCGGCGCTTGCCGCGCGGCCCGGAAGTACAGTACGCATCTCATTATCTGCCCTGACGACCGATTCTCCGTAGCCTCAGCGATTTTGCGCCTCGGATGGGCTGATTTCCTGACTATTTCTTTTTCTTTAAATATTTTTATTCTCCTTTTTCACACTTTCTCCCAGATTTACACCCACCAACACCCAAACAGCAGCCTGCATGTTAACATAAACAAATAACAAAAAGGAATCAGGAATCACCCATAGTCTCCATTAATACATACAGTCCCCCCCCCGCCCCGCCATGTTCGATGTAATCCAATTCTCGAAAGAGCATAATGTATAACACTTATGAATTGTAGAACCACTGCATTCTTCCCCTCAGTTCAAATTTGACCCTCTGAAGAGTCAGGAATTCCAGCAGGTCTCCCCTCCTCCAGGGCACAGGGTGGAGAGGTTGCTCTCCATCTCATCAGGATCCGCCTTTGGGCGATCAACAAGGCAAAGGCTCCAACATCAGCCTCCGCACCCGTTTCCAACCCCGGCTGGTCCGACACCCCGAAAATGGCTCCCCGAGGGCCTGGGTCCAGTTTCACATGCACCACTTTAGAGATTACCCTAAAAACCTCCTTCCAGTAATCCTCCAGCTTTGAACAGGACCAAAACATATGAACGTGGTTTGCGGGCTGATGCACGATCAATGACCACTAAAGCAAGGTTGTAGTCCAACTGAAGGCTTTAATAAGCTAGATGTTTCCCCCAGCAGCTCAGATACAGAATGAAGGCTGCTGGGGCGGCACGGGCTCTTATACCCCGCCTAGCAGGGCGGAGCTACTATTGACCAATAGGAAGCATACAATATCTACCAATGGTGTTCCAGCATTACCATGTACCGTAATAGCTCTACACAGACTACTACATTCATCCCCTGTTAAAAAGAGTCCGGCAGGGGTGGTGGCCTGATACTACAAACATGGCAACGTGGTAGAATTAGTTATGATGGGACCGCAATACCTCCATACAGCGTTTTGTAACTATTTACAATTCTATTAACTATTTACAATTTATGATTTAAATTTACAATTTAAAATGAAGCAATCAGTCGATCGGGGGCCCTGGTCATTTACAATTCTATTAACTATTTACAATTTATGATTTAAATTTACAATTTAAAATGAAGCAATCAGTCGATCGGGGGCTCTGGTCATCCTCTGTAATCGTCGGAGCTTCGGTGGTGACTCCGGTGGAGGCTCGGGCTTCTGTGACTCCGGGAGCGTGACCTCGGTCTCTGTGGCAGCTTCGACGGCGCTGGTGGGGAAAACGGTTGACCTGGGAAGGGAGCACCTGCGGGGTGCGTCGGTGGGTGGGGGGGCCTAGACTGGGCTGGTGGAAGGACCGATCCTCCTGTAAGTTGCCCTGGTGGGGGGTAAGGTGGGACTGGTGGCTGGGGTGTGCGTGTGGCTCCGGCGGGCGCCAGGTCTCGTAGGGAGACCATATCTTGTCGGCCGTCGGGGTACGCCACGTGCGTACTGGGGCTTAGCGTGGAGAAGATGGACCCTCTCGACCAACAGGTCCGACTTGTGCGCCCGCATGTGTTTTCGGAGCAGGATGGGTCCGGGAGCTGCCAGCCAGGTCGGGAGCAAGGTCCCAGAGGAGGACTTCCTGGGGAAGACAAGGAGACATTTGTGAGGTGTCTGGTTGGTTGTGGTACAAAGCAGTGACCTTATGGAATGGAGGGCATCCGGGAGGACTTCCTGCCAGCGGGAGACTGGGAGATTCCTGGACCGTAGGGCCAGTAGGACGGTCTTCCAGACCGTTCCGTTCTCCCTCTCTACCTGTCCGTTACCCCGGGGGTTGTAACTGGTCGTCCTTCTCAAGGCGATGCCCTTGCTGAGCAGGAATTGACGCAGTTCGTTGCTCATAAAGGAGGATCCCCTATCACTATATATGTAGGCGGGGAACCCGAACAGTGCAAAGATGCTATGGAGGGCCTTGATGACGGTGGTTGCGGTCATGTCGGGGCAGGGGATGGCTAATGGGAACTGGGAGTACTCGTCAATCACGTTCAGGAAGTACGTGTTGTGGTCGATGGAGGAGAGGGGGCCTTTGAAGTCCATGCTGAGGCGTACAAAGGGACGGGAAGCCTTTATCAGGTGCGTTTTCTCTGGCCGGTAGAAGTGCGGCTTGCACTCCGCGCAGATTTGGCAGTCCCTGATGGCTGTCCTGACCTCCTCGATGGAGTAGGGCAGGATGCGGGACTTGATAAAGTGGAAAAAGCGAGTGACCCCCGGGTGGCAGAGGTCCTCGTGGAGGGCTCGGAGGCGGTCCACTTGTGCGGTGGCATATGTGTCGCGGGATAGGGCATCAGGAGGCTCGTTTACCTTCCCGGGACGATACAAGATCTCGTAGTTGTAGGTGGAGAGTTCGCTCCTCCACCGCAAGATCTTATCATTTTTTATCTTGCCCCGCTGTGCATTATCGAACATGAAAGCAACCGACCGTTGGTCAGTGAGGATAGTGAATCTCCTGCCGGCTAGGTAATGCCTCCAATGTCGCACAGCTTCTACTATGGCCTGGGCCTCCTTTACGACTGAGGAGTGGCGGAGTTCGGAGGCATGGAGGGTACGTGAGAAGAAGGCCACGGGCCTGCCCGCTTGGTTGAGGGTGGCCGCCAGAGCTACGCCAGAAGCGTCGCTCTCTACCTGGAAGAGGAGGGACTCGTTGATGGCGTGCATCGTGGCCTTTGCAATGTCCGTTTTGATGCGGCTGAAGGCCGGGCGGGCTTCTATCGACTGGAGAAAAGCTGTGGATTGGGGCTTGTCCGCATAGTTGGGGACCCACTGGGCGTAGTAACTGAAAAACCCTAGGCAGCGCTTCAGGGCCTTGGAGCAGTGAGGGAGGGGGAACTCCATAAGGGGACGCATGCGCTCAGGGTCAGAGCCTATAACTCCATTTTGCACTATGTAGCCGAGGATGGCTAGGCGGTCGGTGCTAAACACACATTTATCCTTGTTGTATGTAAGGTTAAGGATCTTTGCGGACTGGAAGAATTTTCGGAGGTTGATCCTGCTGGTCGTGGCCGCAGGTGGTGACATTATCGAGATACGGGAATGTTGCCCGTAAACCGTACCGGTCAAACATTCGGTCCAACTCGCGCTGGAAGACTGAGACCCCGTTGGTGACACTGAAGGGAACCCTTAAGAAGTGATAGAACCGCCCATCTGCCTCGAAAGCAGTGTATTTGCGGTCACTAGCGCGGATGGGGAGCTGGTGATAGGCGGACTTAAGATCCACCGTGGAGAAGACCTTGTAATGCGCAATCCTGTTTACCAGGTCGGATATGCGGGGGAGAGAGTACGCGTCCAGCTGCGTAAAACTGTTGATGGTCTGACTGTAGTCGATGACCGTCCTATGCTTCTCCCCGGTCTTTACCACCACTACTTGAGCTCTCCAGCGACTGTTGCTAGCTTCAATGGCTCCTTCCCTCAGTACCCTTTGGACCTCTGACCTAATAAAGATCCGATCCTGGGCACTGTACCGTCTGCTCCTGGTGGCGACGGGTTTGCAAACCGGGGTGAGGTTCGCAAACAGGGAAGGTGGGTCGACCTTAAGAGTCGCGAGGCCGCAGACAGTGAGGGGGGGTATAGGGCCGCCAAATTTGAAAGTTAGACTTTGGAGATTACACTGGAAGTCTAAACCTAGGAGTGTGGCCGCGCAGAGGTGGGGAAGGACGTAGAGCCGGTAATTTTTAAACTACTTTCCCTGGACTGTGAGGTTTGCGACACACAACCCCTTTATCTCTACTGAGTGGGAACTGGAGGCCATGGAGATTTTTTGATTAACGGGGTGGACGAGGAGAGAACAGCGCCTTACCGTGTTGGGGTGTATGAAGCTATCCGTGCTCCCAGAGTCGATTAGGCAGGACGTCTCATGCCCGTTGATAAATACAGTCGTTGTAGCAGTTGACAGTGTTCGAGGCCGGGACTGATCCAGAGTCACCGAGGCTAATCGCAGCAGTTGAGTGTTCTCTTCGGGCAGTGTGTGGTCAGCGGAGCTGGGGTCCTGGGGGTCCATCCAAGATGGCGGCTCCCATTGGTCGCACATGGCTGGGGGTGCACAAATTGGCGGTGCCCATCCATCTAACGTGGCGTCCGCGGGACAAGGTGGCAGCGCCCGGGGTCCGCACGTGGCCCTAGAGTAAGAAGATGGCGCCGCCCGCTGGCCGCACGGGTACCGTGGAGAGGTTTGTGGTGGCGGTCCGCATTCGCCGCCGGAGACCGCGGCAACCGCACGGGCCTGACATACCACCACGAAATGGCCCTTTTTACCGCATCCCTTGCAGGTGGATGCGCGGGCCGGGCAGCGCTGGCGGGGGTGCTTGGCCTGCTTGCAAAAGTAGCAGCGGGGCCGCCCGGGGTTGCCAGGCCACCTTGCAGCACAAGCTTGTGGGGGGATGCCTCGGGGTCGGCTGCAGAGGGGTTCCACGCTGCCCAGGGGGCTGCCGCGCGGTCGGGAACGTATGCGCGGGCGTTTCTGGAGGCCACATCCAGGGAGCCTGCAAGGGCCCATGCCTCCTTGAGACCTAGAGTGTCTTTTTACAGCAATCGCTGGCGGATTTGGGAGGACAGCATACCTGCCACGAAAGCGTCCCGGACCAAGAGTTCTGTGTGTTCGTTCGCCAAAACTTGCGGGCAGCTGCAGTTACTCCCCAACACCAGGAGTGCACGGTAGAATTCTTCCAGCGATTCCCCAGGGATTTGTCACCAATGGTGTTCCAGCATTACCAGGTACCGTAATACCTCTACACAGATTACCACATGGCCCCCCCGCAACGCTCACACACATCTTCTACCCCCTCAAAGAGCCGGCTCATCCTCACCCTTGTGAGGTGCTGTTGGGTGAAAATATTCACAAGTAGACCTTAACGTGAGCAAAAGAAGCAATTTATTGTGCAGAATTCTGGGAGAAAGGTCCTGGACTCCTTAGTCCTGCCAGCACACCTTCTCTCTGAGCTGTGTCTTAAAACTGTGTTATTATATCTATTCAAAGCAGAATTAGTTCGCATTATCATTTACATACAGCCAATCAATTTTCTTAGTACCGCAGTTGATACTATATTTAGTTATCGATTCTTTACACAGTAGTTTATTTTTTGCCCAATCCATATGCTGCACGCATGATTACATAAGGTCATGAGTTGCCAATCCAAGATGTGGATTTAGAGGCCACCCTTCCTCTCGCAGCTGCCTTGACAGCTTAGGATAACAGCATCTGCAGTCCGTGGAGCACTTGTCCTCACTTGACCCATTGTCTTTGGAGGATACATCTGTTAGAGTCACTCTTAGTCCAAAGTTCACTGTCTCAGCAGAAAATAAGCAGGCATTAATTCATATCCCAGATTATTATCAAAACAGAAAGTCTACACCAACAGGTGTGCTCTATATACCACCGTCAGCTGTATCAGCCCCAACCTCATGCACGAGGTGGAGGTGTTCACACTCCGGAGCACCTCACACCAGAACCCCTCCTCCATATAGTGTAGATGGGCTTTAGAGTGGTTTCACAGGTCGGCGCAACATCGAGGGCCAAAGGGCCTGTACTGCGCTGTAATGTTCTATCTATCTATCTATACCCTCTCCCAGCTCTTCCTCCCAATTTGCCTTGATCCCATCCAGCGGTGCCTTCTCCTCTTCCAAAATAGCCCCGTAAACCGCCAACACTACCCCCTTGTCCAGTCCCCCTGCCGTCAGCACCTCCTCCAGCAATGTGGAGGTCGGCTCTACCGGGAAGTTCTGTATCTCCTTTCTGGCAAAGTCTCAAACCTGCACGTATCTAAATATTTCCCCCTGCTCCAGCCCATACTTCGCTCCCAGCTCCTTCGATCCTGCAAACCGACCCCCAAGAAACAAATCTTTTAGCATCCTAATTCCTTTCTCCTTCCATCTCTGAAAATTTCCAACCCACTGCCCTGGCTCAAGTCTATGGTTCCCCCGAATTGCCATTTTCCTTGGCCCTGCCCCCAACCCGAAGTGCTGGCAAAACTGCCTCCAAATTCTCAACAAAGCTATTACTACCGGACTCCCTGAGTATTTCCCCGGGGCCCTCGGGAGCGGCGCTGTTGCTAGCGCCTTCAATCCCAACCCCCTACACAAACTCTCCTCCACTCTAATCCACTGGGAGTCAACCCCTCTGACCCAGCTCCGCACCCTCTCCACATTTGCCGCCCAGTAATAATACATCAGGTTCGGAAGACCCAAACCCCCTGCCTACCCTCCTCTCTGTAGCAGCACCTTTCTAATTCTGGCCACCTTCCCTCCCCATATGAACGAGGTAATCATCTCTCCAATCTCTCTAAAAATCGCTTTTGGCAGGAAAATCGGCAGGCATTGGAAAATAAACGGAAATCATGGCAACACGATAATTTTAACCGCCTGTACCCGAACCGCCAGTGACAGAGGGAGACCATCCCACCTTGCCAGATCAGCTTTCACCCTCCCCACTAAACTAGAAATGTTGTCCCTACGAAGCCCCCCACCAATCCCGAGCAACCTGCACCCTCAGGTATCTAAAGTGAGTCCCTGCCCTACGGAATGGCAGCCGCCCCCACCCCGGCCAAAACACCACAAAATATTCACACTTGTCTGTGAGGGCAACACGGTAGCACAAGTGGTTAGCACTGTGGCTTCACAGCGCCAGGGTCCCAGGTTCGATTCCCTGCTGGGTCACTGTCTGTGAGGAGTCTGCACGTTCTCCCCGTGTCTACGTGGGTTTCCTCCGGGTGCTCCGGTTTCCTCCCACAATCCAAAGACGTGCAGGTTAGGTGGATTGGCCATGCTAAATTGCCCTTAGTCTCCAAAATTGCCCTTAGTGTTTGGTGGGGTTACTGGGTTAAGGGAATAGGGTGGACGTGTGGGCTTGGGTAGGGTGCTCTATCCGAGAGCCGGTGCAGACTCGATGGGCCGAATGGCCTCCTTCTGCACTGTAAATTCTGTGTCTGTGTCTGTGTGTCTAGATTTACGTTGTAACCCAAGAAAGATCCAAACTCCCGAAGCAGCTCCAGTATTCCTCCTATTGACGCACTCGGTTCCGACACGTATAACAACAAGTCATTGGCATACAAGGACACCCTATGCTCTATCCACTCCCCCACCCCCCCGCCCCGCACTATCCCTTTCCATACTCTCAAACTTCTTAACACGATGGCCAACGGCTCAATCGCGAGTGCAAACAGCAAGGGGGACATAGGACATCCCTGCCTCGTCCCAAGGTGGAGAGAAAAGTATTCCGAGCTATGTTATTTGTGCGGACACTCGCCCTCGTTTCCTTATACAGTACCTTTACCCAGTCCACAAATCTTGGTCCAATCCCAAACCGCTGCCATCAGTACCCCCATTCTACCCGGTCAAACGTTTTCTCGCCGTCCAGTGCCACAACCACCTGTTTCCTTCCCCTCCACCGGTGCCATAACCACATTTAATATCCTCCTAATGTTTGAAAAGAGCTGCCTCCCTCTCACAAACCCCGTCTGATCTTCACCTATCACCTTAGGGAGGCCCTCCTCCAGCCTACCTGCCAGTACCTTCGCCAATATCTTTGCGTCCACATTTAAAAGTGATATGAGCCTATACATTCCGCACTCCGTCGGATCCTTATCTTTTTTAAGCAACAGGGAAATCGATTCCTACCCCAAAGTTTGTGGTAACACCTCTTTCCCTATCACCTCCTCAAACATCCTTACCATCGGGGGCGGCATGTGGCACAGTGGTTAGCACTGGGACTGCGGTACTGAGGACCCGGGTTTGAATCCCGGCCCTGGGTCACTGTGTGGAGTTTGCACCTTCTCCCCATGTCTGCGTGGGTTTCACCCCCACAACCCAAAGATGTGCAGGCTAGGTGGATTGGCCACGCTAAATTGCCCCTTAATTGGAAAATAAATAATTTGGTACTCTAAATTTATGAAAACAAACATCCCCAACTTCAGCGGTACCAGCTTATCTTTGAATTTTTTTATAACATTCCACCAGAAATCCAACCGGCCCTGCCACCTTCCCCGATTGCATCCTCCCAATCGCATCTTTTATCTCCTGCTCCATTATCGCCCCTTCTCATGTAGCACTGTTCCCCTCCCTAACCTTGAGTACTCCAGCCCATCTACAAATTCCTGCATTCTCCGGCCTCCCCCAAGTGGCTCTGACCTGTACAACCTCTCATAAAGTTCCTTAATGACCTTGTTAATCTGATCTGGAGCGACCACCAACTTCCCTGCCCTGTCCCTCACCTGGACAATTTCCTTTACCACAGCCTCCCTCCGGAGCTGACCCGCCAACATACTCTCCATGCTCGTAAACTGCACCCCTTGCTCGCCTCAATTGGCGTACCGCCTTCCTGGTAGATAGCTGGTCAAAGCTCCCCTGTAGTTCCTTCCTCTTTTCCAACTTTACTGGGTCCCCATCTTCTGCATACCTCCTATCTATCTCCAGCATCTCATCTATTACCCTCTGACGCTCCAACCTCTTCTATTTGTCTCGCCTAGCTTTAAACGAGATCACCTCACCCCGCACCACTGCCTTTAGAGCCTCCCAGACAACTGCCTTCGACACCTCACCCGTGCAGTTGAAACCTACATATTCCTCGATTACTTTTTCAATTTTGTCACAGAACCCTCAGTCCCCCAACAGTCCCACATCTAATTTCCATCCTGGTCTCTGTACCACCTCCTTCTCCAGTACCATATCCATCCAATGCGGAGCATGATCTGATATTGCAATTGCCGAGTACTCCGACCCCTTAACCCCAGCCAGCAGCGCCTTCCCCACCACGAAAAGTCGATTCGCGAGTACAACTCATGGACCGCTGAGAAAAACGAGTACTCCCTTGGGTGAAGAAACCTCCAAGGTTCCACCCCTCCCATTTCCACCATTAGCCCAGCCAACGCCTTCGGCCCCCGACAGGACCAGCGAGCACAATCGTGACCTGTCCAACTTTGGCTCCTTCACCAAGTTCCAGTACCCCCCACTATCAGTTTGTGTGAGTCCAAGTCAGGGATAGCCCCAGACACCTTCGCAAATCCCACATCGTCCCAATTGGGACCATATACACTTACCAGCGCCACTAGCCTCCCCTCCAGCACCCCTGTCACAATCACATATCTACCCCCCTGATCAGCTGGAACCGTACCCTTTTGCTGACCATGACCGCCACCCCTCGATCCCTTCCGTCAAATCTAGAGTGAAACACCTGACTAACCCAGCCCTTTTTAAGTCTCACCTGGTCCTTGACCCTCAAGTGAGTCTCCTGCAGCATTGTTACATCAGCCCTAAAACTTTTATGATGCGCAAGCACCCTTGACCTCTTAACTGGACCTCAAGTTCCTCATTACTATCCCAACTGGGTGTCTCTCACCAACCCCCCCCCCCACTTCTTATCCACCATCATCATACCATCGGGCCCTGCCCTACAAGCCTGACCCGCCCCTATCCATTACTAACATCGAAACCCCTTCCCCATCCCAGAATCCCCCCTGCACTTCCCCTCGAAAAAATCTCACCCAGTATCAATCCTTTCCCCCCCCCCCCCAACTTGCTCGCCTCGTAGGCCCATTGAAACCTGCTAACCAGGCTCCAATGTCCGCAGCCCTCCTTTCACCTCAGGTCCGTTCACTAGCCAACTTTAGTTAGCTAGTGCGGGTGCCCCCCCACAAGGCATATCGTCTCCTCCCACCTAGTCCCAGAAGAAAAAGAAAAACAATCTAACCCATGCAATTCATTAAAATAACATATACCCGTTGCAACAACAAAAAAGGGAACAAAAATGCCAATCAAACCAAACAAAAGCTTAAACTCCATACCAATGTGAAGTCAAGTAAGTTATAATAATAATAATAACTTATTATCACAATTAGGCTTCAATGAAGTTACTGTGAAACGCCTCTGGTCGCCACATTCCGGCGCCTGTTCGGGGAGGCTGGTACGGGAATTGAACCCGCGCTGCTGGCATTGTTCTGCATTACAAGCCAGCTGTTTAGCCCACTGTGCTAAACCAGCCCCTCAATAGGTCAATGAAAAGAAAGTTATAACATTTATACATTTTCCAGCTCCCCAATCACAGTCCACGATCTCTCTTCCAGCTCCACTCCTCACTTCTGTCCCAAGCCTTCTGCCTTCACGAACGCCTCAACCGGCAAAATAAAAATCTTTGGCATTGTACATCACCCTCAGCTTTGCCGGGTATACCATACCAAATCGCAGTCCCTTGTTGTACAGTGCCGCCTTCACTCGGCTGAACACCGTTCGTCTCTTTGCCAACTCCACCGTCAAGTCATGGTTAAATCCGAATTCTAGCAGCAGCCCACTGCACCTCCCACTTCTGCTTAACACCCTCCACAGCTTGTCTCTCATCGAGGTGAGCTGGTCGCTGTGCTGCGACACGGCCTCCTCCACTTCCTTCATTTTTTCACCTTGTTCTCTCACCTCAGCCGATGTCTTTGCCACATCCACCCTCACCGGAACGGAAGAGGTGCCAACAATAGCGCCTTCAGATGGGTCACTTTACACAAAGCTTCCTCCATCCAGCCTCACACGGTCCTCTCCTCCACCGCCCACTTCCGAACCATAGCAATGTTCGCCGCCCAATAATAATTGTGCAGGTTCGGCAGCACCAGCCCGCCCACCTGCATATCTCTTTCCAGAAAACCCTCCTGGGCCGGGGAACCTTACCCGCCCACATGAACCCCAGTATAATCTTGTTCACCCTACCGAAAAAGGACTTGGACACGGAAATCAAGTGAACCTGAAACACAAACAATAACTTCAGGAGCACTGTCATCTTTACCATCTGCACCCTTAATTCCCTCTACCAGTTTTGCCAGATTCAACTTGTACAGCTGGGCCCGGCTCTCTGCCACATGTATCCCAAGATACTGAAAGCCCGCCCATACCATCCAAAACACAGCAGCCGCCATTTCCCTGGCCCTACACTCATCCCTAGAGCATCTCGACAACAAGGACTCCTACATCAGACTCCTATTTATTGACTACAGCTCCGCCTTCAACACCATAATCCCAGGCAAGCTGGTTTAGCAGAGGGCTAAAGAGCTGGCTTTTAAATGTCATGTGAGAGTACCTTTAAGAAATGGATGTTTAAGCAATGTACCTTTAAGAAATGGAGCTGATCATATTACTGAAGTGATGTCAGAGGGTGTGGGGAGCTGAGCTCACTTCTGCATTTTGAGTTTCAGTTTGAGAACACAGCTGGGAGTGTCTGTGTATTTTGCTGTGAGCTGCATGAAGAAACACAGAGCTGGTCTGTTGTTTCTGCAATCCTAAGACTATAAATATATTGAATGTAACCTAATGTGCTCCTATTTATGAAGGTTTAAAGTCTTTTGGATGTTTAAAAGAACAGTTTGAAGGATTATTTAGTGTTGTAGTCTTTTGGGGTTATCTTTGAAATAATGGGTGCTAAGATATTCAATGTTTGTTTTTAAAAGGTAAACTTGAGTTCATAGAATAAACATTGTTTTGTTTTCAAAACCACTTGTCCATTTCTGCTGTATCACACCTGGAGAGTACGCCGTGTGCTTCCCACACCACAATCTATTCAAAGTTGTGGGTCGGTTGAACTCCATGAAACACTTTGGGGTTCTGTAAACCCGGACCCATAACATAAAGCAGACCAAGGAAGGCCAGCAGCACGGTTCAATTCCCGTACCAGCCTCCCCGAACAGGCGCCGGAATGTGGCGACTAGGGGCTTTTCACAGTAACTTCATTTGAAGCCTACTTGTGACAATAAGCGATTTTCATTTCAAGCTCATATCAAAGCTCCAAAACCAAAGACTTGGCTCCTCACTCTGCAACTGGATCCTCAACGTTATGACCCACAGACCACAATCAGTAAGAATAAACAACAACACCACCACCACAATAGTCCTCAATACTGGGGCCCCGCAAGGCTGCGTACTTAGCCCCCTACTCTATTTCCTGTACACACATAACTGCGTGGCAAAATTTGGTTCCAACTGCATCTACAAGTTTGCTGACGATACGACCATAGTGGAATATAGGAGGGAGATAGAGAACCTAGTGGAGTGGTGCAGTGACAACAATCTCACCCTCAATACCAGTAAAACTAAAGAGCTGGTCATTGACTTCAGGAAGCAAAGTACTGTACACACCCCTGTCAGCATCAACGGGGCTGAGGTGGAGATGGTTAGCAGTTTCAAATTCCTAGGGGTACACATCTCCAAAAATCTGTCCTGGTCCACCCACATCGATGCTACCACCAAGAAAGCACAACAGCGCCTATACTTCCTCAGGAAACTAAGGAAATTCGGCATGTCCACATTAACTCTTACCAACTTTTACAGGTGCACCATAGAAAGCATCCTATCTGGCTGCATCACAGCCTGGTAGGGCAACTGCTCGGCCCAGGACCGCAAGAAGCTTCAGAGAGTCGCGAACACAGCCCAGTCCATCACACGAACCTGCCTCCCATTCATTGACTCCATCTACACCTCCCGCTGCCTGGGGAAAGCGGGCAGCATAATCAAAGACCCCTCCCACCCGGCTTACTCACTCTTCCAACTTCTTCCATCGGGCAGGAGAAACAGAAGTCTGAGAACACGCACAAAGACTCAAAAACAGCTTCTTCCCCGCTGTTACCAGACTCCTAAATGACCCTCTTATGGACTGACCTCATTAGCACTACACCCCTGTATGCTTCATCCGATGCCAGTGCTTATGTAGTTACATTGTATATGTTGTGTTGCCCTATTATGTATTTTCTTTTATTTCCTTTTCTTTTCATGTACTTAATGATCTGTTGAGCTGCTCGCAGTAAAATACTTTTCACTGTACCTCGGTACACGTGACAATAAAGAAATCCAAATCCAATTCAATCCAAACAGCAACCTCCTCAAACTCATACCACTGTCCCCAGGCGTTGATTGGGAATACATCACTTTTTCCCATATTGAGCTTATACCCCCAAAAAAGACTGAACTCCTCACGATCCCCATAATCCTGTCAAAACATTCAACTGGGTTTGCAACATTGAACAAGAGGTAATCAGTGTGTAACCCCCCCCCCCTCCTCAATACCCGCCACCCTCTTGAAGCCCTAAGTGCCATTGCAAATGGTTCAATCGCTTTTGCAAAGGGGAGAGCGGACACCCTACCTCATCCCCTGATGCAATGCGAAATACTCCGTATTGACACTATTGGGCCACACACTCACCTTAAGAGCCCTATACAACAACCTCACACAGTCGACAAACCCATGTCCATACCCGAACTGCCCCACACCTCAAATAAGTATGGCCACTCCACACAGTCAAACGGCTTTTCCGCATTCATAGACACAACCACCTCCACCTCCTGGACCGTGGAGGGCATCATTATCACATTCCGAACATTGGCTGATAGCTGCCGCCCCTTCATGAACCCCATCTGATCCTCCCCTATCATCCCTGGCACACAATTCTTTATACGCACCGCCAGCACCTTTTGTCAATAGCCTTGCATCCACATTTAACAGCGATATCAGGTGGTACGACCTACACTGCTCTGAGTCTTTATCTTTCCTTGAAATTAGCGAGATAGAAGCCTGACGCAGCGTGGGGTAAAGCTCACCCCTCCCCACCAACCAATTGTATATCTCCACTAACAGGGTCCCCAGCTCTGACGCAAACTTCTTGTAAAACTCCGCAGTTAACCTGTCCGGGTGCGGGGCCTTCCCAACTGCCCCCACACACTCCATCACCTCCCCCGGTCCAATCGGGGTCCCCAGCCCCATCCAAATATACTTTACATTTATATTTACATACCACCCCTTTTCCCCCACAAGTCTCTGACTTAACACGTTTAATTGGACTTGAGGTTTCACAGCACTCCTTGATCGTGTTCTTGTCCATAAAATCATAAGGTCTAGGTGTAGAAGGAGGCCATTCGGTCACGAGACGGGCAGGGTTTAATAGGGCTAAGGTAGCGTATTTTTGACGCATGGTTCGGTTTGGGGTGCTGCACCTGGCCAAACATTGGTTTAGCACAGTGGGCTAAACGGCTGGCCTGTAATGCAGAACAAGGCCAGCAGCGCGGGTTCAATTCCCGTACTGGCCTCCCCGAACAGGCGTCGGAATGTGACGACTTGGGGCTTTTCACAGTAACTTCACTGAAGCCTACTTGTGACAATAAGCGATTATTATTATTATTAACTGTTGTGGGCCGGGAATATTGTTTCTTGATCCAGAGAAGGCAAATTACTTTGTTAAGGAGCACGGGTTTGGAGAGCGCTGAGTAAGGGATTTTTGTACCATCTGTATTTTTTTAGAAATTTATACTTTGCGTACCTTTTGTACATTTTTGTATCTTGTGTACTTTGTTGTACCTTTTGTACCTTTTATACATTGTTGTATCTTTTTATGTCTATTGTACACGCTTTGTAAGGTTTATGATTTGCTTTTACGTGGGTTCTTGGGGGTTATTGATAATTTTGTGTATAGGGGGCTTCTTTGATGTGTTTTTTACTGATTAAAAAAAAAAATGTATTTTATTACAATCATGTATCAAAACAGGTTACAGCAAATAAACACCCCGGGAAACATACTTCCCAACAATCAGCTCTACGGTCTGTACAGATTTTTTTCCCTTTTTCACCGCAGTGTAATCAAAGAGGTGAAGGCCACAACATCGGCCTTCCTCCTCTCCATGAGCTCCGGCTTCTCGGATACCCCAAATACCGCCACCAAAGGGTCCGGGTCCACCTCCTCCTCCACTATCCTGGCTAAGACCGCGAACACTCCCACCCAGAATCTTCCCAATTTTTTGCAACCCCAAAACATGGATGTGTGCGTGATTAGCTGGCCCCTGCCCCCACCTCTCATATTCATCTGCTACCCCCTGAATGAACCCACTCATTCTCGCCCCAGTCATATGCAGCCTGTGCACCATCTTAAACTGTATCAGGCTCATCCTTGCACAAGATGAGGTCCCGTTTATCCTACGCAGTGCCTCACTCCATACTCCCCAATTGATCTCCCCTCCCAACTCCGCTTCCCATTTCACTACCCGCTCGCCTCCCTGCTCCCCCAGCCACTTGTATATATCCCCAATTCTTCCCTCTCTTTCCACATCCAGAATCAGCAGTCACTCCAGCAGTGTGTATCCCGGCAACCTAGGGAATCCCCTCCAGACCTATCGCGCGAAGTCCCTAACCTGCAGATACCTGAACTCACTCTCCCTTTACAGCTCTACCCTCTCCCATAGTTCCTCCAGACTGGCGAACCCTTGTCCAAGTACAGATCCCTCAACTTGACCAGCCCCACTTCCCTCCATGCCCTGTATACACTGTCCAGCCCCCCCCGGCTCAAACTCTTGATTCTCGCACAGCGACGTTAACACCGACTTCCCTTCCACCCTAAAATGTCTCCTCAACTGATTCCATATCTTCACCGTGGACTGCACCACCGGGCTCCCTGAACACCTACTCGGAGCCATTGGCAACGCTGCCGTCACCATAGCCCTCAAACTAGACCCCTTACAAGATTCCTCCTCCTTCCAAACCCACTCTACCCCTTCTCCTTCCCACCACCGCCACACCTTGTCCACATTCGCCGCCCAATAATAATGAAGCAAGTTCGGCAACGCCAACCCCCCCTGCTGACTCTGCCTCTGTAGCAGAGGTGTTTTTTACTGTTATGGGTATGGGACATTGAGGGAGGGGACATGAGGTTGGGTCGAAGAAGGGATGTGGCAGTACAAGTGGAATGGGGGATGGGTAGGTTGGAAGGCTGAGGTGGGGTCCTTTGTCTGGGCCTCCTGGTGGGAGCCGCCATACTAGCAAGAAACGCTAGTAAACAGAAGCAGAATAGGGGTGAGGGCTGTGATAGTGAGCATCGTATTAATGGGGTCACTGGTGGTGCTGGTGAATGTGTATGTGCCCAACTGGGACGATGTGGACTTTATGAAGAAGTTGATAGGGTTTATCCCGGATTTATATTCTCACCAATTGATCGTGGGTGGAGACTTTAATTGAGTACTGGAGTCTAGGATGGATTATCGAGTCCTAAATCAATGGCTAGGTTGGGGATGGCGAGGGAATTGGGGCCGTTCATGGAACAGATTGGAGTGGTGGACGCATGGATGTTTAGGCACCCAGAGGAGAGCAAATATTCTCCTTCTCGCATGTCCACCGGATATACTCTCGTATCTATTTTTTTGTTGTGGGTAAGGTGTTTTTTGTTACGACCTCCTCGCGGTCCAAGGACTATGCTCTACACTATTCACCCACTTCACCTCATAGTGTGAACTTCCCTGGTAATTGGGGGAGGGGTTCCCCCTTAACAAGGGGGAACCTCTCAGTATAAAAAACCCCGACCCGTGGCGGCAGGGTGGCACAGTGATTAGCACTGCTGCCTCACAACTCCAGGACCCAGGTTCAATACCGGTCTCGGGTGACTGTGTGAAGTTTGCACTTTTCCCCCGTGTCTGCATGGGTTTCCTCCGGGTGCTCCGGTTTCCTCCCACAGTCCAAAGATGTGCAGGTTAGCTGGATTGGCCATGCTAAATTGCCCCTTAATGGCCAAAAGGTGAGGTGGGGTTACGGGGATAGGGTGGAGGTGTGGGCTTAAGTAGGGTGCTTGTCCAAGGGCCGGTGCAGACCCGATGGTTAGAATGGCCTCCTTCTGCACTGTAAATTCTATGATTCTATGACCTGGGTTCAGGTTGTGGAGGGTTGCCCTTTGGCGAGAGGAGCTGTAGCTTTTGTAATTATTGTGTATATTGTAATAAACCTTTGTTCTTTCCTATCCTATCATGCGTTCCTGCGTCCCTTCCGTTGGATTCTCCAGTTTTGACGTGGGTTGTGGGGGCGTAATATGCGGGAATAGTAATCTCGGATCACATGCCGCACTATTTGGATAATAGGTTTAGATCAGGGTGGGCACAGAGACTGGGGTGGAGCCTGGATTCGGCACTTTTGGCAGACAATGAGTTCTGTGATAAGGTGACACCTGCTATTAAGAACTGCGATGATCTCAATCAAAATGGGGAGTCTCTGCAGCCATGTTCTGGGATGTGTTGAAGGCGGTGGTTCGGGGGAAATTATTTTGTATAAGGCTCACAGAGATAGAGTTGAGAGGGAGGAAAGGCAGCAGGTATCGGAAGATATTGTAGATGTCGATCAGAGGTACTCGGTGGCCCCGACTTGGGAGTTGCTGGCGGAAAGGAAGAAACTTCAGAGGCAGTTTGACCTGTTGACAGCAGGGAAGGCGGTGGGTCAGCTATGCCGGCTACGGGGGATTCAGTATGAGTACGGGGAGAAGGCGAGTTGCCGGGGGTGGGGGGAGGATGACGGAGCCAGAGAAAATAAATGCAGTATTTAAGGGCTGTGCAAGGATAAGCCTAGGGGGAAGGGGGCAAATATGGGTTGGTTTTTGGAACGGTTGGTGTTCCCAGAGGTGGAGGAGGGGAAGTGGCAGGTATTGGAGGAACCACTGGAGTTGCAGGAGGTATTGAAGTGCGTTGGTATAATACAGTCGGGGCACCAATGTGCGAAGGCTCCTAAATGTGATAATGATGCCATCGGAGGAGGGAGAGGCGGAGATAGTGGCAGCCATGGACGCGGAGAAGGCCTTTGACCGAGTAGAGTGGGAGTATCTCTGGGAAGTGTTGAGGAGGTTTGGGTTCGGGGAAGGGTTTATTAGTTGGGTCAAGCTCCTGTATAGAGCCCCGGTGGCGAGTGTGGTCACGAACCGGCGGAGGTCGGAGTATTTCCGGCTGTATCGAGGGACGAGGCAGGGGTGCCCCCTGTCCCCTCTGCTGTTTGCATTGGCAATTGAACCTTTGGCCATGGCATTAAGGGAGTCGGGGAAATGGAATGGGGTGGTCCGAGGGGGAGAGGAACATCGAGTGTCGTTGTACGCAGACGACCTGTTGCTGTATGTGGCGGACCCAGTGGAGGGGATGGTTGAGGTCATGCAGATCTTAATGGAGTTTGGAGATTTTTCGGGCTATAAGCTCAACGTGGGAAAGAGTGAGCTCTTTATGGTGCATCCGGGGAATCAGGAAAGAGGGATAGACAACCTACCGTTGAGAAGGGCGGAAAGAAGCTTTCGATATTTGGGGATTCAGGTAGCCAGGAGCTGGGGGGCACTGCACAAACTTAATTTGACGCGGCTGGTGGAACAGATGGAGGAGGATTTTAAAAGGTAGGACACGATGCCGCTCTCGCTGGCGGGCAGGGTACAGTCAATTAAAATTGTGGTCCTCCGACTTCCGGGTGCGGCGATGACCAGCTGAGTCGCACGTTTCGGCAGCTCCCGGTGAAACGGACTTTTGGGCTCTTGATAGGAGCCCCAACGGCAATTTTGACGGCTAAAAACACTGTGCGGTAAACCAGAAGGGAATCCCCCCTGGATACGGAAGAAAAAAGGAGGAGAAAGTGGCCGGATTGCAGTGGATCCTTTAGAACAGCGGCAAGGAAGGCAAGCAAAAACCAAGATGGCGTCGGAAGGTGGCAGTTTAACATGGGGCCCTGAACAACAAGAGTTCTTGAAATGCTGTGTGGAAGAGCTCAAAAAGGAAATGAAGAAAGAGCTGTTGGCCCCGATACTACAGGCGATCGAAGGGCTAAAGGAGGAACAAAAGACCCAGGAGCGGGAGCTTCGGGTCGTGAAGGCAAAGGCAGCCTTTGCTGAGGACGACATACAGGGCCTGGTGGTGAAGACGGAGACGCATGAGGCACATCAGAAACGATGTGTGGATAGGTTGGAGGCACTGGAGAACAACGCAAGGAGGAACAACCTGAGGATTCTTGGTCTTCCTGAAGGTGCGGAGGGAGCGGACGTCGGGGCATATGTGAGCACGATGCTGCACTCGTTAATGGGAGCGGAGGCCCCGGCGGGTCCGTTGGAGGTGGAGGGAGCATACCGAGTGATGGCGCGAGGACCGAGAGCAGGAGAAATTCCCAGAGCCATAGTGGTGAGATTCCTCCGTTTTAAGGATAGAGAAATTGTCCTTAGATGGGCAAAGAAAACTCGGAGCAGTAAATGGGAGAACGCGGTGATCCGCGTTTATCAAGACTGGAGTGCGGAGGTGGCGAGAAGGAGGGCGAGCTTTAATCGGGCCAAGGCGGTGCTTCATAAAAAGAAGATAAAATTTGGAATGCTGCAACCGGCAAGACTGTGGGTCACATATCGATGGAGGCACCACTACTTTGAGACGGCGGATGAAGCGTGGACTTTTATTGTGGAAGAAAAACTGGAATGAGCGGGTTATTAAAAAGAACGTTTGAACAAAGTGGTGGGGCGAATGTGGGGGGCAAAGAGGGGGGTTAAAAAGGGGGGAAAGAGGAGTTTTATGTACTAATCCTGCGATGTGGTAACTTTTCTCTCTTCCACAGGTGGTGATGGGGGGAGGAGGGGAGGTGGAGGAGATGGGGCGTTGGCCATTGGGGGCGGGGCCAAGGGAGAAGCGCGGGCTTGGTTCCCGCGCTATGATAATCATGGCGGGAATAGAGAAGCAGGAAGGAGGGGGCGTCGCACGGTGCGAGCCGAGGTCACGGGGGAAAGCCGAGGTCGGCCAGAGCTTGCTGACTTCTGGGAGCAACATGGGGGGAGTAATTACGCTAGCGGGGGATCTAGCGGGGGGGGGTGGGAGGGGGGAATCACTGGGTTGCTGCTGCTGGGGAGAGGGGGGAGCTGAGCTGGTATGGGAGGGGATGGACGGGGGGGCACCGCCTGGGGGAGATACAGCTGCGTGGGAACCGGGTGAGGAGCTGGAAAAAGGGGATGGCTAATCGACAAGGGGGGGGGGGGTAGGAAGCCCCCCAACCCGGCTGATCACGTGGAACGTGAGAGGGCTGAACGGGCCGATAAAGAGCGCACGGGTACTCGCACACCTTAAGAAACTTAAGGCAGATGTGGTTATGTTACAGGAAACGCACCTGAAACTGATAGATCAGGTTAGGCTACGCAAAGGATGGGTGGGGCAGGTGTTCCATTCGGGGCTAGATGCGAAAAACAGGGGGGTGGCTATATTAGTGGGGAAGCGGGTAATGTTCGAGGCAAAGACTATAGTGGCGGATAACGGGGGCAGATACGTGATGGTGAGTGGCAAACTACAGGGGGAGACGGTGGTTTTGGTAAACGTATATGCCCCGAACTGGGATGATGCCAATTTTATGAGGCGGATGCTAGGACGCATTCCGGACCTAGAGATGGGAAAGCTGATAATGGGGGGAGATTTTAATACGGTGTTGGAACCAGGGCTGGATAGGTCGAAGTCCAGGACTGGAAGGAGGCCGGCAGCAGCCAAGGTACTTAAAGATTTTATGGAGCAGATGGGAGGTGTAGACCCGTGGAGATTTAGCAGACCTAGGAGTAAGGAGTTCTCGTTTTTCTCCTATGTCCATAAAGTCTACTCGCGAATAGACTTTTTTGTGCTGGGAAGGGCGTTGATCCCGAAGGTGAGGGGAACGGAGTATACGGCTATAGCCATTTTGGATCACGCTCTACACTGGGTAGACTTGGAGATAGGGGAGGAAACAGGAGGGCGCCCACCCTGGAGAATGGACATGGGACTAATGGCAGATGAGGGGGTGTGTCTAAGGGTGAGGGGGTGCATTGAAAAGTACTTGGAACTCAATGATAATGGGGAGGTCCAGGTGGGAGTGGTCTGGGAGGCGTTGAAGGCAGTGGTTAGAGGGGAGCTGATATCAATAAGGGCACATAAAGGGAAGCAGGAGAGTAAGGAACGGGAGCGGTTGCTGCAAGAACTTTTGAGGGTGGACAGACAATATGCGGAAGCACCGGAGGTGGGACTGTACAGGGAAAGGCAAAGGCTACATGTAGAATTTGACTTGCTGACTACGGGCACTGCAGAGGCACAATGGAGGAAGGCACAGGGTGTACAGTACGAATATGGGGAGAAGGCGAGCAGGTTGCCGGCACACCAATTGAGGAAAAGGGGAGCAGCGAGGGAAATAGGGGGAGTGAGGGGTGAGGAAGGAGAGATGGAGCAGGGAGCGGAGAGAGTGAATGGAGTGTTCAAGACATTGTATAAAAAATTATATGAAGCTCAACCCCCGGATGGGAGGGAGAGAATGATGGGCTTCTTGGATCAGCTGGAATTTCCCAAAGTGGAAGAGCAGGAAAGGGTGGGACTGGGAGCACAGATCGAGGTAGAAGAAGTGGTGAAAGGAATTAGGAGCATGCAGGCGGGAAAGGCCCCGGGACTGGATGGATTCCCAGTCGAATTCTATAGAAAATATGTGAACTTGCTCGCCCCGGTATTGACGAGGACCTTTAATGAGGCAAAGGAAAGGGGACAACTGCCCCCGACTATGTCTGAAGCAACGATATCGCTTCTCTTAAAGAAGGAAAAGGACCCGCTACAATGCGGGTCCTATAGACCTATTTCCCTCCTAAATGTAGATGCCAAGATCCTGGCCAAGGTAATGGCAATGAGAATAGAGGAATGTGTCCCGGGGAATGGTCCACGAGGACCAAACTGGGTTTGTGAAGGGGAGACAGCTGAACACGAATATACGGAGGCTGTTAGGGGTAATGATGATGCCCCCACCAGAGGGGGAAACGGAGATAGTAGTGGCGATGGATGCCGAGAAAGCATTTGATAGAGTGGAGTGGGATTATTTGTGGGAGGTGTTGAGGAGATTTGGTTTTGGAGAGGGGTATGTTAGATGGGTGCAGCTGTTGTATAGGGCCCCGATGGCGAGCGTGGTCACGAATGGACGGGGATCTGCATATTTTCGGCTCCATAGAGGGACAAGGCAGGGATGCCCTCTGTCCCCATTATTGTTTGCACTGGCGATTGAGCCCCTGGCGATAGCGTTGAGGGGTTCCAAGAAGTGGAGGGGCGTACTTAGAGGAGGAGAAGAGCACCGGGTATCTTTGTATGCGGACGATTTGCTACTATACGTGGCAGACCCGGCGGAGGGGATGCCAGAAATAATGCGGCTACTTGGGGAGTTTGGGGATTTTTCAGGGTATAAATTGAACATGGGGAAAAGTGAGTTGTTTGTGGTGCATCCAGGGGAGCAGAGTAGAGAAATAGAGGACCTACCGTTGAGGAAGGTAACAAGGGACTTTCGTTACCTGGGGATCCAGATAGCCAAGAATTGGGGCACATTGCATAGGTTAAATTTAACGCGGTTGGTGGAACAAATGGAGGAGGATTTCAAGAGATGGGATATGGTATCCCTGTCACTGGCAGGGAGGGTGCAGGCGGTTAAGATGGTGGTCCTCCCGAGATTCCTCTTTGTGTTTCAGTGCCTCCCGGTGGTGATCACGAAGGCTTTTTTTAAAAGGATTGAAAAGAGCATCATGGGTTTTGTGTGGGCCGGGAAGACCCCGAGAGTGAGGAAGGGATTCTTACAGCGTAGCAGGGATAGGGGGGGCTGGCACTACCGAGCCTAAGTGAGTATTATTGGGCCGCTAATATTTCAATGGTGAGTAAGTGGATGGGAGAGGAGGAGGGAGCGGCGTGGAAGAGATTAGAGAGGGCGTCCTGTAGGGGGACTAGCCTACAGGCTATGGTGACAGCCCCATTGCCGTTCTCACCGAGGAACTACACCACAAGCCCGGTGGTGGTGGCTACACTGAAGATTTGGGGACAGTGGAGACGGCATAGGGGAAAGACTGGAGCCTTGGGGGGGTCCCCGATAAGAAACAACCATAGGTTTGCCTCGGGGGGAATGGATGGGGGATATGGAATGTGGCAAAGAGCAGGAATAACGCAACTGAAAGATCTGTTTGTGGATGGGAAGTTCGCGAGTCTGGGAGCGCTGACCGAGAAATATGGGTTGCCCCAAGGGAATGCATTCAGGTATATGCAACTGAGGGCTTTTGCGAGGCAACAGGTGAGGGAATTCCCGCAGCTCCCGACACAAGAGGTGCAGGACAGAGTCATCTCAAAGACATGGGTGGGGGATGGTAAGGTGTCAGATATATATAGGGAAATGAGGGACGAAGGGGAGACGATGGTAGATGAACTAAAAGGGAAATGGGAAGAAGAGCTGGGGGAGGAGATCGAGGAGGGGCTGTGGGCAGATGCCCTAAGCAGGGTAAACTCGTCGTCCTCGTGTACCAGGCTAAGCCTGATTCAGTTTAAGGTATTACACAGGGCGCATATGACTGGAGCACGGCTCAGTAAATTTTTTGGGGTGGAGGATAGGTGTGCAAGGTGCTCGAGAAGCCCAGCGAATCATACCCATATGTTTTGGTCATGCCCGGCACTACAGGGGTTTTGGATGGGGGTGACAAAGGTGCTTTCAAAAGTAGTGGGGGTCCGGGTCGAACCAAGCTGGGGGTTGGCTATATTTGGGGTTGCACAAGAGCCGGGAGTGCAGGAGGCGAGAGAGGCCGATGTTTTGGCCTTTGTGTCCCTAGTAGCCCGGCGCAGGATATTGTTAATGTGGAAAGAAGCCAAGCCCCCGGGGGTGGAGACCTGGATAAATGACATGGCAGGGTTTATAAAGCTAGAGCGGATTAAGTTCGTTCTAAGGGGGTCGGCTCAAGGGTTCTCCAGGCGGTGGCAACCGTTCATCGAATACCTCGCAGAAAGATAGATGGAATGGGAAAAAGAAGGCAGCAGCAGCAGCCCAGGATCGGGGGGGGGGGGGGGGGGGGGGGGGAGGAGGAACCAGAAGGACTCTCAGGGTTGTTAATATATACTGTATAACATGTATAGGTCGTTGCGACAGATAATTATATATTGGAATGTTAAATTATATTTTTGGACAGTGTTACTTGTGATAAGGCAGTTGCCAATTAGGGTTAGTTTTCAATTTTGTTATTTATTATTTATTCATTTTCTGTTTATAAAATAGGTCATTGTTATTTGTGTTGTTATAATATTGTGTAAAGGATGCACAATGTACTGTGTTGGTTGACCAAAAATTTTCAATAAAATATTTATTTTTTAAAAAAATGGTGGTCCTCCCAAGGTTTCTTTTCGTGTTCCAGTGCCTTCCAATCGTGATCACCAAGGCCTTTTTTAAGAGGGTAGGCAGGAGCATTATGAGTTTTGTGTGGGTGAGCAAGACCCCGAGGGTAAGGAGGGGGTTCCTGGAGCGTAGCAGGGATAGAGGAGGGTCGGTGTTGCCGAATTTGGGTGGCTACTACTGGGCAGCCAACGTGGCAATGATCCGTAAGTGGGTGATGGAGGGAGAGGGGGTGGCGCGGAAGAGGTTGGAGATGGCGTCCTGCAAAGGAACGAGCCTGGGGGCGCTGGTGACGGCACCGCTGCCGCTCTCGTCGACAAGGTACACCACGAGTCCGGTGGTGGCGGCAACGCTAAAGATCTGGGGGCAGTGGAGACGACACAGGGGAGCGCTGGGTGCCTCGCTGTGGTCCCTGATTAGTGTTAACCATCGGTTTGTCCCAGGAAGGATGGACGGGGGGTTTCAGAGCTGGCATCGAGCAGGGATTAGAAGAATGGGGGACCTGTTCGTCGATGGGATGTTTGCGAGCTTAGGGGCCCTGGAGGAGAAATTTGGTCTACCCCCGGGAAACACGTTCAAGTACATGCAAGTGAGGGCGTTTTGAGGCGGCAGGTTAGGGAATTCCCGCTGCTCCCGGCACAGGGGATTCAAGACAGGGTGATTGCGGGCGTATGTGTCGGAGAGGGCAAGGTGTCGGCGATATATCAGGAGATGAAAGAGGAGGGGGAGGCTTTGGTAGAGGAGCTGAAAGGTAAATGGGAAGAGGAGCTGGGGGAGGTGATTGAGGAGGGGCTGTGGGCTGATGCCCTAAGTAGGGTTAATTCCTCTTCCTCGTGTGTCAGGCTTAGACTGATACAGTTTAAGGTAGTGCACAGAGCGCATATGACGGGGGCGAGGCTGAGTAGGTTCTTTGGAGTGGAGGACAGATGTGGGAGGTGCTCAGGAAGTCCGGCGAACCATGTCCATATGTTTTGGTCATGCCCGGCACTGGAGGGGTTCTGGAGGGGAGTTGCGGGAATAGTATCTAAGGTGGTGAAAGTCCGGGTCAAGCCAAGGTGGGGGCTAGCACTATTTGGAGTAGTGGACGAGCCGGGAGTGCAGGAGGCGAAAGAGGCCGGCATTCTGGCCTTTGCGTCCCTAGTAGCCCGGCAAAGGATCTTGTTAATGTGGAAAGAGACGAAGCCCCCCAGCGTGGAGGCCTGGATAAATGATATGGCAGGGTTTATTAAGTTGGAGAGGATAAAGTTTGCCTTGAGAGGGTCTGCCCAGGGGTTCCACAGGTGGTGGCAACCGTTCCTAGACTATCTCGCGGAGCGTTAGATGAAGGTCAGACAGCAGCAACAGCAACCCAGGGGGGGAGAGAGGGGGGGGGGGGGTGGGGGAAGGGGGGAAGGGGGGGATATCTTTTGTGGGGGGGGAAGGGAGGGAGGGGGAAGGTTTTTTTTTCTGGGGGGCATTTGAGCAAGAAAATACATGAACGATCGGAAAACTGACACGTAGGGGAGGAATCCAATGTACAAAGTTCTGTATCATATTGATTTGCCATGTTCATGTCCGACTATGCGTGCATTCTTTCTTTGTTGTCACAGGGGGGGGGGGTTTGTTTGTATGGTTGAAAATTTTGTTTAAAAACTTTTAATAAACATATTATTTAATAAATAGTTCTCAACAGAGTTGGCCCCCCACCTTTTGAATATGTTTAATGAGGCGGTGGACAGGGGGGTGCTGCCGGCTATGCTGACGCAGGTGTCTATTTCGCTGAATCCAAAAAAGGACAAGGACCCGATGGATTGTGGGTCTTTTGGACCCATCTCGCTGTTGAACATGGACGTGAAAGTGTTGGCCAAGCTGTTGGTGAGGGGTGTGTACCGGATGTGGTTTCAGAGGATCAGACGGGGTAATATTAGGAGGCTATTGAATGTGATCATGACCCCTTTGGTGGGGTGAGTGCCTGAGGTGATCGTTTCTATGGGAGTGGAGGAGGCCTTTGACCGGGTGGAATGGTGATACTTGTTCAAGGTCCTTGGGAGGTTTGGTTTGGCCTGAAGTTCATGGCTTGGGTACGACTAATGTACACATCCCCTATGGTGAGTGTGAGAACGAACGAGACAAATTCGGCTGTATAGGGGGACAAGGCAGGGATGCCCGTTGTCACCATTTCTATTTGAATTGGCGATGGTGCCCTTAGCAATTGTGCTCTGAGCTTCGAATGAGTGGCAGGGAATTGTGAGGGGAGCTAAAGAGCATAGCGTGTCTCTACATGCCGATGATTTGTTTTTGTATGTAGTGAATCCATTTGAAAATATGGTGAAAGTACAGACTTGTTCGGCAAATTTGGGGCCTTTTCCGGGTATAAATTGAAAGTTGGGAAAAGTGAGATCTTCCCGATGAACGCTCTGGGGCAGAGTGTGAACTTGGGGACCCTGCCATTTTAGGTGGCTAGGGTTGGATTTCAGTATCCAGGGAATAAGGTGGCACATGACTGGGCTACCATACGTAAGTGAAACTTGGGTCTGATAGAGGGAGTTAGGGGGGATTTTAAGAGATGGGACACCCTGCATTTGACATTGGCGAGGAGGGTACATGTGGTAAAGGTTCTGTTGCCAAGATTCTTGTTTATTTTTCAATCCCTCTCAATTTTCCTACCCAAGGCCTTTTTCTGAAGAGTTGAACAAATTGATCTCAGAGTTTGTTTGGGCAGGCAAGACACCGAGAGTGAGTAGGGCCCTATTGCAAAGTAGGAGGCGGGAGGGTGGCTGATGCACCCAAACCTTTTTTTAAAAATCTTTTTATTGCCATTTTCAATACTATGTACATTAACGTTCGTGTTTATTTATTGTACAGTGTAACGCAAAAAGGCTTTTATCTTACTTTACTTTATTTACAGATTGCTGCCGTTTAGTTTGGCGCGTCCTTCCCTCCTCACATGCATCCCTCAAGCCACCCCCACCCCCGTTCCCTAACTCCTCCCCGGCTCCCCCTCCCACCGCTCCTTGATATCCTCCTTGGTCGATACGGGGGTTTCCCCTTTTTTTTGGTGGAGGAGTGGGGCGTTGGTGGGGAATTGGGGGCAGGTTAACCCCCGTGTCCCTCGTTGCCCGTCTCGGACTCTCTGCACCCCCCTCCCCCTCCCCCTGGGTTGTGCGTCCCTGGCTTTGCTCCTTGTCTTTTTTTTTTCCCTCCCTACTCCTTCTAGTTCTCCCTCTATTGGTTATTGCTGGCCTCAAACAGGTTTTGGAACAGACCGACAAATTGCCCACATGCAGTGAGGAAGCCTTCCTCCGACCCTCGGATGGTATATTTTATCTTCTCCAGGAGGAGAAATTCCGAAAGGTCAGCTAGCCAGTCTATAGCTGTGGGTGGTGCTGCTGATTGTCAGCCGAGCAGGATTCTCCAGCGTGCGATTAGGGAAGCGAAAGCTAGGGCATCGGCCCTCTTCCCCATGTGTAACTCTGGCTGCTCTGATACACGAAGCTTGCCAAATTTGTGCATGGCTTCACTCTCACTACCACAATCTTGGACATTGCCTCGGAGAACGCTGTCCAGAACCCGGCAAGTTTGGGGCAGGCCCAGAACATGTGGGTGTGGTTGGCCGGGCCCCTCTGGCACCGCTCACATTTATCCTCCACCTCCGGGAAGAACCTTCTCATTTGGGTTCTGGTCAGGAGCGCTCTGTGCACCACTTTGAACTGCATGAGGTTGAGCCTTGTGCAGGCGGAGGGGGATTTGGCCCTGCTCAGTGCTTCGCACCAGAGTCCCCCACACCACTTCTGTCCCCAGTTCGTCCTCCCATTTCTGTCTGGTCTCATCCAGTGGTGTTTGGCCTCTGTCCAGTAGCTGTCCGTATATTTTCCTACAAAGTCCCCCATCCTTACTGTCCGCGGTCAACAGGTCCTCTAATAGTGGTCTCCGGGGCCCAGGTGTACTCTACTGTCTCTTTACAGAGGAAATGTTTTATTTGTAAGTGTCTCATTTCCTGTCCTGTCGGCAAATCATATTCCTCCGTCAGTTCGTTCAATGTCGCTAGTCTGTGCTCTACGTTGAACTCCCTAACTGTCAGTGTTCCTCCGTCCTGTCTCCATTTTTTAAACGTTGCGGCCAGCACGGCTAGCGGGAATCTGTGGTTACCGCAGATGTGGGGGACATCCCGGTTAGCCAGAAATGTTGTCTTATCTGGCCCCACATTTTCAGTGTGGCTATTACCACTGGGCTCGATGTGTATTTCGCCGAGGGAGATGGGAGTGCTGCTGTGGCCAGGGCCAGGAGAGTCGTTCCCTTGCAAGAGGCCTCCTCCATCTGTACCAATCTGAGTTGGGCTTGTGCACCCATCCCCTCCTTCTTTCCGCTGTTGCTGCCCAGTGGTTGTATTGCCAGGCCTCCCTTCATTTTCCTCCTATGCAGTGTTGATTGGGGACTCTTGGATTCTTGCCCCCCACGCACACACACACATGTGGCACCATTGATAACACACGAGGCGAGACATAGAGAACTCAATCGAGGCTTTATTGAGCAGACTTGTTCCCCAGCAGCTCAGTTACAGAATGCGGCTGCTGGGAGAAACTGGGTTCTTATACCCCGCCTTTCTGGGTGGAGCCCAGTAGGCAGCAGATCCAATCAGGACCCAGTATGTGTCCACCAATAGCCCCTCGGCATCATGGTGTACGGTATTACCCCTAATACATACCACCACATTCACCCCTTGTTAAAAAAAAAGCCGGCGGGGTGATGGATGGTATGGTGGTAGGGGTTTACAGGGTCGGTATGGTGCCTTAACCATTAACTATGTACAGCAATGCCGCTTTTACTGGGCCACTGAATTATTTACATCTTAAACCGATTCGATGAGCTGAGAGGGTGTCCTGGTCGCCCTTTCCGATCATCTCAGCCCGGGTGGTGGTGGTGGTGCTGGCTCGGGTCCAGTCGACTCTGGGGGCATCGCACTGTCCATTCCTGTTTCCTTACTCCTGGGCGGGCCTGGGAGGAGGACCGATCCCCCCGGGAAGGGGGTGGCTGCCGGGTGCACCGGCGGGAGTGAGGGGGTGGTGATTGGTGTTGGGGGGGTGTGGTAGCTCCAGCGGGTGCCAGGTCCCGCAGAGAGACCGTGTCCTGTCGGCCATATGGGTACGCCACGTAGGCATACTGCGGGTTTGCGTGGAGGAGATGTACCTTTTCCAACAGCGGGTCTGATTTGTGCGCCCGCACATGTTTCCGGAGCAGGATGGGTCCCGGGGCTGCCAGCCAGGTCGGAAGTGACGCTCCAGAGGCGGACTTCCTAGGGAAGACGAGGCGCTCGTGAGGCGTTTGGTTAGTGGTGGTGCACAGCAGGGACCGGATAGAGTGAAGGGCATCCGGGAGGACTTCCTGTCAGCGGGAAGTTGGGAGACTCCTAGACCGTAGGGCCAATAGGACGGTCTTCCAGACCGTTCCGTTCTCCCTCTCTACCTGCCCGTTCCACCGGGGGTTGTAGCTGGTTGTCCTGCTCGAGGCTATGCCCTTGCTGAGCAGGAATTGACGCAGTTCGTCACTCATGAAGGAGGACCCCCTATCGCTATGGATGTAGGCGGGGAAACCGAACAGGGTAAAGATGGTGCAGAGGGCTTTAATGACCGTGGCCGCGGTCATGTCGGGGCAGGGGATGGCGAAGGGGAAACGGGAGTATTCGTCAACGACGTTAAGAAAGTACGTGTTGCGATCGGTGGAGGGAAGGGGGCCTTTGAAATCCAAACTGAGGCGTTCAAAGGGACGGGAAGCCTTTATCAGGTGCGCTCTATCTGGCCTGAAAAAGTGCGGTTTGCATTCTGCACACATTTGGCAGTTCCTGGTAACTGTTCGGACCTCCTCGACGGAGTACGGGAGGTTGCGGGACTTTATGAAGTGGTAGAAATTAGTGACCCCCAGGTGGCAGAGGTCCTCGTGGACGGCTTGGAGACGGCCCACTTGTGCGTTGGCACATGTGCCGCGAGATAGGGCATCGGACGGCTTGTTCAGCTTTCCAAGATCTTGACGGTACAATATCTCATAATTGTAGGTGGAGAGTTCGATCCTCCACCGCAGGATCTTGTCGTTTTTTATCTTGCCCCGCTGTGCATTATCGAACATGAAGGCTACCGACCGTTGGTCAGTGAGGAGAGTGAATCTCCTACCGGCCCGGTAATGCCTCCAATGTTGCACCGCTTCCATTATGGCTTGGGCCTCCTTTTCTACTGAGGAGTGGCGAATTTCTGAAGCGTGGATGGGTCCAGGAGAAAAGGCCACAGGTCTGTCCGCTTGGTTGAGGGTGGCCGCCAGAGCTACGTCGGATGCGTCGCTCTCGACTTGGAAGGGGAGGGACTCGTTGATGGCGCGCATCGTGGCCTTTGCGATATCCGCTTTGATGCGGCTGGAGGCCTGGCGGGCCTCTGTCGATGGGAAAAGTAGTGGACTGGATTAGTGGGCGGGCCTTGTCTGCGTATTGGGGAACCCACTGGGCGTAATAAGAAAAGAAGCCCAGGCAGCGTTTCAGGGCTTTGGCACAGTGGGGGAAAGGGAACTCCATGAGGGGGCGCATGAGTTCAGGGTCGGGGCCTATCACTCCATTACGCACTACGTAGCCCAAGATGGCTAGACGGTCGGTGCTAAACACGCATTTTTCCTCGTTGTAGGTGAGGTTGAGGGCGTTAGCAGTCTGGAGGAATTTTCGGAGGTTGGCGTCGTGGTCCTGCTGGTCGTGGCCGCAGATGGTGACGTTGTCGAGGTACGGGAACGTGGCCCGTAAACCGTGCTGGTCAACCATTCGGTCCATCTCCCGTTGGAAGACCGAGACTCCATTCGTGATGCCGAATGGAACCCTTAATAAGTGGTATAGCCGCCCGTCTGCTTCGAAGGCAGTGTACTTGCGGTCACCGGGGCGAATGGGGAGCTGGTGGTAGGCGGACTTAAGGTCCACGGTGGAGAAGACTTTGTACTGTGCAATCCAATTGACCATGTCGGATATGCGGGGAAGAGGGTACGCATCTAGCTGCGTGTACCTGTTGATGGTCTGACTGTAGTCTACGACCATCCTCTGCTTCTCCCCGATCTTCACAACTACCACCTGGGCTCTCCAGGGACTATTGCTGGCCTGGATTATGCCTTCCTTCAGCAACCGCTGGACTTTGGACCGGATAAACGTCCGGTCCTGGGTGCTGTATCGTCTGCTCCTAGTGGCGACGGGCTTGCAATCCGGGGTGAGGTTCGCAAACAAGAAAGGCGGTTCAACCTTGAGGGTCGCGAGGCCGCAGATAGTCAGTGGGGGTATAGGGCCGCCAAATTTGAATGTTAAGCTCTGGAGGTTGCATTGGAAATCCAACCCCAGGAGGGTGGGAGCGCAGAGGTGGGGGAGGACATACTGCTGGTAATTTTTGAACTCTCTCCCCTGCACCGTTAGGTTTGCGATGCAGAACCCTTTGATTGCAACGGAGTGGGACCCCGCCGCCAGGAAAAAAATTTGGGTGCTTGGCGAATTACAAGGGAACAGCGTCTTACCTTGTCCAGATGAATAAAACTCTCCGTGCTCCCCGAGTCGATCAAACACGGCGTCTCGTGCCCGTTCACCAGCACCTTCGTCGTTGCTGTCTGGAGCGTCCGGGGCCGCGCTGGTCCAGGGTCACCGATGCCATACGTGGTTGCTGCATCTGGTCATTGTCTTCAGGCAACGTGGAGCCGTCCACGCTGGGGTCCTTGCCTGTCAGCCAAGATGGCAGCGTCCATGGGTCGCACGCGGTCCGGGGTGGACAAAATGGCCGCTCCCATGGATCGCACGCGGCCCACGGGTAACAAGATGGCGGCACCCATACCCCCCCTCGTGGCATCCGGGGTCCAAAATGGCGGCACCCGTTGGCCGCACATGGGTCGCTGGGGGGGGTGAGTCCGTGGTCCCGTTTCTTCCCCGGAGATAGCGGCGACCCCCCGGGACTGGCACACCGCTGCGTAGTGCCCCTTTTTGCCGCAGCTTTTACAGGTGGCCGAGCGGGCCGGGCAGCGCTGGCGGGGGTGTTTCGGCTGCCCGCAAAAATAGCAGCAGGGCCCCCCCGGGTGGTCTGGGATTCTGGCCGCGCACGCTTGTGGGGGGGGTGGGGGGTGCCGGAGGTCAATTGTGGCGGGGGTCCACGGAGCCCAAGGGGCTGTAGCGCGGTCGGGGACGTAGGCGCGGGCGTTTTGGGAGGCCACGTCGAGGGAGGCCGCAAGGGCCCGTGCCTCTGTGAGTCCGAGAGAGTCTTTTTCTAAAAGTTTCCGGCAAATGTGCGATGATGCCAAACCTGCTACATACGCGTCTCTGATCAGGAGCTCCGTGTGCTCATTCGCCGTTACAGCTGGGCAGTTGCAGTTTCTTCCCAGGATCAGTAGAGCATTGTAGAATTTGTCTAGTGATTCCCCGGGGATTTGTCGTCTCGTCGCGAGCTGATGGCGTGCATAGACCTGGATGACGGGCCAAATGTAGGTCTCTTTCAGCAAGGTGATCACCGCTGGGAAATCTTCCGCGTCCTCGATGAGCGAGTAGATTTCGGGACTCACCCTGGAATGTAGGACCTGCATCTTCTGGTCTTCTGTTGGTCTGCCGGGGGCTGTTCGGCGGTATCCCTCAAAGCATGCCAGCCAGTGCTTAAACGCCGATGCTGAGTTAGCTGCTTGGGGGCCGATTCGCAGGCACTCCGGGGCGATCCGGAGCTCCATATTCCTTTTTAAGTCTGCTCAATAAATTGTGGCACCATCGATAACACACGAGGCGAGACGTAGAGAACTCAATTGAGGCTTTATTGAGCAGACTTGTTCCCCAGCAGCTCAGTTACAGAATGCGGCTGCTGGGAGAAACTGGGTTCTTATACCCCGCCTTTCTGGGTGGAGCCCAGTAGGCGGCAGATCCAATCAGGACCCAGTATGTGTCCACCAATAGCCCCTCGGCATCATGGTGTACCGTATTACCCCTAATACATACCACCACACCACATACACACACACACACATACACAAATGCCATAATTAAGTTATCTAGATTCTGGAAGAAGGCCTTGGGGATGAAGAACGGTATGGACCTAAACAAGAAGAGGAACCTCGGCAGCAAGTTCATTTTAATCGTCCGCACTCTCCCCGCCAGGGAGAGTTGGAGTGTGTCCCACCTCTGTAGATACTTTTTGACTTCCTCCACCAGCCTGGGTAGGTTCCATTTGTGGATCTGTGTCCAGTCTCTGGCTATTTGGATCCCCAGGTATCGGAATCTGTTTTGGGCTATTTTGAACGGGATTCCCTCTAGCTCTGCCTCTCCCCCGTTTGGGCTCACTGAGATGCCTCGCTTTTGCCCAGGTTGAGTTTGTAACCTGAGAAGGTTCCGAACTCTTTTAGGATCCGCATGATTGCTTTTAGTCGTTCCTGTGGTTTTGAGACGTACAGGAGTAGATCATCCGCATAGAGCAAAACTCTGTGCTCTCTGTCTCCTCTTTGGATGCCTTTCCAGTTTTTCACACCCCATAGGACTATCGCCAGGAGCTTGATTGCTAATGCAAACAGGAGCGGGGACAGTGGGCATCCCTGCCTTGTGCCTCTTTGTAGCTGGAAGTATTCAGAGCTGGTGGTGTTGGTTCGAATATACTTTGTGCACTTGTGAAAAAAATGAGAATTCTTTTTCTCCCGGGTGCAGGTCCACCGCCCCCATCTGCTCCATAAATGCTCCCAGTTCTTTAGCCACGCCTGTCTTTTTTCCCGTTCTGGGGTTTGATCAGTCGTTCATAGGGTCCTGTACGCAGTTAAAGTCGTCCCCTATAATCAGTCGGTGCGTCAATGTCAGGGATTTCCACCATGCTCTTTTTTATAAAGTCTGTGTCATCCCAGTTGGGAGCGTACACATTTACTAGTTGTAGCACAATCAATCACTCACGAGACGAGATGAGAAGGAGTCAATCGGTGGCTTTATTACGCAGACTTGTTCCCCGCAGCACAGTTACAGAATGCGGCTGCTGGGAGAACCCAGGCTCTTATACTCCGCCTTACTGGGTGGAGCCAGTAGACGGCTGATCCAATCGGGACCCGGCATCTATCCACCAATAGCCTCTCGGCATCACAGGGTACCGTAATACCCCTAATGCATACCACCACACTAGTACCACCGGTGCCCCTTCCAGGACACCGCTGACCATGATGTACCGTCCCCCTGAGTCCATAACTGTCCTAGTCTCAGTACATTTCGTCCTCTTGCTGATCACTATGGCCACTCCCCTAGCCCTCGTCCCGTAGCATGAATGGTACGTCTGTCCAACCCAGCCCTTCCTTACCAGTAATCTGTCCTTCGCCCTCAGGTGTGTCTCCTGCAGGTAGGCTATGTCCGCCTTCAGGCTTCTCAGGTGGACGAAGACTCTGGATCTTTTCACTGGGCCGTTAAATCCCCTTACGTTCCAGGTGACTATCCTGGTGAGGGGTTTATGACCCCCCGTGTCCTGCGGGATCAACCATACTTAACTGGTGGATTCACCCCTGTACTACGGGGTTTCCTTTTTTTAGGGGCCGTCCAAAATGGCCGCAGTCACTGCTCTCCCCCTAAGGTCCGGCCCCTGCACGCCGGGGTCTCCCTTTGTTCAGGGACCCTCCAAAATGGCTGCTTGTGGCACCATCTTGATTCCTCGGCCTGCTCCATGCCTGCTGAGGCCTGTGTCTGTCTTGCTGCAAACCCTTTCCTATCCTTCTGCCCTTTTTCTGTTCTGAGTTCCCTCCCCGTTCCCCCCTTCCCCTCCCTAATTCCCTCCTCCCTTTCCTCCCCCCTATATTCGCCCCTATCCACCAATAGCCTCTCGGCATCACAGAGTACCGTAATACCCCTAATGCATACCACCACATTCACCCCTTGTTAAAAAAGAACCCAGCGGGGGTAGTGGGCAGTATGGTGGTAGAAGTTTACAGAGTTAGTACCTGGGTTGCCACTAACACAGCGGCTATGCTCCGATATCAAACTACTAGCACTATTTACAATGCCGCTTTTACTGGGCAATTAAATTATTTACAGAGGCATTTCTTTCTTTGTTATAAAGATTCGATGAGCCGAATGGATGCCCTGGTTATCCTCCCCGATCGTCTCAGCCCCGGTGGCGATGCAGGCACTGGCTCGGGCACCGTCGTCTCTGGGAGCATAGCGATGTCTCTTCCTGCTTCACTACCCTAGGCGGGGCCGGGGGAAGGACCGATCCACCCGGGAAGGGGGCGGCTGTGGGGTGCGCCGATGGGAGGGAGGGGTTGATCGACGTTGGGGGGATGTGTGGAGTTCCAGCGGGCGCCAGGTCCCACAGAGAGACCGTGTCCTGTCAGCCATCGGGGTATGCCACGTAGGCGCATTGAGGGTTCGCGTGGAGGAGATGAACCCTCTCGACCAACAGGTCCGATTTGTGCACCCGCACAAGATGGGTCCCAGGGCTGCCAGCCAGGTCGGGAGTGACGTTCCGGAGGAGGACTTCCTAGGGAAGACAAGGAGGCAGTCATGAGGTGTTTGATTTGTTGTGGTACAAAGCAGCGACCGGATGGAGTGGAGGGCGTCCGGCAGGACTTCCTGCCAGCGGGAGACTGGGAGATTTCTGGACCGTAGGACTAGCAGGACGGTCTTCCAGACCGTTCCATTCTCCCTCTCTGCCTGTCTATTACCTGTCTGTTAACCCGGGGGTTGTAACTGGTCGTCCTGCTCGAGGCAATGCCTTTGCTGAGCAGGAATTAACATAGTTCGTCGCTCATGAAGGAGGACCCCCTATCTCTATGTATGTAGGCGGGGAAACCGAACAGTGTAAGGATGGTGCAGAGGGCTTTAATGACCGTGGCCGTGGTCATGTCGAGGCAGGGGATGGCGAATGGGAAACGGGAGTACTCGTCAACCACTTTCAGGAAGTACATGCTGCAGTCGGTGGGGGGGAGGGGGCCTTTGAAGTCCAGACTGAGGCGCTCAAAGGGACGGGAAGCCTTTATCAGGTGCGCTTTATCTGGCCTGTACAAGTGCGGTTTGTACTCTGCGCAGATTTGGCAGTTCCTGGTGGCTGTTCTGACCTCCTCGATGGAGTAGGGCAGGTTGCGGGTCTTCATGAAGTGATAGAACCGAGTGACCCCCGGGTGGCAGAGGTCCTCGTGGAGGGCTCGGAGGCGGTCCACTTGTGCATTGGCACATGTGCCGTGGGACAGGGCATCGGAAAGCTCGCTCAGCTTTCCGGGACGATACAAGATCTCATAGTTATAGGTGGAGAGTTCGATACTCCACCGCAAGATCTTGTTCTTGATCTTGCCCCGCTGTGCATTATTGAACATGAAGGCAATCGACCGTTGGTCAGTGAGGAGAGTGAATCTCCTGCCGGCCAGGTAATGCCTCCAATGTCGCACAGCTTCTACTATGGCCTGGGCCTCCTTTTCCACTGAGAAGTGGCAGATTTCTGAGGTGTGGAGGGTGCGTGAGAAAAAGGCCTCGGGTCTGCCCGCTTGGTTGAGGGTGGCCGCCAGAGCTACGTCGGACACGTCGCTCTCGACTTGGAAGGGGAGGGCCTCGTCGATCGCGTGCATCGTGGCCTTTGCGATATCTGCTTTGATGTGGCTGAAGGCCTAGCGGGCCTCTGTCGACAGGGGAAAGACAGTGGATTGAATTAGCGGACGGACCTTGTCTGCGTAGTTGGGGACCCACTGGGCGTAATGAGAGAAAATGCCCAGGCAGCGTTTCAGGGCCGTGGAGCAGTGAGGGAGGGGAAACTCCATGAGGGGGCGCATGCGTTCAGGGTCTGGGCCTATAACTCGATTTCGCACTACGTAGTCGAGGATGGCTAGACGGTCGGTGCTAAACACACATTTCTCCCTGTTGTATGTGAGATTCAGGGCGTTTGCGGAGGTTGGCATCGTGGTCCTGCTGATCGTGGCCGCAGATGGTGACATTATCGAGGTACGGAAACGTGGCCCGCAAACCGTACCGGTCAACCATTCGGTCCATCTCCCATTGGAAGACCGAGACTCCATTAGTGATGCCGAATGGAACCCTGAAAAAGTGGTAGAGCCGCCCATCTGCTTCAAAAGCAGTGTATTTGCGGTCGCTTGGGTGGATGGGGAGCTGGTGATAGGCGGACTTAAGGTCCACCGTAGAAAATACCTTGTACTGTGCAATCCAATTGACCATGTCGGATATGCGGGGGAGAGGGTACGCATCCAGCTGAGTGTACCAATTAATGGATTGACTATAGTCTATGACCATCCTCTGCTTCTCCCTGGTCTTTACAACTACCACCTGAGCTCTCCAGCGACTATTGCTGGCCTGGATTATGCCTGCCCTCAGCAGCCGCTGGACTTCTGACCGGATAAAGGTTCGGTCCTGGGCGCTGTACCGTCTGCTCCTAGTGGCGACGGGTTTGCAATCCGGGGTGAGGTTCGCAAACGGGGAATGCGGGTCGACCTTGCGGGTCGAGAGGCCGCAGATAGTGAGTGGGGGTATAGGGCCGCCGAATTGAAACGTTAAACTCTGGAGGTTGTACTGAAAATCCAACCCCAGGAGTGTGGCAACGCAGGGGTGGGGAGGACGTAAAGCCGGTAGTTCTTGAACTCCCTCCCCTTCACCGTGAGGTTCGCGATGCAGAACCCTTTGATCTCTACAGAATGGGATCCTGCTGCCAGGAAAATCTTTTGATTACTCGGGTGGATCGGAAGGGAACAGCATCTTACCGTATCGGGATGTATAAAGCTCTCGGTGCTCCCAGAGTCGATCAGGCAGGGCGTCTCGTACCCGTTTATGAGTATCGTCGTTGTTGCCGTTTGGAGCGTTCGGGACCGCGACTGGTCCAGGGTCACCGAAGCCAGTCGCTGTTGCTGCATCGGGGCGTTTTCCTCAGGCCCAGTGGGGCCGTCCATCCCGGGGTCCTTAGCCGTCAGCCAAGGTGGCGGCATCCACGGTTCGCACACGGTTGGGGGTGGACAAGATGGCGCCGCCCAGTGATCGCACGTGGCCGGATGAGGACAAAATGGCGGCTCCCATCCCTCCCGCATGGAGTCCGGGACACAAGATGGCGGCACCCGTTGGCTGCACATGGATCGTTGGGGGGGGTTGAGGTTGGGGTCATGGTTCTCCCCCGGAGATTACGGCAACCCCCCGAGCCTGGCACACTGCTGAAAAGTGCCTCTTTTTGCCGCACCCTTTACAGAGGGCAGAGCGGGCTGGGCAGCGCAGTCGGGGGCCCCCCGGGTACTCTGGCGCTCTGGCAGCACAGGCCTGTGGGGGGTGCCGGGGGTTCGGAGAGTGTAGATTTCCGTGCCGGGGGTTCGGAGAGTGTAGATTTCCGGGCTCACCCTGGAATGCAGGACCTGCATTTTCTGGTCTTCTGTAGGTACGCAGGTGGCCGTTCGGAGGTATCCTTCAAAACACGCTAACCAGTGTTTAAAAGTGGCCGCTGAGTTTGCCGCGTGGGGGCTGATTCGCAGACACTCCGGAGTGATTCGGAGCTCCATGTTCTTTAAAGTTTGCGTAATAAATTGTAGCACAATCAATCACTCACGAGACAAGATGCGAAGGAGTCAATCGATGGCTTTATTACGCAGACTTGTTCCCCAGCAGCACAGTTACAGAATGCGGCTGCTGGGAGAACCCGGGCTCTTATACTCCACCTTACTGGGTGGAGCCAGTAGACGGCTGATCCAATCGGGACCCGGCATCTATCCACCAATAGCCTCTCGGCATCACAGGGTACCGTAATACCCCTAATGCATACCACCACACTAGTACCACCGGTGCCCCTTCCAGGACACCGCTGACCATGATGTACCGTCCCCCTGAGTCCATAACTGTCCTAATCTCAGTACATTTCGTCCTCTTGCTGATCACTATGGCCACTCCCCTAGCCCTCGTCCCGTAGCATGAATGGTACGTCTGTCCAACCCAGCCCTTCCTTACCAGTAATCTGTCCTTCTCCCTCAGGTGTGTCTCCTGCAGGTAGACTATGTCCGCCTTCAGGCTTCTCAGGTGGACGAAAACTCTGGATCTTTTCACTGGGCCATTAAATCCCCTTACGTTCCAGGTGACTATCCTGGTAGGGAGTTTATGACCCCCGTGTCCTGCGGGATCAACCATACTTAACTGGTGGATTCACCCCTGTACTACGGGGTTTCCTTTTGTTAGGGGCCGTCCAAAATGGCCGCAGTCGCTGCTCTCCCCCTATGGTCGGGCCCCTGCACTCCGGGATTTCCCTTTGTTCAGGGACCCTCCAAAATGGCTGCTTGTGGCACCATCTTGATTCCTCGGCCTGCTCCATGCCTGCTGAGGCCTGTGTCTGTCTTGCTGCAAACCCTTTCCTATCCTTCTGCCCTTTTTCTGTTCTGAGTTCCCTCCCCCGTTCCCCCCTTCCCCTCCCTAATTCCCTCCTCCCTTTCCTCCCCCCTATATTCGCCCCCCTTTCTGCCCTGCAGCCCCTTTCCCCTCTTGGCCAGACGCTGCCCGTCTCCTTTCTCTTTCTCGCTCCCTCACCTGTCTCTCCTATCCTCGCTTCCCTCTCTTCGTCTTTCTACCTTGGTCCAAGAACAAGGCAGCACAGTCCCGCGCAACACAGAGTCCATACAACAGATCTTAGTTTCGGCCTCCACGTTCCGTCTTTTGCTCCGCTGCCCTCACAGATGCTGCTTCTGTTACCTCTCTAGACTGCTGGTTTTCACAAACTCCTCGGCCTCCGCCGGAGTGCTGAAGTAATGTTCTTTTCCTTTGTATGTTACCCAGAGTCTGGCCGGGAACAGCATGCTGAATCTCACCCCAACTTGTGAAACGAAATGAAATGAAAATCGCTTATTGTCACAAGTAGGCTTCAAATGAAGTTACTGTGAAAAGCCCCAAGTCGCCACATTCCGGCGCCTGTTCGGGGAGGCTGGTACGGGAATTGAACCTTGCTGCTGGCCTGCCTTGGTCTGCTTTAAAAGCCAGCTCTTTAGCCCTGTGCTAAACCAGTTACTCGTAGAGCGTCGATTTCGCCTTATTAAGTTCGGCCCTTTTTTTCGCGAGGTCTGCTCCAATGTCCGAATACACCCTTATTCTGTGTCCTTCCCACCAGCACGACTTTGTCTGTCGGGCCCACCTCAGGATCTTTTCCCGGTCCTGGTACCAGTGCAGCTTCGCGATGATTGCTCTCGGCTGCTCCCCAGTCTTGGGTTTTGGCCGGAGCGACCTGTGTGTCCTGTTGAGTTCTGAGGGGTTTGGGAAGCTGTCCCTCCCGACTAGGTTGCCCAGCATGTGGGCGATGTAGGCCGTTGGGTCCCTTCCCTCCACCCCCTCTGGCAGACCCACAATACGGACGTTCTGTCGCCTGGGCCGGTTTTCTTGGTTCTCTACCTTTCCCCTCAGGTTAGTGTCCAAAAAGGTTGGGTAGGGTTACTGGGTTACAGGGATAGGGTGGAGGTGTGGGCTTGGGTGGGGTGCTCTTTCCAAGGGCCGGTGCAGACTTGATGGGCCGAATGGCCTCCTTCTGCAATGTAAATTCAATGATTCTGTGATATTTATGGGTGGTTGGGAGAGAAGGTGTCAGCCCTAGTGGAAGGGATCAAGGGGAAATGGGAGGAAGAGTTGGGGATCGAGATGGGGTAGAAATTTGGAGTGAGATAATGCACCGAATCAACTCAACCTCCTCCTGTGCGAGGATGAGCCTTATACAGATTAAGGTGGAACACAGGACCTGGAGGTGCGGGTTCTTCCCTGGAGTAGAAAATGTGTGCGAGAGGTGCAGGAGGGGGCAGCAAACCATGTTCACATGTTTTGGAGGGGGTAGCTTTTGGGAGGCGGCTTTGAGAGTTTGTCGGAGGTTATTGGGGTCAGGATGATGCTGGATCCTATAGTGGCGATCTCCGGTCTGACGGAGGCACCGGGGCTGCAGGAGGGGTAGGGAGCCGATGTCGTGGCCTTTGCCATTCAGATTGCCCGGCAACGGATGCTACTGAATTGGAGTCAGTAGTACTCCGGGGGTCACAGCTTGGTTGTGGGATTTGTACTAAATTCTTAGTCTGGCGAAGATAAAATGCGGCTTCAGTAGGTCGAAGGAAGCCATTATCTCCAACACCGTTAGCAACCTCATTTCCTCCGAATGCCTTCCCCCTATGGCTTCCAACCTCATAGTCTCCCAACGCCGGACAGCCCGCTTTTTCCTACTTCCCAAAATCCACAAAAAGGACTTTCCCGGTAGGCCCATTGTGTCAGCTTGCTCCTGCCCCACCAAACTTATTTCCTCTTATCTTGACTCTATCCTCACTCCTCTGGTCCATTCTCTCCCCACCTACACCCGGGATTCCTCTGCTGCCCTGCGCCATATTGACAGCTTCCTGTTCGCGGGCCCTAACCGCCTCCGATTCACCACGGACGTGCAATCCCTCTCCACCTCCATCCCACACCAGGATGGCCTGAGAGCTCTTTGCTTTTTTCTCAAAAAGAGGCCTGAACAATTCCCATCCACCACCACTCTCCTCCGCCTGGCTGAACTCATTCTATCTCTCAATAACTTCTCCTTTAACTCATCCCACTTTCTCCAAATCAAAGGTGTAGCAATGAGTACCCACATGGGTCCTAGCTACGCTTGCCTTTTTATGGGGTATGTTGAACATTCCTTGTTCCAGGCCTACCCGGGTCCCCTCCAACAACTCCTTTACCGATACATTGATGACTATTTTGGTGCCGCTTCATGCTCTCGTCCGGACCTGGAAAAATTCATCAACTCCGCTTCCAGTTTCCACCCCTCCATCACTTTCACCTGGTCCATCTCAGACACTTGCCTTCCCTTCCTTGATCTTTCTGTCTCCATTTCCGGCAATAGACTATCTACTAATATCCATTACAAGCCACTGACTCCCACAGCTATCTGGACTACAGCTCTTCGCACCCCACACCCTGTAAGGACTCCATCCCTTTCTCTCAGCTCCTTCGCCTCCGTCGCATTTGTTCTGATGGTGCCACTTTCCAAAATGGTGCTTCCAAAATGTGTTCCTTCTTCCTCAACCGTGACTTCCCACCTACAGTTGTTGACAGGGCCCTCAACAGTATGCGGTCCATCTCCCGCACCACTACCCTCGCCCCCTCCTCTCCCTCCCAGAACAAGGATAGAGTCCCCCTTGTTCTCACATTTGACCCCACCAGCCTCCGTATGCAAAGCATAATCCTCCACCATTTTTGCCAACTCCAGCATGATGCCACCACCAAACACATCTTCCCTTCACTCCCTCTGTCAGCATTCCGCAGAGACTGTTCCCTCCGAGATAATCTAGTCCACTCCTCCACCATACCCAACACCTCTCCCATCACCCATGGCACCTCTGCATGCAATTGCAGAGGGTGTAACACCTGCCCCTTTACCTCTTCCATGCTTAACTCCCAAGCCCAAAACACTCATTCCAGGTTCAGCAATGTTTCACTTGCACCTCTTTCAATCTGATCTGTTGCATTCGCTGCTCCCATTGTGGTCTCCTCTATATCGGAGAGACCGAATGCAGACTGGGTGATTGCATTGCTGAGCACCTTCAGTCTGTGCACATTCAGGACCCTGACCTTCCCGTTGCTTGCCATTTTAACACAAGACCCTGCTCCCATGCCCACTTGTCTGTTCTTGGCCTGTTGCAATGTTCCAGTGAAGCTCAACGCAAACTGGAGGAACAACATCTCACCTTCCGGTTAGGCACGCTACAGCCTTCCGGCCTGAACATCGAATTCAACAACTTCAGATGATTAGCTCTACCCCACCTCGACCCATTTGTTTTCATCCCATTTCATTTTAACTTATCTTTTACTATTTCTTTCTTTCTTTCTTGCCTTTCTTTATATATATTTAACCCCCCCATCTTATCCACCTTTCTTTACCCTTTCTCCCCTTTGCTTCCCTTTCCCCTCCCCTCCCCCCACATCTACATCTGTCACAGTTTACCCTCTGATGTTAGTTTCTCTGCTGTTTAGGCTTTCACACCTTTTGTTCTTTCTGGGGACTGCCATTAGCACTCTTTCCCCTTGCTTTCTGTGGCTATTACCACGTTTCCCTGGGTTTCTGTGGCTATGACTCATCTTTCATTCTCACTCCACAGTATAAATACTTCCCACTTTCTCTGTCTTTTGGCTTTGACAAAGGGTCATCTGGACTCGAAACGTTAGCTCTTTTCTCTCCTTACAGATGCTGCCAGACCAGCTGAGATTTTACAGCATTTTCTCTTTGATTTCAGATTCCAGTATTCGCAGTAATTTACTTTTATGTAATGTTTCCAGTCTCTGTTTGTTCTTGTATTGGACCAAACCCACCCACCCCTCCCTCCACACCCCCTACCTAAACCCCCCACTCTCTCCCCCGATGCCCTCAGTGATCCTCAACGTGCTTTGCCTTCCTAGCTTTACCGCTATGACTAGGTGTTTCCCCAGGATGCACATCTGAGTTGGAGGCAGCCAGCTTCTTACCTCATCCCACGGCCTTCGATGCCCCTGGTGGGCGTCCTCTGGGAGCTCTGAGGCCGGAGGGCCCCAGCTAACTTGTCGGCGGCACATGCGCAGCCGTGCCACCCTGTCCCATGTGCTGACTTCGAGACACAGCCTCATCAGAGGAGTGGAACTCAAGGGCGCTGATGGCCACCATAGCCACTCCACAGGACGGGTCCGGGTTGACACTCAGCGACCCCTACTCCCATCCCGGCGTCAACACTTATTCTCAGGAGTGGAGAATTCCGCCACATAGCTAGCGCAACCAACATCCCTGCAGCTATCTCTTTTAAAACCCTAGGGCAGGGCGGTTCTGTGGCGCAGTGGTTAACACTGCTGTGTCAGCGACTTCCGGTAGTGGCCATGACCTGCTAGGTCACGCGAACGACAGCTCCCGCCGGGATCGGTGTTTCGGGCTGCTAAAGGAGCGGTGGCAGCAATTGACAGGAGGGACCGTCGTGGGAACGGCCGTGGGAGAGGCTCCCCCCCCGGTGGTGCATGGCGAGGACCAGAAGCAGAGGCGGCAGACGCGCGAACCCGGGGAAGAAGGTCGAGAAGGTCCGGGAGGACAAAATGACGGCCGGAGAAGATCGGGAGGTGTGGGCCCAGTGGGCCAGAGAACAGCAGGAGCTCCTTAAGAACTGCTTCATGGAGCTGAAAACGGAGATGCTGGCCTCCATGGAAAGACTTGTGGTTACCCAGAAGGCGCAGGAGAAGGAGATCAAGGAGGTGAGGAGGGAGGTGGCGGAGAACGAGGACAAGATCCTGGGCCTGGCAGTGAAAGTGGAGGCGCACGAGGGGCTCCTTAAGAGATGGCAGGAGAGGCTGGATGACCTTGAGTGCAGGTCTTGGAGCCATAATCTGCGGATCCTGGGCCTTCCTGAAGGAGCGGAGGGGGAGGACGCGAGCACGTACGTGGCCACAATGCTGGGGATGCTGATGGGCGCGGGGGCCTTCCCGCGGCTCTTGGAGCTGGATGGGGCGCACAGGGTTCTCGCCAGAAAGCCGAGGGTAAACGAGCCACTGAGGGTGATGGTGATACGGTTTCAGCGCTTGGCAGACTGGGAGCGAGTCCTGCAGTGGGCGAAGAAAGAGCGGAGCAGTAAGTGGGAGAATGGTGAGATCCGAATTTACCAGGACCTGGGAGCTGAACTGGCGAGGAGGCGTGCAGGTTTTAACCGGGCGAAGGCGGTCCTCCACGGTAAAGGGGTGAAGTTTGGGCTCCTGCACCCGGCGAGACTGTGGGTAACATACCAGGACAGGCACCACTATTTTGATACCCCAGACGAGGCGTGGTCGTTCATCAGGCAGGAGAAGCTGGACCTGAACTAAGGGACTGTTGTTTGGGGGTGAAATTTGCGGATGGGGAGGGACCGAGGGGAGGACGGCGGGTAAAGCATAAGTTCATGGGCATGTCTGCCCTAGTTTGGTTGGGGGTTTTGTTGTTTGTTTTGCTTGTTTTCCAGATGTTTTGTTTTCCAGGTGTTCGGTGCCAGGGGGCGGGAAGCGCCCGGGAAGGGCTGTCCGGCGCACGGGGAGGTCCCAGATGGCGCTTGCCCCTCTACCCTGTGGGGGAGCGGGGGGGGGGGTAGGGTGGCCCGAAGGAGTCAACAAGTTAAGGGTTGGTATATAGAGGCGGGAGTGACCGGGGTCAGCATGGGTGAGCTGACTCACGGAAGCACAATGGGGGGAAACCAGAGCTAAGCGGATGCTTGGCGGGGTGGGGAGGGCTGCTTTGCTGACTGAAGGGGAGCCAGGTGAGGGGTATGGATGGAGAATCGGGCGGGTGGGGGTGCCGGGGGCAGAGCTGGAGGAGGGAGGCGGGGGCACGCGGCTGGCCGAAAAAGGCAGATGGCTAGTCGGCGGGATGGGGGGGTGGTCAACCCCCTGACCAGGCTGATCACGTGGAACATGAGGGGCCTGAATGGGCCGGTCAAGCGGTCCCGCGTGTTCTCGCATTTGAAAGGGTTGAAGGCGGACGTGGCCATGTTGCAAGAGACGCACTTAAAGCTCACGGACCAGACGAGGCTAAGGAAAGGATGGGTGGGACAGGTGTTTCACTCAGGGTTAGACTCCAAGACCAGAGGAGTGGCCTTTTGGTCAGTAAACGAGTGGCGTTTGAGGCGGGGAGCATTGTGGAGGACAAGGGGGGCATGTATATAATGGTGAGTGGCAAGCTGCAGGGGGACCAGGTGGTGTTAGTGAATGTATATGTCCCGAACTGGGATGATGCGGACTTTATGAGGCGCGTGTTGGGTAGGATCCCGGACTTGGCGATAAGTCACCTGATGATGGGAAGGGACTTTAAAACCGTCTTGGATCCGAGCTTGGATCGTTCCAAGTCCAGAACGGGAAAGAGCCAGGGCCTTGTGGGAGTTCATGGGCCAGATGGGGGGAGTGGACCCCTGGAGGTTTACGCGGCCAAGGACAAAGGAGTTTTCCTTTTTCTCCCATGTCCATAAAGTCTATTCGCGAATAGACTTCTTTGTGTTGAGTAGGGCGTTAAGCCCGAGGGTGGAGGGGGTAGAATACTCGGCCATTGTGGTCTCGGACCATGCCCCACACTGGGTGGACCTGCGACTGGGGGCGGAACGGGGTCAGCGCCCTCTCTGGCAACTGGATGTGGCGCTGCTGGCGGACGAAGAGGTGTGCGGGCGGATAAGGAGGAGTATTGAGAATTATGTGGGAGCGAATGACACAGGAGAGGTGATGGTGGCAGTGGTATGGGAGGCTCTGAAGGCGGTCATTAGGGGAGAGTTAATCTCCATTAGGTCCCATAGAGAGAAGAAGGAGAGGGCGGAGAGGGAGAGACTGGTGGGAGAGATACTCAGGGTAGATAGTGACGAATGTGATATAAAATAGTTACTTTAGAGTTACTAGTTAATGTAATGTAGAAATAAGCCACTTTGATTCTTGCAGTTAGGGACAAAGGGGTTTGAGACCGCATGGAAAAAGCAGGAAGAGGTGTGTCTATGAGAGTGATGCTGCATTGATAGGGGCCAGAGAAAGGGATTGGAAGTGAGCCAATCAGAATAGATCGAACAGGTCAGGAGGGACATAGGCTGACCTATGTCCGTCGAGTATGTGAAACTTGATACCATTTGAATTGATTTTGCAGAGATCCCTTTGTCTTTTAGTTCAGTCGTTTTCTGGGATGTAAGAGGCTGGATGTCTTTTACGTTTCTGTAAGATGATTCAAGCTTGCAAGCTAAATAAATAACTTCTTTTTACGTGCGAATCCGTCTCAACTTTTATTGAGGCCAGACTGACAGAGAAAGAAATCTGGAGATCTACAATAGGAGGTACGCGGAGGCCCCAGAGAGGGGGCTGTTGAACGAGCGCCGGAAATTACAGGCGGAGTTTGACTTGCTGTCCACGGGGAAGGCGGAGGCACAGTTGAGGAAAGCGATGGGGGTAATTTATGAGTATGGGGAGAAGGCAAGTAGGATGCTGGTGCACCAGCTGCGCAGGAGGGAGGCGGCCAGAGAGATTGGGGGAGTGCGGGATAGGGAAGGCAACATGGTGCTGAGCCCAGAGAGGGTGTAGCACAATCAATCACTCATGAGGCGAGATGAGATGAAGTCAATCACCACATTCACCCCTTGTTAAAAAGGAACCTGGCGGGGTGGTGGGTCGTATGGTGGTAGGGGTTTACAAGGTCGGTACTGGGATTCCCTTAACACAGTGGCTATACATCGATATCACAGTTAACTATTTACAATGCCGCTTTTACTGGGCCACTGAATTATATACAGATCTTGCTTTGTCATGCAGATTCGATGAGTCGAATAGGTGCCCTGGTCGTCCTTGCCGATCGTCTCAGCCCCGGTGGTGGTGCAGGCGCTGGCTCGGGCACTGTCGTCTCTGGGAGCGTCGTGATGTTTGTTCCTGTTACACTACTCCTGGGCGGGCACGGGAGAAGGACCGATCCACCCGGGAAGGATGCAGCTGTGTGGTGCGCCAGTGGGAGGGAGGGGATGATTGGTGTTGGGGGGCGGGGGGGGAGCTCCGGCGGGTGCCAGGTCCCGCAGGGAGACAGTGTGCTGTTGGCCGTCGGGGTATGCCACGTAGGCGTATTGAGGGTTCGCATGGTGGAGATGAACCCTCTCGACCAACGGGTCCGATTTGTGCTCCCGCACATGCTTTCGGAGCAAGATGGGTGCCAGGGCTGCCAGCCAGGTCGGGAGTGACGTTCCGGAGGAGGACTTCCTCGGGAAGACAAGGAGGCGCTCATGAGGTGTTTGATTAGTTGTGGTACACAGCAGTGACCAGATGGAGTGGAGGGCATTCGGGAGAACTTTCTGCCAACGGGAAACTGGGAGACTTCTGGACCGTAAGGCCAGTAGGATGGTCTTCCAGACCGTTCCATTCTCCCTCTCTACCTGTCCGTTACCCCTGGGGTTGTAACTGGTCGTCCTGCTCGAGGCGATACCCGTGCTGAGCAGGAATTGACGCAGTTCGTCGCTCATGAAGGAGGACCCCCTATCGCTATGGATGTAGGCTGGGAAACCGAACAGTGTAAAGATGGCGGGGTGGTGGTTCGTATGGTGGTAGGGGTTTACAAGGTCGGTACTGGGATTCCCTTAACACAGTGGCTATGCATCGATATCACAGTTAACTATTTACAATGCCGCTTTTACTGGGCCACTGAATTATACACAGATCTTGCTTTGTCATGCAGATTCGATGAGTCGAATAGGTGCCCTGGTCGTCCTTGCCGATCGTCTCAGCCCCGGTGGTGGTGCAGGCGCTGGCTCGGGCACTGTCGTCTCTGGGAGCGTCGTGATGTTTGTTCCTGTTACACTACTCCTGGGCGGGCACGGGAGAAGGGCCGATCCACCCGGGAAGGGTGCGGCTGTGTGGTGCACCGGCGGGAGGGAGGGGATGATTGGTGTTGGGGGGGGGGCGGGGGGGGGGTGCTCCGGCGGGTGCCAGGTCCCGCAGGGAGACAGTGTGCTGTTGGCCGTCGGGGTATGCCACGTAGGCGTATTGAGGGTTCGCATGGAGGAGATGAACCCTCTCGACCAACGGGTCCGATTTGTGCTCCCGCACATGCTTTCAGAGCAAGATTGGTCCCGGGGCTGCCAGCCAGGTCATGAGTGACGTTCCGGAGGAGGACTTCCTCGGGAAGACAAGGAGGCGCTCATGAGGTGTTTGATTAGTTGTGGTACACAGCAGTGACCAGATGGAGTGGAGGGCATTCGGGAGAACTTCCTGCCAACGGGAAACTGGGAGACTTCTGGACCGTAGGGCCAGTAGGACGGTCTTCCAGACCGTTCCGTTCTCCCTCTCTACCTGTCCGTTACCCTGGGGTTGTAACTGGTCATCCTGCTCGAGGCGATGCCACTGCTGAGCAGGAATTGACGCAGTTCATCGCTCATGAAGGAGGACCCCCTATCGCTATGCATGTAGGCGGGGAAACCGAACAGTGTAAAGATGGTGCAGAGGGCTTTAATGACTGTGGCCGCGGTCATGTCGGGGCAGGGGATGGCGAAAGGAAAACGGGAGTATTTGTCAACCACGTTCAGGAAGTACGTGTTGCGGTCGGTGGAGGGGAGGGGGCCTTTGAAATCCAGACTGAGGCGCTCAAAGGGACGGGAAGCCTTTATCAGGTGCGCTTTCTCTGGCCGGTTGAAATGCGGCTTGCACTCTGCGCAGATCTGGCAGTTCCTGGTGGCGGTCCTGACCTCCTCGATGGAGTAGGGCAGGTTGCAGGTCTTCATGAAGTGATAGAACCGAGTGGCCCCTGTGTGGCAGATGTCCTCGTGGAGGGTTCGGAGACGGTCCACTTGTGCGATGGCACATGTGCCGCGGGATAGGGCATCGGACGGCTCGTTCTTGATCTTGCCCCGCTGCGCATAATCGAACATGAAGGCTACCGACCGTTGGTCAGTGAGGAGAGTGAATCTCCTGCCGGCCAGGTAATGCCTCCAATGTCGCACAGCTTCCACAATGGCCTGGACTTCCTTTTCCACTGAGGAGTGGCGGATTTCTGAAGCGTGGAGGGTACGGGAGAAAAATGCCACGGGTCTGCCCGCTTGGTTTGGGGTGGCCGCCAGAGCTACGTCGGATGCGTCACTCTCGACTTGGAAAGGGGAGGAACTCGTCGTTCGCGTGCATCGTGGCCTTTGCGATATCCGCTTTGATGCGGCTGAAGGCCTGGCGGGCCTCTGTCTACAGGGGGGAACGTAGTGGACTGAATTAGTGGGCGGGCCTTGTCCGCGTAGTTGGGGACCCACTGGGCGTAATAAGAGAAAAAGCCCAGGCAGCATTTCAGGGCTTTGGAACAGTGAGCGAGGGGGAATTCCATAAAGGGGCGCATGCATTCGGGGCGAGGCCTATGACTCCATTACGCACTGCGTAGCCAAGGATGGATTGACGGTCGGTGCTAAGCACGCATTTTTCCCTGTTGTAGGTGAGGTTCAGGGCGTTAGCGGTCTGGAGGAATTTGCGGAGGTTGGCGTGTGCTCCTGCTGATCATGGCCGCAGATGGTGACGTTGTCGAGGTACAGGAACATGGCCCGTAAACCGTGCTGGTCAACCATTCGGTCCATCTCCCGTTGGAAGACCGAGACTCCGTTAGTGACGCCGAATGGAACCCTTAAAAATTGGTAGAGCCGCCCGTCTGCTTCGAAGGCAGTGTGCTTGCGGTCGCTCGGGCAGATGGGGAGCTGGTGATATGCGGACTTAAGGTCCATGGTGGAAAAGACCTTGTACTGTGCAATCCGATTGACCATGTCGGATATGCGGGGGAGAGGGTACGCATCTAGCTGCGTGTACCTGTTGATGGTTTGACTATAGTCTATGACCATCCTCTGCTTCTCCCTGGTCTTTACAACTATCACCTGAGCTCTCCAGGGACTATTGCTGGCCTGGATTATGCCTTCCCTCAGCAGCCGCTGGACTTCTGACCGGATAAATGTTCGGTCCTGGGCGCTGTACCGTCTGCTCCTAGTGGCGACGGGTTTGCAGTCCGGGGTGAGGTTCGCAAACAGGGAAGGTGGTTCATCCTTGAGGGTCGTAAGGCCGCAGATAGTAAATGGGGGTATAGGGCTGCCGAATTGGAACGTTAAACTCTGGAGGTTATCAAAAACATCCAAACGTCCGTACAGAGGCATGGTATAATAGAAAACAACTTCCAACCTGTATCCAACAAAAATCCAGGGAGGTGGCTTCAGCAATGTAGACAACTATTCACGTTAACCCTCGTCGCCAGTTTTGTAAGGAACACGAAGAATCCAGCACGAGTTTTAAGGATACAAAGTAATAACATTTATTTACAATAACACATATATATAACAGCAACAGCAACTTCCCTTGCTTTAACTGGCCAGCTATATTTATACTTGGAGTTTGCTAATGGTTTCTCCGCCCCCCTCATTGGGGAAGCTCATACTCCCACAGGATTGTGGGATTGTCATTAGTCCCCAGCCAATGGTAAGCAGGCAGGTTATAACACGTCCCCTTGTGGCAAGCGAGGCACACCTGATGCATGTGAAGACTTAAATTAGCCGGGGGGGGGGGGGGGGGGGGGGGCGGCGAGGGGGGGCACTCAGCAGCTGGTGCCATTGTTCCTTTTCTTTTGATATGCTCCGTACGATTTGGTTTATGGTATGCTGGAGTTATTCTAGGCTGAATTATGCCCCTCTCGAGAGGGGTGGACTGTTTTTTCTCTCTCTCCGCCATGCACTATGTTGGAGTGGCCTATTCTGGTGGGTTGGGCTGGTGTGCCTTTCTGCTGGTGTAGGTCGGCGGGGTGGTAAGTGGGTTCTGGGGTGCCATGTGTTTGTACTATTTTCTGTATTTTGATAATGTTAGCAAACTAAAATACACTCAAGGATTGTGGATTAAACTAACTTTCTAACTTGAACAGCCAGCCACCCATACACTAATCCCTGACAGCCTGGCCTCCATAATGGGCTACAAAGCGAAGCCGGGCAGAATCTCCGGCAGCAGCGCACCCCTCTCCAATGAACTCAATGCATTCTATGCTCAGTTAGAGCAGGAAACCATCAAACGGCTGTCAACCGACCCAGCAGCCTTGGACACACCCATACCGACTGTCACAGCTTCCAAAGTCAGGTCGGCCTTCTTGAAAGTGAACCCTCGGAAGGCGACGGGTCCTGACGAGATCCCTGGTCATGCACTCGGATCTTGCGCGGACCAGCTGACAGATATGTTCGCGGACATCTTCAACCTCTCCCTACTCCATTCCAAGATTCCCACCTGCTTCAAGAAGACCACCATCATATCGGTGCCAAAGAAGAATCAGGCAATGTCCAAATCCGGTTGATTTGACATTGATTGTAATGAAGTGCTTTGAGAGGTTGGTAATGAGGCACATCAACTCCATACCCCCAGAACTGCCTAGATCCACTGTAATTCGCATACTGCCACAACCGGTCCACAGGAGATGCCATCTCCCTGGTCTACACTCATCCCTGGAGCATCTTGACAACAAGGACTCCTACATCCTATAGCTCCACCTTCAACACCATAATCCAAGCCAAGCTCATAACAAAGCTCCAAAACCTAGGACTTGACTCCTCACTCTGCAACTGAATCCTCTACTTTCTGACTCATGGAGCACAATCAGTAAGAATAAACAACGCCTCCTCCACGATAGTCCTCAATACCGGGGCCCCTCAAGGCTGCGTACTTAGCCCCCTACTATACTCCCTGTACACACGCGACTGCGTGGCAAAATTTGGCTCCAACTCCATCTACAAGTTTGCTGGCGACCCGACCGTAGTGGGTCAGATCGCGAACAATGATGAGTCAGAATATAGGAGGGAGATAGAGAACCTAGTGGAGTAGTGTAATGACAATAATCTCTCCCTCGATGTGAGCAAAACAAAAGAGCTGGTCATTGACTTCAGAAAGCAAAGAACTGTACACACCCCTGTCAGCATCAACCGGGCCAAAGTGGAGATGGTTGACAGCTTCAAATTCCTAGGTGTGCACATCACCGCAATCAGTCCTGGTCCACCCACGTCGACGCTATGACCAAGAAAGCACGACAGCGCCTATACTTCCTCAGGAAACTAAGGAAATTCGGCATGTCCACATTGACTCTTACCAACTTTTACAGATGCACCATGGAAAGCATCCTATCTGGCTGCATCAGTCTGGTATGGCAACTGCTTGACCCAAGACCGTAAGAAACTACAGAGATTCGTGAACACCGCCCAATCCATCACACAAACCCGTCTCTCATCCATTGACTCTTTCTACACTTCCCGCTGCATTGGAAAAGTCCCCTCTCACCCGGCTTATTCACTCTTCCAACCTCTTCCATCAGGCAGGAGATACAGAAGTCTGAGAACACGCACTAACAGATTCAAAAACAGCTTCTTCCCTGCTGTTACAAGACTCCGAAATGGCCCCCTTACGGAATGACCTGATCTCTTCACACATCTGCTCTACTCCTGTATGCTTTACTTGATGCCTGTGTCTATGTATTTATATTGTGTATTTTATGTTTGCCCTATGTTTTTTCTTTTCATGTATGGCATGATCTGTCTGAACTGTATACAGAACAATACTTTTCACTATACCTCGGAACATGTGACAATAAACAAATCCATCCAATCCAACCAGTGGCCTTGAGCTTCCATACATCTCATGCTCTCTGACTTCACAGTCAGATATTAACTCAAAAAATTAACTCTGTTTCTCTCTCCACAGATGCTATCAGACCTGCTGAGTTTTTCCAGCATTTCTGTTTTTATTCCAGCCACGTTTGTTTAGTTTGGATGGTTAGTCTCTTCCTCTAATCCAGAGAAAAGAGCTTGTCTTCTGGCCCTCACTGCCTCCAGCATCATCTCCGAGGAAGAATCTGGAGTCAGAGAATTCTGGGGGAGCATGGGGGGGAGATGGAGGAATGAAAGAGGGGAGCAATTTTCCTGCGTATTCCTTGCATTTCTTTGTCTACACTAACCTTCAGAAATATGGCTTCCTGCAGCCATTCTGACCCTCACCAGGGTCTCTTTAAACCCAATTGACGAACGGTCCTGTATTTCAAGGGATTATTTGACCATTTGTCCATGTCCCTGACACCTTTTGTCCCTTATTTCTAGGTAGACTTAATCTGAGTCTTGATGCGCAATCAATTACACAAAGACGCAGATTGGGTACAACTGTGGCTTTATTACAGTCAGATGCGTGGCCTCCTGCTGCAGCTGGCGAAATGGCAGGGCAATGGAGGTCATGCATATTTATAGAGATCTTAGTGGGCAGAGCCAGCTGGCAGGGGCTACCGGCGAACCTGCACTGCAGGTCCTACCTTACATCCCCTAATACAGTGGTTCACCACATTCATCCCCTGTTAGAAATGAGTCCGGCATGGGAGGGGGTATGCGTCGAGCTACGTGTACCGATTGATGGTCTGGCTGTAGTCCACGACCATCCTGTGTTTCTCCCCAGTTTTAACCACTACCACTTGGGCTCTCCAGGGTCTGTTGCTGGCCTCAATAATACCCTCCTTAAGCAGCCGCTGGACTTCGGACCTGATGAAGGTCTTGTCCTGGGTGCTGTTCCGTCTGCTCCTGGTGGCGATGGGCTTGCAATCCGCAGTTAGATTGGCAAAGAGGGAGAGGGGGTCGACCTTGAGGGTCGCGAGGCCGCGAACGGTAAGGGGGGGGTAGAGGCCCGCCGAATTTGAGGGTGAGGCTCTGGAGATTGCACTGGAAGTCCAGGCCCAACAAGAGTGCAGCGCAGAGATTCGGAAGGACATAGAGGCGGAAGTTACTAAATTCTATGCCCTGGACAGTGAGGGTGACTGTACAGAAGCCTCGGATCGGGACGGAGTGGGATCCAGAGGCTAGGGAGATCCTTTGATTGGTAGGATGGACCGTGAGGGAGCAGCGCCTTACCGTATCTGGGTGTACAAAGATTTTGGTGCTCCCGGAGTCCAGCAGGCACGAGGTCACGTGGCCGTTCATTTTCACCGTCGTCGACGCGGTGGCCAGGTTGTGGGGGCGAGATTGGTCCAGCGTCATCGAAGGGAGCTGCGGGTAGTCATCGGATGCTTCGGATGGCGAGCGTGTGCGGTTCCGATCTCGGGATGTCCGGAGACCCTGTGGGGAACAAAACAGCGGCGCCCATGGTGCGCACATTGCGGGGTCAGGACAAGATGGCGACGCCCATGGGGCGCACGTGGCCGAAGGGGGATAAGATGGCGGCGGCCATTGGTCGCACATGGCCCGGGGAGGAGAAGATGGCGGCTCCCATTGTGCGTTTGGCGTGGGGGAGGGGGCGATAGCGGACGCAATCGCAACGACTGCGCGGGCCTGGCACACAGCCGCGAAGTGGCCCTTCTTACTGCAGGATTTACAAACGGCAGTGCGGGCCGGGCAGTGTTGGCGGGGGTGCTTCTGTTGACCGCAGAAGTAACAGCGGGGACCCACGGGGTGCGCGGATCGGCGTGCGGCGCAGGCGTATTGGGAAGGCAGGGCACCAGCTGAGGAGGTCGTCAGCGGGGTCCAGGAGGGATAGGAAGGGGTAGAAGGGTGGGCAGCACGGTGGGAGGGATAAGACTGTACATTACGGGATTCGACCGTCATGGAGAGCGCCAAGGCTTTCGTTTCTGCTAGTTCGAGTGTGGCCCCTTCCAATAATCATTCTCGGATGTGGTCCGACGCAATCCCTGTCACGAAAGCATCGCGCATGAGGAGATTAGCATGTCCAGCGGCCATAACGGCCTGACAGTCACAGTCCCGGACAAGTGGAATTAGGGCGCGCCAGAAGTCTTCGATGGACTCACCAGGTAGTTGCGAGCAGGTGGCGAGTACATACCTGGCAAAGAGCATGTTTGTATTCTGAGCATAGTGTTCTTTAAGGAGTGCCATTGCTTTCGCATAATTCGAGGCGTCTTGGTTCAACGAGAACACGCTGGAGCTCAGTCTGGAGTACAGAACATTTATCTTCTGAGCCTCCGCAGCGTTGATGTAGGCCTCAAAACAGGCTAGCCAGTGAGTAAAGTCTTTTCTGGCGTCGGGCGAGTGCGGATCCAGCTGCAGGCCATCGGGTTTGATTCTGATATCCATTCTGTGGAAAAATCTGACTGCAATAAATTGATGCGCAATCAATTGCACAAAGACGCAGATTGGGTACAACTGAGGCTTTATTGCAGTCAGGTGCGTGGCCTCCTGCTGCAGCTGGCGAAATGGCAGGGCAATGGAGGTCATGCATATTTATACAGATCTTAGTGGGCAGAGCCAGCCGGCAGGGGCTACCAGCGAATCTGTAGTGCAGGTCCTACCTTACATCCCATAATACAGTGGTTCACCACAAGTCCCCTCTTGCATTTGCCTCTGTTGATTTTGTAAACTTGTGCAATATAGCTGTCAGCCACTAGGGGGAGAATGTCCCTTATTTTCTTTCATAAAAGTTAGTCATCCTGGCTCCAATGGAAAGTTTATTTTTCATGAGGGAGATGATATGATTCAATATCATTGTAATATATTGGATAACAACAGTGGTTAGAACGTTGCAAAACTAAAAATCAGGCCTTCAAAAATTAAGAAAGGTAATTGGCCCATTGTAGTTTTCATAATGCTTGTGTGTTTCATAATCATATTCTTCTCTTAATTCCTGTGTCGCATCTCCTTTATAAACAAAATGTTAGATCTTTTAGCTTGTAAATTATGATTCGGATGAAGTGAGATTTAGCAATTCAAAGAAAGAGACATTGGAACAGTATACAATGTGGGTAAAGGCAAGCAGAATGAGACAAGAAGGGACAGAGCGTTTAAGAAAAACTGTACATCAGTGAATGAGGTAATTTCAGGGAATAGAAGTTTAAAAGAATTAGATTAAGATTCTTCAGCTGAATGCACAATGTATTTGCAATTAGGCAGTTGAAATAATGGCACAAATAGATGTAAATCATTTAGATCTAATTGCCATTACAGAAACATGGTTACAAAGTGATCAAGGTTGGGGATTAAATATTCTGGGGTACATAATGGGCTGGAATCTCCGTTGCTGGCAAAGAGATGGTGATCGGGCAAAAAAGGGCACAATCCGTTTCTGATGCTTCAGTCCCCCTTTGGCGGCAGTATCAAAGTTCGCATCCCACGACAGTGGGAGGACCCAAATAGGTAAAAATTGACCCATTTGTATTCTATTAACTATTTTCCACGCCTCCATGATTTGCTGATCCTCTGGGCTGGGATTCATTTGAGTATAGATTGGTGCAGGTATTTGTCAGCGTGGCCCTGGCGCGTTGGCCAAGGGGGTAAGTCTTTCAGGTATGTGCCCCCAAAGTCCATCGGAGGATCCCCCGCCCCCTCACATTATAAATCCAGCCCACCCCACCCCCACCAGATGCTCCATCGGAGCCCACCACAGTGATCCCCATAACAGAAATCCTCCATTACAGAGACCCCCCCTTAACAGAGAACCTCCCTGACAGAGAACCCTGCTTGAAGCTAAAGAACAGTCCAGACAGAAACAGTGAAAAAAATCACTGCTTTAAAAAATCACCTGTCCCCTACAGCTGCTGACTCAGGCAGAGAAAGGCAGAGACTCAGGCAGCTATAAATTCTGAGAAAGTGAAAACCACATCACCAGGATTTAAACCCCCTCAGATCCTTTGATCTGCAGGCAGGCTTTTATTCACATCAATGAGAAATTTATTTTACTAAGCTGTGATTGTCAGCTTCCAGGCAGCCAGATGTCTGGATGATTTAGTGTCATTTCTCTTCGAGTTCAGAGCAGGAGAGGTAGGAATGTGATTGAGTTTATTCTGTCGAAGAAAGGGGGAGTGGAGCTGGTGCAGCAAAATCCAAGGCCAAAGACAGGTGAGAGCTCAGCAGAGATTTGGCAAAGATGTCATGGACACAAGACAAATGATAGACTGAGGAAAGCGCAAATAGTGGTCCAAAGGTTAGATAGCAGAATGCCCTAATAGCAGAATGAGGAAAGAAGTACAAATGAATCACAGAAAGTGTAACACTTGCGCCTTTACCTCCTCTCTCCTCACAGTCCAGGGCCCCAAACACTCCTTTCAGGTGAAGCAGTGAATCATTTGTACTTCTTTCAATTTAGTCTACTGTATCAGCTGCTCACCATGCGGTCTTCTCTACATCGGGGAGACTAAACACAACCTGGGTGACTCCTTCAGCAATGAAGACATTCACTCAGTCCAGCAAGCATATCCCCGACCTTCCTGTCACTTGCCATTTCAATTCAACATCTACGTTCTCATCCTGCTGCAATGTTTCAGTGAAGCCCAACACAAACTGTAGAAATAGCACCTCATATTCTGATTAAGCACTTTACAGCCTTCTGGACTTAACCTTGAGTTCAATAATTTCAGACTATGAGCTCTGTCTTCCATTTTGATCTTTTCTTTTTCTTTCCCAACGCCTCTGCCCACAGGGTCAACCTGAAACCTGTTTGTATGTAGGATGCGTTCTGTAAAGTGTGGGATCCCGATCTTAAATTTGTAGGCTGCACTTTGGCTGACTTGCTTCTGTTGGACGTTCCATGAGTGAATTTGTCTTATTTCAATTCAATTTAATTCATCTCAAATTGTCAGTCTGAATCACTATATTTAGGGGTATACGGCTTGCATTGTTCTCCTTCTGTATTAATATGATCTGTCTCTCTTTTCCCCACTTATCTCATTGTTGGATTGATCCAGCATTTAAGCTAGAAGCTCTGAACCCTCAATTGTCCTGATCCAAATCTATTCTGTACTGTTTTGTTTTTATTTATGCTGACAATAACTCTGTTCTGCCTGCACCCGTGTTGCACAATTTTTCTGTTATTTGTTGCAATTATTGTTAAAATGTGGAGAAAAGCTAATTAAAAATATATTTAAAAACAAAGAGCAAGAAGGTTATGATGGAGCTGTATAAAGTGTTTGTTTAGCCACAGCTAGAGTACTGTGCGCAGTTCTGGTCGCCACACTATAGGAAGGAAGTGATTGTACTAGAAAGGGTGCAGAGGAGGTTCACCAGGATGTTGCCTGGGCTGGAGCATTTCAGCTATGAAGAGAGGCTGGTTAGGCTGGGGTTGTTTTCCTTTGAGTAGAGAAAAGCTGAGGGGGGACCTGTTAGAGGGGTACAAAATTATATTTTTAATTTTTTTCCAGTTAAGAGTCAATTTAGCGTGGACAATCCACCTACCCTGCGCACCTTTGGGTTGTGGGGGTGAGACTCATGCAGACACGGGGAGAATGTGCAACTCTACACGGTCAGTGACCCGGGGCCGGGGTCAAACCCGGGCAGCAGTGCTAACCATAGCACCACCATGCGGCCAATAGGTATACAAAATTATGAAGGACATAGATAGGGTAGATAATAATCTTTATTGTCACAAGTAGGCTTACATTAACACTGCAATGAAGTTACTGTGAAAACCCCTAGATAATAAGAAACCTTCCCCCCTAAGTTGAGGAGTCAATAATCAAGGGGCATAGATTTAACATAACGGGCAGGAGATTTAGAGGGGATTTGATGAAAAACCTTTTCACCCAGGGGTGGTGGGAATCTGAAACTCACTGCCTGAAAGGGCGGTAAAAGCGAGAACCCTCACAACATTTATGAAGCATTTAGATGAGCACTTGAAATGCCGTAGCCTACAAGTGTATGGGCCAAGTGCTGGAAAATGGGATTGCAATACATAGGTGCTTGATAGCCAGCTCAGACACGGTGAGCCAAAGAGCCTCTTCCTGTATAATGCTATAACTCTATTAATTATCTATTTGAATGTTTTAATGATTGACCTAACAGTTTCACGAAGATGAGGGGAGTTCCCCACTCATCTGCAAACCCACCCAGTTCAATCCAAAAGTGGGGAACCAGACAATAAGGGCACAAATCTCCCATTTTGAAAAGAGTTACTCCGACTAGCGGGAAAACCGGAGTAGTTCCCATTGGCACTAGGAGTGCCTCTGAGGTGAGATTCCCTCACCTTTAGTACGCTAAAATATTCATAGCGGATAGCATGCTGGTGAGCCTACTCTTATCAATTTTGGGATGCCCCAGCGTCCAAAGACCGGTCCCCCTCCACCCCACAACAGAAATGGTGACCCTCCACTGACAAAGGGAGCACCCAAACCCTCAGAAAAGAGGGACATTCTCCCCATCCCCTCCCCCCACCAGGGAAGTAATGGGTCACACCCCTCCCCCCACACCATGCAGGCACCACAGTTGAATGCACCTGAAGTACTCCCCATTGTTCCTAAACACAATGTTTATAAACATCCTTGTTCTGATTGACAGCTGCAGGCAACTTCAAAAATGCCAAGTCTTTTCAGTTCCCCTGTGCGAACCACAGTGTTGGGTTTGTATAAACATTGCGATTAGGTCAATTGGGGTACTTCAGGTACATTCAACCAGGAAGGGAAAGAGAAATAAACAAAGCTCCTGCCTGCTGTGTATAAATCATGAAAACAAAGTATTTCATAGGTCTCAGAGGATTTCAAAACTTTTCAAGGGTTGTGAGCGTTCTAAGAAGGCTTGAAGACTTCAAAAAGCTGCAGTTTTAAAAGCATGAGGCTGAGTGAGCAGATGTGGAGAAAGGGAAAGCACTTGGGGCTTGGTAGCTTGCATCCTCAATGGACTGTTTGATCTGCTGATCAGCTGTCAAGCAGAGCAGTTCAAAGTGAACAGGCCACTTCAAAGTTTTCACAGTACACATACAAGGATGATGATTTTAATCAGAGAGCTGCATGAAATCCCCGTGTAAGAGTGATCTTCAAGTTTCCCAGGGCTAGAAGGGCCTGTTTAGCCAATGGGACTCCCATCCTGGGGAGAGTCTCGAGGTCAACCCCTTACCCCCAGTCCGAGCCCACCCAACCCCCAGGCAGTGTCAGAGGGGCACATGGGCACCGGGTCTACCTCCTTGACCTCCCTCACGATCTTTTGCATGTACTGTTGCCTCCATGAATCACAAATGTGCAAACTACAACCTATCCCCATTCCCCTTGGGGAAAAAGGTGGGTGCCAGGTTCACGGGTAGGACCTCCGGAATTGGTGCTCCGGCGCCATTTTGGCTAAGACTAGGTCATTGTGAAAATTTGGACCATAGCCTCTGAACTCACCGGTTTCCCAATAAATGTGTTTGTTAGCTACGGTAAATCTGGACATTCACAATGATCGAACAATTAGTTCATTTAAATTGGGCGGCACGGTAGCACAGTGGTTAGCACCGTTGCTTCACAGCGCCAGGGTCCCAGGCTCGATTCCCGGCTTGGGTCACTGTTTGTGCAAAGTCTGCACGTTCTCACCATGTTTGCGTGGGTTTCCTCCGGGTGCTCTGGTTCCCTCCCACAAGTCCTGAAAGACGTGGGGCTGGATTCTCCGATCGCCGACGCCAAAATCGCGTTCGGCAAAGAAGCGGAGAATCCACGATGATGCCAAAATTGGAGGCGTAATTGTCCTTGAGAAGATGGTGTGCTGCCTTCTTGAACCGTTCAGTCTATATAGGTACATCCACAGTACTTTTCAGGAGGGAGTTCCAGGATTTTGACTCGGTGACAGTGGAGGAATGGCAATATATTTCCAAATCATGATGGTGTGTGGCTTGGAGGAGAATTTCCAGATGGTGGTGTTCCCATGTATCTGCTGCCCTTGTCCTTCTAGATGGTAACAGTCGTGGGTTTGGAAGGTGCTATCTAAGGAGGCTTGTGAGTTGCTGCATTACATCTTAACTAAGGACTCCCAGATTCCCTACACCAATTCGCAATGTCACAAGACTTGTCAAATGGACTCTGGTAAAACCCTGTGCATGACATTGTTTAATGTGGGACGTTGTCATAGTACCCACAATTTTGACAGGTTGGTAATCAGGGGCGAGATTCTCCGACCCCCCGCCGGGTCGGAGAATCGCCGGGGGCTGGCATGAATCCCGCCCCCGCCGGTTGCCGAATTCTCCGGCACCGGATATTCGGCGGGGGCGGGAATCGCGCCGTGCCGGTTGGCGGGCCCCCCCCCCCCACGATTCTCCGGCCCGGATGGGCCGAAGTCCCGCTGCTAAAATGCCTGTCCCGCCGGCGTAGATTAAACCACCTACCTTACCGGCGGGACAAGGCGGCGCGGGCGGGCTCCGGGGTCCTGGGGGGGGGGGCGCGGGGCAATCTGGCCCCGGGGGGGTGCCCCCACAGTGGCGTGGCCCGCGATCGGGGCCCACCTTGGGGGCACTCTTTTCCTTCCGCCTTCACCACGGTCTCCACCATGGCGGAGGCGGAAGAGACTCCCCCCACTGCGCATGTGCGGGAATGCCGTCAGCGGCCGCTAACGCTCCCGCGCATGCGCCGCCCGGAGATGTCATTTCCGTGCCAGCTGGCGGGGCACCAAAGGCCTTTTCCGCCAGCTGGCAGGGTGGAAATTAGTCCGGCACGGGCCTAGCCCCTTAAGGTTGGGGCTCGGCCCCCCAAGATGCGGAGCATTCCGCACTTTTGGGGCGGCGCGATGCCCGACTGATTTGCGCCGTTTTGGGCGCCAGTCGGCGGACATCGCGCCGATACCGGAAAATTTCGCCCCAGATTTCAGTGGCGCATTAAAAGGGTTATCCCACTTTCTCTTGGCTGTGGAATCACACCCTGTGGGATCTTTATGGTCAATGAAAGGGAACTTTAATTTTGGAACTTGGAATGTTAGAATACTCATAGATAATCTCAAGAGTGACCATCCGGAAAGAAGAGCTGCAATTTTATAACGTCAGCTACCATGACTCCAAATTGACATTGCCACACTCTCCTTCCTGGCAAGAGGCAGATGAAGTAACAAGCATGCTGCTGCAGCCTATGAAACGCACAGGCATCCATCCCTTGCTCTGCTTTTGAGGATATTGAACCATACGTGTTTGTCCAATAAACTGTTTTGGATTGTTGGATTGGGAGAAGGCATATTTTATTAAAATAAGACAGAATCTGGCCAAAGTAGACTGGGAACATCTTAGTATGGGAAAATCTACAGCAAAGCAGTGGAGGGTGTTCATAAAGAAAATGGGGAGAGTACAGACCCCGACATGTTTCCTTCAGGCTGAAATGTAAGAGCAACGAGTCCAGAGAATCCTGGATGTCTAAGAATATTTAGGACTGGGTAAGGAAGAAAAGAAAGGCTGAAAGCAGGTATAAAGGGAGCAAATCAGCGGAGGCCTTAGTGGAGTCTAGAAAGTGCAAGAGGGAACTTAAGAAAGTAATTAGGAGAGCAGAAAAGGCATGAAAAAGTACTGGCAAGTAAGATTAGGGAGAATCTCAAGATATTCTATAAATATATTAAAAGGAAGAGGGCAAGAGTAGGGCCCATTAGTGACCAAGGGGGTAATCAGTGTGTGGAGCCGGAGGACATAAATGAGTACTTCACATCTGTCTTCACTCAGGTGAAGTAGGATGTAGGTACATAATTCCGGGAGAGGAAATGTGCAGTTTGACATAAGGGCAGGATTCTCTCCGTTTCTGAGTCTAAGTGTTAATGCCAACGCTGAATCCATGGACTTTCACAACAAAAAGATTGTCACCTAAAGACTGACAAGCTGCAGCCTCATATAAACAATTCTCCCCCCATACACACCATTCCAGCCAACAAGATGGCAGCAAGGGGAGCAACCCCAAGATTCACAGACACCGAGCTGGAGACCCTCTTGGGCGCAGTGGAGGAGCGCCGGATGACTCTGTACCCTGGCCCGGGAAGGAGGCGTCTCAAACATGTCAGGAATCGTCGAGTGTGCCAGGATGAAGGCGTCCTGCAAACTGCCCAGGTACCGTGCACAGATGTGTATGATGCACAGCTGATGGTCACATATCAGCTGCACGGTCATCGAGTGGAACCCCTTTTGGTTTGTAGAGCAGCCTCTCATCAGCCGGTGCTCGTGGGGGACATGCATTCCATCGATCATCCTCTGGACCTGGAGTATCCCGTCGACGGCGGCATACCCCGCTGCCCGTGTGATACGCAATCAATACGCTCGAGTCCACGTGGAGTCATATCGATTCAGCTTTAATCAGATAGAACTGTACCCAGCAGCGAAGTTACAGAAGTGAAGGCTGCTGGGACGGCATTGGTTCTTATACCCCGCCTCTCAGGGCGGGGCTATGTACATTGCCCAATGGGCGACCCCGCAGTCTAGCCAATGGTTATTCCTCTCTCTGGTACCGCAATACCTGGTATTACCACATTCACCCCCTCTTAAAAAAAGAGTCGGCGGGGTGATGGCCAGTATTACTGTCGCCTTTTCATGGTAGGACCAGGTATTGCAGGTACCATGCTAATTGATGCGGAAATTGCGGAATTCCCTGCCTTGGATGGTGAGGTTCGCGAGGCAGAACTCTTTTATCTGCACCGCGTGTGACCCGGAGGCCAGGGAGATCCTTTGTTGGGTGGGGTAGGTGACCAGAGAACAGCGCCTTACCGTGTCGGGGTGGACAAAACTCTCCGTGCTCCCGGAGTCGATGAGGCATGACGTCACGTGGCCATTGATGCCGATCGTCGTGGTGGCCTTTGCTAGCGTTCGGGGCCGACTCTGGTCCAGGGTGACGGAGGCCAGCTGCAGCAAGGAGTGAAGATTGGGCAGCGCATCGTCAGTCGTGTTGGGGGCTTGAGGCCCCATCCAAGACGGCGCTGTCTATGGATCGCACATGGAGTCCGGGGACTCCGAGGAAGGCGGCGGGGAGAAACAAAATGGCGGCGGGGAGGCCAGCTGCAACAAAGGGTTTTGGTTGGGCAGTGCGTAGCCAGCCGCGCTGGGGGGTGAGGCCCCATCCAAGATGGCGCCGGCCATGGATCGCACGTGGAGTCCGGGGACTCGGAAGATGGCGGCGGGGAGGAGCAAACTGGCGGCGCACGCTGCTCCAGCGTGGCGGAGGCCAGCTGCAACACAGGGTTTTGGTCGGGCGGCGCGTAGCCAGCCGCGCTGGGGGCTTGGGGCCCCATCCAAGTTGGCGCCGGCCAGGGATCGCCCATGGAGTTCGGGGACGGAGACCCCGACGATTGGACCGGCGAGCACCTTTAGGGGCCAAGCCCTCACCTTGAGGGGCTCGGCCTGCGCCGGAGTGGTTTCCGCTCTGCCGGCTGGCGGGAAAGGCCTTTGGCGCCACGCCAGCCGGCGCCAAAAGGTCTTCGCCGGGCGACGCATGTGCGGGAGCGTCAGCGGCTGCTGACATCACCCCTACGCATGCACAGGGGAGGGGTCTCTTCCGCCTCCGCCATAGTGAAGACCATGGCAAAGGCAGAAGAAAAAGAGTGCCATCACGGCACAGACCCGCCCGCGGACCAGTGGGCCCCGATCGCGGGCCAGGCCACCGTAGGGGCACCCCCCGGGACCAGATCGTCCTGCGCCCTCCACAGGACCCCGGAGCCCGCCCGCGCCGCCTTGTCCCACCGTACAAAAGGTGGTTTAATCCACGCCGGCGGGAGAGGGTTGACAGCGGCGGGACTTCGGCCCGTCGCGGGCTGGAGAATCGCCGGGGGTGGGCCCGCCGACCGGCGTGGCGCGATTCCCAACCCCGCCTAATCTCTGGTGGCGGAGAATTCGGGACACGGCGGGGGCGGGATTCACGCCAGCACCCGGCGATTCTCTGACCCGGTGGGGGGGTTGGAGAATCGCGCCCATGGTTATCTTTCCCATGCTGGCTAGAGGGGTTCGACAAGTAGAGGGACAGGTCATCCGTACACAGCGAGACTCTCTGCTCTCTGCCCTTTCTCCGAATGCCCATCCACCATTCCGCTGGTCTAAGGGCATTGACCAGTGGTTCGATTGCCAGTGTGAACAGGAGCAGGGATAACGGGCACCCCACCTCATTCCCCTGTGCAGCCGAAATTATTAAGAGCTGGTAGCATTTGTCCTTTCCTCGCCGTAGGAGCGCTGTACAGGAGCTTCACCCATGCAGTGATACCTGGTCCAAACACAAAATCTCACCTCCATGGGATACCCGCATTCTCCTCGACCGAAGGCTTCCTCAGCGTCCAGGGAGATGATCACCTCTGGTGTCCTCTCCCTGGATGGGGTCATTATTACATTCAGCAGGTGTCTGATGTTCGCTGTTAGCTGTCTGCCCTTGACAAACCCGCTCTGATCTTCCACGGTCACTTCTGGCAGGCAGCTCTCCAGGCGCCTGGCCAGCACTTTTGCTCGGACTTTTGCATCAGTGTTTAAGAGAGAGATGGGTCTGTATGATCCACACACTGTCTGGTCTTTGTCCTTTTTGGGGATCAGTGAGATTGAGGTCTGGGCCAGCGTGGCGTTTGACAGTGAGTTGTTGAATATCTCCCACAAGTGCTTGGCAAGCCCTGCTGCAAATATTTTGTGAACGTACCGGAACCCATCCGGTCCCGACGCTTTCCCTGACTACAAGGAATTAATGCACGATTCTGCCGAGCTCTAGCAGTGCTTCCAGCCCGTGTTTCCTGTCCTCCCTCACCACCGGTACATCCAGTCTCCCTCCAGGGGTTCAGAGATGAACAGCCCTTGGTAAAAGTTTGCAATGACCTTGTTAACCTTGTTTAGGTCTGCTACCATCCTACCATTTCTGTCCCTAACTTGCGCTATCCCCTTTGCAGCTGCTTGCTTTCTTAGCTGGTGTGCCAGCATGCAGCTGTGTGTCATTCTGGCCACCTCACTATAGGAAGGATGTGATTGCACTGGAGAGGTTGCAGAGGGAATTCACCAGGATGTTGTCTGGAATGGAGATTTTGAACTATGAAGATTGGCATGGATAGGCTTGGGTTGTTTTCTTTAGAGGAAAGAAGCTGATGGGGGGTACCTGATTGGGGTGTGTAAGATTATGAGGGATATGGACAGGGTGGATAGGAAGCAGCTGTTCCCCTTAGTTAAAGAGTCAATAATGAGAATGTATAATTTTCAGAAGAGGGGCAGAAGGTTTAGAAGGGATTGAGGGAAAAATATTTCACCAAGAGGGTGGTGGGAGTGTGGAATGTACTGCCTAGGAGGGTAGCACTGCCTCGGCAGCACAGTAGCACAGTGGTTAGCACTGGTTGCTTCACAACGCCAGGGTCCCAGGTTCGATTTCCGGCTTGGTCTGTGCAGAGTCTGCACGTGCTCCCTGTGTCTGTGTGGGTTTTCTCCGGGTGCTCCCGTTTCCTCCCACAAGTCCTGAAAGATGTGCCGTTAGGTAATTTGGGGCGGAATGTGGCGACTAGGGGCTTTTCACAGTAACTTCATTGCAGTGTTAATGTAAACTACTTGTGACAATAAAGATTATTATTATTATAATAGAGGCCAGGAAACCTCACAATATTTAAAAAGTATGTGGATGAGCACTTGAAATGTCATAACATTCAAGACTATGGGCCAAGTGCTATAAAGTGGAATCGTGTAGATTTAGTGTAGTTTTGTCAGTGCAGACTTGATGGTGCAAAGGGCCTTTTCAGTACTGTATGACTATGACTCAAATGTAAACAAATAACTTTTTTTTATGCCATATATTCAATCTATTTTCCCCTCTACCATTTAAATTTTTTAATTCAAATTTTTACATATTTTCAACAACCCCCCCTACAGAAAAAAGAAAAACAAAGAACGCATAAATAAACATCTTACAACTACATAAACACAGTAGTAAACACAAAGTACACCCCGCACCCCCCCCCCTCCCCCCCCCCCCCCCCCCCCCCGGTTGCTGCTGACCACCTCCTAACGCTCCACTAGAAAGTCTAGGAACGGTTGCCACCGCCTGAAGAACCCTTGCACAGACCCTCTCAAAGCAAATTTCACCCTCTCCAATTGAATGAACCCTGCCATGTCGCTGATCCAGGCTTCCACGCTCGGGGGCCTCGCATCCTTCCACTGTAGCAGAATCCTCCGCCGGGCTACCAGGGATGCAAAGGCCAAAATACCGGCCTCTTTCGCCTCCTGCACTCCCGGCTCATCCGATACCCCAAATAGTGCTAACCCCCAGCTCGGCTTAACCCGGGTGTTCACCACCTTAGACACCGTCCTCGCAACGCCCCTCCAGAACCCATCCAGCCCGGGCACGCCCAGAACATATGGGCGTGATTTGCTGAGCTCCCCAAGCACCTCACACACCTGTCTTCCACCCCAAAGAACCTGCTCAGCCTCACCCTTGTCATATGCGCTCTGTGAAGAACCTTAAATTATATCACACTAAGCCTGGCGCAAGAGAAGGAAGAATTAACCCTACCCAGGGCGTCCGCCCACGTACCCTCATCTATCTCCTCCCCAAGCTCCTCCTCCCATTTACCCTTTAGCTCCTCCACCGAGGTCTCCTCCTCCTGCATCTCCTGGTAGATCGCCGAGACCTTGCCTTCTCTAACCCACACCCCCGAGAGCACCCTATCCTGGATCCTACGTGCTGGAAGCAGCAGGACTCCCTCACCTGCGTCTTACAAACGCCCTTACCTGGATGTACCTGAAGGCATTTCCGGGGGGAAGCCAGAATTTTTCCTCCAGTGCCCCAATGCTCGCAAACGTCCCATCTAAAAACAGGTCCCCCATCCTTCTAATTCCTGCCCTGTGCCAGCTCAGGAACCCTCCATCCATTCTCCCCGGGACGAACCGATGGTTCTCTCGGATTGGGGACCAAACCAAATCCTCTACCTCACCCCTGTGGCATCTCCACTGCCCCCAAATTTTCAAAGTCGCCGCCACCACCGGACTCGTGGTGTACCTAATCGGTGGGAGCAGCAGCGGTGCTGTCACCAGCGCTCTCAGACTCGTGCCCACACAGGACGCCATCTCCAGCCTCTTCCACGCCGCCCTCTCCCCCTCCATTACCCACTTGCCTATCATCGCCCAATAGTAGCCACACAGATTAGGCAATGCTCACCCTCCTCTGTCCCTACTCCGTCCCAGAAACACCCTTCTCACCCTCGGGGTCTTTTTCGCCCACACAAATCCCATGATGCTCCTGCTGACCCGCTTAAAAAAGGCCTAAGGGATCAGGATGGGGAGGCACTGGAATACAAAAAGGAACCTCGGGAGCACCATCATTTTCACCGACTGCACCCTACCCGCCAGGGAGAGTGGCAGCATGTCCCACCTTTTAAACTCCTCCTCCATCTGCTCCACCAGCTCGTCAAGTTGAGATGGTGTCGGGCCCCCCAGCTCCTGGCCACCTGGATCCCCAGGTACCGAAAACTCCTTTCCGCCCTCTTCAATGGAAGCTCGTCTATCCCCCTTCCGTGGTCCCCTGGGTGTACCACGAAGAGCTCGCTCTTCCCCACATTGAGCTTATACCCGGAAAAGTCTCCAAACTCCCTGAGGATCCGCATCACCTCCGGCATCCCCCCCACTGGGTCTGCCACATACAGTAGCAGGTCATCGGCATATAACGATACCCGGTGTTCCTCCCCCCCCCCCCACGTACCAGCCTCCTCCAGTTCCTGGACACCCTTAAAGCCATAGCCAAAGGCTCAATTGCCAATGCAAATAGCAAGAGGGATGGGGGCACCCCTGCTTCGTCCCCCGGTACAGCCGAAAGTATTCCGACCTCCTCCGATTCATGGCCACACTCGCCTTCGTAAAGTAGCTTAACCCAACTAATGAACCCCTCCCCGAACCCAAACCTCGTCAACACTTCCCAAAGGTACCCCCACTCCACCCTATCGAAGGCCTTCTCCGCGTCCATCGCCGCCACTATCTCCGCTTCCCCCTCCACTGCAGGCATCATGATTACATTAAGGAGCCTCCGCACATTTGTATTCAGCTGCCTTTCCTTCACAAAACCCCCGGGACACAGTCCTCAATTCTGGTAGCCAACACCTTTGCTAACAGCTTCGCGTCCACGTTGAGGAGCGAGATTGGCCTATACGACCCACACTGTAATGGGTCCTTGTCCCGCTTCAAGATCAGCGAGATCAACGCCCTGGACATCGTCGGAGGTAGGGCATCCCCCCCCCTCCCACGCCTCATTGAAAGTCCTCACTAGTAGAGGGCCCAGCAGGTCCATGTACGTCCGGTAAAATTCCACCGGGAACCCATCTGGCCCCGGTGCCTTCTCCGCCTGCATGCGCCCCAGCCCTTTAGTCAGCTCCTCCAGCCCGACTGGTGCCCCAAGCCCAGCCACCTTCTCCTCCTCCACCCTCCGGAACCTCAACCGATCCAAAAATCGACGCATCCCCCCCTCCTCCGTCGGGGGCTCAGACCTATACAGCCCCTCATAAAAGTCTGTAAACACCCCATTTATTCCCACCGCACTCTGCACCATGTTCCCCCCTTTATCCCTAACTCCCCCAATCTCCCTTGCTGTCTCCCGCTTCCGAAGCTTGTGTGCCAACATCCAGCTAGCCTTCTCCCCGTACTCATACACCGCCCCTTGCGCTTTCCTCCACTGCACCTCTGCCTTCTTGGTGGTCAACAGGTTGAACTCGGCCTGGTGGCTTCGTCGCTCCTTGAGTAGTCCCTCCTCAGGGACCTCTGCATACCTATCCACTTAAAATCTCCCCCACCAATCTCTCCCCTCCTTGTGGGCCCTTGTGGAGATTAGCTCTCCCCTAATCACCGCCTTCAGTGCCTCCCAGACCACCCCCACCTGCACCTCCCCATTATCGTTAGCCTCTCGATAGCTTTCACTGCACCCCCGGATCCGCCCGCTCACCTCCTCATCCGCCAGCAAGCCCACATCCAGGCGCCACAGCAGGCGCTGGTCCCTCTCCTCCCCTAGCTCCAGCTCCACCCAATGCAGGGCATGGTCTGAGATGGCTGTGGTCGAATATGCCACGTCCTCCACCCTCGGGATTAGTGCCCTGCTCATAATGAAGAAGTCTATCCGGGAGTCGGCTTTATGGACGTGGGAAAAAAATGAAAATTCCCTGGCCTCCGGCCTGACAAACCTCCATGGGTCCACTCCTCCCATCTGGTCCATAAACCCCCTCAGCACCTTGGCCGCTGCCGGCCTCTTACCCGTCCTGGACCTGGAGCGGTCCAATGCTGGATCCGGTACCGTGTTAAAGTCGCCCCCCATTATCAAACTCCCTGCCTCCCCTCTACCATTTAAATCTATTAAGCTGGTGCATCTCATGTATGTTGGAAAATCTTGTATTCTATGTGGGTAATATTGAAAGTACATGGCTGCACTGAGCAGGACCGTCAGCTTCTAATTTCTTCCAAATGTGGCTTTTTTGAAAGATGTGTATGTGACGGCCAAGAAAATCTTATAAGACAATTGCCTCTGCTGTGGTGGTCAACTCTGTTAAGCATTGCTTTGTGTGGCTCAGGAGCCCCACTCTGGCCATGGCAATCTCTGCTGCATTTGCTGTGGAGAAGACAGTGGACTAAGTTGGTACATATTTCACTGGCCTGTTTTCTCTGGGCTCTCTTGTCGGTCAGTTGAGATCAATTCTCCTTGCTTCTTCAAATGCCCTTCCAAATGGTCAGCTTCCAGATGTCATGTCACCACTATCTCCCAATTGTCAGTGTCAATATCCACTATCTTAAAACTCGCTTGCAGGATCCTTGCAGCAGAGGACCCGCAGGAGGTCGTGACCCAGTGACCAATTCACTGTACAGAAGACCTTTGGGTCTAAAACCATCATCTATCTGATGAGTAGAATCAAAGTATAGCGGATGCTGGAAATTTTAAATAAAAATAAGGTGCTGGAAAAACTCACCAGGTCTGGCAGGATCTGTGATGAGAGAAATAGAGTTAATGTTTCAAGTTCAATATGACTTCTGCTGAATTATCCACCTGATGAATGTAGCCAAGCCAGCACGGACAATGAGTGCATGCAGATGTAATGGGCATACTTCCAGATCTCTGAGATGCCAAGGATAGGTCTGAAACAGCAAAGGTGGAAACTGTTCAGACTTTTTTCTTGCCTGACATAAGTTGTGCAGGTCTCACCGCTGTAGATGAATGCACTGAGGACACAGGCTTGGAGGCGTAGCTTGGTGTTCTCAGTCAAGTTGGTTTTGTGCCACACTCTTACACAGCTTGGACCTAACAACTGCAGCTTTTGTGATGCATGCGTTGACTTCAGCATCAAGTGACAGGTTGTGCAACCTAGAAATGTGAAGCTATCAACAACCAACAGCGTTCACATTGTCAATGCTGATAGCTGGCAGTATGGCAACATCCTGTAACATGACCTTTGTCTTCCTGACCCGAATGGTCAAACTAAACATTTTACAGGCACAAGACTGTCTGTCCATTTGGTGCTGCAGATGTTCCTAGTTATGGAATGTTAATGCAACATCACCAGTGTAGAGCAATTCCCTGGAAAGGACTTGGCAAGGCTGAACAGCCTTTCATCGGTTCTGATATACAAGTTGAAACCATGTGTCGATGACCTGAACACATATGATGGCAGCAAAGAGAAGAATATGTCGAGAGTGTCAGTGGCAGAACATAGCCCTGTTTGACCCCACTGTGGATCTCCAAGGCTTCTGATATTGTCCCATCATAGCTGACCTTACCCATCACGTTGTCATGGAATAAGGAGACCACATTGAGCAGCTTTGGCAGGCAGCCAATTTTCTCCAACATTTTAAATAGACTGCTCACATGGTCAAATGCCTTTGTGAAATTGATGATGGTAATATATATATAGTGGTCTCTTTTGCTCATAGCATTTATCTCGCAGCTGCTGGACTGGGAAAATCACGATGTTCAAGTTCTTAAGACCCTGTGATTTGAGATAGATGGGTGCAGCCAGAATCTGCAGTCTGTCAAGGGCAGCATGGGCGAATACTTTTTCCACAACGGTCAGCAGGTTGTTGTTGTAATCACTGTAGTCACCCTTGTTCTTGCACGCGGTCACACTCTTTGCATCACACATATCCTGGGCCTCCCTTCAGCAGAGACAGAGAAGTTTTGGAGACGTTGCAGAAACACCACTTTCCTTTGCTTGTTGAGTTCAGGCAGTATAGCATCAGCACCTAGAGCTGTGCCCTAGCCAATAGTTTTGCTAAGCTCCTCCACTGTGAGTTCAATATCCAGCTCTACCATGACAGGCAGGATTTCTATGATGTCTAGAGACTGTTCTTAAAACTTATAAGTTTAATTAAAGAGCAATGGGAATGTATCAATTAAATTTCTCCTTGAATGTTGTAAGGCGTATTGGGCGGAATTCTCCCCCCCCCCCCCCCCCCACGCCGGGTGGGAGAATCGCCCGGGTGCCGCGCGAGTCCCTCCCCGACGCCTGCACGGATTCTCCCCCCCCCCCGCCCCACCCCCAAACCGGTGCGGCGCAAATCAAGGCTGGCCGCTGGGAGAATCGTCACTTGTCGTTGGTAATGGGCGAGCGCCGATTCTCCGGCCTGGATGGGCCGAGCGACCTGCCCAACACGACAGGTTCCCGCCGGCACCATCCACACCTGGTCGCTGCCGGCGGGAACAGCTCGGGAACGCTGGGGGGGGGGGGGGGGGGGGGGCGGCCTGCAGGGGAGCTAGGGGGGTTCTTGCACCGGGCGGGGGGGCTCAAAAGGGGTCTGGCCCGCGATCGGTGCCCACTGATCGGCGGGCCGGCCTCTCTGAAGGAGGACCTCCGCTGCCCCGCAAGATCCATCTGACATCTTCTTGCGGAGCGGCCGCGGGGAGGACAGCAACCGCGCATGCATGGGTAACGTCATTTACGTGGCGCGCTTTTACGCGGCGCCGAGGCCCGGCGCGCATAAATGACGTGACGCCGCTCCTAGCCCCCAGGGGGCGGGAGAATAGGGGGTTGGGAACGGCCTCCGACGCCGGAGTGAAACACTCCGGTTTTCACTCCGGCGTCGGGACTTAGTCTCCCGATGGGAGAATTGCGGCCATTGTGTGAGTGGCTTGGAATCCTCACTGTTTGTTCAGAACATTTTGTATTTGCAGATGGGCCAACCATTTTTGCCTTACCATAAAAACACTATGGTCTGACAAAGTACTGATTCCTGGCTGCTTATTTAATCATTATCCAACAGCTGTTTTTATCTGTGCTCTGCATTGGGGTGGGAGGCTTAATTGGGCTGCTCAGCCTTGCAAATAATGCTAGAGTTGGGTTATATGAGTATCTAGAAGTTCTGTATACTAGGACACACATGTAGATGTTTCCTAATGTTGATGCACAAAATGTGGAGTAATGTAAATCAAAACTTTAAGTTGCCTATCTCTGCTGGGATTTTCCATACTAGCTTGCTGGTTTGAAACCGAAAAATGTTCTTCGTAAGTTGTTTCGGTGGCAGTGGCACATTGAGTCCACCATTCCATCTGTTAACTGAATGGAAGCTAACAAATGGGTTCATCATCCAATTACCCATCGCAAATGCGAAAGTACTTCTGCCAGTGGTGATCTTTTTGAGGAGTTTTGTATTATATTGGCCTACCAGAGACTCCCTAAGACGGCCAAGTCAGGTCGTTATGTGCAAACCATTACCAAGACAATAGGCTGCTGCAGTACAGTGTTCCATTTGTTTTGCAACACTTTAATAGACCTTAAATGGTGCAATCTATTACCTCCTTTTGGACTGTGATTTTTCTGCCTTAAAATGCGCTGCATTTGCATTTGCTCCTTCATGCTCAATTGATGTGCTGAGAAGTTCATTTCTCCTGGTTCGTTCAAATGTGTAACATTCAATCTTCTCCTTGGGTGAAACTGTCCGGGTACTTATAAGACGGAACCCTTCTCTCAACAATGTGTCTACAAGTAATCCCAGGACATTGCTGCCATTGATAAGCTGTCTTTGATCAGGTTGAATGGACACATACCTGAAATAGATCATGTAAAAATTATCATTAGGGTCTTTAATCATGAATTTATCCATTGAATTCAGAGCAAAGCTGTTTATTGCAGTAAAATCTTTGCCTTATTTATGTTCCTGAAAATATTTTCCATATATGTCTTGATATTACAACATTCCTGGGATAATTTTAGAATGAAATCTTTTAAATTATAAAACATGCAACCCAGATGTACTACTAAATGAATAGGGCGGCACAGGGGTACAGTGGTTAGCACTGCTGCCTCTAGGCACTGAGGACCCAGGTTCGATCCCGGCCTCAGGTCACTGTGCAAACATTTTCCCCGTGTCTGCGTGGGTCTCACCTCACAACCCAAAAAGATGTGCAGAGTAGGTGGATTGGCCACACTAAATTGCCCCTTAATTGGAAAAAAAAGAATTGGATACTCTAAATTTATTTTTAAAAAGTACTACTAAGTGAACACCATTTCAACCTTAGATAAGCTGAAAATATTTTGAATGTACAATCTTTTTTTTTTCAGTTTTCCCATTTTATTTCACAACGACTGTACATGAAGGCACAGTACCAGAACAGATCAATGTACAGATCTTCTCATGACCAGCTTCCAAGGTGCCTCTACATCGTTGGGTCTTAGAAAAAGATGTATAAACAGAAGCATCAAGTGTCCATTTGCCATGTAAGATTCATCAAAGCCTGGTCAGTACTGCATCTTCAGCAGTTGTTCACCTCGACCTCTGCCTCATCTTTCGTCTTTTACACTTCAGCCTGCGCATACGCTTCTTCCGCCACTTAGCTCTCATGTCGACAAGGATCTCAAGACCCCAGAACCGAAAGCTTGAATGTACAATCTTAACTGACCCCAGAGACTTAATGCACATAATCCAAGCCGACACTCACTTGCAGAACAAAGGACGTGCTGCACCGCTGGCAGTGCTATCTTTCTGGTGAGGTGTTAAACTGAGGCCCTCTGACATAAGACCATAAGACAAAGGAGCAGAATTAGGCCATTTAACCCATTGAGTCTGCTCCGCCATTCGATCATGGCTGATAAGTTTCTCATCCCCATTCTCCTGCCTTCACCTCATAACCCCTGGCCCCATTATTAATCCAGAACCTATATATCGCTTTCTTAAAGACACTCAGTGATTTGGCCTGCACAGCCTTCTGCCGCAATGAGTTACACAAATTCACCATCCTCTGGCTGAAGAAATTCCTCCTCATCTCTGTTTTAAAGGATTGTTCCTTCTGTCTGAAAATGTGCCCTCGGGTTCTAATTTTTCCTACTAGTGGAACCTTATGTAAATGTAAAAAGTTTGATTGCACCAGTTTAAAGAAGAGCGGGGGAGTTCTCCTTAGAAAATATTAATCCCCGAGAAGTGATTGCTTCAAAAATTATCTATATTCTCTTTGTTTATGGGACTTTACTGTGCACAAATTGACTGTTGCTCCATTTGCTCATGCCATTAAAGATATTCTATTCGAAGTATTGAAAGTTTAGTGACAAACAGATTGATTACTCACAGATGCCTCTAAAATCTGACCAGCCCTAGGCTGCTTGTGATCTGAATTCAAGCTCGTAGGAGGGCTCGCACTACTGCTGAGGGTTTCCCCATCAATTGACTTGAGGGTCTCAAGAGTCATATCAGGATCTGATGCTCAAATTATACACTTTTGTGTGGCTGTGTACTCAAGATCGATATGAGCAATGCAGTATAAATACAGCCTTAACTAATTTGATCTACCATCCTGAGTAACAACTTACATTTATATATCAGGCTAAAGTAAAATGAGAATGGCCGAAGGCAACATGAACTCTATACACTGATTGAGTATGTGGTTTTCAATATGAAATCTTGACTTCTCAAAACACTAACTCCTGCTGCTGCCAAACAGAAACGGGAAATCAGGAAGTCAGCTCTGACTCCAGCCCCGGTTTCTGCGCAGTTTTTCCGACTGCTTATGTCATAGGCCCATACCTTCCCACAGGATTTGTGACTTAAATTGCTGGTGCACCACACATGCTCTGCGTGACCACCCAGAAGTGTGGCCTTTCAGGCATGTGTGCTGAAAGCATGCGCCGTTCAAACTCAGAGCCAGTTTTTTTCCCCTTGCACTGCCGAATGGAAAATCCAGCGCTAACTTGGACCACTCACCCCGATATTTAGTGAGTTTTTACACCTTTATATTTACATAGAAATTTTCTGTCCAGCAGAGGCAGGAGACATCAGGAGACATTTTTTGGCAGGATAAAGTTTTATATTATTAGTGCTTAGCATTTAAAAATATGTTTAAAATGCAAATAAAATAAAATGAAAGGGAGATGTATTTTTATTTTTTTTTAAACTTTGGTTTGTCATGAGAATGTTAATTCCATTAAAGGAACTATAATGGATAGAATGCAGTGATCACTCACTGATGGTTAAGATTGCCCACCTAAGGTACTCCGTGTTGCTGGCCACGGGTTCTGTAGGTCCTTGCGTGGCTATGAGTCCGATCCTAGAAGAGCACCTTCAATCACTTACTTGGCAGGAGATTACAAATGATGGGATCGGTCCTTGAACGCTAAGTCGCGGGTATTCCTTTCTCAGGCTCCGTTTCCGGACCTCCTCTTGCGGTCAGGTGCTCTCGAAGAATTGTGACCCTTCAATCAGGAGGTCCCCCCAAGTAAGTCTCTTTTCAGCAAAGGTCTCCCAAGCATTGATGTCTATATTCCATTTCTTGAGGTAAGCTTACAACGTGTCTTTGAAGAGCTTCCTTTGTCCTCTTGTTTGGGACCCTCCCTCGAGCTGAGTAAAGATTTGCTTTGGCAGTCAGGACTCTGACATCCTAAGCATATGGGAGGTCCAGCGGAGTTGGTGATCATGGCCTTGAAACTGGTGCTATTAACTCCTTCAAGGACACTAACAATAGCACGCCTGCCCACCAGCTTATTCAAAGCTAAGTACATTTTGATTTTGCAATGGATTTTAAACTGAGTTGTTTACGAGTCTCCCTGAGTAATGTGCATCCTTAGAAGCCTCAGTGATTATGTAAAATGCTTTAAGAGACTTTAATGCGTAATGATATATGTAAGCCTCCTGTAAGTTAATGTGAACTATCTGTCTGACAGGTATTGCAGTGAACCAATCAACCACCCCTAAGAGTATACTGCCAAAGGACATCCCAAAATGATGTCAGAGGAGATGCATACCGGGACACTGTGCTTCAGCAGCTGCTCCTTTCAGACCTTGAGCTTGTCAATTAACAATTCTCGAAACCCTCCCCTTTCCCCCTCTTCCCCTCTTCCCTCCCTCCCCTTCCCCTCTCTTCCGTCCCCCTCTTCCCTTAAAATCTTATGACCATAATCTAAATTAAAACACACATTTTTAAGCATGCACATGTAAAATTATATAATAATATAATGCAGATTTAAATAGTATCACATATTTAAAACAAATAACCAAACCTATTTTCACTTCTAAATAATCACCCTTAATCATAATTTTTTTTAAAAATTACTTTAAAAGAATCAACAATGCCTGTTTAAAAGAAAGAGAAAAACAACTGGTTAAAACGTCTACATACATTTAAAACACTTGTTAACATAGTTGCCTGTTGTTTTCTATCTAAATCTATTGTCTAAATGCTTGCCCTCAATGGGTGTTCCCAAGCTGTCCACATCATAAGGGGGTGGTGCAGCACTCCTGCGCTGTGCTGGAGCCTGCGCAGACCGGGCACTGGAGGCCCCAGGCTGCCAAAGGGAAAAGGTGGTTTGTCGTAACACCGGAGCACAGGCAAGTGTGCACATTTATTTTTCAAAATCGGCAGCCCATGGCTTCCCGCCGCAAGGAGGAAGTTGCGAGTCATTACTTGTGCAGTATGAAACTTCAACTCCTGCCCATTGCTCACTCCTTCCTGCCCTTTGCCCCTCACGAACATTCTCCCCCTGCCCTCAAATTGCCCGCCACTTCCCACTTCGCCTACAACCCTTCATCACTGGCTCATTTCCCTCCACTTCTCTCCTGCTCTACCTAACTGCTTCTGCCTCCAGTTCCCTCCCATGGCCACTTGCCATTCCCTTCATTTCTGCCTTCCACTGCCTGCCTTTCATTCTGCCAGTGAGCCAGCGGTGAAGTAAGCAACAAGGTTCTGCAGGAGAGAGCACTGGGGAGGCAAGAAGGGGAAGCAAGGAAGCAGCAAGGATCATAAGAGGTCTACAGCACATTAGAGGCCCTTTGCCCCATCGCATCTGCGCTGGTCGATGGGAGAAATACAAGTGAGCGGGAAGTGCACCCCCTAGTGTTGTGGCACAAATAAATGAAGCCTTCTTTAAAACATGGCCTGCCAGAGGCTGGATTTATACAGCTGCCTTCAGACTGGAAAACAATTTCAAATTCTCCAATTGCCAAGGGTTTCACTTTTCCAAGTTTATGCACAGCGGAATCAGATCATTGAGCTAACTCCAGAATGACTGCCTCTTTTGTGTCACTGCACAGCAGAAACTATTTCATAGCCATGCCAAAATGGAGTAAAACAGCACCTTTCCATCGGCTCACATGTTTTGACTGTACTATATATTGAACTTTGCATAATAGTGACTGAAATTATCAAAGGAAAAGTGGGACAAGACTCCTGAAGCAGATTAATAAAGTGACAAACATCACTGTAAGTACCGGCCTCAAAATAAGGGCTATTAATAAAGTATTATAACGAGATTGCTCATTCCAACTAAAAAATACTCATTTAAAATAATCTAAATTACAATCCTGTTCTCATCATCTCTGAGCATCCACTCATCATAAGGATGGGGCCAGGAGTTTGTTGAGAAAGAATTGTTTATTTACAACATCCCAAAACACTGCAGCCAAATAGTTACTTGTGCAACACACTTGGTGTTGCTAACTTACAAGTAAGCCTAGATATGGGGAGGCCACTTCCCTGACTCCAGCAGAAGTCAATCTGAATTCAAATTGGTGGGATGTTTCATACCACTGAGCTCAAGAGGCAGTTTAAGAGCAGGTAGTTGGAGATGGGCAAATAAATAGTCAGGAAATCCGTTGTACATTTATGTTGCGTTGCCTCTGAATTTGTTCACATAAAAAACCAACAGACCTAATTTATATTGAAACCAGTTGGGAATAGCTTGGGGTATTCGTTGATTCTAAGCTTTCATTAATAGACTTGGATGTATCATTCTCACTGTAAACAATTCTACACGGTTGGGTAACTGCGCTGGATTTTGTCATGAGCCCTCAAAAGGCATAAAAGTTAAACATTTAACATTTACAAGTTTGGTGTAAACATGATTTCTGAGGAACAATAATTAAATTGTATTCATCTGTGAAATGTTAAACCAAGGCCCTGTCTGCCTCCTCAGGTGAATGTAAAAGATCCAAAGGTACTTTTTAAGGAAAATAATGGGTGCCCTAGTCAATATTTAACCCTCAGTTAACAACAGTTTGAAAAAATCATTATAGGGTCATTGCCACATGGGTTTTTGTGAGATTTGCTGTGCACACATTTGCTGTTGTGTTTCCTACAACTGTGACGCTTCAAATGTTATTTAATTGGTTTCTAACGTGCTTTGGGAAAAGCTTAAGATGGTGAGACACTATATAAACAGGTTCTCTCCTGTGTTTTCAGAAATATTAGAAAAGGGCCTTTGGGGGTATTGAGGAATTGGGTATTTACCTTGTTGAGAACTCATCCCCAGCGGAATAGTCGGTTCCACACTGGAAAACCAGATCGTGATGAGAAGGTCTCTGCATTGGAATTGGAACCAATGGTCTGTGAGCTGAGAAAGAATGGTTCCAGTTTTGGCCAGGCTGCTCTGCAGACACTGTAATGCGACCGGCTAAGGACTCAATGGTGCTGTTGCATGAACAGAAAATTCGGAAAAAGGAATAGGTTTCCTGGAGGGAGAACCTCACCTCCAGAATCTCGAGTCTCTGCTTGAGTCGATCCTGGATGAGGAGATCAACCAAAGATGGCAAGTCATAGAAATCTGCCTCCCTCATCAGCCTGTCATAATCTGAGAATCCTGCAGGAAGGGTGATCTGGCGGGTCCTCAGGAAGTCCAGGACATAACAAAATAAACTGCCATCCCTGTCTACAAACAGCTGCCCGTTGACCACTCGGAAATCAGGGTCACCCCCTTCCAACATTCGTGCCAATTTGGAGTCTTGATATCTCTTGAGCGTGGCAGCAAAGGTAGTGAACTTCATCCCACCAACGTTCAGAATTACTACCTCACCTTTACTCATTTTTGCAAGGTTAGCTATTTCTGCCCTATTCACAATGGCTATGGTTCTTCCACTGTGAGTGCACCGTTTTGTTACCCCAGCGACTGAAGGCTGACTGGTTTCCAAGCAACTCAGCTATATACACAATAAATAACTGGCAGTGGTGTCCAGGAAATGTTACTGCAAGGAATCCCCAACAAATGGGAACAATGAATACTGCCTCTGAAATCCTCCAGTCTTTCATGGTTGATGTGTTTACATTTGGAAGTGAATTCTAATACCCCTTCCCCTATAAAGAAAATGTGGCGTCCTTCAAAAGTATACTTTATAGCAAGAATAATAGCACCAACATTTTGTAAAGGTTAAGATATCAACTCGGGCTGAGTTCGATAACCTGACAAATCTGCTGCTTTTTTGTACACTATTAGATAGACATCCTCATTCAAAATAGAAACTCAAGTTCCACTTTTACTAAAAGACGAATGCACGTGCAAAGTACTTCAGATACTGGACCGACACAGCAAGTCTGGCAGTATTCTATGGAGAGAGAGAGAGAGACAAGTAGAATTAAAGTTTCAGGTCAGTGACAATTTGTCTAGTTTTGAAGAAGGGACACCAACTGCTAATTGTTTCTTTCTCCACAGAATGCTTCCAGACCTGCTGATATTCCCAGCATTTTCTGTTTCTATTCCACTGTTACTTTCCTTTTATCAGAAAGTGTACTTTAACTATCTGCATTGACACTAAGGGGAGGATTTTACGCGCTAGGGGTGGGCACATTTGCGTGATATCTCAGTTGGCGGCGGCAGCAGGTGCGGATCAGGAGGATCCGCCAACAATGAGGGAACCACTTGACAGGAATCATTCTCCAATTGACGTTGCCAGTGCGATTTATAGATTGGCGCACGGACAACACGGCAGTGGCTAATCTGTTTTGCAGTTTTCTCCTCTAAGAACGGGAATGAAGGGGGCTGGTGCAAAGGCAGACTGAGGAGTTAGGAATTTGAGAGTTCGGTTTTGAGCATCTTATCTGCAGTCTTTGGAGGGTTCAGCATATGATCTGAAGCTTTCAGGACATTGCTGTCCTCTGACATCAGAGATTTGCCTTCCACTGGCATTCTCCGTGCATGGGTCAGCCCAATTTTCATCTCTGCAGATGGGCATGATTTGCTCAGCAGGGAGCACCTCCCCTGAGGAGGACAGAGGACAAAGAGAGGAGACCAAAAGGCAGGCATCACCTCAGCGCAGAGGCAAGATGCAGGACACTCATGGCTTGTGTGGCCACCTAAAATGGTGTCCGGCAAGGGATGCTGGGAAAAGTGGACAACATCAAGGACAAGCAGGCTGCAGCCCAGACTTTGCAAATACACAGGAAAAAGGCCATCTCCAGGCCAAATAGAACTGTCCTGTCAATCACACATGTTTACCAGACATAGTAGCACATAAAACTCCTTATTTGGAAGTGCCGACCTGCCCCCAACACTTGCAGGCATGGCCACTGAGTGCCCACCCCAAAATTGATGTGGCAGCCCCTGATTGGACTTGATTGATCAGGGTGATCGAGCCCTGATCAATTGATTGACAATGACTCAGAAACCGCCCACAAAAGAGCACAAAATCCAAGCAGGTTAATATAATAATAATCTTTATTGTCACAAGTAGGCTTAAGTTACTGTGAAAAGCCCCTCGTCACCACACTCCGGCGCCTGTTCGGGTACATGGAGGGAGAATTCAGAATGTCCAATTCAATTGACAAGCACGTCTTTCAGGACAGGTGGGAGGAAACCGGAGCACCCAGAGGAAACCCACCCAGACACGGAGAACGTGCAGACTCTGCACAGCCAATGACCCAAGCCGGGAATCGAACCTGGGACCCTGGCGCTGTGAAGCAACAGTGCTAACCACTGCGTTACCGTGTCACCCATAATAATCTTTATTATTGTCACAAGTAGGCTTACATTAAAATTGCAATGATGTTACTGTGAAAAGCGCCTAGTCACCATATCCGGCGCCTGCTCAGGTACACAGGGAGAATTCAGAATGTCCAATTCACCTAACAGCACGTCTTTCAGGACTTGTGGGGAAAAACCAGAGCACCCGGAGGAAACCCATGCAGACACGGAGAACGTGCAGACTCCATACAGACAGTGACCCAAGCCGGGACTCGAACCTGGGACCCTGGAGCTGTGAAGCAACAGTGCTAATCACTGTGCTACCAGACATAATTCAGGTTAAAAGGTGCTGCATCACCAGAATCGTTCTGCACAGCAGCACCCAACAACGGTGACCCTTCACCGGCCAAAGAGGAAGACCACCCAGGCCACCGATAGAAGGAAGACCAGAGCAAAGGACAAGGAAGATCAACAGCCGATCATCGTAAAATGCAAGACTGCGGGTCACAGATAAAGGACATATCTGTTCGGTTCTCATCAGTCACTTGAAAGTTTAAGTGAAGGTCTTGTGTGTATTAGCTTTGCAGTTTGATTTACGTGTGTATGTGTGATTGAGTAACTTTAACATTGTGTTCAAGTGAATAAATATTGAATTGTTTCATGAAATAGACTTGTAGTCATTTGTCCACCGTATACGGGTTAAAACACATTGTGGTTTAGGAGTAATAACACTTGTAAGCAAGCAGTAATTTATCGTGATAACATTAACGTGAAACAAAGCAAATCCATCCTGTTGGATCATTTCTTTTTTTTTTTAAATATGTTTATTCAAAGTTTTTCAATAATTTTTACAAAACACTCCTAAAAGGAAAGAAAATATACAAAAGTAAAAAGGGCAATACGCCAACAAACAAAGCAACTTAATCCTCGAAACGATTTAACAAATTAAGAACAAAATGGGGCAAACGCCCCTTACATAAATCTGAACAAGAAACCCCCCACAGGTTGCTGCTGCTATTGACCTCCACCTAACGTTCCGTGAGAAAGTCAAGGAAAGGCTGCCACCGCCCGGAGAACCCCTGCACAGACCCTCGCAAGGCAAACTTTATCTTCTCCAACCTGAGAAACCCCGCCATGTCATTGACCCAAGCCTCCACACTTGGGGGCTTCGCGTCCCTCCACATTAGTAAGCTCTTTCTTCGGGCTACCAAAAAGGCAAAGGCCAGAACTCCGGCCTCTTTCGGCTCCTGCACTCCCGGCTCGTCTGACACCCCAAGTATTGCTATCCCCCAGCTCGGTTTTACCCGAGTATCCAAGACCTTGGACATAGCCTTTGCGAAGCCCCTCCAAAACCCCGCAAGCGCCGGACACGCCAAAACATATGGGCGTGATTTGCTGGGCTCCCCGAACACCTCACACACCTGTCCTCTACCCCCAAAAACTTACACATCCTCGCCCCTGTCATATGCGCCCTGTGCACCACTTTAAACTGGATCAGGCTGAGCCTGGCACAAGACGAGGAGGAATTAACCCTGCCCAGGCCCTCACCCAGCTTCACCTCCCACTTGCCCTTCAGCTTCTCCACCGAGGCTTCCTCCGCCTCCTGCAGCTCCTGGTATATCGCCGAGACCTTACCCTCTCCAACCCACACGCCCAAAATCACCCTGTCCTGTATCCTCCGGGCAGGCAGCAGTGGGAATTCCCCTACCTGCCTCCTCACAAACGCCCTAACCTGCATATACCTGAAGGCATTTCCCAGTGGTAACCCACGTTTCTCCTCCAGCGCCCTCAGACTGGCAAAAGTCCCATCAATGAACAAGTCCCCCATCCTTTTAATTCCCGCCCGATGCCAACTTAGGAATCCGCCATCCATCCTGCCCGGCGCAAACCTATGGTTGTTCCGTATCGGGGACCAGATTGAGGCCCCCACCTCCCCCCGTGCCGTCTCCACTGCCCCCAGATCCTCAATGTTGCCGCCACCACCGGGCTCGTGGTGTACCGTGTCGGCGGTAGCCGCAACGATGCCGTCTCCAGTGCCCCCAGGCTAGTACCTACACATGACGCCGCCTCTAGTCTTTTCCACACCGCCCCCTCTCCCTCCATTACCCATTTCCGAATCATTGCCACATTAGCTGCCCCTATAGCTACACAAATTCGGCAGCGCCAGCCCCCCCCGACTGTGCTCCAAGAACAGTCTCTTAACCCTTGGGGTCTTACTTGCCCATACAAACCCCATAATGCTCTTGCTCACTCGCATGAAAAAGGCCTTAGGGATGAGAATGGGCAGGCACTGGAACACAAACAAGAACCTAGGGAGGACCGCCATCTTAACGGACTGCACCCTGCCCGCCATGGAGAGTGGCAACACATCCCATCTCTTAAAGTCCTCCTCCATCTGGTCCACCAACCGCGCTAAGTTGAGCTTATGCAGGACCCCCCAACTCTTGGCCACCTGGATACCCAAATACCGGAAACTCCTCTTCACCCTCTTGAGCAGCAGCTCCTCCAGCCTCTTCTCCTGACCCCTCGCATGCACCACAAAGAGCTCGCTCTTCCCACCATTGAGCTTGTATCCCGTGAAATCTCCAAACTCCCCAAGGGTCTCCCCTCCACTGGATCCGCCATATACAAAAGCAGGTCATCCGCATATAATGAGACCCGATGATCCTCCCCTCCCCGGACCAACCCCCTCCAGTTTCTAGACTCCCTTAGTGCCATGGCCAGCGGCTCAATTGCCAGGGCAAACAGCAGGGGGGACAGGGGGCACCCGTCTCGTCCCACGGTACAGTCTGAAGTACTCTGATCTCAGCTGACTTGTCGATATGCTCGCCAAAGGGGCCTGGTACAACAATTTGACCCACCCTATGAACCCCTCCCCGAACCCAAACCTGCCCAGCACTTCCCACAGGTACCCCCACTCCACCCGATCGAAGGCCTTCTCCACGTCAATTGCCGCCACCACTTCCGCCTCCCCACCCTCCGAGGGCATCATGATCACATTCAGGAGCCTCCGCACATTTGCATTCAATTGCCTGCCCTTCACAAACCCCGCCTGGTCCTCGTGTATCACTCCCTGGACACAATCCTCAATCCGAGTGGCCAGGACCGTCGCCAGCAACTTAGCATCCACATTGAGGAGCGAAATCGGCCTATACGAGACATATTGCAGCGGGTCCTTGTCCCGCTTGAGGATAAGCAAGATCAGTGCCCGAGACATCGTCGGGGGAAGAATCCCTTCTTCCTTCGCCTCGTTGAAGGTTCTCACCAGCAACGGACCCAACAGTTTCACAAACTTCCTATAGAACCCGACCGGGAACCCATCCGGCTCCGGGGCCTTGCCCGCCTGCATGCTCCCCAACCCCTTAACCAGCTCCTCCATCCCGATCGGGGCCCCCAAACCTTCGACCTGTCCCTCCTCCACCCTCAGGAACCTCAATTGGTCCAGGAACCACCGCATCCCCCCCCCCCCCTCCGGGGGTTCTGACTTGTACAGGTTCCCGTAGAAATCCCGAAAGACCTCATTTATTTTGGCTGTACTCCGCACCGTGTTCCCCCCCCTGTCCCCGATTCCTCCAATTTCCCTAGCCGCCTCCTTCCTACGTAGCTGATGCGCCAGCATCTGACTCGCCTTCTCCCCATACTCGTACGCTGCCCCCTGCACCTTCCTCCACTGGGCCACAGCTTTCCCAGTAGTCAGCAAATCAAACTCCGTTTGGAGGCTCCGGCGCTCCTTCAGCAGCCCCTCTTCAGGGGATTCCACATATCTCCTATCCACCCTCAGTATCTCCCCCACCAATCTCTCCCTCTTCTCCCTGTGAGCCCAGATTGAGATTAGCTCTCCCCTGACCACCGCCTTCAGCGCCTCCCAGACCACACTCTCCGGTGCCTCCCCATTATCATTGGCCTCTCTGTACCTTTGAATGCACTCAGACCCGCCCACAGACCTCCTTATCCGCCAGCAGTCCCACATCCATGCGCCACAGCGGGCGCTGGCCCCTCTCCTCCCCCAACTCCACCCAGTGCATGGCATGGTCCGAAATCGCTATGGCCGTGTACTCCGCCCCAGTCCCCCACACTGGACAATCAACGCCCTACTCACCACGAAGAAGTCTATCCGTGAATAGGCCTTGTGCACATGGGAAAAGGAGAACTCTCTCGCCGCTGGCCTGACATACCTCCACTCCCCCCATCTGATCCATAAACCCCCTCAGAACCTTGGCCGCAGCTGGCCTCCTGCTCGACCTCGACCGATCCAATGCTGGGTCCAGTACCGTATTGAAGTCCCCCCCCAATTATCAGGTTCCCTGCCTCCAGATCCGGGATCCGACTCAGCAGCGCTTCATGAACCCTGCATCGTTCCAATTCGGTGCATATACATTCACCAGCACCACCCGGGCCCCCTGCAGCCTACCACTCACCATCACATAACGGCCCCCTTTATCCGCCACAATACTCACCGCCTCGAAAGTCACCCGCTTGATCACCAGGATTGCGACCCCTCTGTTCTTCGCATCCAGCCCAGAGTGAAAGACCTGCCCCACCCATCCCTTCCTCAGCCTGGTCTGATCTGCCACCTTCAGGTGCATCTCCTGCAACATAGCGACATCTGCCTTCAGTCCCTTTAAGTGCGCAAACACCCGGGCCCTCTTGACCAGCCCATTCAGGTCGCTCACGTTCCACGCGATCAGCCAGATTGGGGGACACCCCCCACCTCCCCCCCCCCACTAGCCATCTCCTTTCTTAGGCCAACCATGTGCCCACGCCTCCCACACTCTCCAGCCCCCCAGACGGGAGCTCCAACTCTCCCTCTTACCTCCAGCTCCCCTCAGTCAGTACAGCAGCAACCCAGAACCACCCCCCCCTTCCCCCGGCCAGGCAATTGCTTAGCCCCCCTGCTCCCCCCATTGCACTCCCGTAAGTCAGCTGACCCCGGCCGCTCCCGCCTCTGCCGACGATCCCTCGATTGAATTTCCCCTCGAAGTACCCCCCCCCCTACAAACGAATGCGAGCTCCCGTCCGGCCACGCCCCCCCCTTTTGCGTGGGAAAAGGCCCGCGTTCCCTGCCTGGGCCGGCCCCGCCCCCTGGGGCGCAGCTCCTTTCTCCTGCAGCCTCTCCCCGATCCCCAAAGGCCCACTTCCCCCTTCAAACGCGGGGAACAGCCCCTCCCAGATCAATACACATACTCAGAAAACACACACATCAAATCAAATCCGCTTTTCCGCACCCGCTCTCCTCTCTTTTCCAGTGCTGCTTTTTTGACCGCTCCTGGTCCACTCCATACAGTGCTGGGGAAACCTCACTGCTGCCTTCCCACACCAGGAACCGTCATCCAAGTGCCACTGGCGCTCCTTAAAAGGGCCCAAAAGCCCGTTCACGGCAGGAGCTGCCAAACGTGCGACCTACCCAGGCATGGCCGCAACCGGAAGTCAGTTGGATCATTTCTAAACTCAAGTGATATGAAAAGAAAACATAAGCCTACTGTGCTTTGCTGTGTTCACAGTCTTAGGCATACATTGCAGGCGCTATGTCGAGGTCGCAGCATTAGAGGCAGGTTGTTGACTGTGGTGCCCTGTTGTTGCAGATGACCTTGGTTGTCACCCTCTGGCTGGTAGGGCCTGAGCAGGAACCTTCTGGGAGGCTGCACTCAGTGACATGGTTGGACATTCCTCAGTCGCCATGGACTCTCAGGATAGTGCGGTGACTGGCAGAGATGCGGAGGAGCTGCTGTCCTCATCCGGCTGCCGTGAGAGGCACCAAAGACCCCACTACCAGCAGCAGATCTTTCCTTGTTCTTGTGGCTCTGCTTCTCATGCAAGTTCGTGCAGAATTCCATTGACTCAACCCTTCACCTCAAGCAACATACCATACGTCCCCCAGACCAGATCACACCCACAAGACTTGTGAACATAATAATAATTTTTTATTGTCACAAGTAGGCTTACATTAACACTGCAATGAAGTTACTGTGAAAAGCCCAGAGTCGCCACATTCCGGCACCTGTTCGAGTAAATGGAGGGAGAATTCAGAATGCCCAAATAACCTAATAGGACGTCTTTAAGGACTTGTAGGAGGAAACCAGAGCACCCAGAGAAAACCCATGCAAACACAATGAGAATGTGCAGACTCCACACAGTGACCCAAGCTGGAGAACAAACCTGGGACCTTGGCACGGTGAGGCAACAGTGCTAACCACTGTGCTACTGTGCACCCCTGGCCCTTTAATGGGCCCAAGACTTCAAATCTTCTCTCCAGCTTTGAGACACATAGGCAGAGATGTGTGCGGAGACTGCAAATCCCACTATGGATGGGCACCCATCCCCAGTCCCCCACACTGGACAATGTTCACTCAGATCTCACCCTTGCCAATTGCAGATGGTCATTGAACTTTTTCCGGCACTATATCCATATGCGCCAGTCAAGGTTATGCCCACTGACCTCAGCTGCCACCTCTGCTGAGGCTGCCTTGGTGAGGTAGAATGGCCTCTTCCTGCCATGTCTCAGTATAAGAATGTTCCTCCTGTCACTACCTCCACAAGGGCATGCACACACTCCAGTAAAACGGGGGGGGGGGGGGGGGGTACCACCTGAACATTCCTCCTGCATGGTGTGCCTTCCTGCCACCACCATTCGCCCCCTCCAGTTGTCTTCAGCAGCATTTGGCAGCCACCTTCAAACTTTGTGCCATTAGACCTGGCACCAACCCCACTGACCCAGTATGGACGCAACTAATACTGGCAGTCAGTTATATAGCCAGTCAGCGTAATATAGTGATCATTAATTGATCTCGGGCGGGACCAGGAAACGTGGCTGCTTCTGGTCCCTCCACCATGCACACACATGACATGTAAAATTAAGGCATAACATTTTTTTTGAGTATGCAATTAATTTTTTCCAATTAAGCGTAATTTAGCATGACCACCTTGCACATCTTTTAGTTATGGGGGTGAGATTCGAGATTCATGCAGACTCGGGAAGAATGTTCAAACTCCACAGACAGTGACCCGGGGTCAGGATCAGACCCAGGTCCTCGACACACGAGGTAGCAGTGCTAACCCATCCCCAGGCCTAACTCTGTATTGTCACAATCTCTCTCTTACTGGAAGCAGTTATATAATTAGGTGTGGTGTATATTTCAATGAGATTTTGTCTCTCAACAACTTCCCAGCAGTTTTTGTGGAGGACAAGAGCGGCTTTTGGGATATCATTTCCAAGCAGTATTTTAATTTTAAAAATAAATTTAGATTACACAATTAATATTTTTACCCAATTAAAGGGCAATTTAACATGGTCAATTCACCTACCCTGCACATCTTATAATAATCTTTATTATTGTCACAAGTAGGCTCACATTAACACTGCAATAAAGTTACTGGGGATGAACAATTACCCTAATTTGCAATAATCCTGTTCAGTGGCTTTTCTAGAATGTCACAGGAAAGAAAAGATGCATTCGGCCCAAAATATTTTTGCTCACATAATTTCCCATCCATCCAATTTGCATCATTGTTCACTTCTCATGGCCATGAATTAATATTCCTGCTTTTCGAGCAACTGTCTTAATTTCCTTTTACAGGATTGTAGTGATTCAACTTCTGGTTGAGGATTAAACTGGAAGCGCTAGAAGGGAACAAGTAAATATAAACCGTATTTAGTTGCAGGGCAGAGAGAGGATTAGGTAAACTCAGGATATATGATAACCCAAAAAGATCAAGAGATAGCTCCATCTGTACGAAAAGGCAATGCAGAAACAGCTCCAAAATGGTTTTCTTTTAAATATATATCGATGGCCATAGAAAGATTCAGGGCGTGAAATTCCTAAAGCCCAAGTTCAGAGATTGGATCTCAGGTTATCAATTTGCCCAGCTTTAATCCTGCCAGTGACACCTAAAGATGTTTGCTTAAAGAGGATGAGTACTCATCCAGTTTGTGGTGGTCCCTGGGCAAAGAAGCCATACAGTTTGGATAGCACCTTGCCTGAGCACGGTCGCACGTGGTTAGCACTGGCTTCACAGCACCAGGGTCCCAGGTTCGATTCCAGGCTTGGGTCACTGTCTGTGCAGAGTCTGCATGTTCTTCCTGTGTCTGCGTGGGTTTCCTCCGGGTGCTCCAGTTTCCTCCCACAAGTCCTGAAAGCTATGCCTGCTAGGTGAATTGGACATTCTGAATTCTCCATCTGTACCCGAACAGGCTCCGGAATGTGGCCACTAGGGGCTTGTCACAGTAACTTCATTGCAGTGTTAATGTAAGCCTACTTGTGACAACAATAAAGATTATTATTTACTGAAGCGGTGAGGAAACTGGCATCGTGGAGCCTATTTCCAGTGCTAACGCAAGTATACTTACTCCATCCACAAAGCTCTCAGGTTGCAACATCAAAGCTGTAGAGAAGAGGGAGGCAATGGTGGTATAACATCAAGTTTTATCATAGAATTTAGTGCAGGAGGCCATTCAGCCCATCGAGTCTGCCACAGGTCTTGGAAAGAGCACCCTACCCAAGCCCACACCTCCACCCATCCCCATAACCCAGTAATCCCACCCAACATTAAGGGCAATTTTGGACACCAAGGGTAATTTAGCATGGTCAATCCACCTAACCTGCACATCTTTAGACTGTGGGAGGAAACCGGAGCACCCGGAGGAAACCCACGCAGATACGGGGAGAATGTGCAGACTCCGCACAGACAGTGACCCAAGTCAGGAATCGAACCTGGGACCCTGGAGCTGTGAAGCAATTGGGCTAACCACTATGCTGCCATGCTGCCGGTCATGGTTTTGTTTTCAGAAATGTCGATTATTTTATGTTATAAATCCGTAACCAAGGCAAATAAAAAGCTGGTCTTAAGGTGTGGTAATAAAAAAAGTTATGTTTCAGCTGTACAGAGTCGTGGCCAGATCCTATTATGTTTAGGACACCATACATTTGTGGGCTTTGGCTAAATTACATGACAAATTCCTTAAAATTACAGCCAGCCCATTTAAGTGTGAATTAAGGGAGTAATGTTTTTCCACAGGATAGTAGAGATACCCAATTCTCTCTCCCCTAAAAAGCTTTGGATTCTGAGTGGATTGAGATAATACTGTTTCCTAACGGTGTTAAGAAATATGGAGCATAGGGTAGGTAAATGGGGGTACAGATCAATCATGATCGAATTGAATGACAGAACAGACTTTGCAGGCTGAATGGCATGCTTTACAATTATGCTTTGTAAAATAATTAAGCCATGCATTCTAATTCTGTAGCTTTAACACATCTGTAATAAGTGAACATTTGTAACCTTGGTTTGCATACTTGCCTCGTAACTGCAGAGCGCTTTCTCAGTCTGGATATAGATTTATCTGTCTGCATGTTTTTTTAAAATTATCTTCTGGAGAGTCCACACATTCAACTGGTCAGGGACCAGCAAGTTTGATGATGCAAGATTCCTGTGGTACTCAAACACCAAATAGATGGTGCAGGAGTACTCCTAGCCCCACACTGAAACCTTGCCCCATGCCCCTTCATAAGCTTTTCCTCATGCCTCAATTGTGAGCTTTGACAATTCCCCACTCCTTCACTTAAATTCCCCAAGTTCCATGGGGACCACTCCCATCTGCTGGCAGTGACATAATGGCAGAAGTTTGTGTCAGGACTGGTAAGGCTTCATTCTGGATGGGGGGCACATATGAAACAGCCGTCCAGTTTGGCCCCAATGCTCCCAATACCCAACCAAAAGCTTAAATCAGGCGGTGCCAAAATTATGCATTTTTATGCAAATATCAATATTTGTCAATGCAGTGCATCATTGTTGATTGCTGCTCATCACCCATTGTGATAGAAATTTTTAAAACCTGGAGAAAAGGTTTGAGGTGTATTTTAACAGAACCCATGAAATGTAGTTCATCTACCAGAAAAAATTACAAAGCATAACATTGTCATTTTATCAATGACCTAGAGGAAGGCGCAGAAGGGTGGGTGAGTAAATTTGCAGACGATACTAAAGTCGGTGGTGTTATCGATAGTGTGGAAGGATGTAGCAGGTTACAGAGGGATATAGATAAGATGCAGAGCTGGGCTGAGAGGTGGCAAATGGAGTTTAATGTAGAGAAGTGTGAGGTGATTCACTTTGGAAGGAATAACAGGAATGCGGAATATTTGGCTAATGGTAAAGTTCTTGAAAGTGTGGATGAGCAGAGGGATCTAGGTGTCCATGTACATAGATCCCTGAAAGTTGCCACCCAGGTTGATAGGGTTGTGAAGAAGGCCTATGGAGTGTTGGCCTTTATTGGTAGAGGGATTGAGTTCCAGAGTCGGGAGGTCATGTTGCAGCTGTACAGAACTCTGGTACGGCCGCATTTGGAGTATTGCGTACAGTTCTGGTCACCGCATTATAGGAAGGACGTGGAGGCTTTGGCGCGGGTGCAGAGGAGATTTACCAGGATGTTGCCTGGTATGGAGGGAAAATCTTATGAGGAAAGGCTGATGGCCTTGAGGTTGTTTTCGTTGGAGAGAAGAAGGTTAAGAGGAGACTTAATAGAGGCATACAAAATGATCAGGGGGTTGGATAGGGTGGACAGTGAGAGCCTTCTCCCGCGGATGGATATGGCTGGCACGAGGGGACATAACTTTAAACTGAGGGGTAATAGATATAGGACGGAGGTCAGAGGTAGGTTCTTTACGCAAAGAGTAGTGAGGCCGTGGAATGCCCTACCTGCTACAGTAGTGAACTCGCCAACATTGAGGGCATTTAAAAGTTTATTGGATAAACATATGGATGATAATGGCATAGTGTAGGTTAGATGGCTTTTGTTTCGGTGCAACATCGTGGGCCGAAGGGCCTGAACTGCGCTGTATTGTTCTATGTTCTATAACATCTATGAATTGCATTACGCATGAGTCACTGTTTAATTTATAGAATGCAAGCTGCATCTGAATAGGACAATAGTGTCAATTTTATTGGCAACGTGTAGTGTTATAACACACGTATTTCTGAATTAATTTGAAAATAAGCAGTTGTAAATGATTAAAAGGTTTATTAAGTATAAGCATCCAGAATCAGTTGTAGTCTATGTATGCCTTAATGATACAAGTACATCTGTAATGATGTGCACAGCACTGTATTCATCCATAACAATGCACAAAAAATGAAAGTATATTCGTTTTGGTAAAACAAGTAGTCTTCATGAAAAGCTGCAGGTTTTGCAGAAGCAGAAAGCAGATGTGCATAACTGCGCGTGCATGTGTGCCTAGATTATACAATGCAAGTGGCAAGTAGGAAAACTACCAATTACTCAGACATTTAATTTAATTAGATCCTTCGCATATCACCATGTTACAAGATAAAATAAATCTAAGGGAGACCATTATTCAGTTACAACAGTCCCCAATCATGTAGGCAGACATTAAACAGCCAAAGTGTATCCATCTGATGACATGAATCAACTGCCATAAATTTAAAACTTGAACCTGAAAATAAAATCCCCAATTCACTAAAGTACAAAATATTTTTAAAAATCATGACTCCTTCACAATTTCTTGCATATTCAGTAGGGAGAAAGATAGATTCCAGATATCTTGGTCCTATCTCAGAGATGCAACTCCACAATGGATGATGTTGCGGTTACAATTTCAGAATTTGCACAAATTCTGCTACATTCTGCCACAGCTTGTGGATAATACTTTTACACCCTTGACACCCAAGTGAAAGTATATCCACAATTTCACTATAGTGCACTAAGCCAGTGAGTGTGGTCATTTGACTTTTCAAAGCCTCAATGCTCTCAAGTATTACCTCACAATGACAGAATGCCATGATAAAAAGCAGGAGACAGATAATTGAAACTGTAAACACTCTGCCCGTCTTCTTAGCAGGGTCCTTGAATCTGAAGGTATAATTCTCTGTAGGCAAAGTAACTTTATCAACATCCTTCAGCCTCACGCTATCCCAACGGCTCGTATTAAAATTTTTCATTACAGGATGCACCTCAACATCTGTGCAGGAAGGCAATGGTGTTTCCTTAACGACTTTAATTTTATCACGAAACTCTTGCATCTGCTGTAGAAATAAGACTGGGTCAGTAACATCCTTAAATGTCTCTGCCATAGTAAAAGCCCTTTTCTGTTCTTCTAGGATCATCTTCAATTTATTTATCTCTGGATCATAGGCCTGCATCACCACCAGCTTCATGGTTTCAAAATCTGAAAGAACCTCATTCTTTTTCTGCTCCAGTGTGTGCTGCAACTTGGTAAAATATTCCATCACCTTTTTTGCATCCTTGCTTATTAGCTGCAGGGACTTTTTCTTGTCACTTTCTAATTTCTCCAGACATGTCTGCACATCAGCAGAACACCAGGTTTCTAGTCCTTGGAAAAGTCCATCAAAAGCTTCTCTCTCTTCTCTATAGGCATCCTTGATGGCACAGAAGGAATGTCCCTCATGATCTCCCATAGTAGCACAAAACCCACAGATTAATTGAAGATCCGTTGAGCAAAAGATGTTCAGTGGTTGCCCACTATGCTTCCTGCAGATCGGAATTTTAGGTATGATTCGAATCCTGTTGTACTTCTCTATTATTCCCCTCAGCGAATAATTCACTTGCAAATTGCTAATTCCCATGGCAGGGGTTTCTTTGCGACAAGTTGGACATTTGAAAGGAACTTTATATTGCATACCTCTCCCACTTCCTTCCAAGATGCCTTCGAGGCATTGTTTGCAGAAATTGTGTGAACAAGGGAGAACTCGTGGGTCTTCAAATAAACAGCAACAGATGGGACAGGTCAACTCTTCTTCAAACAATTCCATTTCTATTTAAGAAAAATAGAAAAGACATCATAAATATCTTGAATATATATTCAAAAATATAGTACAAGCGATTAGCTGGTTGGTATTGAACCCACATTGTAGAATTTTAAAAACAATCACTTGTTGATATATACTCAATGCTAAGTGCCTGTTTTTAGTCAGGCTGTTATGTAATGAATAGAAACAATGGACAAGCAGAGAGGAAAATTCATGGACAGGTCAAACAATGGGATATTTTTAATAGCACATTAGAGACGCAGCAACAGAAAAAGACTGGCCTAAATTTAGTTAGAATAAATACGGCATAATTGGGAATAAGAATAGACCGTTACTCATGAATAATGTATATAGCCGGTTGCGGTTATGCAGAGCTAAGTTGCACGTTCGGCAGCTCCTGCTTGGAACTGACTTTTGGGCTCTTTTCAGGTCCCCCAACGGCACTTTTTAGACATTTCCCAGTGTGGGAAGAAGACTGCAACATTCCCCCGACAGTGTATGGCTTGGACCAGGAGCGGGGCGACTAAAAAAGTGGTGGTGAAGCCAAAGAAAGTGCGAGGGAAGAAGAGCAAGATGGCGGCGGGCGGGGACCAGGCAGCGTGGATGCAGTGGGCGCAGGAGGCTATCCAGCGCTGCTTCAGGGAGCTCAAAGCAGACCTGCTGGAGCCGATGAAGGCTTCTATTGATAAGCTGCTGGAGACCCAGACAGCCCAGGGGGTGGCGATCCGCGAGGTCCGACAAAAGATCTCAGATAACGAGGACGAGATCTTGGGCCTAGCGGTAAAGGTGGAGGCGCTCCACAAGAAATGGCAGGAATGGTTCGAGGAGATGGAGAATCGGTTGAGGTGGAAGAATCTGGGGATTCTGGGCCTTCCGGAGGGGCTGGAGGGGTCAGACATGAGTGCCTATGTGGTCACCATGTTAAACTCGCTGATGGGAGCGGGGTCCTTCCAGGGGCCCCTGGAGCTGGAAGGGGCCCATAGAGTGTTGGCGAGGAGGCCCAAGGCTAACGAGCCGCAGCAGGCGGTGCTGGTGCGGTTTCATCGGTTCGCTGATCAGGAGTGCGTGCTCAGGTGGGCCAAGAAAGAGAGCAGCAGCAGGTGGGAGATCACGGAGGTTCAAATACATCAGGACTCGAGCGCGGGGGCGGCGAAGTAGAGGGCCCGGTACAATCGGGCGAAGACGGTGCTGCACAGGAAGAGGGTGAAGTTTGCATGCTGCAGCCGGCGCGTCTGTGGGTCACCTACAAGGACCAGCACCATTATTTTGTGTCCCCGGAGGAGGCGTGGGCCTTTGATCAGGCCGAGAAGCTGGACACAAACTGAGGGTCGGGATGGGGGGTCGGGCATGGGGATGGTCGGGGCTTGTTGTTGTTGTGTTACATTTTGAGGGGGGGTTCTTTGTTCTTGTTTCTTTTTGGTTCGGTGTGGGTGGTTAGGGTGGGTTGGGCACTGTTTTGGTTAGGTCTGTCGGGTGGGCTCTTGGAGGGGGGCAAGTAAACGGAGTAAGGGGTGGATGGCCGGTAGGGGGGGATGGGGCCCTGTGGGGGAGGGGGAGGCCCGAGTCGGGGGTGAGGGGACTCACCCTGTAAAAGGAGCTGCACCAGAGGAGGGGGGGCCGGGCAGGTGGAAAGCGCGGGCTTTTTCCTATGCTGAAGGCAGAAGGGGGCGGGGCCGGGGCAGAGAAGCGCGGGTTTTTTCCCCCGCGCTTGTGATGGAAGGGGGAGGCGGAAAGCCTGCTGGTGGGTAATGGAGGGGAGGGGAAGTCCCACAATGGGAGGAGTCGAAGGAGTGGTGGGAGTGGCCGGGGTCAGCAGGAGTCAGCTGACTTGCGGGAGTGCAATGGGGGGAGCAATGCAGCTAGGAGGGGTCCTAGCTGGGGGGGGGGAAACCAGGTTGCTGCTGGTATGGTTAAGGGGGAGCCGGAGCGAGTAGATGGGTTTGGGACCGGGGTCTGCCGCCGTGGGGAACGGGCCGGGCGTGGGGCGCGGGCGCATGGCTGGCCGAGGAGCGGTTATGGCTAGTCGGCGGGGAGGGGGGCGGGTAGCCCCCTGATCCGGCTGATAACCTGGAACGCAAGGGGACTGAATGGGCCGGTTAAGCGGGCCCTGGTGTTCGCGCACCTGAAGGGGCTGAAGGCGGATGTGGTCATGCTCCAGGAGACACACCTGAAGGTGGCAGACCAGGTAAGATTAAGGAAAGGGTGGGTTGGTCAAGTGTTTCATTCGGGGCTGAATGCCAAAAATCGGGGGGTGGCGATCTTGGTGGGAAAGAGGGTGTCGTTCGAGGCGTCGAGCATTGTGACAGACAATGGCAGCAGGTACGTAATGGTAAGTGGTAAGATGCAAGGGGAGAGCGTGGTGCTGGTCAACGTGTATGCTCCGAACTGGGACAATGCTGGTTTTATGCGGCGCATGTTGGGTTGGATCCCGGACTTGGAAGTGGGGGGCCTGATAATCGGGGGGGGGGGGGGGGGGGGGGGGGGGGGGGGAGACTTTAACACGGTGTTGGATCCTGCACTGGATCACTCCAGGTCTAGGACGAGTAGGAGGCCGGCGGCGGCTAAAGTGCTGAGGGGGTTTATGGACCAGATGGGAGGGGTGGACCCTTGGAGATTTACAAGGCCGGGGGCTAGGGAATTTTCATTCTTCTCTCGCATGTTCATAAGGCCTATTCCCGGATCGACTTTTTTGTTATGAGCAGGGCGCTGATTGCAGAGTAGAGGATACCGAGTACTCGGCGGTAGCCATTTCGGATCACACCCCGCATTGGGTAGACTTAGAGCTGGGGGAGGAGAGGGACCAGCGCCCGTTGTGGCGCGTGGAGGTGGGGCTGTTGGCGGACGAGGAGGTGAGCGAGCGGGTCTGAGGAAGCATAGATACCTGGATGCCAACGATAACGGGGAGGTCTGAGTGTGGATGGTCTGGGAGGCACTGAAGGCGGTGGTTCGGGGAGACCTGATCTCCATTAGGGTCCACAAGGAGAGGAGAGAGCAGAGGGAGAGGCTGGTGGGGGAGATGGTGAGGGCAGACAGGAGGTATGCGAATGTGCTGGAGGAGGGACTGTTGAGGGAGAGGCGTAACCTCCAGGCCGAATTCGACCTGTTGACCACCAGGAAGGCGGAGGCGCAGTGGAGGAAGGCCCAGGGGGCGGTTTATGAATATGGGGAAAAGGCAAGCCGGATGCTGGCGCACCGGCGTCGGAAGCGGGACGCAGCTAGGGAGATCGGGGGAGTTAAGGATAGGGCAGGGAGTATGGTGCGGAGTGGGGTTGGCATCAATGGGGTCTTCAGGGACTTTTATGAGGAACTGTATCGGTCCCAGCCCCCACTGGAGGAGGGAAGGATGGGCTGCTTTCTGGACCAACTGAGATTCCCGAAGGTGGAGGAGAGACTGGTGGCTGGATTAGGGGCCCCGATTGGGCTAGAGGAGCTGGCCAAAGGGATAGGGAGCATGCAGGCGGGGAAGGCACCGGGGCCGGACGGCTTCCCGGTCGAATTTTACAAAAAATATATGTGGACCTGTTGGGCCCGTTGCTGGTTAGGACCTTCAATGCGGCAAGGGAGGGGGGGGGGGGGCTTTGCCCCCGACAATGTCCCGGACACTGATCTCCTTGATCCTGAAGAGGGACAAGGATCCCCTGCAGTGTGGCTCTTACAGGCCGATTTTGTTGTTAAATGTAGATGCCAAGGTGCTGGCGAAGGTCTTAGCCACGAGAATTGAGGATTGGGTGCCGCAGGTCATCCACGAAGACCAGACAGGGTTCGTGAAGGGGCGGCAGTTGAACGCGAATGTGCGGAGGCTCCTGAACGTTATGATGCTGGCGAAGGAGGGGGAGGTGGAGATAGTGGTGGCGATGGACGCTGAGAAGGCATTCGATAGGGTAGAGTGGGGGCACTTGTGGGAGGTGCTGAAGAGGTTCGGGTTTGGGGAGGGGTTCGTCAGGTGGGTTAGGCTGTTGTACGAGGTCCTGATGGCGAGTGTGGCCACGAACAAGAGGAGGTCTGAGTACTTTTGGTTGCATCGAGGGACGAGGCAGGGGTGTCCCCTGTCCCCCCTGCTCTTCGCACTGGCGATTGAACCCCTAGCTATGGCACTGAGGGAGTCGAGGAACTGGAGGGGGTTGGTGCGGGGTGGGGAGGAGCATAGGGTGTCGCTCTATGCACATTGCTGCTATATGTGGCGGACCCGGTAGGGGGAATGACGGAGGTAATGAGGATCCTCAGGGAGTTCTGGGATTTCTCAGGGTACAAGCTCAACATGGGGAAGAGCGAGTTGTTCGTGGTTCACCCAGGGGACCAGGAGAGGGAGATTGGCGAGCTCCCACTAAAAAGGGCGGAGGGGAGCTTCAGGTATTTGGGGGTCCAGGTGGCCAGGAGCTGGGGGGCTCTGCAGATTTAATTTCACGAGGCTGGTGGAACAAATGGAGGAGGAGTTCAAGAGATGGGACGCGTTGCCGCTGTCCTTGGCGGGTAGGGTGCAGTCAGTCAAGGTGACGGTGCTCCCAAGGTTTTTGTTCCTGTTCCAGTGTCTCCCCATTCTTATCCCAAAGGCCTTCTTTAGGTGGGTCAACAGGAGCATAACGGAGTTTGTGTGGGTGCGAGGGACTCAGAGGGTGAGAAGGGTGTTCCTGGAGCGGAGTAGGGATGGGGGGAGCTGGCGCTGCCCAACCTCTGTGGGTACTACTGGGCCACCAATGCAGCAATGGTGCGCAAGTGGGTGATGGAGGGGGAGGGGGCGGCATGGAAGAGGCTGGAGTCGGAGTCTTGTGAGGGTACGAGTCTGGAGGCGCTGGCAACGGCGCCACTGCCGCTCCCTCCAATGAGGTATATCATGAGCCCGGTGGTGGCGGCTACCGTCAAAATTTGCGGGCAATGGAGGCGGCACCGGGGGGAAGTGGGGGCCTCGGTGTGGACCCCGATACGGGGGAACCACCGGTTTCTCCTAGGGAGAATAGATGGAGGGTTTTCAGTGTGGCACAGGGCAGGGATAAGAAGGTTGTGGATGGTCGCGAGCCTGGGTGAGCTGGAGGAAAAGTACGGGCTTTCCCCGGAAACACCTTTAGGTATCTACAGGTAAGGGTGTTTGCCAGGCGGCAAGTGGTAGAATTCCCACTGCTACCGCCACGCACGGTACAGGACAGGGTGCTCTCGGGTGGTGGGGTGGAGAGGGGAAGATCTCGGCAACATCCAGGTGATGCAGGAGGAGGAGGAGGCCTCGGTGGAGGAGCTGAAAGGTAAGTGGGAGGAGGAGTTGGGGGAGGAGATCGAGGAAGGGACGTGGGCAGATGCCCTTGGGTGGGTGAACTCTTCCTCTTCGTGCACAAGGCTCAGCCTCATGCAGTTTAAGGTGCTGCATAGGGCACACATGACCGGGACAAGGATGAGCCGTTTTTTGGGGGGTGAGGACAGGTGTGTTAGGCGTTCAAGGAACCCAGCAAACCACACCCATATGTTCTGGGCATGCCCAGCGCTGGAGGAATTTAGGAAGGGAGTAGCGATGACAGTGTCAAGGGTGGTAGGATCCAGGGTCAAACCGGGCTGGGGGCTCGTAATATTTGGGGTTGCAGGGGAGCCGGGAGTGCAGGAGGCGAAAGAGGCCGATATTCTGGCCAATACGTCCCTGGTAGCCCGGCGAAGGATTCTTCTTCAGTGAAAGGATGCAAGGCCCCCAAGCGTGGAATCCTGGATCAACGATATGGCGGGGTTTATTAAATTGGAGAGAGTGAAATTTGCCTTAAGGGGATCGGTGCAAGGGTTTTTCAGGCGGTGGCAACCGTTTTTAGACTTCCTGGCAGAACGGTAGACATTGGTCAGCAGCAGCAACCCGGGTGGGGGGGGGGGGTTCCATTGTATTTTTGTTTGTCTATACTGGGGGATCTGAGGGAGTGGATATATTTGCTATGTGTTTCGGCGGGTGTTAATTTATTATTTATGTCTGGGGGGAGGGGGGCCCGGGGTTGTTTTGTTTGTATTTAATTCTATTGGGTTCCTTTTACATTTTGTTGTTGATATTTTGTGAAACTTTAATAAAAAAAATTTTTTTTTTTTTTAAATGAATAATGTATACATATTAGAAAAGAGGATATAGGAGGCATTGGAGAAGGTGGAAAAGAGACTTAGACAGACGATTTCAGAACTGCAATCCACATGGTAAGGGTGAACAGGAAGGCTGAGGGGTGACCTAACAGAGGATTTTAAAATTCTGACAGGTTTAAATAAATTTGGTAAAATAGACAGAGGCAGAATTTACCCCAAGGGGGTTGAAAACAGGAGTTGGGACTGTTTCAGATCCAAAACCTGCCTCTGGTGGGAGAATAATTAAAATCAAGATGGCTGCCTAGGAAAGGAGTTGATCACATCACTAACCTGGGGAGAGAAATCAGATTCTGGAACAAGACTAGGGAGTGTGGGAAAACACTGCTGCATTTCAACTAAGTGTCTGAGAAATGCAGCAATATAACTATCATAGAATGTACCTGGAAATTACACATTTCAGGACTCTATGGCAAAACATTGCACTGAAAATCTAAGCCCACACTTCCGGTGGTGGCTATGGATGAGTGATTGCATACAAGACAGCTCCGGTTCAAAGGCGTCGGTTTGGATTGGATTGGATTTGTTTATTGTCACGTGTACCGAGGTACAGTGAAAGTATTTTTCTGCGAGCAGCTCATTAAATACATGGGAAGAAAAGGGAATAAAAGAAAATACATAATAGGGCAACACAACATATACAATGTAACTACATAAGCACTGGCATCGGATGAAGCATATAGGGGTGTAGTGTTAATGAGGTCAGTCCATAAGAGGGTCATTTAGGAGTCTGGTGACAGTGGGGAAGAAGCTGTTTTTGAGTCTGTTCGTGAGTGTTCTCAGACTTCTGTATCTCCTGCCCGATGGAAGAAGTTGGAAGAGTGAGTTAGCCGGGTGGGAGGGATCGTGTGATGGACTGGGCGGTGTTCACGACTCTCCGAAGTTTCTTGCGGTCCTGGGCCGAGCAGTTGCCATACCAGGCTGTGATGCAGCCCGATAGGATGCTTTCTATGGTGCATCTGTAAAAGTTGGTAAGGGTTAATGTGGACATGCCGAATTTCCTTAGTTTCCTGAGGAAGTATTGGCACTGTTGTGCTTTCTTGGTGGTAGCGTCAACATGGGTGGACCAGGACAGATTTTTGGAGATGTGCATCCCTAGGAATTTGAAACTGCTGACCATCTCCACCTCGGTCCCGTTGATGCGGACAGGGGTGTGTACAGTACTTTGCTTCCTGAAGTCAATGACCAGCTCTTTAGTTTATACCCACTAGCGGGTTAGCTCCGGCAGGAAAGTGGTGCACAAGGTGTAGAGGGAAAGGTTCTCCTCAAGATTGGCATGTCTACTAGCTACAAGACCCTGCTAAAAACAGTTAAAGACCTGGCTAAGGAATTGGAGGGGACCTGTGGCACAGCAGCAATTGCAAAAATGGTGGAGGGGGAAGGGGCATCATTAGTAGGAAAGGCCCAGATGGAACAGTTGATAGCCAAAGATGAATTTCACCAGCAAAGGATGGAGATGCAGTGTGACTGGTCAAGTCATTGAGGGTGAAGGTGAAGGAGCAGGAAAGCAGGTCCAGGCAGCAGAACCTGGGGTTTGTGCAGCTACCAGAGGGTGTGGAAGGAATGAGCGCCACAAAATATGTGTCAAGGATGCTGGCCGGCATCAGCTCACCTCAATGGGAGAGGAACAGCAGAGGGTTGTTGAGGCCAATAAGGGGCTGCGAGCAAAGCTGGAGGATATTGAGAACCGCTCGAGACGATACAATTTAAGGATTGTGGGCCTGCCCAAGGGGGCGGAGGGCCCGAGGCCGACAAGAGTATTTTGCCAAGATGTTGACAGAACCGATAGGGGAGGGAGAAGAACCCGCTCGGTATGAACTGGACCAAGCTCATCGGTTGCTGAGGCCTAAGCCCAAGTTAAACAAACTACTAAGGGCAGCGATTATCTGTTTTCATTGATTATAACATGAAGGAGAAGGTATGGAACTGGGAAAAGGAGGAGCGGGAGGTGCAATGGGCTGGTGCCAAGGTTCGTATCTATCAGGACTTGACGGTGGAATTGGCAAAGCGGCGAGCGGCTTTCGGACGAGTGAAGTCGGCCTTGTACGACAGTGCAGTGCGGTTTGGAGTGGTGTATCCAGCAAAGCTAAGGGTGACCCACAACCCCAGAGACTTTTATTTTGAGACAATGGAGGCATTTATGAAGGCAGAAGGCTTGGGATGGAAGTAGAGTGGGAGAATGTATATATGAATGTATATATGCAACTTTGAATGGAATAATGTTCTTCATGCTGTTATAGAGGTTACAGTTTTTTGAAGCGTCATGAGAATGTCGCTTTAAGAAATGTTTGGCTGCTCATGTTACTGCAGTGATGTCAGAGTGTGGGTGGAGTTGAGCTCTGGTTCGGCTTTTTAGTTTCACTTTGAGAAAAGCTTGGGTATGCCTGTCTTTTTGGTTTCGTTTTTCAGTGTGTTGCAGCTGAAGTCAGCCAAAGCAGCTATATTGTTGAGCTCTCTGCTATGAAGGACTATCTCTTGATCATTTGGTGAATTCAGAAATTTAAATGTTTTCAGTATTGAACGTAAATCCTGATGTGCTTCTGTTTAAAGATTGTTAAGTCTTTTGGATGTTAAAAGGACAGCTTAAAGGATTACTTAGTGTTGTATTCTTTGGGGATTATCTTTGAATTAATGGTTGCTAAGATATTTAGTTTGTTTTAAAAAGGTTAACTTGAGTTCATAGAATAAACATTGTTTTGCTTTAAAAAAGAACCTCTTCATTTCTGCGGTACCACACCTGTAGAGTGGGCCGTGTGCTCCCCATACCACAATCTATTAAAAGTTGTGGGTCAGGTGAACTCCATGATACACTTTGGGGTTCTCTAAACCCTGACCCATAACAGGAGCAACCTTTTTTTTTTTAAATGAAAAGTATAGATGTGATTGTTTTCTTCCCTGGGACTGGGCGGGGAGTAAAGGCCTGTGCAGGGGCACCCACACTAGCTAATTTTATTTGGCTAGTGAAAGGAGGTGTTGTGGGTGGAGGGGCTGTGGACATTGTAGCCTGGTGAACAGGTTTCAATGCGCCTAGGGGGTGAGAAAAGTGAGGGGAGGGGATGGTGTTTAATGTCAACAATGGATAAGGATGTGTCAGACTCAGTGGGTAGGGCCGAAATGATGATGGTGGTGGATGGGGGAGAGGAAAGAGACCCCGTTAGGGTAGTTACGTGGAACGTGAGGGGGTTGAGAGGCCCAGTGATGAGGCTGAGGGTGCTTGTGCATTTGAAAAGTTTGAAAGCAGATGTGGCTATGCTGCAGGAGACTCACTCGAGGGTGAAGGATCAGGGGAGGCTGGGAAAGGGCTGATAGATAGTAGGGCACTGGGGGTTGCGGTTCTAGTGAATAAAAGAATGAGGTTCCAAATGGAGAACATTGTGGCAGATCAGGGAGGTAGGTACATAATAGTGACATGGGGCATTGGAAGGGAGGTTGGTGGCGTTGGTAAGCGTGTATGATTCCAACTGGGATGATGCAGGGTTTGTAAAGGTGTGTGGGGCCATCCCCGACTTGGATTCACATGAAATGATAGTGGGTGGAGACTAGAATATTGTGTAGGAGCCAAAATTGGACAGGTCACAACCACGATCGCTTACCCAGTCAGGGGGAGCGAAGGCAATGGCTGGGTTAATGGTGGAAATGGGAGGAGTGGACCCTTGGAGGTTCATGCACACGAGGGGGAGTGGGAATATTCTTTCTTCTCTTAAGTTCATAAGGCCTATTCGCAGATAGATTTCTTTTGTGGTGGGGAAGTCACTGTTGGCCGGGGTGAAGGGGTCGGAATATTCAGCAATTGTGATATCAGACCATGGGTTGATATGATGTTGGAGAAGGGAATAGTGCAGAAGCATGGGTGAAGATTGGATGTGGGGCTGTTGGGGGACCGAAGGATTTGTGATAAGATTGGCAAAGTGATTGAGGAATATGTGCGGTTTAATCGTACGGGTGAGGTCTCACAGGTGGTGGTATGGGAAGCTTTGAAGATGAAGCAGAGGATGTGGATCCAACACTGTTCGAAAAGAGAAAGGAGTTGCAGGCGAGTTTTGACCGGCTGTCCACAAGGAAGGAATTGAGGATAGCGAGGGGAGCGGTCTACCAGTATGGAGTGAAGGCGGGACTCATTCTGGCAGGTCAACTTCAGAGGGAGGCAGCGGCGAGGGAAATTGTTCAGGTGTGGAATAGAGCAGGAAGTTGATGGTGGCTCCAGATCAGATAAATAGGGTGTTTGAGGAGTTTTACAAGAGATTGTATAGGTCAGAGCCACCTGGGAAGGATCGGGAGATGCAGGAATTCCTGGATGGTTTGGAATACCCGAGGTTGGGGTGGGGGACAGGGCCATATAGGATGGGGCGATAGCGGACCAGGAGATAAAAGATGCGATTGGGAGGATGCAGTCAGGGAAGGTAGCAGGGCCAGATGAGTTTCCGGTGGACTATTACAAGAAATTTAAAGATAAGTTGGCGCCGCTGATGGTGGGGACGTTTTGAGGTGATAGGGAAAGGGGAAGTTGCCACAGACTTTGGGGCAGGCATCGATCTCCCTGTTGCTCAAGAAGGATAAGGATCCGGCAGAACGTGGGTCGTATAGGCCCCTATCACTTTTGAATGTGGACGCAAAGGTGTTGGAGAAGATATTTGGCGGGTAGGTTGGCGGAGTGCATCACAAAGGTGATAAGCGAAGATCAGACGGGATTCGTGACAGGGAGGCAGCTCTTTCAAACATTACTGAATGTGGTTATGGCGCCGGCAGAGGGGAGGGAGACAGAGGCGGTTGTGGCATTGGAGAAGGCGTTAAACCGAGTAGAGTGAGGGTATTTGATGGCAGTTCTGGAGCGGTCTGTGATTGGGCCACGATTTGTAGATTGTGTAAGGCTGTTGTGCAGGGAGCCGAGGGCGAGTGTCTGCACGACATTCAGGATATTTTGCTCTGCACCGTGGGGAACCCATCACCCCCAACTTAGAGCAAATTTCACTTTCTCCAGGGCCAAACACTCACCAGGTCCCCCCGCAATGCCGAGGCACATGTGGAGCAGCTGACCTCCAACCCAGCAGACCTGTCTGCGAGCTATCATTGAGGCAAAGGGCAAGACATCTGCCCCCGCACCCATCTGCAACTCCGGCCGGTCCAACACCCCGCATATGGCTTCCAGGACACCCGGCTCCACATCAACATGTCGAACCCCCAAAATGGTACTGAAAATGGCCCTCCAAAACATTCCCAACTTCAGGCAGGCCCAAAACAGGAACATGGTTCACAGGGCTCCTCCCACATCGCTTACAGATGACAATAATAATCTTTATTATTTATTAGCACTACAATGAAGTTACCGTGAAAAGCCCCCAGTCACCACATTCCGGTGCCTGTTCAGGTACAGAGGGAGAATTCAGAATGTCCAAACAGCACGTCTTTCGGGACTTGTGGGGGGAAACCGGAGCACCTGGAGGAAACCCACGCAGACACGGGGAGAACATGCAGGCTCAGCAGACAGTGACACAAGCCTGGAATCGAACCTGGGACCCTGGCGCTGTGAAGCAACAGTGCTAACCACTGTGCTACCATGCTGCCCTCCTCTCCTTTGAATATCAGACTCATCCTAGACTTTGCAGATGAGCCCTAACCCACTCATTTTCTGTTGCCATTCTGATCAGGGATCTCTTTCTCCGCTCCGCCCCCCCCCCCCCCCCCCCCCCCCACCCCCAGCCCTCATATCCACCATCACCGTTAACCCAGGCCACACCCATCTGGGCGGACCCACCCCATCCTTTTGTTTCTGGTCCACCCACCCCCAGAATCTCCCCCATCCACTTCTTCTTGCAAACACCTACATAAGAATTAGGAACAGGAGTAGGCCATCTGGCCCCTCGAGCCTGCTCCGCCATTTAATGAGATCATGGCTGATCTTTGTGGACTCAGCTCCACTCTCCGGCCCGTACACCATATCCCCGAATCCCTTTATTCTTTAGAAAGGCATCTATCTTTTTCTTAAAAACGTTTAAAGAAGGAGCCTCAACTGCTTCACTGGGCAAGGAATTCCAGAGATTCACAACCCTTTGAGTGAAGACGTTCCTCCTACACTCCGTCCTAAATCTACCTCCCCTTATTTTGAGGCTATGCCCCCTAGTTCTGCTTTCCCCGACCAGTGGAAACAACCTGCCCGCATCTATCCTATCTATTCCCTTCATAATTTTATATGTCTCAATATGATCCCCCCGCATCCTTCTAAACTCCAATGAGTACAGTCCCAGTCTACTCAACCTCTCGTCATAATCTAATCCCCTCAACTCTGGGATCAACCTAGTGAATCTCCGCTGCACTCCCTCCAGTGCCAATATGTCCTTTCTCAGGTAAGGAGACCAAAACTGGACACAATACTCCAGATGCGGCCTCACCAACACCCTATACAATTGCAGCATAACCTCACTAGTCTTGAACTCCATCCCTCTAGCAATGAAGGACAAAACTCGATTAGCCTTCTTAATCACCTGTTGCACCTGCACACCAACTTTTTGCGACTCGTACATCAGCACACCCAGGTCCCTCTGCACAGCAGCATGTTTTAACATCTTACCGTTTAAATAATAATCCATTCTGCTGTTATTCCTCCCAAAATGGATAGCCTCACACTTGGCAACATTGAATTCCATCTGCCAGACCCTAGCCCATTCACCTAACCTATCCAAATCCTTCTGCAGACTTCCGGTATCCTCTGCACTTTTTGCTTTACCACTCATCTTAGTGTCGTCTGCAAACTTTGACACATTGCACTTAGTCCCCAACTCCAAATCGTCTATGTAAATTGTGAACAACTGCGGGCCCAACACTGATCCTTGAGGGACCCCACTAGTTACAGGTTGCCAACCAGAGAAACACCCATTTATCCCCACTCTCTGCTTTCTGTTAGTTAACCAATCCTCTACCCATGCTACCACTTTACCCTCAATACCATGCATCTTTAGTTTATGCAGCAACCTTTTGTGTGGCACCTTGTCAAAAGCTTTCTGGAAATCCAGATATACCACATCCATTGGCTCCCCGTCATCTACTGCACTGGTAAAAGTCCTCAAAAAATTCTACCAAATTAGTCAGACACGACCTACTTTTTGTGAACCTTAGCTGCGTCTGCCCAATGGGACAATTTCCCTCCAGGTGCCCCGCTATTTCCTCCTTAATGATAGATTCCAGCATTTTCCCTACAACCGAAGTTAAGCTTACCGGCCTATAATTACCCGCTTTCTGCCGACCTCCTTTTTTAAACAGTGGTGTCACGTTTGCTACTTTCCAATCCTCTGGGACCACCCCAGAGTCTAGTGAATTTTGATAAATTATCACTAGTGCGTTTACAATTTCCCTAGCCATCTCTTTTAACACTCTGGGATGCATCCCATCAGGGCCAGGAGACTTGTCTATCTTTAGCCCCATTAGCTTGCCCAATACTGCCTCCTTAGTGATTACAATCATCTCAAGGTCCTCATCTATCATATCCTTATTTCCATCAGTCACTGGCATGTTATTTGTGTCCTCCACTGTGAAGACTGACCCAAAAAACCTGTTCAGCTCCTCAGCCATTTCCCCGTCTCCTATTATTAAATCTCCCTTCTCATCTTCCAAAGGACCAATATTTACCTTAGCCACTCTTTTTTGTCTTATATATTTGTAGAAGCTTTTACTATCTACCTCACCCAGTATAGATTCTCTCCCCCCATTCTCACCTCCCAGGTCCATCAAAACCTGTTCGACCAGGCTCCAACGACAGTGGCCCCTCCCCCCCACCACACTCCTGTTCACTAACCAAGCTTTGTTTGCTAGCACGGTGGCACCTGCCAGAGCCCCCCTCCTCCCACCCCACCCTCAGTAACCCAGCCCCTCATGCCCAGAACCCCACCTCCCACAAACCAACAAAAGAACCACACTCATAAGAACACATGTAAATAAACCCCCTCCCATTAAGAGACAGAAACAAAACCCCAATTCAAAGAAAAAACTCAATAAGAAAACCATTCCAAGTCTCCACTCTCATCTCCGTCCCAGTTCTTCCGCTTTAATGAATGCCTTCACCGTCTCAAAATAAAAGTCCTTCAAATTGTAAGCCACTCACAGCTTTGCTGGGTAGACCACTCCAAACCGTACAGTGCCACCTTCACCCGTCCAAAGACCACCCACTTTCACGCCAACAAATCTTGGTATGTGCGTATGCCAACGCCTTCCCACTTCACATCTCATCTCTGCTTTACTCAACTCAAAACCTTCTTCACGTGGTAGCTGTGGAAGCAGACTATGACTGCCGTTGGTGGCTCACTCACTTTAGGCTTCAGCCGGAGCGATCGATGCGCCCTGTCCAACTCAGAGGGAGGGCTCTTCCCCCTCCCCCCATCAATTCGACAAACATCTTTGCAAAGTACTCGGTCAGCCTCTGGCCCACCACCCCCTTGGACAGACCCACGATCCTCAGATTTTGCCTCCTCGACATGTTCTCCTGTGCTCCACTCTGCCACCCTCCACTGCTCCTCAACCATCGAGGTGAACTGTCGCTGTGTTGCAACAATGTCTCCTCCACCCTTTCATCTTCTCTCTTTGCTCACGCACCTCAACCGACGTCTTTGTCAATGCCACCTTATCGGGGTCATCGCCTCCTCCATCCACTCTAAGCGAAAACGCCATCTCCCTCCAAAGTAGCTCCAAATGTTTTTCAAACAGCCTTTAAATTCCACCGACACCACCTCGGTCAACGTTTCAACCGTAATGAGATGGCCCCACCCGATGACCCAGCCCCCGCCAATCTTTCCTCCTACTGGACTCACAGCAACACTTGCCAGCAGACTTTCGTTCGTCCCCTTCTTTCCAAGACCTTTCTTCTGGGACTTCAACATTCATAGAACATGCAGAAGGCGGCCATTCGGCCCATCGGGTCTGCACCGACCCACTTAAGCCCTCACTTCCACCCTATCCCCATAACCCAATAACCCCTCCTAACCTTTTTGGTCACTAAGGGCAATTTAGCATGGCCAATCCACCTAACCTGCACATCTTTGGACTGTGGGAGGAAACCAGAGCACCCGGAGAAAACCCACGCAGACACGGGGAGAACGTGCAGACTCCGCACAGACAGTGACCCAGCGGGGAATCGAACCTGGGACCCTGGCGCTGTGAAGCCACAGTGCTATCCACCTGTGCTACCATGCTGCCCACCTCCTTACGACTTTCCACACCAGCTCTTCCAGAAACTATCCCCGAGACCAGGCATAAAAGTCCAAAAATCAAAGTCTCTCGCAGGAGACACCTGATATGCGATCTCCACCTACAAGTCACCACCAGAAGTCAGCCATGTGGTAATCTTAATAGATATTGCAGTCCAACAAACAGAAATTAGTGAAAATGTTGGACATGGGTGAGACTTGATGAGAGTTAGAGCAGGTGCTAAGTTTTGGATGAGCTCTGCCAGGAGTGCATTGGAATAACCAAGTTATGAAGGACGATTTCAGCAGAAGATAGAAGAGAAGGGCGGATCAGAGATGTTTGGGAGGTGGAAAAAAAGTAGTGTTCATGATAGCATAGATTAGAACTTCTGGTGGCAGCCATGGTGTGAGTGGTCACACACAGGGCAGCTCCTGCTTGAAGGTGTAGAAAAGAGCTCTTTTAACCAAAAACGGATGTAACGTCGACAGAAAAGTGTAGCTGAAGGTTGGAGAAGTCCCCCCCCCTCCCCATGACTGCTCGCTACCAAACCCAGCAGAAGGTGAAGGATCTGGCCAAGGAGTTGGAAGAGACCTGTGCAGCAGCTGGTGGAAAGATGTCAGTGCAAGTTGGAAGGCCCTAAATGGAACAGTTAATGGTCTTCCATCAGGGAAGAGTTCCGTCAGCAGAGGAAGGAGGATAGTGTTAAGGTCCAGGGTTTAGAGAACCCCAAAGTGTATCATGGAGTTCACCTGACCCACAACTTTAAATAGATTTTAGTTATGGGGAACACAAGGGTCCACTTTACAGGTGTGATGCAACAGACAACAAAGAGTATTTTTAAACAAAAACCATGTTTATTCTATGAACCCAGTTAACATTTTATAGACAGAGTGAACATCTTAGCAACCATCAATTCAAATACGCCCCAACAAAGAATACAGTACTCAAGATATCCATAAGACAAAAACCCATTTTACAGAAGGAGAGCAGTTCCAACTTTGAAATCACCAAATGAACATTCTTTGGCTCGCAGCGATTCATACACATCTTGCTGTGATTGCAGCTTCTCCAAATCTAAAACAAAACTAAACAGAGCCACAAAGCAGCTTTTCAGCTCAAAATGAAAGTGAAAGACAGCCCAGCTCCACCCACACTCTGGCATCACTGCTGCCATTTGAGAAATACACATTTCTTACATGACAATAGATCGAAGGGGCTGTCGCACCCCTGAAGGGCTCAATGGAAAAGGTTGAAAAATGTCTGGTTGCACAGGGATCACAGATCCAAGAGATTGCGAGGGTGATGTCAGACATAAAGATAGTGGTGGAGCTGGAGGCGGAGGTGGGGCTCTTAAGAGACCTTGGCAAGACGCTGAGAACAAAGGTGGAGGAGCAGGAAAACAGGTCGAGAAAGCATAATTTGCAAACCCTGCCTGAAGAAGTAGAAGTATGAGTGCCAGGAGGTATTCTCGAGGATGCTGGCTGGGCAGGTGGAGGAGGGGGTGCTGGTGGAGGAGGGTGTGCTGGATAAGGCCCCGAAGATGGACAGAGAGCACAGGTCTCTGAGGCAGAAGCCAAGAGCTGGGGAGCCGCCGCGGGCGGTGATCATGACACTCCACAAGTTCGTGGAGAAACAGAAGATCCTGCAGTGGGCCAGGAGAAGTGGAACTGCGAATGGCAGAGGAACAAGGCCCAAATACATCAGGACTTTGGAACTGAATTGGCAAAATGGTGTGTGGGGTTCAACAGGGCCAAGGCGGTGCTATATCGACAGCAGATCAGGTTTGGGGTTCTCTAACCGGAAAAACTATGGGTGACTTATGAGGGGCAGGAATACTACTTTGAGACCCCAGAAACAGTAAATGTCTTTATCAAGGAGCAAAAACTGGGGGAGAACTGAACATTTTTGGGAGCTGGCATGCTGGCACTCTAGAACAAAGGAAGATGCAGGTAGAGTGGGGGTTAGAGGGAGGAGGGGCTTTTTTTCTTTTCCTCCTAAGTGGAGGGCATTTTGTTGGGTCGATAATGGGTAGTGGGGATGAAACATTTGTCAGGATTCGCGTTGTCGTCGTCCCCGTCCCCCCCCCTCCCCTCCTGCTGCTACTTGTGGCTGTGTTTTTCTTGTTTGTTTGCTTTTGGGGGAGGTGACCTGTAGTTTGAGATGTGTCTTTGTTTGTTTGGGTGGGGGAGGGGGAGTTCGGCAGGGAGCCTTCTTCATAGAACAAAGAGGGGAGGGTGGGGGGAGGGGCCAGTAAGAGGAGCCTTTGGGCAGGTGTTGCCATGCTGGCAGGCTGGCAGGTAATGCTGGTGAAAGCAAGTGAGGTGACAGAGAAGGCCACGAGAGATGACAGAGGGGGATGGCAGGAAAGGAGTGGGACGTGACGTGGCAGGGTTGGAGAAGATGCATGGTCAGGGGCGGAGAAGGGGGCCAACTTGGATGGGCCAGGTACAGGGTGAAATGAAAGGGGTTAGAGCTGAAAGGGGAGGATGGCAGACAGTAGAGGGGAATGGAGGCGTAAGCCCCAAGTTAGGCTTATAACATGCAACGCGTGAGGGCTCAATGGACCGGTGAAAAGATCTTAGGTCTTTGCGCATCTCAGGAGTTTAAAGGCGGAGGGGTCTTTCTGCAGGAGACACACCTCCACATGAAGGACCAGGTTAGGCAGAGAAATGGGCGAGTGGGTCAGGTATTCCAATCAGGATTCGACTCAAAGTTGCAGAGGATGGCCATCCTGATGAGCAAGAAAAAGGGGTTTGTGAGCATGAAGGAAATGAGGGATCCGGGTGGGAGATATGTGATGATGAGCAGGGTATTGGACGGGTCGCCGGTGGTATTGGTGAATGTATATGCACTGAATTGGGATGATGTAAGTTTTATGAGGGGGCTGCTGGCAGCGATCCTGGATTTGGTCATGGGAGGAGATTTTAAACTGTGTCCTAGAGCCGAGAGTAGATAAGTCGATTCCCAGGTCAATGGGTAGGATACGAATGGCAACAGAGTTGGGAGGGTTCATGGAAAAGATGGGTCTGGTGGATCTATGCCGCTTTAAGAACCCAGGGGGAAGGGAGTATTCCTTTTTCTCACCTTTTTATAGGGTGTATTCAAGAATCAACTTTTTTGTGGTTAGCCGGGGGTTTGGTTGGGGTGGAGGGGGCAGAGTACGCGGAGATAATCATTTGGATCAGCCATTCCACTAGCTGGAGATTCGGCTTAGATCAGGACGGGAGCAGAGGCTGGGGTGGAGGCCCGATTCAGGGTTGTTGGCGGATAGAGGGTGCTAAAGTGCGGTCGGATTAAAGATTATGTAGAGTTGAACCAGAACAGGGAGGTGTTGTGGGCCACATTTTGGGAAGCACTAAAGGCGGTGATCTGCGGGAAGATTATCTCGTTCAAGGCAGATGAGGATAGGGAAAGGAGGGAGGAGTATGAGCGAGATAGTCAAAGTAGATAGGGGGTACTGGATGGCGACAATCACGGAAAGATTGGCGAGGAGGAAAAAGTTGCAGGGGCAATTTGATAGGTTGACGCTGGGAGGGCGGTGGGGCAGCTGCGCAAGGCAAGGGGGATGCAGTATGAATACAGGGTTACCACATCAGCTGCGGAGGGAGACTATATTCAATGGAAATATTGAGGCTACGGGCTGAAACAGTGGAGGTGGTGAACGAGCCCAGGAGGATAAATTAGACATTTAGGGAATACTATAAGGAGCTGTACAGGGCGGACCCGGGAGGGGGGTGGGGTGAAGAGGAAGACATGGGGCAGTCTTTAGATGGGCAACAGTTTGCACAGTTGGAGGAAAGAGAAGAGGCAGGCACTAGAGGAGCCTTTAGGCCTAAGGGAGGTATTGGAGAGTAATAAAGGGTACAAAGTCAGGGAAGGCCCCAGGGCCCTATGGTTACCCAGTGGAATTTTAGACGGACCTGGCACCGCATCTCTGGGGGTGTTTAATGAAGGTTGGAGAATGGGGAGCTGCTGGAGACGATGACGCAGGCAACAATCACATTGATACCAAAGAACGGGAAGGACCCGTTGGAATGTGGGTTGTTTAGGCCCATATCGCTGTTAAAAACAGATGAGAAAGTGCTGGCTAAGTTGGTGGCGGGAAGGATGGAAGGTTGTGTCTCGGGTGGTCGCGGAGGACCAGACAGGCTTCGTAAAGTCAGTCACGCAGTCAGTTATTATCTGGAATACACTGCTTGAAAGGGTGGTGGAAGCAGATTCAATAGCATTCAAAAGGGAACTGGATAAATACTTGAAGGGGAAATATTTGCAGGGCTATGGGCAAAGGTCAGGCAATAGATCTAATTGGAATGCTCTTTCAAAGAGCATGACGGGCCAGCATGGAGAGGAGATTTACTAACATGTTGCCAGGGCTTGAGAATTGCAGCTATAAGGAAAGATTGGATAGGCTAGGGTTGCTTTCCTTTGGTCAGAGGGGCAATCTAATTGTGGTGTACAAAATTAGGAGACCCCTAGACAGGAAAGAGCAGTTTCTGCTGGCATAGATAAGGTCAAGAAGGCTAAAGAGGTAAATGTGTGGCTCAAAGATTGGTGTGGGAGAAATGAGTTAGAGTTCATGGGAAATTGGCACAGTACTGGAAAAAGGAGCTGTTGTGTTGGGATGGGCTCCCACTGGAATCATGCCAGGACTAGTGCCCTGGCAAAATCAAATAACGTAGGATAGGGCTTTAAACTAAATAGTAGGGAAGGCACAGTCTGAAGGACATTTTTTAAAAATCATGTTTAAAGAGAAGGTTAATGATGAGGCCAATTGTTCACAGATAATGAAAAGAAGGGACAAAGCTTGTGAACATCATATTACACCAGGGAATTGCACAAGAGTAGGGAAAATTAATGATAGGACAAACCTAAAGGCTTTGAATCATAATGTGCGTAGCATTTTGAATAAAATTAATGAGCTAACAGTGCAAATAGAGGCAACAGGGTATGATTTGGTGGAGATTACGGAGACATGATTACAAGACCAGGTCTGGGAGCTGAATATCGAAGGGTCCCAAAAAAGGAGATGGCATAGCTTTGTTAGTAAAGGAAGGGATCAGTATTATATTGAGAAATAATATCGGCACTGCAGATCAAAACGTAGAATCAATTTGGATAGAAATAGCAGTGGAAAGTAGTCTCTGGTGGGAGTAATGTACCGGTCCCTTAATAGTAGTTCCACAGTATAAACAAGGAAATACTGGGGGTTTGTAAGAAAGGTACAATAATAATCATGGATGATTTTAATAAGCATATAGACTGGATTAATCAAATTAGCAAAGGTAACTCAAAGGAGAATTCGTAGAGTGTATTAGAAATCATTTCTTGGAACAATATGTTGTTGTACCAAACAGGGAGCAAGCGGTTTTGGATTTAGTATGGTGTATGATTTGGGATTATTTAATGATCTTGTAGTAAAGGATCCTCAGGGAAGAGTGTTCATTGCATGCTTATATTGCAAATTCAGTCACCCCACATCCCAAAGATATGTAGTGTAGGTGGATTGGCCATGCTAAATTGCCCCTTAATTGAAAAAAAAAGAATGGAGTACTCAAAATTTTTTTTTTTTTAAAGAATTTCAAATTCAGTTTTAGGGCAATAAACTAGAGTCCCACACTAGTGTTCTGATATTAATCCAAGGTATACATAGGCATGAAGTCAGATTTGGCCCTTGTGGACTGGATAGACAAGATTAAAAGTTGATGAACAGTGACAGATATTTAAGGAGATATTCAATTCCTCCTAACTAAAACACATTCCAGAGAAGAATATTGTAAGAGTGGGGCTAATGCATCCGAAACTAAGCAAGGAGGTTAAAGGTAACAAAGGTATATCATATTCATAGAATTTACAGTGCAGGAGGCCATTCGGCCCACCGAGTCTGCAGTGGCCCTTGGAAAGAGACCCCACCTAAGCCCACGCACTACCCAATCTCCGTAACCCAGCACTCCAACTAACCTTTTGGACACCAAGGGGCAATTTGGCACGGCCAATCCACCTAACCTGCACATCTTTGGACTGTGGGAGAAAACCGGAGCACCCGGAGGAAACCCACGCAGACATGGGGAGAAAATACAAACTGCACACAGACAGTCACTCAAAGTCAGAATTGAATCCGGGTCCCTGGAGCTGCGAGGCAGCAGTGCTAACCACTATGCTATCCACCCCATTGCAAAAATCAGTGACAGGCTGAAAGATTGGGAAACTTTTGAAGTCCAACAGAGGGGTACTAAAAATAAAAAGAGCAAAGGTAAATAATGAAAAGAAATCTAGCACAAAAAATAAAAACAGATAGCAAAAGATTCTATAAATGTATAAAAGAGAGTAGCTAAAGTCAACGTTGGCCCCTTAGAGGAAGCGACTGGGGCATTAATAATGCAGAACACAGAAATGGCAGAGACACTAAATCAATATTTTGCCAGTTTTCACAGTGGAGGACACTAGAACCATCCCAGTAGTAACAGGAAATGCAGTGGTTGTTGAAGAGGAAATTAAAATGGCCACAATCACTAGGGAAATAGTACTGAGCCAGCTCTCTGGATTAAATACAGACAAATCCCCAGTGCCTGATAGCCCACAAACTAGGGTCTTAAAGGAAAGATAGTACAGGCATTGGTTATAATATTACAAAACTCCCTGAATTCTGGAAAAGGTTCTAATGGATTGGAAAGAGGCAAATGTAACACCTCGGTTCAAAAAGGGGGCTAGTTAAGTTTAACATCCGTCGTTGGGAAACTGTTGGAATCCATTAAGGCAGTGAACTTTTGGAAAATCAAAATGCAATCCAGAGTCAACATAGTTTTATGAAAAGGTAGTGTTCAACCACTTTGCTGGAGTTCTTCAAAGATGTAACAAGCAAAGTGGATAATGGGTGTCCTGTAGATGTAGTGTATCTAGACTTCCAGCAGGCATTTGATAAGGTGCTGCACAATAGGTTAATACACAAAGTAGAATCCGACAGGGTTGGGGTAACATCAGCTTGGAAATGGTCTTTTCAGGCCCCAACTATTTACAATCTATGTTAATGACTTGAACACAGGGATATAATGCACTATGGCTAAATTTGCAGCTGAAACTAAAGTAAATGGAAAAGCAAGTTGTGACGAGGAAATATGAAATTTACAAATGGATAGGTTAAGTGAATGGGCCAAAGTTTGGCAGATGGAATTTATCGTGGATAAGTGTGATGTTATCCATTTTGCTCAGGAATAAAAAGGCAAATTATCTATAGGAGAAAAACTTCAAAATGCTTCATTGCAGAGGTATGTGTGCGTCCTTGTGCACAAATCACAGAAAGTTAGTACGTAGGTACAAAAGGTAATAAGGTAAACCAAATTTTGGCTTTCATTGCTAATGGAACAGAGTATAAAAGTAGGGAAGTGCAGTTGGAACTGTATAGGGCATTGGTGAGACCACATCTGGAGTATTGCACAGAGTTTTGGTCCCCTTACTTAAGGAAGGTTACAAGTGCTTTAGAGGCAGTTCAGAGAAGGTTCACAAGATAGAGATTCAAGGGAAGAAGGATTTGTCTTATGAAGAGAGATTAAGCAGTTAAGGTGCATACTTGCTGGAGTTTAGAAGAATGAGGGGAGATCTATTGAGGCATATAAAAAGGTTGGCAGGATAGACGTAGAGCAGATGTTTCCCCTTGTTGGGCATTCTAGAATGAGAGGCCATAGTTTTAGACCAAGGGGTGACATATTTAAAACACAAATGAGGAATTATTTCACTCAAAGGGCATGAATTTGTGGAATTCTCTATCCAGAGAGCAGTGGACACCAGAACACGAAACAAATCCGAGCAGATAGATAGCAGGATGAACGGTTATAGGGAGCAGGCAAGAAGCTGTAGATGAGATCAGCCATAATCGTATTGAATGGTAGAGTAGGCTAGAGGGGCTGAATTGCCTACTCCTGCTCCAAATAATGTTCTTACGAGAGATCAATTACCAGAGGACATAGATACAGCGATTGGTAGAAGGATTAGAGGGGACATGAGGGAAAACATTTTCACCCAAAGGGTGGTGGGTGTCTGGAATTCATTGCCTGAACTTACTAATTGAGGCTGAAGCGCTCAACTCATCGGGAAAAAAACCTGGATCTGCACCTGAAGTGCTATAATCTGCATGGCTACAGACTGGGTGCAGGGAAGTGGGATTAAAGTAGGTGGCTAGTTTGGATGGCACAGATACTATGGGCTGAATTTACTCTTTCTGCCCCCTAACTACAGTTTTGAAACGGAGAGGGATTAGAATATGTCAATACATTGTTTGTTAAAGTGCTAATTCATCAACAATTCTTACAAAGTTCCTAATTTCAGAACTCAATGTCTGCCCCATAAATAAGATCAAACATACTGTTGCACAATTCAAACACAAACAATAAGATGCAGCATTAAACTACACTTTAGTAATGGTCCACTTGCCCCTCTTCCAGATATTCTGAGCACGTGAAAGCTGACTGGACAGGTCAGCACAAAAACAAGTTGGAGAATGCAGCTCTAACCCAGGGTTGTACTCTTGAAGAAGAGATTTGAAGATTATGGTAAACTACATAGTAGTGGTCAGATGTCAAACACAGTAACATGATAGAGTTCCTTTGTGTTTCTAATTATTTGATATGATAGCATATTTTTTTAAATCTTGGATATTTTCTGCCAATCTGTAAACATTAAGATTTCCCAGCAAGAACAAAACGCAGTGAAATTGCAGGCAAGTTAGAGAGCTTTGTTCAGACCTCATCTAAAGTACTGCATTCAGTTCTGGATCGCCGGTGTAGAGGACAGATTCACCAGTATGAAACTGAGGCACAAAGGGGTTAAATCATGGAGCACCGATTAAATAACCTTGTATTCCCTTGAATCTAGAAGATTGAGAGATGACCCAATAGAGGTGCTTAAGATGTTAAAACGGATATACAGAGATAGTGCTGGATTCTCGCCACGGGCGACACGCAGTCAAGAAGTCCATTGACCTGACGCGATTCTCTGGTCGCTGGGCGGATGCGGCTGGAGAATCCCACCTAGTGTTAAACATGTATGAAAATCCAAAATAAGGGAGCATAATGTTAAAAATTGGAGCCAGGCAATTCAAGAGTAAAATCAAGCAGCCCTTCATACAGAGCGCAGTGAAAACCTGGAACTCAAGACAGAGATTTGTTGGGTCAGGCGATCAAGTTTTTTTATTTGTTCCTGAGGCGAACATCGCTGGTCCGGCCATTATGTTTTCAAAATAAATTTAGAGTACCCAATTCTTTTTCTTTCCAATTAAGGGGCAATTTAGCACGGCCAATTCACCTACCCTGCACATTTTGTTTGGGGTTGTGGGAGTGCGACCCACACAGACACGGGGAGAATGTGCAAACTCCACACCGACAGTAACCCGGAGCCGGAATCAAACACGGATCCTCAGCGTGGTGAGGTAGCAGTGCTAACCACTGCACCACCGAGCCGCCCTGGTAAGGCCATTATTTGCTATTCGTCCAATCGCAGCTAAAGGTGGTGGTGAGACACCTGTTCGTACAGCTGCAATCTATGAAGTATAGGTACATCCACATTGCTCTTTGGTTTGAAATTCCATATTTTTTGGCCCAGTGACAGTAAAGGAATGCAGATATAGGTCCAAGTTGGGATGGCGTGTCATTGGAGGGGAATTGCAGGTAGTGGTGTTCCCTTACATCTGTTCCTTAGTCATTTTGGTGGTAGAAGTCAGGAGTTTGGAACGGTATTGTTGAAGGGGCTTTCGTGAAATGCTGCAGCTGCCACTATGCACTGGTCAAAACCCTGGAACTTCCTAATAGCACAGGTGGTGTACCGAAACCAGATGGACTGCAGTAGTTCAAGATGGCCATTCCCTCCCAACTATATATATCACTGTCCCACCCCCGGTGTGTCTGTGCTGTCATTGGGACAAAACATACCCAAAGACAGTGATGGGAGAAAGTGTCTGGGACCTTGACTGAAGGCATGGTTCAGTCAGGCTGCCACTGGACTAGTCTGTGTGACAGCTCTCCCAATTTTGCACAAGTCAGTAGTGAGGAGGCATTTGCAGAATCAACTACTTTCAAAGTTTTTAAGTTGATGTTGGGTGGTCTGGCTTTGCTGCAGTAGTTTGATAGGCCATTTCAGGGGAGTGGTTGAAAGTCAACCACATGGGAGTGATCCAAATTAATGGCAGAATTGGGTCAAAGGACTGAATGGCCTACTCTACTTCTGGGAGTCGTAAAAGGGCATTAATTCCCATCAAAATGCCAAGACTGCATTTTAAGAAACATATTATACAATAAGCACACGGTTACATGCCATCTATTTTGGAGCTTTTCTTGCTAAGGTATAGAAATAGGTTTGTTAAAAGTCAATTCAGTTTTTGTGCGGGCGATCAGCAGCAGCAGAATTATTGGGTAAGCACCATCTGCATGTAATCTCAGACCCAAATATCCCCCACTCTACCATTATCAAGCCGCGCAAACAATCCTGGTTCAATAGAGTTCCGGAGGACATGCCAGGAGCAGCACCAGACACACCTAAAAATAAGGTGTCAACCTGGTGAAGCCACAGAACAGAACTACTTGCATGTCAAAAAGCAGAAGCAGTATTAGGAGACAGACAAAGCTAAGCGACAGAACTAACAGATCAGAACGAACAAAGCTCTGTAAACCTGCCACATCCAGTCATGAATGGTGGTGAACAGTTAAACTAACTGGAGAAGGAGGATCCACAAATATTCCTATCCTCAATGATGGAGGAGCCAAGAATGTCAATGCAAAAAACAAGGCTGAAGCATTTGCAACCATCTTCTGCCAGGAGTGCAGAATGAATGATCCATCTCAGGCTTCTCTAGAGGTCCCCAGCATCACAGATACCAGTGTTCAGCAAATTCAATTAACTCCATGTGATGTCATGGGCCATGGACCCTGACAACATTCTGGCAAGAGTACTGAATACTTGTGCGCCAAGTCTTAGCTCTGCCCCTAGCAAAGCCGTTCAAAGTCTGGCATCTGCCTAGGAATATGATAAATGTTATGTTCAGTCTACAAAAGGCAGGACAACAGATGCTGGCAAAGCCTACAAGACTGAATAAAATCAAACCTCGCCAGAACATCTGGGGAGAACTCCCAAAAATTCTCGAATCATGCACAAGGATCCCTACACCCAACTGAGAGGGTTCTCATCCAAAAGATGTTACCTCTGACATTACAGTAGTTCAGTGTACTCAGTGAAGTGGCAGCCTGAGGGGCAGCACAGTGCCTCACGACAGCGAGGACGGGTACAGTCCCGGGTCACTATCTGTGTGACGTTTCCACATTCTCCCCGTGTCTGGGTCTAACCCCCACAACCCAAAGATGTGCAGGGTAGCTGGATTAGCCATGCTAAAATTGCCCGTTAATTGGAATTTTCTTTTTAAAGTGGCAGCCTGAGTTATGTGCTAACTCTGGAATGAGTCTTAAAACCTCAACCTTTTGTCGGAGAGGCACTACCACTAACCCAAGGCTGTTTGTTTATAGACATATGGTTGTAACATTTTATTTTGCAGGCAATCTGGATTGTACAATTCTTATTCCCCATGATTTTTTGGGGCGACACAATTCTTCCATTCCGGCCAAGGTTTCCAATATTCCCATGTGTTCAGGGTCACCTTTCTTAAAGTGAAAATAACACATATAATATCAAGCTGCCCCATTATTCATCCTTCATATCAAAGATGCCTGACAGAATGGTGTATATTGTCAATAATCGAATAATATAATGCAGTTAGCAAATGGTCATGTCCCTTTGCTCAACAAGAACCTGAAAATGACAGTAGCTGTGCAATTCCAAATGCATGTATTTTCTTCAGACACAACCATCTCGAATGGTAGATAAGAATGCCTTCTATCTGAAGTACACAGTGATGATTTGCTACATTAAAAAGTGCTCTACAAATGCATTTTGTTGTAGTGAATGTGCTTAGCAAATTATTTTTGCTCTATTTTTAAACACTTCATTCAAGGACATTTTGAATGCAGCTCAACACTCTGTACAGAAGAGGGCTGCGGGCTGCTCCTCAAACAGTTAAATGTTTCTTAATGATTTGATTTAAAGTACTTAAACATCATTATGCGCCAAAAGGTCATTCTAACCACCCTGATATGAAGAAGAATATTTGAAAAACAATTTCCAAGTATTCATTTTTTACTGAATTAAAAAACCCGCTAACATCTGTGTGTTTTCAAATGTAAGGAATTCATTATTGCAAAATAATATATTTTTATCTGAAGGGAAAAATCAAACATGTATACATATTTCTAAATTTAAATTGAAGACAACTCGACAAAAATCAAAATGCACGCTAAGTAAATTTTGTTGAACCATTTATTTTTAGTTTCACCAAAATCATTCTTTGACACATTAATTGCAGGAGACAACAGTCCAGGAAACCAGGCATTCATCACACAAGTGTCACATAATATACCTGGACCAGCATCCTTGGCAACGGAATGTGTTCTGCAGGTGTGGTAGATCCCACAAGTTGATGCATCAGATCTTCCTATGTGTCTGCTCGTTAGCAGCAGTCACAAGTAGCTTGTGCAACAGACATGAAGCCAGAGTTGGATGTTCCCTTGTTCCTCCTTCACCTTTATAAACATATTTGATTTGGCTTTGGTGAATGCACAACAGCAGAGAACCTAAGTTCCCTGTACTCGAGTAGCATTTTCATGACACAAGCAAACTCCGCTCCAAGGCTCAATACAGTTCTGATTGCCAGCTGGAGTGTTTTTGGCCGGTTGGAAGACACTGTATGTATGAAGAAAGAACAGTGATCATGTTGTCTTAAATCTGAAAATCTCAACACAATAAACCATTCATCCCAACCGAAGTAATGAATTATATTCTAACAGATTCAAACATATATTACAAGAAACGTTCTTACATATAAATTGTGACTATAAAGGAACCTTCAAAAACAAGTGCTTAATCGTGTTCTATGAATGGCTGTTAAATGGAACAGGCAAGAGATCAATGTTTCTACTGGATAAGGACAGTGCTTAGCTACAATAAAAATAACTGAAAATGAGGTATTAGCAGTGAAATAGAGTACAGATGCTATAAGTAGTATTATTCAGACTCCATCTGCAGTAGTGTGCGCAGTTCTGGTTATCTAAATGACATGGTTACTCAAGGGTAACTAGAAGGTTACTCGAGTACAGGAGGTAAGCAGAAAAAGTTCAAGCAAGTTGAACAGAGCAGTCATTGGGATGTAATCAAGTCAAGATCATGAGGGAAATTTGCGAAAAACTGATCTGGAAAAAATATTTGCTTCAATCATCAGGGATCAAAATTTAACAGACACTTTGTAACAGACTCAGTTATGTGCACAAACTAGAGAAACAGATATTGTACTCCATACAGCAGAGAAGGTTATGGCAAGATTTAATAGGTGTTTAAAATCATGAAAGGTTTTGGCAGAATTAAGAATATATGATGCAAATTCAAAAAGAACGAAGTAAACCTTTGCAAGATTACAGGAATGAGCAAGGGAGTGGAACTAATTAGGCAAGTATTTTTCAAAGAGATGGGCCAAACAGAAACGGATTCCTCTGTGCTGCCTGATTCTATGATTCCAAGTTAAGAAAAAAAGAGAAGTTGGATGCAACTATTTCACCTGAAGAATAACCAAGAATTTGGAATGAGAAATTTAGGAAGGTCATTGAAGCAGGCAATGTGAAAAATGATCGTGAGGCACATGTTTCTGTCATGATATTCAGGTAAACATCATGGTGCAAACACACATACATACTGATGGACAGATCAACGGACCAATCAATACACACACAACACCACAGCCAATCACAGGCAAGAGCATACCCACTATAAAACGGGGAACACGACACTTCCCGCGCATTCCAGCAGGAGACAGCTCAGGGCACAGAGCTCACAACAAGCCACTCAGCCATCCACCATATGCTGAGTGCAACTCCAAGATAGTATTAGGAATAGGTCCACAGATTCAAGGGTTATGATCGAACCACAATAACCAGTTTACCATTGTAAATATATATTAGTAATAAAACTGAGTTGTACCATCCGCAACCGTGTTGATGAGCCTAATGATTTGCCCATATGCCTAAAACTCCGAGACCTCATGAACCAAAATAACTATGGCACTGGACACTAACATTTTTGAGTTTAGCACTTCACCTCTTTACAGCTATAATAACATTCACTGCACGTTCAAAATATCTATTTAGCCTTTTAAAGAAGAAACACGGAGATTTGGTTCACATCATTTCCCATAAACATACTATTTCACTGTAGAGTTTGTGAGAATATTAAACATCTAATTTCTAAATGCAACACTGAACAAAGACCAATGAAAACAATTCTAATGTCTAATCATTTTTTCCTATTTAAAAAAACGTTCCTTTTAGCAAAATTATCAACCAAGGCATTGAATGTAAAAATCCCAAAAGTCTTCTCAACTACCTTATCTACCTGCCCTGCTGACTTCAGATAACTGTGAACATGCACACCAAGGTGCCTTTGATCCTCTGTACTTCCTAGGGTCTGACCATTCGTTGTATATTCCCTCGTCTTGTTAGTTGTCCCAAAATACACTACCTAACACTTTTCATGGTTAAATGCCATTTGCCACTCTTCTACCATTGTAACCAGCTCGTTATGTTATCATATTACATTTAAAGTAAAACTTGAATTTATATAGCAACTTTCTTAAATTTAGGACATCCCAAAGCATTTTACAACTGAAGAAATGTAATGCAGGAAATGCAGCAGCCAATGGTGCAAAATATGGTCCTACAATCATGCGATAATGATTTAAATAATAATAATCTTTATTGTTACATGAACACTACAATGAAGTTACTGTGAAAAGCCCCTAGTCACCACACTCTGGCGCCTGTTCGGGTACACAGAGGGATAATTCAGAATGTCCAATTCACCTAACAGCACGTCTTTCGGGACTTGTGGGAGGAAACCGGAGCACTCAGAGGAAACCCACGCAGACACGGGGAGAACGTGCAGACTCCGCACAGACATGCAGACTCCCACCCAAGCCGGGAATCTAACCTGGGACCTGGTACTGTGAAGCAACAATGCTAACCACTGTGCTACCACACCGCCCTATTTTTTGTTTATTAAAAAAAGGTGTTGGCTCTGTTCAACAAATGAAGCTGGTATTTTCCAGTTTTACTTTTGTACAAGATCCTGGAATAATTTTTTAATATTGACACTTCAAGTTAAGGGTCTCGTTTTTAATGGTTTAGAACAGTGGGCTAAACAGCTGGCTTGTAATGCAAAACAATGCAAGCAGCACAGGCTTAATTCCCGTACCGGCCTCCCCGAACAGGCGGCGGAATGTGGCGACTAGGGGCTTTTCACAGTAACTTCATTGAAGCCGACTTGTGACAATATGCGATTATTATTATTATTCTGTAGTCTTTCCTCTCAGCTCATTCCCTTTAAACTTGGAATAAGTCTTCTTGAATTGAATAAAGAGCATCACATCCGGTCTGTCAATTCAGGTGCCTGTTTAAAAAAAGGATCCCATGGCACTACTCAAAGAACAAAAGGTTCTCCTGGATCCCAGTCAACATTCTTTTCATAACCAAAGCAAAAACAACCTAGCATAATGGGTTCTTCTTCTCGTTTGTTTATCTCCATGTAAACTGGCTCCCATATCTGCCTAAACTGCACTTTAGAAATACTGATTGTGAAGAGTTTTGAGACGTTCTAATGGTGTGATAGGGGCAGGAGTAGGTTATTCAGCATCTCATGTTCAATTGTCTCATGGCTGACCTGTACCTCAACTCCAATCTCTGGGTATCCGTTGCCAATTTTGAAAGCTGCAATTTAGCTAGGTGTAATGAGTGCCCCAGAGTTCTACTACTCTTTGTACGAATAAGTACTTCCTAGATTCATTCTAATTTCAAGATTTGTATTCCCCACCAGAATTTTTTTTCCTATTTATGTAGTCAATTCAATATTTGAATCCTCTTCTCCAGTGCTTCCCAAACTCCCCCTATTGAAACCTCAATTGCACTGGGGGGGGGGGGGTTAATCTTTAATACTCAAGGAAATGTATGACAACATTACGCTGCCCGTCCTCAAGACTAGACATTTTAACCCTTGGTATCATTCCAGTGAATCTGCACTGCCTCCACTGCACATCACCAGTGGATTATTCACCAGTGAATCTGTCCTGGTCCATCCACGTTGAGCTACAAACAAGAAAGCACAACAGCACCTATACTTCCTCAGGAAACTAAGGAAATTCAGCATTTCCACATTGTCTCTTTCCAACTTTTACAGATGCACCATAGAAAGTATCCTGTCTGGCTGCATCACAGCCTGGTATGGCAACTGCTCAGCCCAAAACCATAAGAAACTACAGAGTGTCGTAAACACAGCCCAGTCCATCATGCAAACCTGCCTCCCATCCATTGACCCGGTCTACACCTCCTCTGCCTTGGAAAAGCGGGCAGCATTATCAAAGACCCCTCCCACCCAGCACCCGGAATGACCCTCCAGAGAAAAAAACTGTCTCCTCATTTCAATCTTAAATGGGAGAGCACTTATTTTTAAACTGAAGGAAAAACATCCACCCTGTCAAGTCCCCTCAGGATTGTATGTGTTTTAATCAAATAATCATTCAAAAATCTAAACTCCAATGGATGCAGTCCCAGTTATCACGCGATAATGCCCCCTAGTCCCCCCAAACCCAGGTTATCAGTCGAGTGTCCCTTCTCTGAGCTGCTTCTAATGTATTTACATCCTTTCTTAAAAAGAAACCAGGCTTCCGGTGACAGCATGTAGGTGGGGGTCACACGTTAGGTGCTCCTGCTAGAGTCTCTGGATTTTGGACTTTTACCCTGGTTTCAGGGGTAATTTGTGGTTGAGTTGGTGTGGGAAGTCATAAGGAAGAAGACGGGAAATATTGAAGCTCCATAAGAAAGGTGGTGGAAAGAAGGGGGCAAACGAAAGTCCACTGGCGCTGAGGCTGCAAGTCCTGCAGGAAGAAAGAGGACAGGGCCCGTCGGGTGGGGCCACTCCCCTCACAGTGGAAACTCGAACCGAGGTGATGTCGGTGGAATTTGAAAGGCTGTTTGGCATGCATGTGGAGGTGCTTCGGAGGGAGATGATGACTCCAATGGTGGCGGAGGCGATTGCCTGGTAAAGGCGGCAGTGATGATGACGTCAGTCGAGGTGGGCGGGTGCCAGATCATCAGTTGAACGGGGTGGAGAAGGCACTGTCGCTCAGAGCCAAGGTGGAGAACCTGGAAAACAGGTCGAGGAGGCAAAATTTGAGAATCGGGAGTCTGCCCAAGGCCGACCAAGTACTTTGCAAAAATGTTTGCGGAGTTGATGGGGTAGGGGGAAGATCCTTCCCACTACAAGTTGGACAGAGCACAATGGTCACTCAGGCCGAAGCCTAAAGCGAATGAGCCATCAAGGGCGGTCATAGTCTGCTTCTACAGCTATCACATGAAGAAGGTGGTTTTGTGCTGGGTGAAGCAGAGGTGAGATGTGAAGTAGGAAGGCATTGGTATACGAATATACCAAGATCTGACAGCTTTTGGACGGGTGAAGGTGGTATTGAATGGCAGCGGAGTGATATTTGGAGTGGTCTACCCTGCGAAGCTGAGCGTGACTCACAATTCGAGGGATTTTTATTTTGAGATGGTGGGGGCGTTCGTTACGGCTGAAGGACTGGGAATGAGATGAAAGTTGGGATTTGGACTTAGTTGGTGGGGACGGGGATTGTCTTTTACTTATGGAGGATTTTCTATTTGATTGGGGTTTAGTTTTTTGCCTCTTGACTCTTGAATGGGGAGGTTCATTTATATGTGTTCTGGGTTGTGGTTTTCTTTTTTCCTTTTGGGTGCAGCTCCGTATTGTTTCTTTGTTTAAGGGAGGTGAGTTTGGCAGTTGGGGCCAGGTTACTGAGGAGGGGGGGGCTTTGGCAGTGGTCACCGAGGTTGGCTAGTGAACGCAAGTGTGGTGGGGGGGACCCCCCAGTCATAGATAGCTAGATAAATAGAATTTACAGTGCAGGAGGCCATTCGGCCCATCGAGTCTGCACCGGCTCTTGGAAAGAGCACCCTACCCAAGGTCAACACCTCCACCCTATCCCCATAACCCAGTAACCCCACCCAATACTAAGGGCAATTTTGGACACCAAGGGCAATTTATCATGGCCAATCCACCTAACCTGCACGTCTTTGGACTGTGGGAGGAAACCGAAGCACCCGGAGGAAACCCACGCACACACGGGGAGGATGTGCAGACTCCGCACAGACAGTGATCCAAGCCGGAATCGAACCTGGGATCCTGGAGCTGTGAAGCAATTGTGCTATCCACAATGCTACCGTGCTGCCAGTCAGAATGGTGATGTGGAACAGGAGAGAGATTGGGGGGGGGGGGGGGGGGGGGGGTGAAAAGAGTGAGAGTTTTCACACACTTGAAGAGCTTAAAAGCCAATATGGTGATGCTGCAGGAGACCCATTTGAGGGTGAAGGATCAGGTGAGGCTGTTTCATTCGGGATTCCGCATTGGATGGATGTGGTTTTGGAGAAGGTGGCAGCCCAGAGGCCAGAGTGGAGAATGGATGTGGGGTTACTGGTGGATCAGATCTTCTGTGACAAGATAGAGAAAGTGATTGAGGAGTATGTGGGGTTTAATTGCACGGGGGAGGTCTCACGATCGGTGGTCTGGTAAGCACTGAAGGCAGTGATGAGGGGGGAGGAGATCTCTTTTAAGGCCAAGGTGGATAGGGAGGAGAGGGAGGAACGTCAATGACTGATAGAAGACATTTTGGAGGTGGACGGAGGTACGCGGGGAACCCGGATCTCCTGGCAAAGAAGGAGTTGCAGGCGAGGTTTGACCTATTGTGCACAGGGAAAGCGGTGCATCAGTCGAGAAGGGCGAGAGGGGCTGTTTAGGAGTATGAATATGTTATCCCCTACATCATGAACACTTTACATTGCAATAATAACCCTTGGTGTGGCACCTTGTCAAATGCTTTCTGGAAGTCTAAGTACAGCACATTGACAGGCTCCCCTTTATCCACATTAATTCCTCAAAGAATTCTGATAAAGTTAGACAAACATGATTTCCCTTTCAAAAACCATACGGACTCTGCCTGATTGCATTAAGATTTTCCAAGTGTCCCACTATAACCTCTTCAATTCCAGCATTTTTCTTATGACAGACGTTGAGCTAACTGGCATGTAGTTTCCAGTCTCCTTCCTTTCTCAAATAGAGGAGTCATATTTTTGAAAATTAAAAACTAATACATATACTATCTCAGTACCCAGTTTAAGATGCCAGGATTAAGTTAATCAGGACCTGGAGTCAGTTGTAATAATTCTCATGACCTTTTCCCTGATAATTGCAATTGAAACCAAGTGAGTTCTCCCAGTGAGCCAGAGAGAAGACAGCCAGGGCAGAACCAAGAGTGAGTTTGGGAATTTGAATCTAGGTGGGAATTGAATCAAATCAGTAAGGCAACTCCTTTTAAATTTCAGGAGTTTAAATTAATTTAAATTAAGCTAGAATTGTGCAGTGGAGGTTAACAAGGGCTGCCCCACCCACTCACATAACTGGTTGGCAGTTAAGTGTCAGTCACTTAAATCTACCTTGATCTAAAAGCGGATGGGGGAGGGGAGTCAATTCAGGACAATTTAAAAAGTGCAACTTGTAAACTCACTCCAAGTGAGTTCTCCCAGTGAGCCAGAGAAGACACAGCCAGAGTGAGACAGAACCAAGAGTGAGTTTGGGAATTTGAATCTAAGTGGGAATTCCAAGCTGGGTGTGGAAGAAGTGCTTTTTATCCCTGGTAAGTGACTGGTAAGTAGTGTTTCTGTTTTCGTTTTCTTTTCATTGGTATATTTATTTATTTTTTCTTCGTTGTTTATTTATTTATTTTATTTTATTTTGGGAAATTGTAGTTGTTGAAGTTAACCGAAGGTTTAAGACATGGCAGGAGATCTCAGAACTGTGTCATGCTCCTCATGTGCGATGTGGGAGCTCAGGGACACGTCCACTGTCCCTGGCTCCTTCACATGGAAGAAGTGTGTCCAGTTGCAGCTCCTGTTAGACCGCTTGACGGCTCTGGAGCTGCGGATGGACTCACTTTGGAGCATCCGCGATGCTGAGGACGTCGTGGATAGCACGTTTAGCGAGTTGGTCACACCGCAGGTGAAAGGTACTGAGGGAGATAGAAAATGGGTGACCAAAAGACAGAGTAAGAGTAGGAAGGCAGTGCAGGTGTCCTCTGCGGTCATCTCCCTGCAAAACAGATATACCGCTTTGGATATTGTTGAGGGAGATGGCTCACCAGGGGAAGGCAGCAGCAGCCAGGTTCATGGCACCTTGGCTGGCTCTGCTGCGCAGCTGGGCAGGAAGAAGAATGGCAGGGCTATAGTGATAGGGGACTCAATTGTAAGGGGAATAGACAGGCGGTTCTGCGGACGCAATCAAGACTCCAGGATGGTATGTTGCCTCCCTGGTGCAAGGGTCAAGGATGTCTCGGGAGCGTCTGCAGGACATTCTTGGGGGGGGGGGGGGGGGGAGTGAACAGCCAGCTGTCGTGGTGCACATAGGCACCAACTATATTGGTAAAAAAAGGGGCGAGGTCCTACAAGCTGAATTCAGGGAGTTAGGAGTTAAACTAAAAAGTAGGACCTCAAAAGGTAGTAATCTCAGGATTGCTACCAGTGCCACGAGCTAGTCAGAGTAGGAATGTCAGGACAGATAGGATGAATGCGTGGCTCGAGAGATGGTGCAAGAGGGAGGGATTCAAATTCCTGGGGCATTGGAACCGGTTCTGGGGGAGTTGGGACCGGTACAAACCGGACGGTCTGCACCTGGGCAGGACTGGATCCGATGTCCTGGGGGGGGGGGTTTGCTAGAGCTGTTGGGGAGAGTTTAAACTAATGTGGCAGGGGGATGGGAACCGATGCAGGAAGTTGGAAGGTAGTAAAACAGGGACAGAAACAAAAGGCAGTAAGGGGGAAAAGTGTAAGGCAGAGAAGCCATAGTCAAAAATCAAAAAGGTACAGTGACTGAGGGGAGCACAGTGAATAGGACCAGGAATACTAAAAGGAATAAAACAGGAAGTGAAAACATTAATGGTAAGCGACGCGGCAGGTTGTTACATGAAGATATGGGTTCAACGACAAGGAAAATTAGGAGAAAGGTTAAGAGGAAATATAACTTAGGAGAGGTTACTGATCGAGGTGTTAAGATTCAGAACAGAGGTAAAAAAAAGCCAACATAAGTGTACTTTACCTGAATGCTCGTAGTATTCGGAATAAGGTAAATGAGTTGATGGCGCAAATCATCGTGAATGACTATGATTTAGTGGCCATTACTGAACCATGGTTAAAGGATGGTCACGACTGGGAGTTAAATATCCGAGGGTATCAAACTATTCGGAAGGACAGAGTGGATGGTAAGGGAGCTGGTCTAGTTCTGTTATTTAAGGATGACATCCGGGCAACAGTAAGGGATGACATTGGTGCTATGGAGGAAAAGGTTGAATCCATTTGGGTGGAAATCCGGAATAGTAAGGTGAAAAAGTCACTGATAGGAGTAGTCTATAGGCCACCAAATAGTAACATTATGGTGGGGCAGGCAATAAACAAAGAAATAACTGATGCATGTAGAAATGGTACAGCAGTTATCATGGGGGATTTTAATCTACATGTCGATAGGTTTAACCAGGTCGGTCAAGGCAGCCTTGAGGAGGAGTTTATAGCCGCGATAGTTTCCTAGAACAGTATGAAATGGAACCTACGAGGGATCAAGCAGTCCTAGATCTGGTCCTGTGTAATGAGACAGGATTGATTCAGGATCTCAGTAAGGGATCCTCTCGGAAGGAGCGATCACAATATGGTGGAATTTAAAATACAGATGGAGGGTGAGAAGGTAAAATCAAGCACTAGTGTTTTGTGCTTAAACAAAGGAGATTACAATGGGATGAGAGAAGAACTAGCTAAAGTAGACTGGGAGCAAAGACTTTATGGTGAAAAAGTTGAGAAACAGTGGAGAACCTTCCAAGCGATTTTTCACAGTGCTCAGCAAAGGTTTATACCAACAAAAAGGAAGGACGGTAGAAAGATGAAAAATCGACCGTGGATATCTAAGGAAATAAGGGAGAGTATCAAATTGAAGGAAAAAGCATACAAAGTAGCAAAGATTAGTGGGAGACTAGAGGACTCGGAAATCTTTAGGGGGCAACAGAACGCTACTAAAAAAGCTATAAAGAAGAGTAAGATAGATTATGAGAGTTAACTTGCTCAGAATATAAAAACAGATAGTAAAAGTTTCTACAAATATATAAAACAAAAAAGAATGGCTAAGGTAAATATTGGTCCTTTAGAGGATGAGAAGGGAGATTTAATAATGGGAGATGAGGAAATGGCTGAGGAACTGAACAGGTTTTTTGGGTCGGTCTTCACAGTGGAAGACACAAATAACATGCCAGTGACTGATGGAAATGAGGCCAAGACAGGTGAGGACCTTGAGAGGATTGTTATCACCAAGGAGGTAGTGGTGGGCAAGCTAATGGGGCTAAAGGTAGACAAGTCTCCTGGCCCTGATGGAATGCATCCCAGAGTGCGAAAAGAGATGGCTAGGGAATTTGCAAATGCACTAGTGATAATTTACCAAAATTCACTAGACTCTGGGATGGGCCCGGCGGATTGGAAATTAGCAAAGGTGACACCACTGTTTAAAAAAGGAGGTAGGCAGAAAGCGGGTAATTATAGGCCAGTGAACTTAACTTCGGTAGTAGGGAAGATGTTGGAATCGATCATCAAGGAAGAAATAGCGAGGCATCTGGATGGAAATTGTCCCATTGGGCAGACGCAGCATGGGTTCATAAAGTGCCTAACTAATTTAGTGGAATTTTTTGAGGACATTACCAGTGCGGCAGATAACAGGGAGGCAATGGATGTGGTATATCTGGATTTCTAGAAAGCCTTTGACAAGGTGCCACACAAAAGGTTGCTGCATAAGATAAAGATGCATGGCATTAAGGGGAAAGTAGTAGCATGGATAGAGGATTGGTTAACTAACAGAAAGCAGAGAGTGGGGATTAATGGGTGTTTCTCTGGTTGGCAATCCGTAGCTAGTGGTGTCCCTCAGGGATCAGTGTTGGGCCCGCAGTTGTTCACAATTTACATGGATGATTTGGAGTTGGGGACCAAGGGCAATGTGTCCAAGTTTGCAGACGACACTAAGATAAGTGGTAAAGCAAAAAGTGCAGAGGATACTGGAAGTCTGCAGAGGGATTTGGATAGGCTAAGTGAATGGGCTAGGGTCTGGCAGATGGAATACAATGTTGACAAATGTGAGGTTATCCATTTTGGTAGGAATAACAGCAAAAGGGATTATTTAAATGATAAATATTAAAACATGCTGCTGTGCAGAGAGACCTGGGTGTGCTAGTGCATCAGTCGCAAAAAGTTGGTTTACAGGTGATTAAGAAGGCAAATGGAATTTTGTCCTTCATTGCTAGAGGGATGGAGTTTAAGACTAGGGAGATTATGCTGCAATTGTATAAGGTGTTAGTGAGGCCACACCTGGAGTAATGTGTTCAGTTTTGGTCTCCTTACTTGAGAAAGGATGTACTGGCACTGGAGGGTGTGCAGAGGAGATTCACTAGGTTAATCCCAGAGCTGAAAGGGTTGGATTACGAGGAGAGGTTGAGAATACTGGGACTGTACTCGTTGGAATTTAGAAGGATGAGGGGGGGGATCTTATAGAAACATATAAAATTATGAAGGGAATAGATAGGATAGATGCGGGCAGGTTGTTTCCACTGGCGGGTGAAAGCAGAACTAGGGGGCATAGCCTCAAAATAAGGGGAAGTAGATTTAGGACTGAGTTTAGGAGGAACCTCTTCACCCAAAGGGTTGTGAATCTATGGAATTCCTTGCCCAGTGAAGCAGTAGAGGCTCCTTCATTAAATGTTTTTAAGATAAAGATAGGTAGTTTTTTGAAGAATAAAGGGATTAAGGGTTATGGTGTTCGGGCCGGAAAGTGGAGCTGAGTCCACAAAAGATCAGCCATGATCTCATTGAATGGTGGAGCAGGCTCGAGGGGCCAGATGGCCTACTCCTGCTTCTAGTTCTTATGTTCTTAATGGCAATGGTTCTTAGTTCCTCCTTCCCTTTCATCTCCTGGTTCAAAAATATTTCTGGGATGTTCATAGAATTTACAGTGCAGAAGGAGGCCATTCGGCCCATCGAGTCTGCACCGGCTCTTGGAAAGAGCACCCTATCCAAGCCCACACCTCCACCCTATCCCCATAACCCAATAGCCCCACCCAATACCAAGGGCAAATTTGGACACTCAGGGCAATTTGGCATGGCCAATCCATCTAACCTGCACATCTTTGAAAAGTGGGAGGAAACCGGAGCACCCGGAGGAAACCCACGCACACATGGGGAGAACGTGCAGACTCCACACAGACAGTGACCCAAGCCGGGAATCGAACCTACGACTGTGGAGCTGTAAAGCAATTGTGCTAACCACTCTGCTATCGTGCATTTGTATCTTTGACAGTGAAGACAGACGCAAAATATTGGTTCATCTGTCATTCCTATTATTAATTCCCATGCTCACTCTACTTAACTCTCTTCCTTTTTCAATTTGTATAAACTCTTACTATTTGTAGCTCGCTTTCTCTCATTCTCTAATTTCTCCCCCCCTTATTAATCTTTAAACCATTCTGTGCTGTTAGTTGTATTTTGTCCAATCTTCTAACCTGTCCCTGATCTTTGCAGAATTGTACGGTTTTTCTTTGCAATCTCCTAACCTGTCCCTGATCTTTGCAGAATTGCATGCTTTTTCTTTGCAATCTCCTAACCTGTCTCTCATCTTGACAGAATTGTATGCTTTTTCCTTCCCATTTGATACCATCTTTAACTTCTTTAACTAGCCACAGATGGTGGTCGTGATCTTGAATGAGTTAGATTTCTGGAAAGAAGGATCAGAAGACAATGCTTCCAGCAGGTTGTAAGTTAGATAGTAAAAGTACATAAATATAAAGATAAAAGCAATATGGTACAAATTGTTTTAGTTAGAACTGGAAAAAACTGTTACTTTTTGAAATGGTTGCCACCAGCTAAACATAACTATTGACATGTTGAACATCAACACATTACTCTCTGAAGTCTTGTTAGGATTGCATGAAATACTGCACACATCTGAAAATAACAGCACCCTTAATCATGCTCACCGATAGCCTGGCTTTGCTTTTGTTCATTATTATTTATTTGCAGAGAGCAGATAAAAAAAATTCTGTTTACCAGCTCAACAAAACTCCCAAGTTCTCCTAAATGTCTTATGAAATGGATAGATAGGAGGGCTTCTTTATGATAGAAAGTTTAATATTGGAAAGGCCACATGGATTAGATTTGGCTCCTGCAAAAGAAAAAACCTTCCTCTCCACTCCTTTGCTGCTCACTCAGGCTAACCAAGAGGTTTTTTTTAAGCAAACAATTTTATTGAGTTATTTTAGACATATAGAAAAAGTGACATTGTACAGTACAAAAAAAAGTCAAGACACAAATTAATCGTAGTGTAAACCACGGCTCCAGACTAACCAAGAGTTGACAAAGTCCTTATTCTATACATCACCAAAAAACCGGATTACATCACCAACTTCCATCCTGCACTTGTCCCCATTGTTGCTTAGACTCCATTTCTTTAATTGTTGGCCTTCTAAAAGCTTCTGACAGAAACGATCTAAAATAGTACTACTCATATGCTGCTCTGCATTAAGTCCCAGTCACTTATCCTAAATTTTACAAATCGCTCCTGTCCCCTAAACAAAACAAATACACATGTCCTCATCTACAAATGTCTACAATCTCAGGCGGTCGTTCATCTGTTCTGGTCATCTGGCTCTGCCCTTTTGTGCATCCACCCATCTCTTTGACCAAGCTTTTTGGTCGGTCTTAAACCTCCCCACAAAGATTTGGCACCCATTCTTGTTTTTTGTTCTGTGAAATGCCATTTGAGATTCTTCGACATCGTAATTGCGGCACAGACAGGTGATGATGAACATAAAAACATAATTTCCAAAGTGTACGGGAGGGCACAGGGCACAGGAAGAAGAATCTGCTTACCAATAACACTGTCCTGTCACATATACCACAAATATCCATCCCCATTACACTATAATACAGGTGCAGTACACCAAAACTGTGCTCTAGCTCTTGGAAGCCATCCCCATAGGCATTATGGACCATACAAGCATCTCAGGCAAACATATTCTTTTTTTTAAGTAAGACTGGTCCCACTATGGATCAGAGTCACATCCATCACTATGTTCATCATTGCCCAAGCACACTAATAAGTAGAACGTGAACTGAATTGTTTTCTCCAAGACTATAGCATAGTTGTTACATCCAAAGATCAATAGAATGTGTCATCGGACTATTAGGAACAGGAGGAGGCCATTCAACCCCTTAAGCCTGCTCTGCCATTCAATCAAATCATGGCTAATCTGTAAATCTCCGATTCACAGTAATAAAAGCCAAGTTCAAGCTAGTTTTCATAATCTTTAAGCTTCCAATATTAATTATCAAATTAAGACTATCCTAGACAACACAATTGAGGCACCTCTCCTAATTAAAGTAGTTGACTAAAAGGTGCATTCTGGCATGAATAAAAGAAGGTTGAGAGTCAAAGTTAGAATCAACAAAGTTTACTAACACTTCAGTCAGTACACCATAGTAAGATTCTAGATTTCTAGAAAGTTAATTAATATACCATTACTGTCCCAGAAAATGACTTTATAAACCAGCTGTTCACATACCATTTTGTCAAAGCTTGGTGACCTTATAAATCTCCACTCAAGAAAACCTTGAAGTATTTCCACAATTTGTCCCTAAAATAGGGTATTCGAGAGACAGCTCACTTTGAGACCCATCAGCATTTATGCACTTCACATTAGGATCATCCCTTGTCTCTATCTGACACACCTGGCCTGATTTTTTAACCAATGGGAGCAATTGTATTGGACCGGAGGCCATTTACAATTACTCTCCAGCTAAATTTTATTACATTTCGCTGGCTGGACCAGCATTTATTGCCTAACCCCGAGGGCATTTAAGAGTTTACATTGCTGTGGATCTGGAGTCACATGTAGGCCAGACCAGGTAAGGACGACTATCTGTGGACCAGATGGACTTTTACGACAATCGACAACAGTTTCATGGTCACCTTTTAGAGACTTTAATTCCAGATTTTTATTGAATTCAAATTTCACCATCTGCCATGCTGGGATTCGAACCCAGGTCTCCAGAGCATGATTCTGGGCCTCTGGATTACTGGTCCAGTGACCACTACGTCACTGCCTCGCCTTTCAGAAATGATCAATATTTAACCAGATGCCAATAGAAATACTTTTGTGCAGCAGTAGGAGCAATGTAAAGTACAATGGATACCATTCAACCTTCACACAACGGAGGGAAGCAAACATGAATGGGTGGATTGGATTGGATTTGTTTATTGTCACGTGTACCGAGGTACAGTGAAAAGTATTTTTCTGCGAGCAGCTCAACAGATCATTAAGTACATGGGAAGAAAAGGAAATAAAAGAAAAGGAACAGAGTGCTGTGTCGGTGTTCACCAGCTGTTAAAATGTACTATCACATAAAGACCCTCAAGGTCATCCAATTGTAGGTCTGCAAATGGATTTGAAATGAAGTGCAAACATGGTTATAAAAGGGAAATTAAATAATGTTAATCCAGAATCACAGAAGAATATCATTGTTGCATGCAATGATTAAGTTACAGCAAAACAGATTTGAACTATGGCACTCCACTCCAAAGTTGTCCAAGTCAATTAGGTTGCTGCTGCAGGAAGTGCCTAGCAATATCCAGACACTTCCCGAAGACAAAGGAAAGAAAACTCAGAGCAAGAATAATCCGTGTGTCACAATCCCCAAGCTTCCCATTGGCTAATCTAAAAATAGAGGTGATATAGGAACAGCTCATGACAAAGGCCGAAAAAACATGTAGCATGTTCACTAAAATAAGAACTATAGCTAAAAGAAAACATTGAGATTATGCCCATATGTTTCGTCAAACTCATTAGTCTGGAATTAATAACCCACTCGATTGCAAGCCTTTGGCACTTAATATGGCTTGTATCTATTCAGCAATTAATTGTTATTTTGAATTCACAAGTGGAACATCTTCAAGTGGACCAAATACATCTCTTCCCAGTAGAGCCGGCTTCCACATTGCTGGAGGAGGTGGTGACGGCGGGGACTAGAGAAGGGGGTAATATTGGCAGTTTGCGGGGCTATTTTGGAGGAGGAGAAGGCGTCGCTAGAAGGAATCAAGGCAAAGTGGGAGGAAGAGTTGGGTGAAGGTATGGAGGAGGGGCTCTGGTGCGAGGTGCTCCAGAGGGTGAATGCCTCCACCTCGTGTGCGAGGTTGGGGCTGATACAGCTGAAGGTGATGTATAGAGTGTACCTTACAAGGGCGAGGGCGAGCCGGCACTTTGAGGGGGTAGAAGATGTATGTGAATGTTGCAGGGGGGGGCGGGTCGCAAACCACGTTCATATGTTTTGGTCGTGTCCAAAGCTGGAGGATTACTGGAAGGAGGTGTTTAGGGCAATCTCTAAAGTGGTGCACGTGTAACTGGACCCGGGCCCCTGGGAGGCCATATTCGGGGTGTCTGACCAGCCAGGGTTGGAAACGGGCGCGAAGGCAGATGTTGTAGCCTTCGCCTCGTTGATCACCCGAAGGCAGATCCTGTTAGGGTGGAGATCAATCTCTCCACCCTGTGCCCTGACGTGGCGGGGGCACCTGCTGGAATTCTTAATGCTTGAAAGGGAGGCTTTCAAGTGGCAGTTGAAAGGAATTCAGGACCGGCATGTTCCTGTGAGGAAGAAGGATAAATACGGCAATTTTCAGGAACCTTGGATGACGAGAGATATTGTAGGCCTCGTCAAAAAGAAAAAGGAGGCATTTGTCAGGGCTAAAAGGCTGGGAACAGACGAAGCCTGCGTGGAATATAAGGAAAGTAGGAAGGAACTTAAGCAAGGAGTCAGGAGGGCTAGAAGGGGTCACAAAAAGTCATTGGCAAATAGGGTTAAGGAAAATCCCAAGGCTTTTTACACGTACATAAAAAGCAAAAGGGTAGCCAGGGAAAGGGTTGGCCCACTGAAGGATAGGCAAGGGAATCTATGTGTGGAGCCAGAGGAAATGGGCGAGGTACTAAATGAATACTTTGCATCAGTATTCACCAAAGAGAAGAAATTGGTAGATGTTGAGTCTGGAGAAGGGTGTGTAGATAGCCTGGGTCACATTGAGATCCAAAAAGAAGAGGTGTTGGGTGTCTTAAAAAATATTAAGGTAGATAAGTCCCCAGGGCCTGATGGGATCTACCCCAGAATACTGAAGGAGGCTGGAGAGGAAATTGCTGAGGCCTTGACAGAAATCTTTGGATCCTCGCTGTCTTCAGGGGATGTCCCGGAGGACTGGAGAATAGCCAATGTTGTTCCTCTGTTTAAGAAGGGTAGCAAGGATAATCCCGGGAACTACAGGCCGGTGAGCCTTACTTCAGTGGTAGGGAAATTACTGGAGAGAATTCTTCGAGACAGGATCTACTCCCATTTGGAAGCAAATGGACGTATTAGTGAGAGGCAGCACGGTTTTGTGAAGGGGAGGTCGTGTCTCACTAACTTGATAGAGTTTTTCGAGGAGGTCACTAAGATGATTGATGCAGGTAGGGCAGTGGATGTTGTCTATATGGACTTCAGTAAGGCCTTGGACAAGGTCCCTCATGGTAGACTAGTACAAAAGGTGAAGTCACACAGGATCAGGGGTGAGCTGGCAAGGTGGATACAGAACTGGCTAGGCCATAGAAGGCAGAGAGTAGCAATGGAAGGATGCTTTTCTAATTGGAGGGCTGTGACCAGTGGTGTTCCACAGGGATCAGTGCTGGGACCTTTGCTCTTTGTAGTATATATAAATGATTTGGAGGAAAATGTAACTGGTCTGATTAGTAAGTTTGCAGACGACACAAAGGTTGGTGGAATTGCGGATAGCGATGAGGACTGTCGGAGGATACAGCAGGATTTAGATTGTTTGGAGACTTGGGCGGAGAGATGGCAGATGGAGTTTAATCCGGACAAATGTGAGGTAATGCATTTTGGAAGGTCGAATGCAGGTAGGGAATATACGGTGAATGGTAGAACCCTCAAGAGTATTGAAAGTCAAAGAGATCTAGGAGTACAGATCCACAGGTCATTGAAAGGGGCAACACAGGTGGAGAAGGTAGTCAAGAAGGCATACGGCATGCTTGCCTTCATTGGCCGGGGCATTGAGTATAAGAATTGGCAAGTCATGTTGCAGCTGTATAGAACCTTAGTTAGGCCACACTTGGAGTATAGTGTTCAATTCTGGTCGCCACACTACCAGAAGGATGTGGAGGCTTTAGAGAGGGTGCAGAAGAGATTTACCAGAATGTTGCCTGGTATGGAGGGCATTAGCTATGAGGAGCGGTTGAATAAACTCGGTTTGTTCTCACTGGAACGAAGGAGGTTGAGGGGAAACCTGATAGAGGTATACAAAATTATGAGGGGCATAGATAGAGTGGATAGTCAGAGGCTTTTCCCCAGGGTAGAGGGGTCAATTACTAGGGGGCATAGGTTTAAGGTGAGAGGGGCAAGGTTTAGAGTAGATGTACGAGGCAAGTTTTTTACGCAGAGGGTAGTGGGTGCCTGGAACTCGCTACCGGAGGAGGTGGTGGAAGCAGGGACGATAGTGACATTTAAGGGGCATCTTGACAAATACATGAATAGGATGGGAATAGAGGGATACGGACCCAGGAAGTGTAGAAGATTGTAGTTTAGTCGGCCAGCATGGTCGGCACGGGCTTGGAGGGCCTGCTCCTGTGCTGTACATTTCTTTGTTCTTTGTTCTTTGAAAAGGTCAAATTTGAACTGAGGGGAAGGATGGAGGGGTTCTACAATTCATGGGCGTTATACATTATGCTCTTTCTAGAATTGGATTACATCGAACATTAGGTTGGGGGCTGGATGTTGGGGGCTGGATGTGTTAATGGTGACTATGGGTGATTCCGGATTCCTTTTTGTCATTTGTTTATGTTAACATGCAGGCCAATGTCTGGGGTTTGGTGGGAGGATGGGATCGTTGTTATTGATACGGGGATTGACATTACATTCGTTACTGATTATTGTTTATTGTTGGGTGTAAATTTGGGAGAAAATGTGAAAAGGAGAATAAAAAATATATATATTTTTTTAAAAACAAATACACCTACCTTATGAGGTCAATGTATCCACTTTTCCAATCACTTGGGACAGATATTCTTGAATCATGCCCGTGGGAAACAATAAAGAGATGTCAAACACCTCCCTCTTGACAAGTGTCGAGGGTCTTCCTCTTGACTAGTATGGAGGGTAGGCTGTGGATGCTCACCCCTCCTTGAAGCCGTGTTGAGCTATTCAGTCCTTTAAAAAAATATGAAAAGCGAGCTTTAATTTGTAAACCCTCATTAAAGATAAATTTAAATACCATACCCAATATGACTTTGTAGCATACTTACGGTGACATCACTTGACTGATTTTCATCCTTTGAGTGACCGTATGAGTCATTGTTTCAACTCTCCACCAAGATTGAGGCGAGTCTTCTGTCCAGTATTTGGTTTAATTTAGCCAGTCTCCTCCACTGCTCGTTTGAAAATATTCCTCGATTGACACCATAGTGATCATCACTCCGTGCCTCTGGTGCTGAAAGGTACATCTAACTTTTTTGAGCATAGGGTTTCACTCTACGAAGATAACCTGCTCCTCTATATCTCAAACTTCCTGACAGTATAGAAGGGATAACGAAACGCCTAAAGGAGTTGGGAGCCTTCTCAGGTTACAAAGTTCCACGCGCGGGGGGGGGGGGGGGGGGGGGGGGGGGGGAGAGAGAGAGAGAGAGAGAGAGAAAGAAAGAGAGAGAGAGAAAGGGGGTGGGGGGGAAAGAGAGAGAGAGAGAGAGGGGGGGGGGGGGGGAAAGAGAGAGAGAGAGAGAGAGAGAGAGACTGCTGTTTAAGCCAGCCCAGACCAAATTCCACCACCTGGGGACCAAATACCCACGACTGGACACGGATCCACAAATGGAACCTGACCGGTCTGGTGGAGGAAGTAAAAAAAGACCTGCAGAGGTGGGGCCCACACCCACTCAACCTCGTAGGGAGAATGCAGATGATCAACATGAACGTGCTGCCCAGGTTCCTCTTCCTGTTCATTCTTCCCGATCTACACGCCCAAGGCCTTTTCCAACGTGTGTACCCGTGCGTCTGCACGTACACGTGTGTGGGGATTGGAGGGGAGAGAAGAGCACGAGGATCCAAAAGAAGGCCTTACAAAAGGAGAAGAAACATGGCAGGCCTGGCCTTCCAGAGCTTACATTTCAACCACTGGGCAGCCCAGAACATGTGGGACGTGGGTGTGGTTGGCCAGCCTCCCTGCCAGTTTGCATTTGCCCTCCACCTCCAGAAAGAATCCACTCATTCGAGTTCTAGTTAGGTGTGATCTGTGCATTACCTTTAGCTGAATTAGGTTCAGCTCTGCGTACGTGGGGGTAAAATTTGCCCTGTGCAATGCTTCAATCCAGAGCCCCCCCCCCCCCCCAATCTCTATGCCTAGTTCCACAGAAACAGTACAGGGATGTGTTAAGGAACCGGGAGCAGAGTGGGTGAAGATGGAAGAGAGTTCCTGCATAGGGACATCCCTCCGAGCCCTAGCCACAGTCGCTCTCCTGTCCCCCCTGGCCAAATACTTGAATAGCCCAGTGGTGGTAGCCACGCTTCAGACGTGGTACCAAATCTGGCAACACTTCGGGCTAACCGAAATGTCCACCATAGCCCCCGTCTGCAACAACCACAGGTTCACGCCCACAATAATGGACACCACCTTTAAAAAGTGGAGACAGAACGAGGATTTTTTGACTGTTAGGGACATGTACATGGATGTTACAGTAGCGACCCTAGGGGAACCACGGGGAGGTTCAAGTCACCAAGAGGAAACAAACAGATACGTTCAGATCAAAAACCTCCTCCGCAAGGAACAACGACATACCCCCACATACCAGGATATTTGTTAGTAGACCTGCTGGACACAGGCGACCTAGGCAAGGGAAACTGTGCAGATCTGTACAGGTGACTGTTGTAGGAGGTACGATCCTCCCTGGACGAGACACGGAAAAAATGGGAGATGGAACTAGGCATAGAGATTTGGGGGGCGGGGGGGGTGTCTCTCTGGACTGAAGCATTGCACAGGGCAAATTTTACTCCCACATACACAGAGCGTAACCTATTGCAGCTAAAGGTAATACACAGATCACACCTAACTAGAACTCGAATGAGTGGATTCTTTCTGCCGGTGGAGCGTAAATGCAAACTGGGGCAGGGAGACTGGCCAACCACAACCACATGTTCTGGGCAGGCCCCAGACTTGTCGGGTACTGGATGATCGTCTTTGAAACATGTCCAGGGTTGTGGGAGTGAGGGTCGAGTAAGGAGTGGAGATGGACAAGCCATAGGGCAGAGGAAAAGAAAAGGGGAGGTAGGGGGGACACGAGGGACAATGCCACAGGGGACTGGTCCGAGGGCAAGTTAAAGCCCAAACCAAACTGTAAATAGACACTTGTAAATATGTGCTTTGGCCATATTGGGGATTGTAAAATATGTATGCTGACACTGACTAACAGGGGGTCACGGCCACAGTTGCAGTGAAGACACTTGATTGTAAATGTACGTGTTGGTTATCTGGTGCAGTTTTGTCATTTGTAATTTATGAATTCTTGGATATAAAATATGAAAATTCAATAAAAACATTTTTTTTTAATAAAAAGGATTGCCACAGTCACCAAGGCTTTGTCTCAAGTCCCATTAGAATTACACAGATCTTAAATGAGACGAGATGAAATTCCAAGCCACCATAAAGATTAAATGTTGAGAGAGCATTATGGGCATAGTTCAGAACACAAGTAACATTTGCACCACACAAGTGCCAGGCAATGACCATCTCCAATAAGAGAGAATTAAACCATTGCCCCTTGACATTCAATGGCATTACCATCACTGAATCCCCTCTAAACATCCTGGAGGGTTACCATTGACCACAAACTGAACTAGACTAGCCATATAAATACTGTAGCTACAAGAGCAGATCAGAGGTTAGGAATCCTGTGGTGGGTAGCTCACCTCCTGACTCCCCAAATCCTGTCAACCACCTACATGGCACAAGTCAGGAGTGCATGAAATACTCTCCACTTGCCTGAATGAGTGCAGCTCCAACACAAGAAACTGAACACCATCCAGGACATAGCAGCCTGCTTGATTGGCACCCCTTCCACAAGCATTCGCTCCCTCCACCGCCGTTGTATACTTGTGTGTACCATCTACAACATGCACTGCAGGAACTCACTAAGGCTCCTTAGGCAGCACCTTTCAAACCCAAGACCACTACCATCTAGAAGGACAAGGGCAGCAGATACATAGGAACACCACCACCTGGAAGCTCCTCTCCAAGCCACTCACCACCCAGAGTTGGAAATATATCACCGGTCCTTCAATGTTGCTGTGTCAAAACCCTGTAACTTCCTCCCTCATAACAGTGGGTGTAGCTACACCACATGGTCTGCAGCTGTTCAAGATGGCAGCTCACCACCACCTTCTCAAAGGCAATTAGGGATGGGCAGCATGTAGCACAGTGGTTAGCACTGGGATTGCAGCACTGAGGACCGGGTTCGTATCCCGGCCCTGGGTCACTGTCCGTGTGGAGTTTGCACCTTCTCCCTATGTCTGCGTGGGTTTCACCCCCACAACCCAAAGATGTGCAGGTTAGGTGGATTGGCTACACTAAATTGCCCCTTAATTGGAAAAAAAATAATTGGGTACTCTAAACTTTTTAAAAAAGGAATGGGCAACAAATGCTCACCTTGCCAGCAAAGCCCACATCCCATAAAAGTAAAGAACATAGCCTATCCTTAACAACCAACAATCAACTAGTGAAGAGGATTAAATTATTACATAGCCCCATATCCATTTTTAAGATTCCAATTTATAAACTGCAAGATTATCTCAAAATATGAACGTTATTTGGGCCAATCTTGAGAAAAATATTTTTGTTTAACTTCCCATCTCAAATGGCAACAATACACTTAAAGAGGACAATGCAAGTCACAACGCTTCCCAAATTTTAAATTACACATTTATCTCTGGATGCAAACAGTTTCCATTTTATACTTTGGAGAATACTACCTACTGATAATTCAGTCTATTTTGTGTTTAAAAAAGGTCTGGAATTATCCAATGGCTTGTACGGTAAAATTGCAGGGATGTATTTTTCAGTTATCAGATCAGTTGAATGATTTAGAACAAGGCATAGTTCCTCTAACCGAAAAAAATGCACACTTGTCTCCGACCTAGAGATGCTTTTGGCCTTATAACATTTAGCAAGCGCATAAAGTCCCCAAATCAAAAACCGAGTTGAATTGCCGCGTCCATAATCCCACCCCATCCAGTCAAGTGGACCGAGGTCGACCTACAAGGATTTCGATCCATTTTACGAACGTTCACGGTTTAGGTTTCTTTGATATATATTTATTTATCCACCCCTTGCCAGTTCTCCACGGCAATCCAGTCAGTAGCCCTGACCAGCGACCGGCTGGGCGTTTGCAGCACATGAACTCCCGGCCGCTTCTCACAGAGCGAACCCGACCCACTAACCTGGCAACAGCCGCCCAGTCACAATGGCGCTCCCCTCAACAGCAATTTCCTAGTTCGCGTGCAGGCCCCATCTGGGTGACAGAAGAGGCGGACACATTCTCCTCACCAGCACACTCTCCAGAGAAGACCAACGTGTGACACACATTTAGATATTTTATTTACAGGCGAGACACGTTAGGCTAACACTACCAACGAGACAGCACAAAGACGCATTTCCTGCTCTCTTGTTGAATATTTTCTTTCCCGTTTAAACGTATCCGGTCTCTCTGGGTTGCTCACAGTGAGGCGGAGTATGCTGTTTAGTACTAGGGCTGTACTGAGCAGGCGTGAGGGAAAACTATTCGCACTCTTTTGACATTCTAATTTGTCCGCTGTGCACGGCACGCTGGGAGTCAAATTCCAACAAACTGGGAGACTAAAAGCAACTGGCAAGGATTACTAGCAAATGTTTATTATAAATAACAGAGAATTATAACAATGTGTGCCCATTAGAGACAGGTGGAGGCAAGACTACAAGGGACAAGAAGGAAATGGCAAACGTGTCAAATAAGTAACAAACACAGAAAATGCCAGATATTTAGCAGGTCACACTGCCATTTTATAGCACAGAGGGAAGCTATTTGACCTATCGAGTCCATGCCAGTTTTCCACAGAAATCCAGTCAGTTGCTCTTGCTCAAACACTGCAGCCCTGTAGACTGCATTTGTGGGAAGAGAAACAGAGAGCTTGCAGACAGGAAAGGCATGTAATTAGGCGGGATGGTGGTGTACTGGATTCACCACCCGCCCCTCGGTCAACTGATGCCCATAAGTGGCTAATTAATGACAACTTAAGGACCTCAACCCATCGCTGATATCAACACAGCTGCAGCAACCCTCTTAAATCACACTGAGATTTGATGTTTGTCAAGTTTCCGTTGATCTTTGTTTTGTTTGGGCAGTGTCCCTATCAGGAGCAGCTGTTGTGGGAAATCAACCACTTCAAGAGTCAGACTTGCTGTGTTCAAATAAGTGCAGTTTTATTGTTACATGAAGCTTCGGGAGAAAGCGTACGTACCCTGCGGTACAGTAGCCAGCTTTTCTCCCGGTTTGAATGGCAGTCATTCATTTTATACTTTGGGTTCACAATGAGCCCAGATACGAAACAATTATCACCTTGTTATCTTTAAACATTTTATAGATTGTACATCTCTGTAAGCGTTTTGCCAATTACACATGGCCACAGTCAGAGAGGTTTTACAGGTTACAGGCAGCAGCAGGAAGATAGTATCGATTGTCCCTTTGTTTTAGGAAATGGCCCAAGACATTCGTATTACCATATCATTGTGTACACCTTGGCTGAAGTCAGCTTTATTCAAGTGGTGTCCCACATTTATGTATTTCTTAATCTTCCTGCCTGGCACCCTTTGTCCTGGATCAGTTCCTATCTGTGCTACTGGCACCCCACTGGACTCCAGGCATCAGTTATGTCTGCTCTATTCTCTGTGTCTCCATCATGTGTGTCAGGCAGCCATCTTCTGTGCCAAGTGCCCTTTTGGACCATTTCCCACTTCGCAGCGCCTTTTAATTTGTCCTTGAGTTTGTTTCTTTTAGTATAATTGTGTGACCTCAAAAGAGTTCAACACAGCTGCAGGCAGCGCAGGCCTGTTGCATGCAGTGTTTCCGGCAGCTAAAACCTGTTGTGTTATGTAATTTGGAATAACACATCTGTGGAAAAAGGTGGGGTGTGAGTGCCTCATCCCTTTTATAGTGAGATACCACCCCTGAGTGTCCTGACTGCTCATTGGTCGTGTCCTATTCTATGTGTTCATTAGCTGCATGTTTGCATATCATGACAGCTCCCTTTTTTTCATGTTTTGTTGGCGTATGTGAATGTATTTACATGTGAATGAGTCTGTCTAATGTGACTGACGGAAGACAACAGAACAGAGCAAACAAAACATGTTCACAAGTCCAGTCTCTGAGGCTTGCGTCTGATCCTGGTCGACCTCCGGAGAGGTGGCGGAGGGACGATGGCGCCTTGACAGGTGGGATGGAAGCTTGACTGATGTCCTCATGGTGGCAAGGTATCAGGAGGTGGCAATTCAACATATGGAAATGGAGGAGAAAGTGGTTGCGGGCAAGCAACTTTGTGCAGTGCCCGTGGGTTCCTTCGCACGATGGAGCCATCAGCCATACATACAACATAAGAGCGGGGCGTGGCCTGTCGAACAACGACAGCCGGGGCAGACCAGCCACCATCCGGTATCTGGATCCTGACAGTGTCTGCCGGGGATAGCACGGCCAGATCAGTGGCATAGGCATCATAGCCCTGCTTTTGACGGTCTGTGAGCTGCTGCATCTTCTGCAGCACCGGGAGGTGAATCAGGTTGGGCAGGTGTATGGCTGGAAGCGTCGTCCGCGGGTCCCTTTTCATCAGGAGTTGAGCCGGCGACATGCCAGTGGACAATGGAGTCGCCCTGTACGCGAGCAGTGCAGGGTGTATGTCGGAAGCAGAGTCCACGGCCTTGCAGATGAGCTGTTTCACAATGTGCACCCCTTTCTTAACTTTTCCATTGGACTGCGGATAGTGCGGACTGGAGGTGACATGCTGGAAATTGTATGACCTGGCAGACGTGGACCATTCTCGACTGTTAAAGCACAGGCCATTGTCGCTCATGGCGGTGATTGGGATGCCATGCCTTGGGAACGTCTCCTTACAGGCTTTGATGACAGTCCAAGAGGTGAGGTCCGGGAGCTTCATGACCTCAGGGTAATTCGAGAAATAGTCGATGATCAATACGTAGTCGCGACCATTCGCATGAAAGAGGTCGATGCCAACCTTGGACCACGGAGAGGTCACTATGTCATGCTGTTGGAGCGTCTCCTTGCTCTGCGCTGGCTGGAACCGCTGACAGGTAGCACAGTTCAGGTCCATGTTCGTGATGTGCTGGCTGATGCCGGGCCAGTAGACGGCTTGCCGGGCTCTGTGTCTGCACTTCTCAACGCCCAGGTGTCCCACATGAATCTGGCGCAGCACCAAGCTCTGGAGACGGAGCGGAATGACAATCCTGTCCAGCTTGAGGAGGATACCATCAATCACCGTCAGGTCGTCCTTCACATTGTAAAATTGTGGGTATTGCCCTTTCTGCCAGCCATTGGTGAGGTTATGGATGACGCGCTACAAGAGGGGGTCCTTGGCTGTCTCATCACGGATGAGAACTACCTTCTCATCTGTCGCTGGGGGAGTGCTAGCATACAGCTGCACCTGCGATTGGATGATCTCCAGCGGCTCACTGGGCGAGGTGACGGAGCGGGACAATGCATCAGCGATGATGATCTCCTTGCCAGGTGTGTACACCAAGTTGAAGTCATACCTCCTAAATTTAAGCAGGATTCTCTGCAACCGAGGCGTCATGTCGTTCAGGTCCTTGTGGATGATGTGGACCAGAGGCCTATGATCCGTCTTGACAGTGAATGTCAGCAGGCCATAGACATAATCATGAAATTTGAGGATGCCGGTGAGAAGACCCAAGCACTCCTTCTCAATATGTGCATATCTGTTTTCAGTGGGCGTCATCGCCCTTAATGCGTAGGCTACTGGTGCCCAGGATGATGTGTCATCTCATTGAAGCAACACCGCACCTATGCCATCCTGACTCGTATCTGTGGATATCTTTGTCTCCCGGTCCCGGTCGAAGAATGCCAGTACTGGTGCAGTGGTGAGCTTGGCTTTCAGCTCCAGCCACTCTATCTGGTGTGCCGTCTTCCACTCAAAGGCAGTTGACTTTTTCACCAGGTTGCATAGGGCCATGGTGTGTGTGGCCATGTTTGGAATGAACTTGCCCAGAAAATTGACCATACCCAAGACCAAAATTGACCAGCACCGCCTTTTTGTATTCAAGGACCTTCAGCGCCTCGATGGCCTTGATTTTGTCTGTGTCCGGGCGCACACCATGCTGTGAGATCTGGTCGCCTAGGAACTTGAGCACGATGTGCCAAAACAACATTTGGACCTGTTTAACTTCAGGCCGTTGGCATGTACATGGCGGAATACCTTCTGGAGACGGGACACATGTTCTTCAGGGGTCGTGGACCACATGATGATGTCGTCCACGTACACACAAACCCCTTCAATGCCTTCCATCATCTGCTCCATGATGCGATGGAATATCTCCGATGCCGAGATGGTGCCAAATGGCATGCGATTGTACCAGTATCTGCTAAAAGGCGTGTTGAAGGTGCAGAGCCTTCTGCTGGACTCTTCCACTGGATTTGCCAAAATCCCTGTGATGCATCCAATTTGGTGAAGAGGCGCGCGTGTGCCATCTCACTTGTGAGTTCCTCCCGCTTCGGGATGGGGTAGTGTTCCCGCATGAGATTCTTATTGAGATCCTTGGGATCAATGCAGATGCCCAGGTCCCCCGAAAGGCTTCTTTACGCACACCATCGAGCTGACCCAGTCAGTTGGTTCGGTGACCTTGGATATGATGCCTTTTTGCTGAAGATCCTTGAGCTGTGCCTTCAGGCGCTCTCTCAGTGGAGCAGGGACTTGTCGTGGTGCGTGGACCACTGGCTTGGCATCAGGCCATAGCAGAATCTTGTATCGATACGGCAACGTGCCCATCCCGTCGAACACATCTGGATACTGGGCGAGGATGTTGTCGATGCCGGCCTGAAGATCCACATGGGAGGATGTCGTGGTGTGAACTCTTTGAATGAGGTTCAGCTGCTTGCAGGCGTGCGCACCTAGTAGGGATGCCCTGTCCGGCTTAACGATTTCAAAGCGTAACCGTGCTTGTGTGTGTTGGTTGGATATGTGCAGATGGCAGGATCCCAGTGCCGTGATGGCATTCCCGTTGTAATCCAGGAGCTTGTTGGCAGCTGGAAGGACCGTGGGGGGGCTTCTTAATGCGTCTGAAGTCTGCCTGTGAGAGGAGGTTGGCAGAGGCACCTGTGTCCAGCTTGAACTGGATGGGGCAGTGGTTGACCTTCATCACTGCTCACCATTCGTCCTCGGAATTCACAGCTAGGATCAGTTGGACTTGCGATGTGTCTGGTGTGGCATATTCACACTTTGTAATAATGCCCACAAGGTAGGCGTTGTCCAGGCATTCAGCATCTGGATCCGTTGCACTGCCGGGATTAGAATACTGTAGGCTTTGTTGCACACTCCGGATGCGCCGTCACCAGAATTGGGAGCGCTGGCTCCTGACTGGTGGTGCAGATCTGCACAGGGCTGCATAGTGGCCTGGCTTCCCGCAGTTTAAGCAGCATCTGCCTCTTGCAGGGCAGTGTTTCTTTAAATGGGCGGTGCCACAGTTCTAACACGTCATGATGTCGGTGTCCTGACGCTCCGTGCGTCGTTGCACATGCGCAGTGCGGTTCTCAGATGTCTGCACCTGCGCAGTGCGGGTTTCGGCCACTTCGTTATCCCATTCGCATCGCGCATCCGTCGGCCCCGGGAAGAGCGCGCGAAATGGCCGCTTTCATCAATGTTGAGGCGCTGCATCCAGGAGATGGCCTGCACACTCTCTGCCTCGTGGGAGGTGAGTTTATCATTTTCTGCCGTTTTGTACTGAGACTATCGAATTTTAAGGTGCTCATGCACTGTGCATGTTTCAATCACGACTGGTAGGGTCATATGCTTGGTCTTCACTAACTGCTCTCTCAGAGGATCAGAGTGAACTCCAAAAATGATTTGATCACCGAAGTTGCAGGATTGCGTTGCAGTCTAAGGTTAGTTAAATATGAGTTGAAGAATTCGTCTTTACCTTGCAATCGCTGCTTGAATATGTAGAACTCGAAGATTTTGTTAGTGTCCACCTCACAATGGCTGTCAAACTTGTCCAGGATGGTCTGAAACTTTGTCTTGTCCTGGTCTTCGGCGAAGTGAAAGGAGTTGAATATTTCCAAGGCGTGATCACCCGCTGTGGTGAGAAAAAGAGCTATCTTCCATGCATCAGACGCACCATTGAGGTCTGATGCTTCGACGCAAAGCTGAAATTTATGCTTGAATGTCCGCCGGTTGGCACTGAGATTGCCGGAGGTCGTGAGCTGGATAGGAGCCTGAATCATTTCAATTGTGCCGGTATACATTCGCTGGTCGTCACGGATCTTGCTGAGTTGAACTAACTAGATTGAACAGACTCCTGGTATCATGTTGTGTTATGTAATTTTGAATAACACAAGCTGCAGTTTTGAGTAAAAGATGCTCCAGACTTTGAAGTGAGTTCAATGTGTTTTATTGAACTATTAGCACAGTTCTCAATGAGCTCGACTCTTTGCTAATCTAAATGTAGTAAATCAGTCTAACTGAACCAGCCTTTCTCTCAGCCATGTGCTAGGGTGTGATGCTGAGGATACACCCTGTCTCACTCTGTAGATGTTGGTCTGTGGAAAGAGGCGGGGTGTGAGTGCCTCATCCCTTTTATAGTGAGATACCACCCCTGAGTGTCCTGACTGCTCATTGGTCGTGTCCTATTCTATGTGTTCATTAGCTGCATGTTTGCATATCATGACAAAACCTGCATCAATGGACTCAATGTCAGGAAAAGGGGGCTCACTGAGTGACATCCCCCTGCCCTGTAGCCTGCAGTCTGGTATGGCAACTGCTCGGCCCAAGACCGTAAGAAACAACAGAGAGTCGTGAACACAGCCCAGTCTATGATGCAGCCCCACCTCCCATGCATTGACTCTGTTTACACCTCCCGCTGCCGTGGGAAAGCGGGCAGCATAATCAAAGACCCCTCCCACCCGGCTTATTCACTTTCCCAACTTCTTCCATCGGGCAGGAGATACAAAAATCTGACAACACACACCAACAGATTCAAAAACAGCTTCTTCCCCCCTGTTACCAGACTCCTAAACAGCCCTCTTATGGACTGATCTGATCTCTTCACACTCCTTCTCTACTGAGTAGTACTGCACTCCGTTTGCTTCATCCGATGTCTGTGTCTATGTTTTTACATTGTGTTTGCCCTATGTCTTTTTTCATGTTTGGAATGATCTGCCTGGACTGTACGCAGAATAATAGTTTTGACTGTACATCAATACACGTGACAATAATCAAATCAAATCCTTGCCGCTTTTCTCCCCACATCCGCCAAACCCTCCCCCCTCCCCCCCCCCCTCTCCCCCCCCCTCCCCCCTCATTACTTACCTTTTTTAAAATAAATTTTGAGTACCCAATTATTTTTTTCCAATTAAAGGGCAATTTTAACGTGGCCAATCCACCTACCCTATACATCTTTGGGTTGTGGGGATGAAACCCATGCAGACACGGAGAGAATGTGCAAACTACACACAGACAGTGACCCAGGGCCGGGATCGAACCCGGGTCCTCGGTGCCGTCCTCATTTCTTACCTGTTGCGCCATGATCCTAGGACTCCAGTAATTGTCCTTCTGACAGCAGCCAACTCCTCCAACTGATCGGTAGCTCTTGGTAGGCATGACTTCTGCCTCCCAAGCCTTGGTTCCAGGGGAGGGCCCGCCGCAAACCTGCCTGATTGGCTTGTGTTTCGGTGGACTTTCCTGAAAAGAAGCAGTGTGGGTCTCTCACTGGATCTTCAGCCGCCATTCAAGACCCCCAACACCTCAACAAAATTCCACCAGAAGGAGGCATCCTGTAGGGGCTCAAGTTTGAGGGCCATGGTGATGGCCCCGTTGCCGTTAGCCCCGAGGAAGTATATAAAAATCTGGTGGTGGTGTCGACTATTAAGATTTGGAATCAACTGAGGAGGCACTTTAAATTGGACCAGATGTCTGTGTTGATGCCATTGTATGGGAACCACAGGTTTATGCCGGGGGAGGGGGGGATATTGGTGGTGGAGAGAGGAGGGGGTGAAGCAGATCAGCAATATATTCTCGGAGGGGAAATCCACTGGGTTGGATGAGCTGCAGGGAAGGTTTGAGTTACCGAGGGGAAGTCAGTTTAGGTACTGACAGGTGTGGGACTTTGCGCCAAAGGAGCTGCTGGTATTGCCAACTTCCCTAGTACACGCTGCTGGAGAAATGCTCCCAGATGAGGTGGGTGAGGGCAGGATCGGAGACATATACAGGCGGTTCGGAGAGCAGGGTAAGGCAGTGGTGGAAAGGATTATGAGAACACGCACGAACAGACCCAAAAACAGCTTCTTCTGGGTGACGGCGGGCGGGAGGCGGCCGCACAATGGAGGGCTCCCGTTCGGGAACGGCATTTTCGGGGCTTTAAGCCCGGTCCCAGGGTCCACGGAGGCGGCAGAAGCAGGGAGAAGGCACGGAGGAGGCACAGTGAAGACACAGGAGGAAAAAAAAACAAAGAAAAATGTCGAGGGTGAGCAAGAAAACGGCCGGAAAAAAAACAGCTGAAGGTCCGTCGGGGAGTGGAAAGGTCACCGCGGGGTCACCAAGGAAAATGGAGGCTGGAGCACCAGGGAAGGCTGCACTGCTTACGGCTGAAGAAATAACTAAGGTGATGGCTGCGGAATTTGAAAAGTAGTTGGCGCAGATTGCGAAATGCATGGAGACGGTGAGGAAGGAGATGAGGGAGGTTTTGAGTGTGCTGGTGGAGGAGGCGGTTTCCCCGGTGAGGACGGCGGTGGCGAGCGCAGTGGCGGAGGTGCGAGAGCAAGGGGAGGCGCTGAAGGAAGTGGAGGAGACGTTATTGCAGCACAGTGATCAACTTGCCTCGATGGGGAAAGAGATGCGGAAGGTGATGGACACTAACAAGGATCTGCGAGGAAAAATGGAAGACCTGGAAAACAGATCCAGGCGACAGAATTTGAGAATTGTGGGGCTGCCCGAAGGAGTTGAAGGACCGAAGTCGACTGAGTATTTTGCCACGATGCTGGCAAAACTATTGGGGGAGGGGAGGATCCCTCCCGATATGAACTGGATTGGGCTCATCGGTCGTGGAGGCCTGTACCAAAGGCGAGTGAGCCGCCAAGGGCAGTGACTCTGTGCTTCCATTGGTACAGTGTGAAGGAGAAGGTCCTGAGCTGGGCCAAGCAGAAGCGGGTGGTGCAGTGGGCTGGAGCTGGTATACGTGTATACTAGGACTTTACGGTGGAGCTGGCAAGGAGGCAGGCTGCCTTCAACCGGGTGAAGAGGGCACTGTACATTAGCAAGGTGCGGTGCAGCATTGTATATCCAGCGAAGCTGAGGGTGACTTACAAGCTCAGGGACTTTTATTTTGGAATGGCGGAAGCAGCGGAGGAGTTTGCGAAAGCAGAAGGACTGTGGCAGAACTGACAAATTGAGGAATGGCCATAGATCATAGAATTTACAGTGCAGAAGGAGGCCATTCGGCCCATCGAGTCTGCACCGGCTCTTGGAAAGAGCACCCTACCCAAGGTCCACACCTCCACCCTATCCCCATAACCCAGTAGCCCCACCCAACACGAAGGGTAATTTTTGACATCAAGGGCAATTTATCATGGCCAATCCACCTAACCTGCACATCTTTGGACTGTGGGAGGAAACCGGAGCACCCGGAGGAAACCCACGCACACACGGGGAGGATGTGCAGACTCCGCACAGACAGTGACCCAAGCTGGAATCGAACCTGGGACCCTGGAGCTGTGAAGCAGTTGTGCTATCCACAATGCTACCGTGCCAATGTAACCTCATGACTGTATTTTCTTCTTTTTTGTATCACTGCGCGCGGGTGTAGAGACTAAAGGAGCCAATGTGGTATATATTTGGACAAGGGAAAGGACGGGACTTTCACTCGAAATGAGGGTTCCTTGGGGTGTAGGTGGATAGGCGGGGTTTGTGTGCTAAAAGGGGATCTTTGGGCTTTCCTGGGGCCGGGCAAGTAGGAAAGGGACCCGGGCGGGGGCCTCTACGCTGGCCGGTTTAAGCCGGCCAGTGAACGGGAGTGAGGTGGGGGGAGGGGCTGCGGCCATCGGAGCCTGGCAGAACAGGGTCCGAGTGGTCTAGCCGGGGTGGAAAGTGGGGGGAAGGAGCCGAGGTTGGGAGGAGGAGTTTTACAAGAGGCAGTGGACAGGAGGAGCTGGAGACCTGGGGTGTGGGGAGGGGGGGGGCAGCTATGTAAGATGAAGGGTGACTACGGGTAATCCCTGATTCCTTTTTGTCATTTGTTTATGTAAACATGCGGGTTGAGGTTTGGGGGTTGGTGGGTAGATGGGATCGTTGTTATTATGGGGACTGACATATCTTACTGATTATTGTTTATTGTTGATGGATGTAAATGTGGGAGAAAATGTGAAAAAGTAGGAGAATAACATTTTTTTTTAAAAACCAAAAAAAACCAGCTTCTTCCCCACTGTCACCAGACTCCTAAATGACCCTCGTATGGACTGACCTCATCAACACTACAGCCCTGTATGCTTCATCCGATGCCAGTGCTTATGTAGTTACATTGTATACCTTGTGTTGCCCTGTTATGTATTTTCTTTTATTCCCTTTTCTTCTCATGTACTTAATGATCTGTTGAGCTGCTCGCAGAAAACTACTTTTCACTGTACCTCGGTACATGTGACAATAAACAAATCCAATCCAATCCAATCCAAGTGAAAAGGGGAGTTGGGGATGGAGATAGGACGGGGTCTCTGGTGTGAGGCGATGCAGCAAGGGAACTCAACTTCCTCCTTGATATGTCATCAATGAACACACGACGAGTGGTGAACGTAACTGAGCCTTTAATAAACTAAACAAAAAGCCTTCTGGCCTCGGATCCCATACTGGTGCAACGGCGGAGCCTAGCCACCTTTATGCCGAGCCCGGGGGAGGCGGAGCCAGCAGGCAGTAGTTTACCACATTACATACAATGCAGTGGTAGTTTACCACAATCCACAGATTATATACTACAGTGGTTCGAACCCAGCAGGGACAAGCCCAGGCATGTAACAGTACAACAGTACAATACAATACAGTGGCTTACCACATTCACCCCCTGTTAAAAAAAAGAGTCCAGCGGGGGTGAAGTGGACTTAAAGATCAAGTCTGTCGGGGTCCTTGACCTTCCGCCGTGATCGCCTCAGTCCCGGCTGTGGTGTGGGCACCGGTGTCGAGACCTGCGTGTCCGGGAGCGTGTCATCCTCTTCTTCACCCAGTAGATGAGTCGGTGGAGGGGGGGGGCGGTGTGTGGGCGGGGGTGGTGGTGATAGCCGCCGGTGGACCTGCAGGTGCCAGACCTTGAAGTAGCTGGGTAGTGGTGGAGGGAAACGGTGTAGGGTCGGGGGTGGTGGTGATGGTCGCTGGGGAACCTGCAGGTGTCAAATCCCGGAGGGAGACAGTGTCCTGTCACCCGTCATGATGTGCCACGTAGGCATATTGTGGATTGGCATGGAGGAGCATGACCTTCTCGACGAGGGGATCTGCTTTATGGCTCCTCGCATGCTTCCGAAGGAGGACGGGCCCTGGGACTGTCAGCCAGGATGGGAGCGATACCCCGGAGGTGGACTTCCTGGGGAAGGCAAACATACACTTGCGAGGGGTCTCGTTGGTGGCAGTGCACAGGAGCGACCGGATGGAGTGGAGCGCATCGGAGAGGACCTCCTGCCAGCGGGAGACTGGGAGACTTCTAGACCGTAGGGCCAGGAGGACGGCCTTCCAGACCATCCTGTTCTCCCTCTCCACCTGCCCGTTGCCCTGGGGGTTGTAACTGGTCGTTCTGCTGGAGGCAATGCCCTTGCTGAGCAGGAACAGACACAGCTCATCACTCATGAAGGAGGAACCCCGATCGCTATGGATGTAGGTGGGGAACCCGAACAAGGTGAAAAGACTGTGCACGGCCTTGATGACTGTGGCAGAAGTCATGTCAAGGCATGGGATGGCAAAGGGGAATCTTGAGTATTCGTCAACCATGTTGAGGAAGTACACGTTACGGTCAGTGGAGGGGAGGGGCCCTTTGAAATCGATGCTGAGGCGCTCAAAGGGGCGAGAGGCCTTTATCAGGTGCGTTCTGTCTGGCCGATAGAAGTGTGGTTTGCACTCCGCGCAGACCTGGCAGTCCCTGGTCACGGTCCTGACCTCCTCGATGGAGTAAGGCAGGTTGCGAGCCTTGATAAAATGAAAAAAACGGGTGACCCCCGGGTGACAGAGGTCATTGTGGAGGGCCCGGAGTCGGTCTACTTGTGCGCTGGCACATGTACTGCGGGATAGGGCATATGGGGGCTCATTGAACCTCCCAGGTCGATACAAGATATCATAGTTGTAGGTGGAGACCTCGATCCTCCACCTCAGAATCTTGTCGTTCTTGATTTTGCCCCGCTGTGTATTGTTAAACATGAAGGCAACCGACCGTTGGTCAGTGAGGAGAGTGAATTGCCTGCCGGCCAGGTAATGCCTCCAATGTCGCACAGCTTCTACGATGGCTTGGGCTTCCTTTTCGACGGAGGAGTGTCGAATTTCGGAGGCATGGAGGGTACGGGAGAAGAAAGCCACATGTTGCTAACTTTTGGTTGGTTCAATTGGTTCTGTTTTATAAACTTTGCTCTAGAGTTGCCACACACCAATTAGTAAGATGCAAATCAAAACACATTTATTATACACAGTCAATCGCTACTCATGCATAAACTCTACTTTCTAGGCTATTTCTATCACTAACAGGCCTATACTTAGCTTCAGACTGGCCCACCAGGTCAGGGGAACAAATGGCCTTTCGTTCAGGTCCTGAGTCTGTAGGATTCAAAAGCTGGTATGGACTGGTAGCTAGGAGCGCCTATCTCGCAGCGAGCGTTGACTTGAGACTTACTTGTTTGGCGGCCGCTGGACAGTTCACTCTCAGGGGTTGCTTCGCATTGCTGAATGACCCTGTCAAGAAGGACGATTTGAACTTGGGGGCTTTACTTTATAGTCCCCAGGGGCTTCCCACCCTTTGGGGCGGACCCCGTACCTGGTTCCAAGTGATTGGACTACTTTCCGATGGAGTGGTTCCCTGATCGCTGGGCGGTCTCTAAGTGTCCGTTGATCTTCCTTTGTCTTGGCTCTTGCTGGCGCCGAGGAGTCTGGCTTGGCATTGTTTACCTTAACTGTTGCCATTGTGCCTGGGAATCGCACATTACTATGTGGATGGCTGCTACATTACTATGCAGACGGCTGCTGGTTTCGGTGCTGTCTGGTTGTTTTGCAGGTTCCAATATACATGATTTCTGTATTTGCTAGTCTTTGCCTGTATTGGCCCTTCAGCCTTTGCGGTTCTCCATTTTAAGTTGGGAAGTGGCCAACTCAGGTGGCTACATGCCCTCCTTGTGATCCTAACGCGAAGCGTGAAGGATCACATAACTGTGTTGTCTTCATTCCCTGACCCGGCGAGCACTCTTCTATGGCCTCTACACTGACCATAACTATGGAAGAAAAATTTTAACTAGCATTCTACGTGGCGCTATGTCAAAACAGGGACATGCATTACAAAATTTAAAAAACGGTACCTCTAACTGTCCTTAATAAACTACACTCACTCAAACATTCAATCATATTAACTTCCTAAACAATACAAAATGAAAGCAGCATTTACATTTTTCCTGGCTTGGCAGTCAAGCACAGAGTTGTACAATCTTTCCATTTCTTTATTTACAGAAGAACGCAAACAAATGTCCTTTATTATAGATCGAGGGGTTCGGGGTCCTGGGGATAACTGAACATAGGGGATCTTATTCTGTATACCGGGGTGAGAGCGCGGTAGACTCTCCTTCTCCATTTCCTCATGCGGATAGTCTGCACGATGCTGCAGAGTATCACGAACACTAATAGGGATTCGACTACGTAGGAAAGGGAGTACCACGTTATGAGCTTATCACACCATGATGGTGTGGTGTTGCCTGTTACTGGGCTCTGGGTGCTATGGGGAAGTGAATCATTAACGACTGGGGGGGGGGGGGGGGGGGGGGGTTGGGGTCATGGGGTTCGCGTTCGCGCGCAACCGAATACAAATCGCAATAACGAAAAACACGTATGCCATCTTCATTGTTGTCTTCTTCTTTCTCTTCTCTTCTCTTCTCTTCCTTTCCGTTTCGTCTCTTTTCCTGGAGCTTCTGGAGTTCTGTGGGATCAAGCATAGTGTCTGTTACTATCTTGGTTTAATATCTCGTCTGTTAGTATGTCTGTCCTTTTGTGCCAATTCTCCCTTTACAATTTGTCACCATGTGTGACTCCCTCATTTTTTTTTTAAACCGAATATTCCGGACAAGACACACTTAACAAATACTGAACCAGTGCGAGCCGTCTCGCAGGCTGTGCGATTTACCATCCAAATGTTTGAGGATGTAAATACCATAGGGATGGCAACCTAAGGGTCGCCTGAAAACAAACAAAACTTTTTGAACCAAAAGTGCCGAAATGAGGTGCGTATGGGCCGCGACGGGTAAAATCTGGATGGAATCCCCGGGTAGGATGGCGACCAATGCTGTGTGTGCTCTACCCGAGCGTAGCTGACCAGATGGGGGTCCTCACGCAGGGCGGAGACCAATGCCGTTTCTCCACTGCCTGAGCAACCGGCAAGAACGGGCAAGAAATGTAGTCATCGTGGGGGTTGCCATATTGGTTCTACCTTCGAACCAGAAGGGCAGTTACGAGCGGGGGTCTGGCAAGCTCTCAGCGGTTTCTGCCGCTGAGTGTGCTGGCAAGTTCTCAAAGGTTTCGGCCGAGAAATAAGGCGTGGGACCGTGGAAAGAATTTCCGATCTTACAAACAACATTTAACACTAACAGTAACAAACAACATTAAACATGCTGCAGGTTCCATCAGAAAGGACACCATTTTCTCCCAAGCGGTTCCTTTTTAAAACATCATCTGGACACCTCAGTTATCGGTTGCGAACAGGGTCTCAAAGGGGTTCTCGCTTTGGGAGTCAGACTCAAAGTCGTCATCTTCTCCCAGATGCCAAACTCTTGAGTGTATAAGGGCGGATGGGGCTGCATGGTACGATTTGGGATCCATCTCTGTATGAGTTGTCGCGGTGCCAAAAGATGGTGTCTAGTTCTGTGGGGACGGAGTCGGGGTCGTAATCGTAGGTCGGTGGTCGGTGTTGGGGTTTGTTTAGGAAAGTGATCATGAAGGGATCACTCGAATCGTGTTCAGATTCGCTGGGTGTGGGGCCTGATGTATGGGGATAGTAGGGTGGCATGCTGTGGCTATTGTCCGAGTCACAGTCGCTGTCGCTGCTGCTGCAGTCTGTGGGCGTTCCGGGACGGAGTGTATAGCTTGGGGGTGGAGTCAGGGTTGAGCCCATGGCTGGGCTGGACGTGTTGGGGGAGGGTAGGGTTACGTTGGCTGTGGGCGGGGCGTGGTCTGCTGCGTCGAGCATGATGTGGTGTGTGTGGTTCGACTGTGGTCCATATGCCTTAAACTGGTTAATAGGGAACCACGCCGTCTTTCCATTGGGGTACTTGATTTTGTAGACGGAGGGGCTTACTTTGTCCGCAATGGAGTACGGACCCGAATATTTAGGTGACAGGAATGTGCTGGGGTTGTATATGGAGAGCATGACTTGCTGTCCTACACTGAACTCAGTCGTATGCACTGTCTTATCGAAACAGGCCTTGCTTTGTTTCTTCTGTGTGCCTAATCGTACCGCGGCTGCTGCTGAGCCGTTTTCACATTCTCTACCAGTTGTTCTACTGCTTTCTCGTGTGTGAGGGCCATCACTTCGGGGCTGGTCAAATCTAATCCCAATAAAAATTCTGTGCCTTTCATGGGGCGTCCAGTCATGAGGGTGTGTGGGGTGTAACCTGTAGATGTTGAAACCGTATTTCGCAAAAACATCAGCGCAAAAGGGAGGACTGAATCCCAAGTGGTGTTGTTTTGTTGGACCATTTTTCTGAGGGTGGATTTTAGGGTCCGATTCATGCGCTCCACGATACCACTTGACTGGGGGTGGTATGCGATGTGGAATTTTTGGGTAATGCCAAGTATCGTGAGGACGTTCTTCATGACACATCCCGTAAAATGGGAACCGTAGTCGGATTCAATGCTGCGGGGGAGTCCCCATCTCATAAAGATGTGGTGGGTTAAGATCTTGGCTGTGGTCTTTGCCGTGTTCGTTCTGGATGGGAATGCCTCTACACATTTTGTAAACGTGTCTATCACAACGAGTACATACTTATAACCATTCCTGCAAGGGGGCAATGGTCCTATAAAATCAATCTGGAGGTTAGTCCAGGGGCCATTAACGGGGCAGGTGTGACTAAGTTGAGCTTTCTTGGCGTATCTGTCCGGATCGTTCTGGGCACAGATAAGGCAATTCTGAACATAGTGCCTTACGTCTTCTTTTAAACTTGACCACCAACAGAGCTTCCTGAGGTGGGCTGTAGTGGGATCAATTCCCTGATGTCCATGACTGTCATGGAACAAACAAATGAGCTGATTCCTGTCCTGTTCAGGAACCACATGAAGGGTGGCTTTTAACACCACACCGTAATGTGTGGTTAGTGCATTTCTAAACCTATCATAAGGTGCCGTAAATTTTCCTTTCAGAATCTCCCTGAGATTGCTATCCTGCTTCTGGGCCTGCACTAAATCCTCGATATTAGTCTGCGAGACCTGAACTGCATTTACTGGTGCACTTTCGGGGTGTGTCCAAAAATATCCGTGCCTGGAACCTGCTTTTGCCAGTGCGTCGGATTTTACATTTCCAGGGAGGGGAGGAACGATGGTGACTACGAACTTTAACTATTCCAAAAGTCCTGCCCTGTGCTTTTTCTAAAATGTGGCGGAGCAATGGGGCTGAGGGGAGGGGTTTTCCATCTGCGGAAACAAGTCCTCTTGCTTTCCACAGGGGTAGGAACTCTGTAAGGCTGTTGCAGACATAGAGGCTGTCCGAGTATATGTCTGCTGGGCTGGGGAAGGAATCTGGGTGATCTATAATGTACGCAATGGCTGCTAGTTCTGCCGCCTGTGCGCCTAAGTGTCCTGGTAGTTTTAGCGAGGTTTCTTCTAGGGCGTGTCCCTGCGCGTTCTCGACATAAATGCCGCATCCTGTAATGCGCTTCCCTTCTAATATAGTGGAAGAACCATCCACATATATTCGCAAAGGTGCGCACGTGCCTGTGTGCTGGGGGCTCTGGCGTGAACTACCTGTCTTTCTGGGAGGGCGGGGGGGGGTTTGCAATAAAGGGGCCTGTGTTGAGGTGCGGTGAGATGATTTCACATTCATGGGGGGTGCCTGGGTACTGAAGGTTATCTGCTAAGAAAGTGTGGGTCTTGGTCCTTTTAACAGTGATGTCCTGTCCCTGCAAAAGAAGGGTCCATCTGGCTGCTCTTATTTGACTGACTGTGCCATCCTTAAGTCGTCCGTCCAGTAAAAGTTGGGTGGGGGTGTGTTCCGTCAGGATTGTGATGGGGTTCAGTCCGGTTATGTATGAAAAATATTGTACTGCCCAAAAAAGTGCGAGCAGGTGCCTTTCACAGGCTGAAAATCCCTGCTCCACAGCATCCAAGACTCTGGAGGCGTAAGCCACAGGCCTTAACTGTTCGTGCTGTTAATGGAGGAGCACGGCCGAAAGGGTGCGGTCTGTGCTTGCTACCTCTATCGCATAGGGGGAAAGCGGGTCTGGAACTTGTAGTGTGGGGGCTGCTATGAGTGCTCTTTTCAAAGAGTCCACAGCATCCGTATGCTGCGGAAGCCATTCCCAGGGGGCTCCTTTCTTTAGGAGTTCCGAGAGGGGTGCTGCCTTGCTGGCAAAACCGTCTATGTGGTTTCGGCAATAGCCAACCAGTCCTAAAAACGACCGGAGGGCTGAAACATTCTGGGGAAGGGGCAATTTGGCAATCAAGTCAATCCTTTTATGCTCGATCTCGCGTTTACCATGTGTGATAATACCCAAATATATCACCTTGTTTTCCAAAATCTGGGCCTTTTTGGGGTTTACTTTACAACCAATTTCTTGTAGGAGTGCTAGGAGTTCGGATAGAAGCTCGATGTGCTCTTCCTTGGTGTCTGTCTGCAGTAATAGGTCGTCCGCATACTGGACCAGACATTTGGGGCGAGAAAATTTTGTCAAACCATTTGCCAACTGTCGGTGGAAAATGGAGGGGGAATTGTGGAGTCCTTGTGGAAGGCATGTCCACGTGTACTGCTGATTTTTAAAAGTGAAGGTAAATTTGTATTGGCACGCTTTTGCCAATGGAATGGACCAGAATCCATTACTGACGCCCAAAACTGTAACGTATCGTGAGTTGAGTCCCTGTTTGAGCATGGTCTTGGGACTTGGGGTTACCGTGGGGGCTGCTGCAGGGGTGACTTTGTTGAGTTCCCGGTAATCGATGGTCAGTCGCCATGATCCATCGGGCTTTCTCGCTGGCCAAATCGGGGCATTATTAGTGGAGGCTACTGATCTGAGTACGCCCTGCTCTAATAAGCTGTCGATAACTTTTGCGATTTCTCCCTCTGCCTCTTGGGGAAATCCGTATTGCTTTTGGGGTCTAGGGTCATGTCCTGTGATTTGAACGGAACCAGTAATCCGGCCACAGTCGTGTTTGTGGGTCGCAAATGCTGTCCTGTGCTTCTGCAGAACTGTCCTAACCTGCTTGTCTGTGCTAATTGTGGTCGGGTCAAACCAAAATTCGCCGACTGCGTTAATCTTGTTTGCATATTCTCCTATTGTGAGCGTTGTGGAGGCTCTTGCGGATATTTTCCAAACACATTGATTGACTGGATCGAAGGACAGGTTGTGGGAATTCATAAAGTTTATGCCTAAAATGTGTTCTGCTGTGTGGGGTAGATCGACTAAAACTATGGGGTGCTTGGTGGTGATGTTGCCGATTTGAATGGGTACAGGGGCTGTGATGTGTCCCTGCTGTGAGTGGCCTGTAAAGCCGCTGAGGGTGATGGTGGCTGTAGTGGGCCACGTGTCCTTTTGAAACATGGTGGAGGAATTGATTGTGGTGCGGGACCCTCCTGTGTCCCAGAGAAACTCGATGGGCTGTCCCCGTATCTTTGCTGCAAATACCGGTCGGCCAGACCTATCCCAAAGTGTGCCGCAGACCCAACTAGGGGAGCACGAACACCGTCAGTCCATTCCGTTCAGGTCCGTCTGGTCTGAACGGGTGCTCACACCATGTATGGGCTCTGTCCTATTCTTATTCAGAGTGCCTGCCTGCTGGGCACTCTGTGGCTTTCGTGGGGCATTGCATTCTCGTGCAAAGTGTCCTAACTGTCCACCGTTGTAACACTCCTGTGGCTTTTGTGGGGGGCTGTTCCTGCCTTCATTTACCCATGCGGGGTTCTGGTGTGCCTTAACTGTGTGTATGTCTGCTTCTGCCTGCTGTTCTTCGGGATTTTTGTTCGTGGGTTTGTTTTGAACAGATTGCTCACAGGTGCGGGACAATCTTTTTACAACCCATTTCTCATTATGAGCCTCCTCTGAGGGATCATAATTGGCACAAGCTTTTTGTCCTGTTTCTGTGGCATGGGAGATAAGGGTGCGGGTCCATTTGGCCATGTTATCTGGGGACAAATGGGCGCGGTCTAAGTCTCCGAAAACTGCTGCGAAATGGATCCACAAGCGTCCAGCAAATGCTGTGGGATACTTGGTTTTCTTTTCCCTGCACTTATTGAGGCCTTCTACGGGGTCACCCCTGTTATACCCGATCGCGTCTAGGATCGCGGTATGCATTTCTGCAAGGGTGCCTCCTCCTACATTTTGTGGGTCGGGAAGGGCTGCTACGACCGAAGGGTCTAAATTCAAAACTGTGATATTTACTTGCTCTCGCTCATCCAGGCCATACATGGTAGCCTGCTGTTTTACTCTGGCAAAGAAGTGGTGGGGGTCTGAGGTGGGGAGGAACGGTTTGATTTTATCGCACGCGTCTCGTAATTGGGTCACTGTTAAGGGGGTGGTGTACAGAAATTCCATGTCGTCCGATGTGGCTGTGCGGTGGGTGGTGACTGGGTTCATTGGAGCCTGAACTATCTGCTCTGTGGGGGGTTGGGGCGCTTTTCTCTTCTGGGGCTTTCCCTGCGCACATGTTCCCTGAACATATCTCATTCAATTCTTCCCAATCAGGGCCGTCTTCCTCATCTAACTGTGATCCAAAGGTTTCCTGGAATCCTTTTTGAACTGAAAGCAGAGATTGCAGTTCTGCAATCTGCTTCCGGCACGTTGCGTGTCCTGATAGGCCTTTTCGTACTGGGATTGGAAGCTGCTTAGGTGCGCCAGTCAAGACTGGTGTACCCACATGGCATCATCCACCTCTCCGTCCTTTGCTGCTATCTTCATTCTTAATTCTAGGTTCTCTTTCTCTATCTCGCCCACATCGACCTTACTCCTTCGATGTGCCTCCTCTATCTCTCTGCGGAGCGTCCGAACGACCTCCTCTGTGCCTCGCAATTGTGCCAAACAGGACACGATTGCCATCGGCTTGCGAGCTTTTCCCAAGCTTTTCTTATGGATTTTGCTCAGGTTCTCCCACCAAGAATGTCCTATACTCCCGGGACCTGTTTCCTCATTTTCACAGAATTCGCTCCAAAGGGGCCATCCTTTCCCTTTGAGGTACTTTCTGATTTCCTCTTCCCAAATGGGACACTGTCCCACTCTACTGCTGGTCGCTGCGACCACAAATTCTTCGGGGTTCATGAGGCGTTGCATTGCCTGCATTGCCATCTTTCCTTTCTGAATACTTCTCTTAAAATTTGGAACAAGGGGTATTAAGGCAGTGCTCTAATTACGGGTACTGCTTTCGCTATTTTCCGGAAGGCCTTATCGCCCTATTAGTTACGCATGCATTAACACACTTCTGAATTTTGAGGATTGATCAGAACTGCTTGAGCACTTGTGGTTTTCTGTTCCCAATTGGATTTCTAATTCAAATTTTGGGTTCTCCCGGAGTGGTTAAGCCACTTCTAGATCAGGTCCCGTCAGGATGTCGCCAGTAATATGTTGCTAACTTTTGGTTGGTTCAATTGGCTCTGTTTTATAACCTTTGCTCTAGAGTCGCCAGGTATCTTTATGATACCGCCACGAGGTTCAAGTTCAAGTACTGATCAATAACTCAACACACCAATTAGTAAGATTCAAATCAAAACACATTTATTATACACAGTCAATCGCTACTCATGCATAAACTCTACTTTCTAGGCTATTTCTATCACTAACAGGCCTATACTTAGCTTCAGACTGGCCCACCAGGTCAGGGGAACAAATGGATTCAAAAGCTGGTATGGACTGGTAGCTAGGAGCGCCTATCTCGCAGCGAGCGTTGACTTGAGACTTACTTGTTTGGCGGCCGCTGGACAGTTCACTCTCAGGGGTTGCTTCGCGTTGCTGAGTGACCCTGTCAAGAAGGACAATTTGAACTTGGGGGCTTTACTTTATAGTCCCCAGGGGCTTCCCGCCCTTCGGGGCGGACCCCGTACCTGGTTCCAAGTGATTGGACTACTTTCCGATCACTTGGATCGATTTCTCCAATGCTGGAGCGGTTCCCTGATTGCTGGGCGGTCCCTAAGTGTCCGTTGGTCTTCCTTTGTCTTGGCTCCTGCTGGCGCCGAGGAGTCTGGCTTGGCTTTGTTTACCTTAACTGTTGCCATTGTGCCTGGGAATCGCACATTACTATGTGGATGGCTGCTACATTACTATGCAGATGGCTGCAGGTTTCGGTGCTGTCTGGTTGTTTTGCAGGTTCCAATATACATGATTTCTGTATTTGCTAGTCTTTGCCTGTGTTGGCTGAATTTCCCTTCAGTCTTTGCGGTTCTCCATTTTAAGTTGGGAAGCGGCCAACTCAGGTGGCTACACACGAGCCTGCCCACCTGGTTGAGGGTAGCGGCCAGAGCAAAGTCCGACGCATCGCTTTCCACCTGGAACGGAAGGGACTCGTCCACAGCGTGCATCGCGGCTTTGGCAATGTCTGCCTTGATGCAGTTGTAGGCCAGGCGGGCCTCAGCCGTCAGGGGAAAAACGGTGGATTTAATAATTGGACGGGCCTTGTCCGCATAATTGGGGACCCACTGGGCATAGTAAGAGAAGAACCCCAGGCATCTCTTCAATAATCTCTACAATAAGAAAACTCTTCAGGGCCTTGGGGCAATGGGGGAGGGGGAGTTCCAGGACGGTGCGCATGCAGTCGGGGTCGGGCCCTAGGACTCCGTTTTCCACAACGTAGCCAAGGATGGCTAGGCGGGTTGTGCGGAAAACGCACTTTTCCTTATTATAGGTGAGGTTCAGGAGTTTAGCGGTGTGGAAGAAGTGCCGGAGGTTTTCGACTTGGTCCTGCTGGTCATGGCCGCAGGTGGTGACATTATCTAAGTACGGGAACGTGGCCCGCAGCCCATACTGGTCAACCATTCGGTCCATTTCTCGTCGAGCCCCAGTAATAGGGCAGCGCAGAGATGGGGAAGGACGTAGAGCTTAAATTTTGTGTACTCTACGCCTTGTACAGTAAGGGTCGCGACACAGTACCCCCGGATTGCTACTGAATGTGATCCGGAAGCCAGGGAGATTTTTTGTGTCGCGGGTAAGATTGGGAGGGAGCAGCGCCTTACCGTATCTGGGTGTATGAAGTTGTCTGTGCTCCTGGAGTCGAAAAGGCAGGCCGTCTCGTGCCCGTTGATCCGGATGATCATCGTAGATTATGTGAGGTGTTGAGGCCGAGACTGGTCGAGCGTAATGGAGGCGAGCATCGGAAGGTGATGGGTAGGCCGGTCGGAGGTAGCGGCGGCCAGCGTATGACCGGGTGAGCAGGGTTCCCAGGAGGCTGCGGAGTGGTGCCAAGATGGTGGCCCCCATGGGTCGCATGTGGCGGGTGGCATTGGGGATGGCGTCAAAGATGGCGGGCCCCATGGGTTGCGCATGACGGGTGGAGTGCAAGATGGCATCAAAGATGGCGGCCCCCATGGGTCGCACGTGGCGGGTGAAATTGAAGATGGCGGCAAGATGGCGGCACCCATGGGTCGCACATGGCGTGTGGCGCGGCAGCTGGGGGCGGCCTCGACAGGCAGCAGGCAGCGCTGTTGGGCCTAGCCTAGGAGTTTTCGGGAGAGATCGAGCCTGGCAGGCTTTCGCAAAGTGGCCCTTCCTCCCACACCCGTTGCAAGTCGTGTTCCGTGGAGGGCAGCATTGTCTGGGATGCTTACCCTGGCCTCAAAAGTAGCACTTCGGGCTTCCGGCGTTGGCGGGCTGCTGTGTGGCACAGGCTTGCACTGCACTCGAGTCGGGTGATTGGCGGCGCCCACGAGGTCCACGAGGGTGCCGAACGGTCGGAGGTGTAGGCCTCCATGTTCTGAAAGGCCACCTCCAGTGAGTTGGAGAGATGCACTGTCTCTGGGAGGCCGAGCGTACCACCTTCTAGCAATCGCTGGCGGATGTAGTTTGATTTCATGCCTGCGACATAAGCGTCCCTGACCAACAGCTCCATGTGTTGGGTAGCTGATACCGCCTGCCAGTCATAGTTCCGACAGAGTACCCGCAAGGCACGCAGGAATTCGGCTAGTGATTCCCCAGGGCGTTGTCGTCTCGTGGCGAGAAGGTGCCTAGCATACACTTCGTTTACAAACTTTACATAGTGTCCCTTCAGCAGCATTATCACCTCTGTATACGAGGGGGCGTCCCTGATGAGAAGAAAGACTTGCAGGCTCACCCGTGTGTGGAGGATCTGCTTCTTTTGGAGGTCGGTGAAGTCTTCGGTGAAGGATCCGAGGTACGCTTCGAAGCAGCTTAGCCAGTGCTCAAATGTTGCAGTGGCGTCGGCTCCTGTGGGTCCAGCTCCAGGCGATCAGGCTTGAGTGATGAATTCATCTTCGATGTTTAGTTTATTAAATTGATGTGCCATCAATGAACACACGATGAGTGGTGAACGTAACTGAGGCTTTAATAAACTAAACAGAAAGCCTCTTGGCCTCGGATCCCGAACTGGGGCAGCAGCGGAGCCTAGGCACCTTTATACCGAGCCCGGGGGAGGCGGAGCCAGCAGGCAGTAGTGTACCACATTACATATAATACAGTGGCAGTTTACCACAATCCACAGATTATATACTACAGTGGTTCGGACCCAGCAGGGACTAGCCCAGGCATGTAACAGTACAATACAATACAGTGGTTTACCACACTCCTGTGGTAGAATGAGCTTGATTCAGTTTAAAGTGATGCACAGGGTGCACATGACTTGGGCTGGGATGAGTGGGTTCTTCCCGGGGGTAATAGATGGATGTGAGAAGTGTGGGCCAGGCTGGCGAATCATGTTCACATGTTTTAGAGTTGTGAGAAGTTGGAGAGCTTCTGCGAGGCTGTGTTTGGGACTTTATTGAGGATAGTGGGGGCTGAGGTGAAGCCGGACCCCATGGTGGTGATCTTTGGGGTTTCGGAGGTGCTGGAGCTGCTAGAGGGAAAGGGGCCCGATGTCGCAGCCTTTGCCTCTCTGATTGTCCGGCGACGGATTCTTCGGAATTGGAAATCAGATACGCCACCGTGGGTTACTACTTGGCTGGGAGACCTGTATGAGTTTCTCCTGTTGGAAAAGATTAAATTTGCCTTAAGGGGGTCAGGAGAGGGCTTTTAGGTACATTGGAGGCTGTTCATGATGATATTTGAGGAGATGTTCGTCGTGGGGGGGATGGCAAGGGATGGGATGGAAAGGGAAAAAATGTACAAATTGTTAACTCTGGAATGTGGATTTGTTGTTATTGTTTGCGTTTGGAATAAAATATCTTTTTTTTTAAATTTGCTACTCACGACTCTACACCGTCTCCCTCCATTGCTACTTATCCGGAAGACGACACGACAGGCCTCAACACTTCATCCGACACCAGTGTCGTCACCACAGCTGGGACTGAGGCGATCACAGCGGAAGGTCAGAGCCCCCGACAGACTCGATCTCTAATTCAACCCGTCCACTTCACTCCCACCGGGCTCTTTTTTTTTAACAGGGGGTGAATGTGGCAAACCACTGTATTATATTGTACATACTGTTCTTACTTATTGTACTTATTGTTCTTACTGTTTGTTACATGTCTGGGTTTGTCGCTGCTGGCTCCGCCCCTCGGGCTCAAGTATAATGGTAGCTAACTCCAGCCCTGCCCTCATTCTGGGACCGGCTGCCAGCAGGTATCTTTTACCTGATTAAAACCACAGTTTACTCTTCCAACTCTCGTCTGTCGTCATTGATGGTACATCACACTAACAGGATTTTTTGTTTTTAGAAGATATTTTATTAAGGCATTTATAATTTAACAATTTTAGCCACCAGGTATCAAAGGAACAAAACAAGGTAAACAACACACCCACCCAATAAAAAACCCCAGGCAACATGGCTTACACAAACAGGACCTCTTCCCCAGCCCTTCTTTCAACTAACTTTCCTCACCTTACTCAACATCCCATGCCTTCCTTCATGCCTCCCTTCTAACAGGATTTATTAAATTTAATCAGAGTACTCAAAATGGAGGAAGGTTACTTAAAATGGAGGGGAAATAGGTGGCTGGTAACCACAAGTCCTTGAGTCTTTGATTGTTATCTTGTAAACACTGTTGATGAAATGTAAACTGACCCCTTCTAGGCCTCATGGGAGCATTGCTATATGCATGGTATTGATACAATTGGCCAGAACAGCCAGTTTGAACGAAGCCATTTGAATGTAGAACAAAGGAACTGGACACTCACTATGCAGGGAGGTGGGTGTAATCACAAGGACAGCGTGCATAGTCCCGTGATTGACTAATTATTGACAAGGGCAACTAGTGATTGGTTTATGTAAATTTCTGTAGCACAATGCCGTATAAAACAACCTGTGTATGTTTAATCTGGGAAACGGCAGCACGGTGGCGCAGTAGTTAGCAATGCTGCCTCACGGCGCCAAGGTCCCAGGTTCGAACCCAGCTCTGGGTCACTGTCCGTGTGGAGTTTGCACATTCTCCCTGTCTCTGCCTGGGTTTCGCCCCCACAACCCAAAGATGTGCAGGGTAGGTGGATTGGCCATGCTAAATTGCCCCTTAATTGGCAAAAATGAATTGGGTACTCTAAATTTTTTTTAAAAAGTTAATCTAGGAAGTCATACAGCAGCCCGGCTGAGGTGTTGAGGAATTGGAGAGAGATTGAGGTCTTAATGTACCTTTCACACCCAAATTCTCAAGTCGATAAATTTATGATGTAAGAGGACAAATAGCAGCAGTAGAAGGGAATTTAGTGGATTCGAAAATGGAAAAAAATAACAGGACTTAAGCTAAACATACATAGAGATCTCATGGTTTCCACCCCAAGGTAATACAAGTAAATGAGAAAATTGGAGGCATATTCGCTCAAGGTTCTGGAGCTGTGTTTTTGGATTGTAAAATTTCAAACGTTACTCCATTATTTAAGGAGGGAGGGAGAGGTTGAAATGATTAGCGACAGTATAGCTGGACATTTGAACAGGTAAGAGCTGATAAAAGGGAGCATGGATTTTTGAAGGGCAGGTCATGTCTGACTAATCTAATTGAATATTTTGAGGAGGTCACTGTCATGGTGCAATGGGAAATATCTATAAATGTTGTCTAATTGGACTTCCAGAAGATCTATGGGATTTCAGAACAATTGTATATTGCCACTATTTTTATCCTGTTACATTCAAAGAATCTTCAAACATTAATGATTTATAGACAAGTAAGAAAAGGTGCCACAAAAAACATGAACAAATTTCCTGGCAATCCCTCATTGGAAAACTCAGCCCATGAATAAAGCTGTGACGATTAGCTGCTAACTTGGCCTTTGTATAAGCAAATCTATAATCTGCTAAAATCAAACGGCAGTTGTAATTTCTCGTAGATTTAAGGGCAATGACTGGCTTCTTTTTCTCTTTTTTTATGATTGTTTAGTGCCCATAACAAAGTGTAACACCTGGTTTTATCATCCAGGAGTGTAATGGAAATGCTAGACTTTTTATGAATAACATTTCAAACAGATCTCCTGTGTCTATAGTCATGGTGAGGCATATCGAAAAGGCAGGCCTAGCGATGGTGTTCGCGGTGCTGAAATTCCACCAATACGTGTACGGCCGGCATTTCACCATCATCACGGACCACAAACTGCTTCTCGGTCTTTTTAAGGAGGACAAGGCAATTCCACCATCACTTGCGCTCGGTTCCAGTGGTGGGCCCTTTTGTTGGCCCCCTACGAGTATCCATTTAAACATCGGCCGGGCACTCAGATTGCAAACGTCGATGCATTGAGCCAGCTGCCCATGCCAACTAGCCCTCCATCTTCCCCCAGGGCAGGAATTGTCACCACTTTAAACTTTATGGATTCATTGCCGGTCACTGCGTCTAGGATCCATGAGTGGACCCAAACGGGCCCAGTTCTTTCAAACGTTCAGCATCTCGTATTGCATGGTGGTCAGCATTGTCAACTCGTGGGCGAATTGAGGGCTTTCTCATCAAAGATGTCTGAGTTCAGTGTGGAGGATGGTGTCCTACTATGGGGTACACGCGTCATCGTCCCGGAAAAGGGCAGGATTTAATCTCGAAAGACCTTCACAACGGAATTTCACAAATGAAAATGTTAGAGCGCAGCTACGTTTGGTGACTGGGCCTGGATGTGGACACTGAACTTATGACACAACATTGCAGTGTCTGTCAGGAGCACAAAAAGCCCCCACTGGTCGCCCCCTCCAGCCTTGGGAGTAGCTGGGGTGGCCGTGAGCATGGTTGCATGCTGACTTTGCTGGCCCACTTCAGGGTTCCATGTTCCTTCTGCTGGTTGACGGCCATTCAAAATGGCTGGAGGTCCACAGGATGGCAGTGACAACCTCCAGAACAACAACTGAGAAGCTGTGTTTGTCCTTCATACACCCAGCAATCCCGAAGCGTTGGACAACAGCATGCCCTGTACAAGTGAGGAAGTCTATGGCTTTATAAAGGGTAATGGGATCTGGCACATCCTGCCCCATACCACCCGGTTTCAAATGGACTAGTGGAGCGGGCGGTCCAGACATTCAAATGCGGGTTGTGGAAACAGTCTTCAGGGTCGCTGGACACAAAGTTGGCCCGGTTTTTGTTTTGGACCACGACACACACCGTGACCAGGGTGGGCCCGGCTGAACTGCTGATGCAGCTTCGGATCCGCCTTATGGTTTTTCCTGATATAGGCGGGAAAGATCCCCGCAACCAAGACCTGCAAGGCCGTTACCCCATTTGACGCCGACTGCCCAGGCTCTTTGTACCGAATGATGCAGTGTTTGTCCAAAACTTTGCAGACCTAGTGGGTCTCCGGGACCGTTATCCAGCAGACAGGACCAGTTTCCTATCAAGTACAAGCCCAAGGTCGAGTATTGTGAAAACACCTGAAGCACATTTGGTCTAGGTGACCGAACCCGATGCCTGAACAGACCAGAGCAGAGCCCCACGGGGGTCCGGACATCGACATGAGAGAAGTAGTCAACACGGATTTGGATAACGAAGCGGAGGCGTCAGGGGTCTCTGATGGGGGAATCGATGTCATAGCAGCCCCAGACAGAGCTCCTGCCACGACATTCCTGTTGGATGAGGCATTCGCCTTCCTGATACACGCCACTCAATCCAGCACCAGAGACAAAGTGAGTCCAATATCCTGCCTCCCCTGTAGGCATTGGAGGATTCTTCGGACTTTGGTGGGGAGGGATGTCATAACCAACACGGGGCTTACAATTGGAACTCTGTCAACCTCGCTGAATACAAGCTCCACCGTTAAGGGAGCAGGGAGCTCAAACCCATATATGATTGTCTCTTGTATAAAGTCAGCTAGTTTTGGTACCAACGGGAAGTGACCTGGCAAGGAAGAACCTATGTTGTATAAATAATAGTTCATTGTAATAAAACTTTGCTTCATCTAACCACTCGGTGTGAACTCCTTTGTGATCCACAAAACTTACAATGAGGGCCTGTTACCCCCACCCCTATCTATGCTGTTCTTAAACCTATCCTAACGCCGTGTAGAGGTTGCCCCAGAAGTAAGATTGCCAGTTCAATGGCAATTTATGGACAGTTTTGAACTGTTGGAACTACAACCAACAATAACTGGATTGAGGCGGCTCAAGCTCATTGCAATTAGAATTCTGACACCCATCAGAAAAAATAAACGTTCGTCCCATCATCTGAGCTACATTGAAACCCAGATCCCATTTTTTGAAAGGATATCATTCTAATCACTGCATCATGCAATACACAAAAACAATTAAAGTTCTTCATTCGGAATTTTTAAAAATGTTTTGTGTTATCTTCTGGTTTTATTCTTCCATGCGCTCTCTCCTCTCCCTACATCAAGAGAAAGACTCCCTAAATCAATGTTGTCCAAAACTTTAGCCACATTGGGAGTCCAGAATTTGCACAATGCATGCCTATAAACTTTGGCCTTTTCATACACTTGCTGGTAAAATAAGACAAGAAGCAGAATATATGAGTGCTTTTTGATTGTCATGAGTGCTTCACAGCCTTGGTTACTGAACAGTAGTAGATGTTTATTCATAAATATACACACATGGAGTATTGTGCGTAAGGCATTTCTAGTTAGTGGATGTAGATAAAACAGTACCACGGTATCCACAACTGTGGCTTGTCTGTAATTGAACAACACTACCTTAAGGTAACAGGTTCCCAAACCAAGTCATTTTCAGATCTGTTTCATACCTAGCTGCTAGGAAATGTGCAAGAATTGCATGCTGCAAATTTTTCACCCCACCCTCAAAGGAAATATTTAGCCTGTTTACAGTGTCTCGAATTGGCATAAATAAATTAAGGATCTTATGTGGAGAATGGCCACTCACCAAACTCCCAAATATCAACTACATCCAAAAGTTGCAACCCTATAGTCAAAATTGTGTTAAATTGCAAAAAAATGGGTGAACATTTTCAGAACAAAAGGCCATTTGTATCAATGCCTGGGAAAATGGAGAGAATTCAAAATAATTCCCATGTGGGAATTTTTTCTGCTACTTAATATGAATGGAGTGAAATGCCCTTCATGTGAGTTTAAAAAGTCTTACAAATGCAATGCAATTCAAAATACACATCTGAATGCTGGCCAATGTATAGCAGTAAATATTAAATGAGGCAATTAAAAAAAGTTATGGGGTTCATTATACAAAAACAGGCTATTCAGCCTAACCAGTCTAGGAGTCAATTTCCACATAATTTACTTCACTTCACCCTCCAAAGCTATTCTTCCATTTGTTTCTCCTTCATGAATTTATCTTAAATGCATTACTAATCTAGGATGTGTTCTAATCCTCCTTGGCCTCGCCCCTCCCTAGTACTGCAGCATCTTCCAGCCTTACAAACCTGTGTTTCTCTAGTCATTTGTCCATCCCTGTCATGACCACATAAAAGGTGTTTCCTCAAAGTGGTCTGTGAACTAAGAATATCTTGTGTGTGTATGCATCTCCCTTTTATTTTGCAAATGGTTTGATTTAAAATTATCCAGCAGCAAAGCTTTGGTCTTAGACAGGATGATGGTTAGTTTATTACAAAGCAATTGCTGATAGTTACTTAAGTAAAAGTGATATTGCTATTAACTAAAATACAGATACAAAGCTTCAAATGTAGATAAAGGAAAAAAGATACTGAAAGATGAGGGGTGGGATTCTGTGGTCTCCAACGCCAAAATCGTTTTCGGCGATCGGCCGGAGAAGGCCACGTTGGCGCCGAAATCGGAGGCGGTGCCAGTTTTCGATGCTCCGCCCCCTCCAAAATGGCGTGCTCTAGGAGTACGCTGCACACCGTATGGATGGCCTCAGGACGTTACCTGAGGCACTCCCCCTGATGCTCCGCCCCCGACAGGCCGAGTTCCCGACGGCGTGGGTCACTCATGCTATTTGTTGAGGGGAACTTGGCATGATGGCTGCGGACAGAGTCCAGCGCCGCCACAGTCAGGGGAGAGCCAATCCACGGGCAGGGGGGCTTTGGCAGGAGACACTGGTGGGGGGTGGTCCGGGGGTGGCGAGCCTGGCCAAAGGGGGGGCACTATTTGGCAGGCCGGGTCCGCGCGCGGCCGGCGCCATGTTGCATGGCGTGGCCGCTGCAGGCCGCCGCCGCGCGCATGCGCAGTCACGGACCTAGCAATTCTCCGGCTGTATCGGCAGCTAGAGCCGGGTGCTCTACGCTGCGTGCCTGCTAGCCCCCAGCCAGACGGGGGATCGGTGGCCGTTTTGCGCCATTTCTTCGGTCGTAAAACGCCACCGCTCCCATGCTGGAGTCAGGACATAGTCTCCAAATCGGAGAATCCAGCCCGAGATTTCAAATCAGTCTCTGTGAGCTATCATTGTGGGCCTGTTGCTTGAATTCCTTCTTTCTGAAGTGAAGAGGTTGAAACTTGAGGCTCTGTTTAGCAGCTATGATGGCTTCTGCAATTGAATATTGTTACGTGGGGGTGATATGAGGAAATTGGGTCAGAAATGAGACCCCATTGTAGCGGGCAATTTAAAGGTTAAACCGACTGAGGGGAGAAAAAACCTGCTTGCACGAGTCGGAGGGATAAGCCCATACCTGGCCGAGCTACATTGCCCGTCAGACTTCAACTCATTAGTGGGAATACACAGGATGCCCCAGATTCTTTGGGACACTCCTGTCTGACCAGCTATTAGCCTCTTACAGAGTCTGATGGTCTCTTTGTCCATCAATGGGAGGTTAGTTGCATATCAATAGCATGGCTCTGTTCTTTTGTATGAACGGGAGTGGGAAACCAAACAGTCAAGATAACATTGATGGTTCAAGCCTGGAAACCCCAGCAGAGAATCTTTGTTTTAGGGGCAGGGTGGAGCTTAGAGAGAGGAAAGAATGCTGTTCTGAAAGTTGCAGAGGCACAGGCTTTGGAAACTGACCAAGAGACACCATGAAAGTTGCAGAGGAGAAGGTTTTTGAAATTGACTGGGAGAGGGCATGAAAGTTACAAAAAAGACTTTGGAAATCGACCGAGAGAGGTCATGAAAGTTACAGAGGAGAAGGCTTTGGAAATCGACTGAGAAAGTCATGAAATTTGTCACTGAGGCAGTCTTTGGAAAAGGTTTCAGAACAAATGTCCCTAACAGAAGAAAAATTGCTTTGTAAATGCAAATATTGGCCCCCATAGGGGGCCAGCACGGCGCTGGAGTGGTTCATGCCGCTCCAGCCTCCTTATGGGGCGCCAAATGGGTGCCGCACCAACCCTCACATGCACAGTTGGGGCAGCTCTTTCCTATGCATGCGCAGTTGGGCCGCGCCATCCTGCGCATGCGCGGGGAACTTCTTAAATAGAGTCAGCCAGTAATGGCTCCAAAGAGAGAAGACCCAATAGGGACCTACTGGAGCTGTACATAACAGTTATTGTAAAATAAAGTACATTTTTGTGTTGACCAAACTTGGTATGGATTCTTTGTTGCTCTTACAAAACTGGCGATGAGGGTAAAAACCTGATAGCTATCGACACTGCACAGCTACCTCCCTCATGGATGCACGTTGGAAATTTGTTTTCATTACATCTCTTTTCGGATGTGATTGATGCCAGACTGGAAGATTGGAATTAGTACGCACAGAGGATGTGTTACTTTTTCCGGGCCAACAATATCAGCGAGAACGACCAGGTAGTCATTTTCCAACTGCCTGTGCTGCGTATTCATTCATATGGAGCCTTACATACCCATAGGCCTCAGACACTAGAACCTTCGATGAACTTGTGGCTTTAGTGGGGCAAAATCTTAACCCAACCCCATCCGTTATAGTACAACAGTACTGGTTTAATACCACCAAACAGACCTCAGGTGTGTCCGTCACCGCACTCTTGTCAAGGTTATGTAAAATTGCAGAATTCTGTGAATATGGCGCCGCCCTATCTGAAATGCTATGTGACCACTTAGTTTACGGTATTAATTATGCAGCCTGCAAGAAAAGTCTGCTAACCGAGCCAACCCTGACCTTGTAACAGGCCATCCAAGTTACACTGTCCTGGAAAATGCAGAGTGAGGGGTGCAGGAGATACAGGGGATGCAAGTGAACACACTAGGGCACACCCCTCCAATCAAGGGGCCTCTTCCCGAACCGCCGCCCCACCCTGGACCAAACGCCATAACAGCCCGACCTGACGGCCGAGGGAAGAGCCTTCCTGACGGGAGACTTCCCCAAAGTCAGCAGATGGGATCAATGTGGGGCTTGCGGTCGCCAACCCCGGCATGAAAGCAGGCTGCGAATGAACCAGGGGTCCAGGCATGCTGGTAGAGGCAGACGCCATCCCAGGTCCCATACTTTCCATTTAGATGAGCCAGACAAGGAAGACAACTGCATTCAGTTGAATCGTGTGGCAAACCGCCGCCCCCCCCCCCCCCCCCCCCCCGAGTGGCCCCCATTAAAATACAGTGCGGGTGAATGGACCTCTGCTTGATATGGAATTGGACACTGGCGTGGCGGTCTCTGTACTTGGACAAAAGTCGTTAACCTGGGGATTCAGACCTTGGATTTGATGGACACCCAAGCCAGGTTGGCCACCCACATGGGAGAACCGTTAGATATCACAGGTACTACTGTCACCCCAGTAGTTTTTGGGCACCAGTCAGTGCTCCATCCGCTTACTGTGGTCAAGGGCCATGGGCCCAGCCTGTTGGGCCATGACTGGTTGCGCCATCTACAGCTGCACTGGCAGCCATCCTCCAGATGGGTTCTAGTGGTTTGGGCGAGCTGTTAGTAAAATATTCAGAAATGTTCCAACCTGGATTGGGGATGATAAAAGGGACCATAGCCCGCATACAGGCCGAGCTGGAAGTCCTAAAACAGTATTTCAGGCGTACCCGGTTCCTTATGCCTTGCTGGAAAAGGTGGAGACAGAGCTCAGTTAGTTTGGATTTTGGGGTATCATTAGGCCTGTACGGTTCACTGATTGGGCAGCGCTGGTGGTGCCAGTAATGAAGCCGGACAAAATGGTTCGTTTAAGGAGGGGACTACAAATTGACGGTAAACACGGCTTCCCAATTGGACAGCTATCCCATGCCCTGGATAGAGGATCTCTATATGAAACTTGCAGGTGGACATTCATTCACGAAGCTTGATTTGAGCCATGCCTAGTTGCAGTTTTTGTTGGATCCTACCTCCTGCAAATATGTCACCATCAATAAGCACAGGGGCCAGTATGAGTATATGCGGCTGCTTTTCGGAGCCTCCTCCGCCTGTGCTATTTTCCAGTGTGTAATGGAGAACATCCTGCGAGGCTGCCATGTGTGGCTGTTTATTTAGATGATGTACTGATCACAGGATCCTCTGAGCAAGAACACTTGGACAACCTGGAGGCTGTTATCTCAAGCTGGTATCCGCTTATGATGAGCGAAATGTGCATTTCATGCGAGAGATGTGGTCTACCTTGGCCAGCGGGGGGACCAGCGAAGATTTGCACCTTTCAGCAGACCCCCACCCAAAGGATGCCTTGAAAGGATGCCTTGAAACTCTGCTCTTTCCTGGGTCTCATTAACTATTATGGAAAGTGTGTCTTAAACATTGAGACCATGTTGGCTCCCTTACACCTTCTCCTGAAGAAAAATCATGGGCGGGATTCTCCACTCCCGCGCCGAAGTGGCCGCGCCGTCGTGAATGCCGTCTACGTTCACGACGGCGCGAAACAGCCCCGGTCCCGACCGATTCGGGCCCTGTCAATGGGCCAGGATCGGGGCCACGTCATCTACATGCGCCGGGCCTTGTCGCCCGCGTAAAAGAGGCGCCGCATAGATGACGCGGCCGGCGCCGCATAACGGGCGTCATCCGCGCATGCGCGGGTTGGCCGGCGCCAACCCGCGCATGCGTGGTTGCCGTCCTCTCTAAGTCCGACCCGCAAGAAGATGTCTGACGGATCTTGTGGGGCCGCGGAAGGAAGGAGGTCCTCCTTCAGAGAGGACGGCCCGACGATCGGTGGGCACCGATCGCGGGCCACCCCACATCTGAGGTACCCCCCGGTGCAGGATCCCCCCTCGCCCCCCCGCAGGACACCCCCCCAGCGTTCACGCACCGCTCACGACTGCAGCGACCAGGTGTGGACGACGCCGGGGGGAACCCGCCGTTTTGGCCTGGCCGCTCGGCCCATCCGGGCCTCAGAATAGCGGGGGTGCCGGAGAATCGCCATTTTTGGTGTCTCCGGTGATTCTCCGGCCTGCGGCCCACGAAACTTGACCAGGCCGTTCCCGCCGCTTGGGAGAATCGCGGGAGGGCGTCGGACCAGCGTCCCGGGAAATTCTGGCGGCCCAGGCGATTCTCCCAACCGGCGTGGGAGTGGAGAATCGCGCCCATATGTGTGGGCCTGGGGCCAGCCACAGGAAACAGCTTTTCAACATGTGAAGAAGCAGTTGTTGTCTTCCAGGTTACTGACCGATTACTATCCAACTAAATCCTTGCTCATCACATGGTATTGGGGCCGTTCTGTCCCACCATTTGGAGAATTGCAGGGAACGGCCGATTGCCTTCGCCTCCCGTACATTAGCTGTAGTGGAAAGGAAATACACACAGATCGAGAAGGAAGGTCTGGCGGTGGTCTTCGCAGTGAAACATTTTCACCAATACATCCATGGCTGCCACTTCACACTCGTTATGGATCAAAAGCCTTTGCTCGTGCTTTTCAAGGAGGGCTGGCAATTCTGCCCATTGCTTCAACTCAAGGCGCTGGGCCTTGTTACTCGCTGCCTATGAGTATTCTTTTGAACATAGGCCGGGGACAAATTGCGAATGCTGATGCACTTAGCCGGTTTCCTTTGTCAACTGGCCCTTCATTGACCTCCAAGACGGTCGAGGTAGTCGGGTCTCTGAATTTCATGAACTCTTTACCTGTAATGGTATTATGGATCCATGAGTGGACCCAGAAGGACCTGATCCTATCCAAAGTTCAGTACCTGGTCTTATATGGTGTACAGCATCGACTGATCTCAGGCGAATTAAGAGCATTTACCTCCAAGCTATCTGAGTTCAGTGTAGAGGATGGTATCCTGCAGTGGGGTATGCGAGTAGTCATTCCAGACAAAGGAGAGGAGATGATCTTAAAAGATCTCCACACGGTCATCCCAGTGTGTCCAAGATGAAAATGCTGGCAGGCAGTTACGTATGGTGGTCGGGCCTCAGTGCAGACGTTGAGAAGATAGTCCAACAATGCTCCATATGCCAAGCATCAGAAGCTCCTGCCAGCCGCGTCTCTGCAGCATTGTAATGGCCATGCCAGCCATTGGGCGCAGTTGCATTCCAACTTTCCCGGTCCGTTTCAGGGGTCCATGTTCCTTTTGTTGATTGACGCCTATTCAAAGTGGCTCGAAGTGCACAGGATGGTGGCACCTTGCCCCAGGAGGCTATTGAGAAGTTGCGTTTATCGTTTTGCACGCATGGCCTCCCTGAAGTACTTGTCACTGATAACGGCACACCTTTCACGAGTGAAGAGTTCTCTGGGTTTTTGAAGGCAAATGAGGGGTGGCATATTCATACCGCCCCATACCACCAGACTTCTAATGGTTTAGCAAAGCGAGCATGTAAACGAGGCCTCAAGAAACAGTCTTCTGGATTGATGGACACTAGGCTGGCTCATTTCTTGTTTTGCCACAGGACCACTCCACACACAGTGACTGGGGTAGCCCCCGCAGAACCATTGATGGGCCGAAGACTCTGTATGATTTTTTGAAACTTCAGTGCGAATATGCGCCACAATCAGGAGTAGCAAGGATGCCCCAGTCGACATCGACCTTCCAGCCACTTTACATAGATTTACATAGAATTTACAGTGCAGAAGGAGGCCATTCAGCCCATCGAGTCTGCACCGGCTCTTGGAAAGAGCACCCTACCCAAGGGCAACACGCCACCCTATCCCCATAACCCAGTAACTCCACCCAACACTAAGGGCAATTTTGGACACTGAGGGCAATTTATCATGGCCAATCCACCTAACCTGCACATCTTTGGACTGTGGGAGGAAACCGGAGCACCCGGAGGAAACCCACGCACACACAGGGAGGATGTGCAGACTCCGCACAGACAGAGACACAAGGCGGAATCAAACCTGGGACCCTGGAGCTGTGAAGCAATTGTGCTATCCACAATGCTACCGTGCTGCCCTTTGTATCAGGTGACTCAGTGTTTATTCGTAACTTCGCCGACGGCGCCCAGTGGATCTCCAGCATTATCCTTCACCAGACAAGGCCGTTTTCTTACCAGGTGCAAGCCGAGGGTCGTACTATGCGAAAGCACCTTGACCATATTTGGTCCAGGTGACCAATTCTTCAGAAAGTTCCTCGTCCTTGGAAACCTCTTCTAGAACCGCATCTGCTGCCTGATCTGGCCACAGCGGAACCTCCTCACTGGAATCTTCTTCTAAAACTGCATCAGATGCCTGATCGACAGAGGTACCCCAAGGGGGTCAAGTCACCAAGATAACTGAGGACGTTGACTCAGATTCGGAGATGGAAATGCAGGAGGTATCCAATGAGGAACCCTCAGATCCAGAGTGTCAGGAATGGCAGCCGCCATGTCATTCATTTTGGAAGCGGCATTCACCTTCTAGATACTCGCCGCCAGATCCAGAACCTCGGGAACACGACACCCAGCCAGTCGCCAAACGGGTCCGGTGCCCTCCTTTGCCATAGTCTTCGGAGGATTCTTCCGACTTTGGCAGAGGAGGGATGTTATATGCTGCACAGGTCTTAAGGGGTAGGGATGGTGAACTACCCCGTGGATTATACAGAACGCAAGCTCCCCTGATAAGGGGGTGAGGGACTTTTAACAATACTTGGCTTTGTAAAAAAATAGAGTCGGACAGTCAGGCACTGACTAGAGAAGACCCAGTAGGGAACTACTGGAGCTGTACATAATAGCTTATTGGAAAATTAAGTCAGTTTTTGTTTCAACCAAACCAAAATCAGGCAAATTAGTTAATTACATTCTGTTCCTTTGAAGTCCCTTCATGACTCCTGTTCACTCAGAGTTAAAAGGGTTTTTAACACCTTTTAGAAGATTCAATAGTCATCCCTTTTAATTTTAGGAAAACTGTTTGTAGCCAGCTCTAGAGATATGAGTCTGACACGATTTGAACATACATAAAAGGTGCCATGTTGTCTGTTCATAGTTCCATGTTGAAAAAAGCTTTTAAACTCACTGTAAATGTTTGAAAACATAAATGTACCTTTAAAACAGTTGTCCTTAAAATCTGTAATATCATAATTACACGTTTGTGGCAATCCCCTATTTCCTTTCTCCCCACCACTGGCAGTCAAGCCTTTATAACTGTTTTGGTCCTAAACTCTGGAGCTCTCCCCACCACTGACCCACTCTTAAGAAACCTTCTTAAAACCTACCTCTGATCATGATTATCTGTCCCCTTCTTTGGCTTCGTGCCAATTTTTGTCTGGCTACCTGTGAATCAGTTTGGGACATTTTTCTGTGTTAAAGACTAAATAATTTTGGGTATTTTCTCATTTATTTCTTTTTCTGTTTCCTTTTGCTTTCGCATGGCAGCTATTCGTTCTGGTCAAATCTTTTGTTTCTTTATTTGTCCCATAACCAATTCTTTGGCCTTGCCTCACCAACCCTTTTGTTAGCTAATCGCTCCTGCCTTCTATCCGATTGCAGATGTTCTCTTTTCATCACTTTCCCCACACTCTCCTTTTTCACTTACTTAAAATCTATTACACCCAACTCTGACAGATGGCCATTGGCCTGAAATGCTCACTTTGTTTTGCTCTCCACTATATAAATGCAAGTTGTTGTAGCTGCAGTTCAACACTTGATGTTCAACAGACGCTAGTCACTAAAATTCAGTAATTGATTGATCATTTGGTAGGAAATCTCACTGTCAGTGTTGTGCATGGCAGTTCTAAACGCTGCTCCACCCCAGATGGGACCTAAAATTCAGTAATAAAGTATTTTCACGTTCTGCATTTAAAGCATATTCTACACCCATAGTTTCATATTATTTTGTGTTTTTGTGACTATCCTTTATGGGTGGAATTTTATAGCCTTGATGTGGCAGGGTAGGTTGGAAACTGCGGTGAGCTGTTCAAAACCCCATTGACTTTGGCGGGACCAGAAAATCCTGCCTTGATTTGATTTGATTTATTGTCACATGTACCGAAGTACAGTGAAAAATATTTTTCTGCGGCTGAGGGAACACAGTACGTACATAGTAAACAAAAAGAATAATCAACAGAGTACATCGACAAACAGTGATTGCCAACGGGATGGGCCATAAAACTCTGCCCTATATAGCCGAAAGATCTCAATGTCTGATTGCAAATTGTGCCCGAAAACACAATATCTATCCCTTGGATGCTATCATAGAATTCCTACAGTGCAGATGGAGGCCATTCGGCCCATCGAGTCTGCACTGACCCTTTGAAAGAGCACTCTGTCCATGTCCACTCCCCCGTCTATCCTCCCTATCCCCATAACCTACACATCCCTGGACACTAAAGGTCAATTTAGCATGGCCAATCCACCTAACCCGCACATCTTTGGACTGTGGGAGGAAACCGGAGCACCTGGAGGAAACCTACGCACACACAGGGAGAACGTGCAGACGCCACACAGATAGTCACCCAAGGCCAGAATTGACCCCGAGTCCCTGGAGCTGCGAGGCAGCAGTGCTAAGCACTGTGCCACCATGCTGCCCTTATGATTTTGTTTTGTTTGTTAAACTTTTATTTGAGTCTTACATAAGGCAATCTCAGTGAAAGTTCACAGCATGTTTATAATGGATGAAAGTAGTGCCGTAGCTTTACAAATAGCCTGGGTTAAGCTCGCATCTCTGTTTGTTTAACACATTGCCCATGCACCTCGGAGGTTTGATTTGACATCCAGTCTGGACAGTGAAATTATGGTCTTCTCTGTCTGCTGGTTCTAAATTTGTACTGAAACAGCTCAGAATTTGGAAAGCATGGGGTCCAACAAATAAACTGATGTCGTCCAGTGTGATCTGGCATTCAGCTGGCAATGTCTCTCAAAGACGCAATTAGCACACCTGGCATAGAAAGAGAAAAAAAAATACCAGTGAGGGAGGTTTGCAAGGCCGATTGTCAGGACAAGATACAGGGGAACATTACTCTGCCTTTTTTCTGAAATTGAAACTGCATGAAAAAAGTGCAAAACTTGTACTCCCCAGATCTGTTATCTTTCAAAAGCTCTCCAGAAAATGTAAATTTTAGATTCCTGATTATAAAATTCTTGACTGGGTGCCCACATTCCACCCTCCATAAAACCATTCAAAACTCTGCTGCCCATGTCCTTACTCACGCCAAGTCCGTTCACCCATCACTGCTTGCTGACCTACATTGGCTCCTGGTCAAGCGTGCAGTTTTTAAAAATACTCATCCTTGTTGTTAGATTAAACCCTCCATGACCACCCTCTTTCCCTATCCCTGTAATCTCCTCTGACCTTACAATCCTTTAAGAGATCTACGCTCATCTAATTGTCATGTGAGAGTACCTTTAAGAAATGAGTGTTTAAGAAATGTACCTTTAAGAAATGGGTGTTTATCAGTGATGTCAGAGAGTGGGTGGAGCTGGGCTGTCTGTCAGCTTTTTACTTTCGTTTTAGGCTGTTTGCTGCAGGGTGTGTTTTAGTTTCGTTTTCAGAGCTGGACAGCTGCAGTCACAGCCAGAAGGGGTATTAGTCTCTCTCTGTTATCTAAAGAATGTAAACCGATCCTTTGGTGATTTAAAACTAATAAAGTAGTGACTTTAACCTGATGTGCTTCTGTTAAAGATTTTTTAAGTCTTATGGATGTTAAAAGGAAAGCTTAAAGGATTACTTAGTGTTGTATTCTTTGGAGATTGTATTTGAATTAATGGTTGCTAAGATATTCACTGTATATTTTAAAAAGGTTAACTTGAGTTCATAGAATAAACATTGTTTTGCTGTAAAAAATACTTTTCCATTTCTGCTGTACCACACCTGTTGAGTGGGCGTGCGCTCCCCATATCACAATCTATTAAAAGTTGTGGGTCAGGTGAACTCCATGATACACTTTGGGGTTCTCTAAACCCTGGCCCATAATATAATTCTGGTCTCTTGAGAGTTTTTGACTTTAAACACTCTACCATTGGCAGTTGTGCCTTCGTCTGTCTAGACACGAAGCCCTGGAATTCAAACTCTAAAAGTCTCTTTCTTCAAGACACTCCTTAAAACCTATCTCTTTGACCAAGTTTTTAGCCATCTGACGTAATATCTGATGCCTTGCGTGGTCCGATATCTTGTACCTGTGAAGCACCTTGGTGTGTTTAATTACATTAAAGATGATTTGAAGCCCAGCTTGCAGGGATATTGCTATTTTAAGTTTTTCATTGAGGCTGGATTTGCCCATCTTGATTAGGTGATCCTATGGGAAGGAATGGAAAATTATCCAGCTGCTGTGTGTTGCATCAGTGCCCCCTGGTGGGATAAACAGGAAGTGACATTCACATTAACCATGGAGATATGACAAACAATACACTGGTTCTGGGTGGTTAAGATTATACAAGAAGTAAATTTGAGAAAAGGTATGATACCAGTCAATCCAGTCGAAATGGTAGTTAACAAGAACTGTGGTTTTAATCAGCTAGAATGTGCTCACCAGTAGCTTCTCCCGCACTGAGAGGCTGTCCCGGATCGATGGGTTATATACCTTCTCAGAGGGGCGGAGCCACAGGCGGAGCCAACAACAACATCAACATAACAACAGTAACAGTGAGTAAATACAATAATATATACAACAGCCATACGTGGCTCACCACATTCACCCCTTGTTAAAAAAAAGTCCAGCGGGTATGAAGTGGACTCACAGGTTCAGTCTCACAGGAGGGTGTATTGTCCGCTGTGAACGTCGCAGTGTAGGTGCTGGCGTCAAGACCTTCGACTCCGGGAGCACGTCGTCCTCACAACAGGGTCCCGGACAGGGTGATGGCGCAGGGGCGGTGCTAATGGACCCCAGATGAGTTGATGGGGTAGATGGGAAGGTAGAAGGAAGCGGTGAGGTGATGGTGGGTGCAGGGGTACCCGCGGGGGCCAGGTCCCTGAGGGAGACTGTGTCCTGCCGCCCGTCGCGGTGTGTCACGTATGCGTACTGAGGGTTCGCATGGAGGAGGTGAACCCTCTCGACCAAGGGGTCGGCCTTATGGCTCCTCACGTGCTTCCGGAGGAGTACCGGGTGCCCAGGAGTCGTGAGCCAGGTAGGAAGCGAGTCCCCGGAGATCGGCGTCCTGGGAAAGACAAATAGACGTTCGTGAGGGTTCTCGTTAGTGGCAGTACACAACAGTGACCGGATGGAGTGGAGTGCGTCAGGGAGGACCTACTGCCAGCGGGCGACTGGGAGACTTCTAGACCGTAGGGCCAGAAGGACGGCCTTCCAGACCGTAGCATTCTCCCTTTCCACCTGTCCGTTTCCCCTGGGGTTGTAGCTGGTAGTCCTGCTCGAGGCGATGCCCTTACTGAGCAGCTACTGACGCAGCTCATCGCTCATGAATGAGGATCCCCGATCGCTGTGAATGTAAGTGGGGAAACCGAACAGGGTGAAGATGCTGCGCAGGGCCTTGATGACTGTGGCAGAGGTCATGTCAGGGCATGGGAAGGCGAAAGGGAAACGTGAGTACTCATCAACAACTTTGAGAAAGTACACGTTACGATCAGTGAAGGGAAGTGGCCCTTTGAAATCCATACTGAGGCTTTCAACAGGGCGGGAGGCCTTCACCAGGTGGGCCTTGTCTAGCCGATAGAAGTGCGGCATGCACTCCGCACAGACTTGGCAGTCCCTGGTCATGGCCTTGACCTCCTCTGTGGAGTAGGGCAGGTTGCGGGCCTAGACAAAGTGGAGAAGCCAGGTGACCCCCAGGTGACAGAGGTCGTTGTGGATAGCCCATAACCGGCGCAGGTGCCACGGGACAGGTCATCTGGGGGCTCATTGAGCTTCCCAGAACGATACAAGATGTCATAGTTATAGGTGGAGAGCTCGATCCGCCACTGCAAAATCTTGTCTTTCTTAATTTTGCCCCGCTGTGTGTTGTTGAACATGAAGGCAACCGACGGTTGGTCAGTGAGGAGAGTGAATCTCCTGCCGGCCAGGTAATGCCTCCAGTGACACACAGCTTCCACAATGGCTTGCGCCTCCTTTTCAACAGAGGAGTGTCGAATTTCGGAGGCATGGAGAGTACGGGCAAAAAAGGCGACAGGCCTCCCTGCCTGGTTAAAAGTGGCAGGGGTTCCCCGAACTTAAGGGTTAGACTACAGAGGTTGCACTGAAAGTCTATACCCAATAGGAGAGGGGCGCAGAGATGGGGGGGGACGTAGAGTTTGAAATTGGCGTATTCGACGCCCTGTATTGCAGGTTGGCGGTGCAGTACCCCCGGATCTGCACGGAGTGTGATCTGGAAGCTAGGGATATGACTTGTGAGACGGGGAGGACCAGAAGGGAACAGGGCCTTACCATGTCCGGGTGGACGAAGCTATCCGTGCTCCCGGAGTCGAAGTGCGGGAGAAGCTACTGGTGTGCACATTCTAGCTGATTAAATCAATTAATATCAATTTAATCAACTAGAATGTGCCCAACAGTAGCTTCTCCCGCACTGAGAGGCTGTCCCGGATCGATGGGTTATATACCTTCTCAGAGGGGCGGAGCCACAGGCGGAGCCAACAACAACATCAACACAACAACAGTAACAGTGAGTAAATACAATAATATATACAACAGCCATACGTGGCTCACCACAAGGTATAAGAATGATTTATGGGTCAGAAAAACAAGCATCTTTCAGAGTCCTGTGCTGACTCTGATGTCCAGTCTGCTTTCACAATGAATAATCTAACAAATATTTGTGTTTTCTGACCAGCAGGAAATAGGTCATCTGTGAGAGAAGTCAGCCTGCTGAGATTATCTGTCAAAAGATTCAGAAGGAAATTCCACCAAATTGTTGAGGGAAATGAAAAGGTACAGCAGTCTTTGCTGCAATGAAAACAAAAACATGAGGCAGTGTCATAATGTATCTTGGAAATTGAAGGGGGAAGCTCGCCAATTAATATATTATTCTGGGTTACTCTTCAAGAAACACTTTGTACCTAACAAACTGGAGAAGCCATTAATCAAGTTTCTGAGTCAGGAGGCTTGACTGGAAACTAGAGTTACAAATTGGCTGCCTTCACAATATGTTCAATTATTTTTAAAAGTGCAATATGGTTAAGCCGTCATCTAAAAAGATTGAGCAAAAATAACTGATCTGTTTCCATCAACTTGCTTGGCCTTTAAGACCCCGTTGATATATAAACACACTGAGATCTCTACATTCCCCCATTTCTGACCTCTTGTGCACCCTTGATTTCCTTTGCCACTGCAAATTTGCAATCATGCCAACAGCTGCAAGGTCCTAAGCTCTGGAATTGCCTCTATCAACCTCTCCGCCTCTTTACCTCTCTCTTCTCCTTTAAGTCCACTTCTTAAAACCTACCTCTTTGACCAAGCTTGGGTCACCTGTCCTAATATCGTTTTACATGGCTCAGTGTCAGGTTTTGTCCAATAAGTCTTCCATAAAATACTTTGGATATTTTGCTACATTAAAGAAGTTAAATAAGTTAAGTTGTTGCAAGTGTTGTGCAGAAAAGCTGCTCCAAACTTTTTCCAAAATCCTACTATGTCAACATTGTTTGAACAAACAGTGCATCTAGAAACCCCAACACAAGAAAAAGTAACAGCAAACAAGGGTGATGCAATAAGACAGATGGGAACTCGATACGTGAAGAAGCCCCCATTATTATCGAGCCAGATTCCAGGTGGGCACAGATGGTTGACTTGCAAAATGCCTGTCAGCTTCTTGAGGTCAACAGTAGAAAACCTGAAAGATGACCTCGAATGTCAGCAGTTGTCAGCAAGATTCAATCAACAGATTCCGTTCTACTTATATTGACAACAATTTTAAATAAGCAACGTTAGAATTTGTAATTCTGTAGAATGCTGTAAGTCTTATCCTTAATAGTTCTGTGTTTTCCATTCTATTTTTCTCCAAGTGCTACAGCTGGTAAATTAAATTGTTTTTTATTTGGTTTACAGCACAGCTTGAGTTGCATTTCAAAGTGCAATCTCCTTTACTGCCTCAGTTGGTAAATGCACTGTCCAGGGTAGAACAGTGACATACCGAAAAATACTTCAGGATATTCTGAACAACTTTCTAGCCAAGTAAATATTTTTGGAGTATAGTCACTTGTCATTTAGGAAAGTGGCAGCCAATTTGCACGAAGTGAGGGTTAAGGACGTGGATCAGTAGCAATGGTTATGTATGGGACTGGTAATCAAGACCTGCAGCAATGATCAGAAGAAGGGTTTAAATCCCCATGACAGCTGTGTATTGAAATTCAGTTAATTAAATAAATCTAACATAAAATCAAAAAACAAGCCTCAGAAATGGTGACCATTTAACTAATAGATTGTCATTATCTGGTTCATTTATGTCCTTTAGGGAAGGTAATCTGACATCCATAGCCAGTTTGACCTATATGTGACTCCAGGACCACAGTAATGTAGTTAAATCTTAACTGCCCACTGAAATTGCAGAACAAGCTACTCATTTGAAAAGAAGATAGTGACACTTGGTGTTTGCATACCGAGGATTTATGCACAGCTTAATGCATCCTCACACAAAAGTGGCCATCAAGTCCAAGGCGATATTGGGCTTGTTTCCCCTTGCCCCTTTTCTACATCGTGTCCCTTCAAACAGGGTCCATTTCTAACCCCCACATGAAGCAGAAAATAGCTTGGGTAATCACCACGACTCAAGAGTGAGGAACGGGCCAGACCTGCGCCACGTACAGCAATACCGAGAGTGCCTCACACCTGATGACCAAGATCTTACCCGCAATGGAGAGGGAGCGCAATCCCACCTACCAAAGTTGTGGTTCATTATACCTACTCATTCCTTCAAGTTTTTAATGCATGTTCTGGTCCCTCCGAACCGTATCACCAGCACCTTCAGGCTGTCTGACCTGATGGTGATGGGGACAAGGGATCAATCAGCCCAGTTCCCAAAGAACATGGCCTCGCTCTTGTCACAATTTGCCTTGGCACCCGAGGCCAGTTCAACCTGGTCGCAGATGTTGACCAATCTGTGCACTGACAGTGGATCTGAGCAGAAGACAGTAATGTTGTCCATGTACAGGGAGGCTTTGTTGCTCGTTTTCGATCCCAACAGCGTCGTCAATACTGTTGCTAATATTAATGATAATGTTGGTGAACCACAAGCCTTCCCTTATATCGATTAAATGACCACACAACCAGTTAGTTAGTTCAAAAGATGGTTTATTTACATACACAAGAGTTACCTCGACATGCAGACACAATATCTACTACGAGTTAAACTACACTTATCAGCTACAATAACCTATACTTAACTTCAGGGCAACCAGCACTGTGCAAATGGATAAGGCCTTTATCTGGATTTCACTTGACTGGTTCGAAGAAAGTGGTTCTGTCTCTGCTGGGCTCATCCATCAGGTAGCGATCGTTGGTCTTGAACTTGGCTGGCTGTTCCTGCTACAGTTGGGCTGACACAGGCTGGATCCAAAAGAGACAGAACACATGACTGTGCTCTCTTTTATCCCTCTGGGATTTTGCGCTCTTTGGGGCGGTCCTTATCCTTGGACCCAATAGTTTGACAGGGCTCTGATCACTGTCTTTGATTTCGGCCAATAAAGGGGCGGGTGCCTTTGTAGCTGGGTGGATCCTTAGCGGTCATTGACCTTGGCAGTTGGGCTCTCTGTGTAAAGGGAGTGGCGCTGATCAGCGTGTGGTCCTTTGCAGGCGGCCATCTTAGATGGCTACATCTTTGACTTGAATGTCTCCACTGCCTGGCGTGGTGTGGCGATATGCCTATAAGCAATATCATAGATGGCTGGTGGTGAGACCTCCAATCAGCAGGTGGCTATACATTCTGCCAGTTTCCGACAGCCACATCAAGAATTGCACACACCATGCAGTCGCAAGACAGTGGTCATGTGATAAGGCATTCCAATATAAGTGGGGGCACGTCGGGTCACAAGGAGATGGTTGTAAGATGTACAAGTGTGACACCCGTAGAGCATGGGGAGTAGTATTTTCGGACAAAAGAAAAGTGGCCAACCTAAGTAGTGGTCTGGTTGACTGCTTCTTCTTAGCTGCCTTGAACGTTTGTGCAGCTCTCTCCACTACCATTTGAGGCAGTGTGATAGGGGGCTTTTCTGGTAGGGTGAATGCCTTTCGTTCTGACAAAATGCTGAAAGTCCTCACCAGTGAATGGAATGTTATTATCAGACACTATTACTTTGGTGAGGCCATGCAGGGACCCACCGCAAGGAGTCTACTGTGGCTGCCGAGGTCGTCGTTTCCATCTCTGAGACCTCCAATCACTTTGAAAGGGCATCGTCCAAAATGAGGAACATTTTGGCCCACGAAAAGATCAGCAATGTCCATACATACCCTCATCCATGGGCGTCCAAGCCACTCCCAAGGATGGACGTTGGCTGTAGAGGTCAATGTCTGCTGTGTCTGGCAGGGTCGCACTGGCGCACCATGTTTTCAATTATCTTTACTATGGCAGATGTAGCTGTGAGTGACTATTTTCGTTTTTGTCTGGCCTGGATGGGCACTATGCAATTCTTGTAACAATGGCTCTCCGGCTGGGGACAGCACTACAACTCAGGAACCCCAAAGTATGACTCCATCCTCACAACTCAGTTTGTTTAAGTAAAGCATGGTCTTAATTGATCAGATTTATCGTGGTGCCACCCGGTTAAGAGATGTTTCACTTTGGAAAGGACTGGTTCATGGTGTGTGCAATTCTTGATGTGGCTGTCGGAAACTGGCAGGATGTCCAGAGAGTTCAATGCTAAGACAATTTCTTGAGGTAACGGTGGGAGTGTCAGGTTCTTTGGAGGTCGGAGCCAACTCAACGCATCCGCATTTGATATGTGTATACCTGTCCTATGCTGAAAGATATAATCATAGGCCACCAGGAACAAGGCTACCCATTGTACTCCAGAAGAGGTAATTAGTGGTATTAGCTTATTTTCATGAAGGATCCCCAGCAGGGGCACGTGGTCCATTATTATTGTGAAATACCGCCCATAAACATGCTGGTGAAATTGTTTACGGCAAGGCCTTCCTTCTCAATTTGCATGTATTAACGCTCAGAATCAGAAAATGTTCTTGAGGGGAAGGCAAATGCCCTCTCTGGGCCATCCTCAATTGTATGGGATTGAGTTGCCCTTTTCCTATATGGTGAAGCATCACAGGTCAGAATGATGGGCTTTCTCAGGTCAAAATGAACCAATAGGCTCGATGATTGCAAAACCTACTTAACATGTTGGAAAACTTGCTCTGATTGTTCCTTCCAATGCCAATGCTGGTGTTTACTCAAGAGCAAGTTTAGTGCCGCCAATGTTGTTGCTAGGTTGGAAATAAAAAGACCATAATAGTTTACCATCCCTAAGAAGGACTTTAATTCTGCCACGTTCTTAGGTGTCGGACTTCTCTTAATGGCTCTCATCTTGTCTTCAAGTGAGTGCAGGCCTGCAGAGTCCACTTTGAACTCCAGGTAGGTGACCTCACTAGTTTGGAGAGTGTATTTCTCGCGGTGGAGTCAGATTCCCACATCTCTGAATCTTCTCAACACCTCTTCTAAGCTTGCTAGGTGCTCCTTATGTGATGTTCCTGTTATTGGGGTATCATACAGATAGACCACAACCTTCGGGATGCCCTGGAAGAGAATCTCCATTGTGCATTGGAATATTGCATAGGCTGAGGAGATTCCAAAAGGTAATCTGATGCATTGAAACAGGCCTTTACCCATGTTAATCGCCACAAACGTTCAGGACTCCTCATCCAGTTCTAGTTGCAAGTAAGCATGACTGAGGTTGAGCTTAGTGTATGTGAGGCACATTTCCCCAAACTTTGAATAAAGGTCTCCAATTTGTGGATTTGGATATTTATCTACTTGGGCTGCCTGGTTGGTTGTAAACTTGTAATCCCTGCATATCCAACGAGTGGTCCAGCTGACGAATGTGATATAAAATAGTTACTTTAGAGATACTAGTTAATGTAATGTAGAAATAAGCCACTTTGATTCTGGCAGTTAGGGACAAAGGGGTTTGAGACCGCATGGAAAAAGCAGGAAGAGGTGTGTCTATGAGAGTGATGCTGCATTGATAGGGGCCAGAGAAAGGGATTGGAAGTGAGCCAATCAGAATAGATTAAACAGGTCAGGAGGGACATAGGCTGACCTATGTCCGTCGAGTATGTGAAACTTGATACCATTTGAATTGATTTTGCAGAGATCCCTTTGTCTTTTAGTCAGTCGTTTTTCTGGGGTGTAAGAGGCTGGATGTCTTTTACGTTTCTGTAAGATGATTAAGCTTGCAAGCTAAATAAATAACTTCTTTTTACGTGCGAATCCGTCTCAACTTTTATTGAGGCCAGACTGACAGAGAAAGAAATTTGGGGATCTACACAGCTTCAATACAGGAATGATGGGGGCTGACCATTCTGAAAACTGCACTGGTAGATGATTCCCAATTCTTGCAGGCGTTTAACTTCAGCTTCCACTTTTTGGTGCAAGGCGTAACCGTATGAGACTGGTCTTGTTCTGAAAAACTTTGGTGTTGAATCTGGGTTGACATAAATCTTGGCCTCGACTCCCTTTATTCGATCCAACATTCTGGAACACATCTATATCTGTACAAGACTTCCTGAAAAAGGCTGTCCAAGATTTCTAAAATTTCAGACCAGTTCAACTTGATTTAGTGCAACCAATGCTGCCATCAGACTTGGTCGATGTCGCTCAACAATGGTCATAGGTAACTGGGTATCTGGTTGCAGATATGACACTGGAGTCACAGTTGTTCCCAAAATTCTTAGGGTCTCCCCCGTATATGTCGCTAACTTGGCTGTTGTCTCACTCAAGTCCAAAAACTGAACACCTCCTCGAAGATATTTAAATGTTTGTTCACCCACAACTATGACCAGTGCCCCATGTCAACTTTCATCTGAAGTGGAATTCCATTTACTGTGAAGACTATGTCATTTGGGGCTATTTTCCTCACTCACCACATTTAATCTGTACGTAATAATAATCTTTATTATTGTCACAAGTCGGCTTACATTAACACTGTAATGAAGTTACTGTGAAAATCCCCAAATCGCCATATTCCGGTGCCTGTTTGGGTACACAGAGGGAGAATTCAGAATGTCCAAATTACCTAACAGCACGTCTTTCGGGATTGCGGGAGGAAACCGGAGCACCCGGAGGAAACCCACGCAGACACGGGGAGAACGTGCAGACTCCGCACAGACAGTGACCCAAACGGGAAACGAACCTGGGACCCTGGTGCTGTGAAGCAACAGTGCTAACCACTGTGTTACCATGCCACCCTCCTCGTCTGAATTCTTCTCTACTTTATTCACAAGTGCTATGGTTTGTTGCACATCCTTTTGAAATTGGCACGTTCTGACAGGTGTGGCAACGTGTCCTTCCTATTGTACCGAAAACAAATAAATTCTCTCCAGCGGCATGATTCCTGGGGGTAATTGTTGTGTTCTGCTGTAATGATGCATACAGAAAATATATGGCGTGATTCTCCACTCCCGCGCCGGTTGGGAGAATCGCCTGGGCTGCCAACTTTTCCCGCGATGCTGGTCCGACGCCCTCCCACGATTCACCCAAGCGGCGAGAACGGCCCCGTCGAGTTCTGCGCTGCGCAGGCCGGAGAATCGCCCGAGACACCCAAAATGGCGATTCTCCGGCACCCCTGCTATTCTCAGGCCCGGATGGGCCGAAGTCCCGACGGCGTGACCCCAGTTCACGCCATCGCCGTTCACACCTGCTTTTTAAAGTAGTCAGCCAGTCGTGCTGGCTGACGCTGAGCAGGGAGGAGGAGTGCGGACTGTTCTGCAGCTCCCGGAGACCGGGTCGGCTTACCCGAGAAGGCTGCGGCCAAAGGGGGGGTGTGGGAGAATGTGCAGGTGGGAGGGGGGGGGGAGAGTGTGCAGGTGGGGGGGGGGGGGTGAGGGAGAGTGTGCAGGTGGGAGGGGGGATGAGGAAGAGTGTGCAGGTGGGAGGGGGGTGTGGGAGAGTGTGCAGGTGGGGGGGGGGTGAGGGAGAGTGTGCAGGTGGGGGGGGGGAGAGTGTGCAGGTGGGGGGGGGTGAGGGAGAGTGTGCAGGTGGGAGGGGGGATGAGGAAGAGTGTGCAGGTGGGAGGGGGTTGTGGGAGAGTGTGCAGGTGGGGGGGGGTGAGGGAGAGTGTGCAGGTGGGAGGGGGGGTGTGGGAGAGTGCAGGTGGGAGGGGGATGAGGGAGAGTGTGCAGGTGGGAGGGGGGATGAGGGAGAGTGTGCAGGTGGGAGGGGGGGATGAGGAAGAGTGTGCAGGTGGGAGGGGGGATGAGGAAGAGTGTGCAGGTGGGAGGGGGGATGAGGGAGAGTGCAGGTGGGAGGGGGGATGAGGAAGAGTGTGCAGGTGGGAGGGGGGGATGAGGGAGAGTGTGCAGGTGGGAGGGGGGATGAGGGAGAGTGTGCAGGTGGGAGGGGGGATGAAGGAGAGTGTGCAGGTGGGAGGGGGGGATGAGGGAGAGTGTGCAGGTGGGAGGGGGGTGAGGGAGAGTGTGGATGGTATCGTCCATCCGCGGATGCCGCATGTCAGCCGCCCTGATATGGCAGGACGGTGACGAGGACACGGCCGCAGGTTGCGTGTGGCTGATGGGCACAGGCGAGTGGCACACTGGTGAGCAGTACGGTGTGAACTGACCGTTGGGCGCAGACAGTGACCAGGTGTTAGGCTGGCTGCGTGTCTGCAGCGCGACCAGGCCACCGGGACACACAGGGATCCCAGGCAACCCGGCTGCCGAGGTGTGGAAGAACCTTGGTGTAACATGTCGTTTCTCTGCCCCCCACCACCCTCCTGTAGGTCACCATGTATGCCAACCAGACAGCGATGTTTACTGCCGTGGTTGGAGCCGCAGCCCTAGAGTTTGCCATCCGGCAGCGTAGAGTCAGACGGCCCACAGTGGCTGCAGATGCAGCGGTTGCTGGTGCAGCAGAGGGGATGGCCGCGGAGTGGCCCGTCGTCGACGCGCAGGCCGCAGGCGCTCAGGACCCGAATGTACAGGGGGATGCCGAGGGGAACATTGACCGCCAGACGGCGAGGAATGCAGAGGAAGTGCTTGGGGGGGAGGAGGAGGAGGAGGAGGAGGAGGAGGAGGAGCAGGTGGAGCAGGAGGATCCACTGATGGTGGTGTCAGGGCGCCACAGGCGTCCAGCAAGGCCGAGGGTGTACCGTGACAGAATGTCGTTCGAGGCCCTAACGGACATCACATGCAGGAGACTACGGTTCAGCAGGGAGACGGTCGCACATATATACCAGCTCGTGGCGCACCTCGCACCACGTGGAATGGGAGGAGGACACGCGATACCAGTCTCCGTCAAGGTGACGGTGGCCCTAAACCTTTATGCGACCGGTTCCTTCCAGGCGCCGAGCGGGGACCTATCCGGGATATCACAAGCATCGGTCCACAGGTGCATCAGGGCCATCACCGACGCCCTGTATGCCATCGCGGACAGGTACATTCAATTCCCCGAGGACCAAGCACAGCAGGAAGCACGGGCACGTGGATTCGCCAAGGTGGCCAGGATACCGATGGTCCAGGGTGTCATCGATGGTGTGCACGTTCCCATGCACCCGCCCTGCAGACAACAGGGAAGTGTTCATGAACAGAAAGGGCGCATACTCCATGAACATTCAGGTGGTGTGTGACCCCTACATGAAGATCATGCACGTGTGTGCAAAGTAACCCGGGAGTGTGCATGACGCCTACATTCTGGCACAGTCGTTCATCCCCGCAATGTTCGATGGATGCCCACCCCCCCCCGGCTGAGGGGCTGGTTGCTGGGCGACAAAGGCTATCCGTTGAGGTCATGGCTGATGACGCCAATACGGAGGCCTCACACCAACGCAGAGAGCCTATACAACGAGGAACATGCAGCAACCAGGGGTGTGGTGGAGCGGTGCTTCGGGCTGCTGAAGATGCGCTTTAGATGCCTGGACCGATCAGGAGCGGCCCTGCAGTACCAACCCGACAGGGTCGGTCGCATGGTTGTGGTCTGCTGTGCGCTGCACAACATTGCCATGCAGAGGGGAGATGACCTGGTGGAGGAGTCGGAGGAGGACCCGACGGCACCGGAGCCAACGCAAACAACGCAAACAAGGGGGATGGGGAGGAGGAGGATGCGGAGGATGAGGATGATGGCGCGCATCAGGGTGGGGGGAGGGGCGCAGGACACAGACAATGCCCGGCTGCTCGTTACGTCCAGGAGGCTGCGCGACGGCACCGCTGCGGACAGCGGCTTCAATGGACCAGGCTGCTTGGCGGGCGTGCTGGATGGCGTGGTGCCTCCCTGACCTGCCCACTCCCCACCAGATGCGCCAGGGACGGAACGGGGAGAGGCCGAGTGTACCAGGACGTCCCTTGATGGAGCTACCGGGACGGGCCCCAGAACCTCCTCCTCACTCGGGGAGCCCGGTGGCCCCCGGGCCTCACTGTGGGACGGAGATGCGCTCGGAGACATGCCCCGTTGCACCACCGACACCTGGCGCTGCCAGTCCTGGAGGCCTGCAGCGGTATCGACCACGGTCTGAATGTTCGCCGAGACGGGGCCCAGGGACTGCCACATTCCTGCCAAGGACTGTGCGATCTCGACCTGTGAGTGCGCGATGCCATCCATCCCGTGCGCCAGGCGGTCAATGCTCTCCGCAACCGACTGCTGGGACTGTGCCATCGCTTGCTGGGACCGGGCCATGGCATGGTGAGACTCAGCCAGGGCCCCGAGAGCAGCGGCAATGTCCTGCTGGCTCTGTGAGATGGCTGCCTGTGAGAGGGCAGCCCGCTCCTGGGCCATGGATGACGCGTGCACGTTAAGCCCCACGCCTTGCAGAACCTGACCCATGGCCAAAACCCTTTCACCCATTGCCTCCACCGCGGACGCCACCTGTGCGGTGCCGGCCTGGGTGGCTGCGATGACCGGCACCACTCCCTGCTCCTGGACGCGGATAGACTCCTCCAACTGCGTGTGCAGGTCCTGGAAGATGGCCCTCATCCCGTTATTCAGTCCCTGGGTGTCCACATGCATCGGGTGTCCGGGTGGGTCAAGTACATCCAGGAACCCGGGAACCGTCTGGGTGGCAGCTGGTTGCTGGGCCTGGGCTGCCCTCCAACCGTCCAGCCCCTCGGCTGCTCCAAACTCTACCTGCTGCACCGGCTCGGCTGTGGGGTGCACTCCAGACAGTGACCCGGGAGCCTCATCACTTATATGCCCAACCGAAGTGGGTGTCTCTGTGATGGTGAATGGTGTGGGAGGCAGCAGGGCCGCAAGCTCGAGGTCATCATCCGTCAGGAAGTCTGGTGTGTACTGGCCCCCCTCCTGGCCCGGCGCAAGCTCCATGCGGGCCATGTCGTCTTGACCTCCAGGTGGATCGAGCGGGTGTGTGGCCGTGATGTGCGCTTCGACATGAATATCCACCCTGTGCCCCTCACTAATGTCTGTCTCGGTGGTCTGAGCGTCCCAGTCCTGTGTCCCAGACTGAGAGGTCTGCCCTCCTGTCCGACCGACTGCTAACCTCTGGCGTGCGTCCCTGGGTGCAGTTGCGGTTGGCAATGTTGCGCTGTTTCCTGGGTGAGACGTCCCTAAAGGTTCGGCGGGTGGCCCTGGGGAACATAAAGATTCGGGGTTCGTTAGACAGGGTGGCCCGGGTGTATGGAGGTGGTGGGTGCACAGTGTATGGGGGGATGGGATCGGGGTGCAATGGCCAGAGTGTGAAGGGGGATGGGATCGAGGGTGCAGTGGCCAGAGTGTGAGGGGGGGGGCGATGACGGGTTGGGGGTGGAGAGGACATGTAGGGTTCTCTCACTTGCTTCTGCGCCTCCGACCTGGCGACCTCCTGGGTGGCGGATCCCCCAGCGAGGTCCAGGGCCCTCTGCTCGTGAACGGTTAGGGGGTGCAGGACAGGAGAACCCCCTCCGGTTCTCATGCGCTCACGCTGGTTGTGCGCTGTCTTGGTCTGGGGGGGTTTGAATAAAGCATCAGTATTAGGCGGGTATCATCAGGGCATGCAGATATAGACGACATTGTTGCTGGTTCAGGAGACAGCACGCTATGGCTTCGCTCCAGGGGGGTCCCGGGGCTCACGTGGGTTGAGTAGATAGTTGGGCACCGTGACCCCCCCCAACCCCCCTGACCCCCCACCACCACCGCCCCTGATGCCCCCCCACCACCACCGCCCCTGATGCCCCAATCCCCCCCAACACTCCCAACCCCCCCTGACCCCCACCCCCCCACCACCGCCCCTGATGCCCCAATCCCCCCCAACACTCCCAACCCCCCCTGACCACCCCCCCACCCCACTTCCCCCCTACCGTGCCGGGGGGGGGGGCCTGGGGGCACCCTCATGGCACTTACCCTGGCAGCCCGGGTGAGGTTGTGCAGCTTCTTGCGGCACTGCTCCCCCGTCCGGGGGGTCTGCCCCACAGCACTGACTGCGGTGCCAACCTCCCGCCAGCCGCGCCTCACCGCGCTGGATGGCTGGCGATGCCCACGTCTTGGGCAGAGGGTGTCCCTTCTTTGTTCCACCTCATCCACCAGGGTGTCCAGGTCCGTGTCCCGGAACCCCGGTGCGGCTCTTCGGGGCTCAGCCATCTCCTCTCTTCTCCTCCGGGTCCTCTGTGCGCGGATCGCGCCATTTATGACGCAGCGCCGCATCATTCGGGCGTCGCGCGGTGACGACGTGGCCGTCGCGACACGCCCCCCCGAGTTTCTCGCGGCCCCGATCCTAGCCCATTTTCGGGCCCTGAATCGGGGCCGTTTCGCGCCGTCGTGAACCTCGACGGCTTTCAGGACGGCGTGGGCACTTCGGCGCGGGAGTGGAGAATCGCGCCCAGCGTTTTTAAAAAAATATATATTTATTCAGATTTTTCAACAAATTTTCAACAAACCCCCCCCCCGCACAACAAAAAGAAAGAAACAAAAACACAACAATCAGAAATTGTACACTGGATTTCCCCCATATACAATAACCCCCCATATATCATTTAAAAACACAAATAGGGAAAAGAAAAACCACCTTCACCCAAACGCCACCTCAAAAGAACACCCCCCCCCTCCCCCCCCCCCCGCCCTTGGGCTGCTGCTGCTGACCTCCTATCGCTCCGCGAGAGAGTCTAGGAACGGTTGCCACCGCCTGAAGAACCCCTGCAGACCCTCGCAAGGCAAACTTTATCCTCTCCAGCTTGATGAACCCTGCCATGTCATTGATCCAAGCTTCCACACTAGGGGGCTTTGCATCTTTCCATTGTAGCAAAATCCTCCGCCGGGCTACCAGGGACGCAAAGGCCAGAATACCGGCCTCTTTCGCCTCCTACACTCCCGGCTCGTCCGATAACCCAAATGATGCCAATCCCCAGCTCGGCTTGACCCGGGCGTTCACCACTATCATGATATTCATATAAACATATCATGGTGCAATCACACACACACACTGATGGACAGATCAATGGACCAATCAGCACACACGCAACATCACAGCCAATCACCAGTGAGAGCACACACACTATAAAACAGGGAACACCACAGTTCCCACACATTCCAGCAGGAGATGGCTCAGAGCACAGAGCTCACAGCAAGCCACTCAGACATACACCGTGTGCTGAGTGCCTCTCTAAGATAGTGCTAGGGTGGGTCCACAGGTTCACGGGTGAAGTATGAACCACAGCCAGAAGTATACAGTAGATTTTATCAAGAATAATAAAACAGAGCTGTACCATCTACAACCGCGTTGGTTCGTTTGTATAGCGGAACACCCAACACGACATAGCACCAGGATTGGAACCCAGCAACTGTGAGACCTACCTGCACATCTTCAGCGATCCGCCATCCTGCGCCATGGACACCATCAGCCCGTCGCAGCCGCTCCAAATCGTTGGAAACCTCGGCGTCAACTGGGAGCTGTTAAACAGCGCTTCCAGCTCTTCCTAGAAGCCACAGACAGGGAGAATGCATCGGACACCAGGAAGATCGCCCTCCTCCTCTCCACGGCGGGGCAACACGCCATCCACATCTACAACTCCCTGGCATTCGCGGACGGCGCGGACAAGACGAAGTACAAGACGGTCCTTCTAAAACTTGAGCAACACTTCAGCGTCAAAGTGAATGAGAGCTTCGAGAGGTACCTCTTCCAGCAGCGCCTGCAGGGTAAGGATGAGCCTTTTCAATCCTTTTTGACACACCTCCGTATCCTCGCGCAGTCCTGCAGCTATGAGGCCACCTCCGATTCCATGATTCGGGACCAGATAGTTTTTGGGGTTACCTCGGGCACCCTACGCCAGCAGCTCCTCAAAATAAAGAGCCTCACCCTAGTCACCGCCATCGAAACCTGCGTCCTTCATGAAAACGCGACCAGCCGGTACTCCCAATTCCAGGCAGCCGAATCGGCACAGCGCGGATCCCACGAGGCCGAGCGGGTCCACTCCATCGAGTTCCTCCCGGCCCGTGGCCCGGACGAGGGCGGCCATTTTGCGCGCTTTCCGCGGCTTCCCGTGCTTGTACGCGCCAAAAGAGACGTCGATGCAGAGGGACGTGACGCGCAGGCGCGCTCTACGCAGGACCGAACTGCACATGTGCAGTGGCGCAACAAACGCCATGACCTCACGACGTTCGGCAACTGTGGATCCGCACATTTAAAGCGGCAATGTCCAGCGAAAAATCGACAATGCCTCCGCTGTGTCAAGATGGGACACTACGCTGCCTGCTGTCGAGCAGCCCAACCTGCCAACGCTCCCCAATTCCGCCAGCCTCGCAGGGACTTGCGGGCCATTCAGCCTCCATACACCGAGTCATACCCTGACGACATACAGACCGGTGATACCGACGACCGGAAAGCCTTCCGCGTTGTGGTAATTGACAGAAATCGGATGTTCCCAAGTAGGACCCACCAGCCGATGCCAATGCACAGCGTCAATCCGGGTGATGAATGGTGTGCCATCCTAACGGTCAACCGATCACCAATCACATTCCGTTTAGACACTGGTGCCTCCGCCAATCTCATTGCATGGTCAGCCTTCTACGCCTTGAAGGTCAAACCACCGATTCGGCAATCCTGCTGTCAGTTGGTCGATTACAACGGTAATGTTATCCTGGCCATGGGATCCTGCCAGCTCGAGGTTATACACAATTCACACGCAGCCACACTGTCCTTTGAGATAGTTGGATCATCGAAGGACTCCCTGCTAGGCGCACAGGCATGCAAGGTTCTCCACCTCGTTTAGTGGGTACACACTCTGTCTTCAGAAGGCACGTCCGATTTCCCGGATGCAGACTTTAGGGCACAGCTCCACTCACTCCTCACCCACAACCAGGAGGCTTTCGAGGGCATGGGCACACTGCCATACACGTACAGAATACGGCTCAAAGCGGACGCCACCTCGGTCATTCACGCACCTCGTAGAGTCCCAGCACCACTCGAGGACCGCCTCAAGCAGCAGCTGCAGGATCTCCAGGACCAAGGAGTGCTTTCCCGGGTCACGGAGCCCACTCCATGGGTCAGCTCCATGGTGTGCGTAAAAAAGCCCTCTGGCGAACTCCGGATCAGCATCGACCCGAAAGACCTGAACAACATCATGAGGGAACACTACCCCATACCCAAACGGGAAGAGATCACGAGCGAAATGGCCCGGGCTAGAATTTTTACAAATCTTGATGCCTCAAAGGGTTTTTGGCAGATTCAGCTGGATCAGTCCAGCAGGAAGCTGTGTACTTTCAACACTCCCTTTGGCAGGTACTGCTACAATAGGATGCCGTTTGGCATCATCTCGGCATCCGAGGATTTTCATCGGATCATGAAACAGATGATGGGGGGCATCGAAGGGGTGCGCGTCTATGTTGACGACATCATCATCTGGTCCACCACACCACAGGAGCACATCAGTCGTCTCCAGCGTGTCTTTGCGTGGATACGAGAACACGGCCTGCGCCTCAACCGAGCCAAGTGTTCTTTTGGCCAAACTGAGCTAAAGTTTCTGGGGGACCTCATATCCCGGTCACGGGTGCGTCAGGATGCAGACAACGTGACAGCTATTACAGCCATGCCACAGCCGGCAGACAAGAAGGCAGTGCTACGCTTTCTCGGGATGGTCAACTTCCTGGGGAAGTTCATTCCCAACCTTGCCTCCCACACAACGGCTCTTCACCACCTAGTGAAGAAGATTACGGAGTTCCAGTGGCTGCCCGCACACCAGAAGGAATGGGAGGAGCTCAAGATCAAGCTCACCACAGCCCCGGTATTGGCGTTCTTCGACACTACTCGAAATACAAAGATCTCGACTGATGCCAGCCAGTCCGGCATTGGGGCGGTACTCCTGCAACGGGACGACACTGCATCATGGGCCCCGGTCGCCTATGCCTCGCGCGCGGGCCATGACCCCCACAGAACAGCGCTATGCGCAGATTGAGAAGGAGTGCCTGGGTTTGATATATTCCACTACTACGTGTAGGGTCTCTCTCAGTTCACCGTGGAAACCGACCATCGCCCCCTGGTCGGCATCATACAAAAGAACCTTAATGAGATGACCCCTCGCCTCAAGCGCATTCTGCTCAAGCTCCGGAGGTACGACTTCCAACTGGTCTACACCCCGGGAAAGGACCTCATCATCGTGGATGCCCTGTCCAGAGCAGTGAGCACACCGCCCGAATCAGGGGGGGGGTTCATCTGTCAGGTTGAAGCGCATGTGGCCTTCACATCGGCCAATCTGCCAGCTAATGATGCAAGTCTGGCCCGTATTCGCCGGGAGACTGCGGCTGACTCCCTTCAACAACGTGTGATGCGCCACATGATGGAAGGGTGGGTCAAAGGACAGTGCCCACAATTCTACAATGTCCGGGACGACTTGGCCGTCATTGATGGTGTCCTCCTAAAGCTGGACCGGATTGTGATTCCACACAGCATGCGCAGGCTGGTCCTCGAACAATTACACAAAGGCCATCTCGGGGTTGAGAAGTGCAGGCGGAGGGCCCGAGAAGCTGTGTACTGGCCGGGCATCAGCGACGACATCGCCAACATGGTGCTCAACTGCCCCACCTGCCAAAGGTTTCAGCCGGCGCAACCCCCTGAGACGCTTCAGCCCCATGAGTTGGTAACGTCCCCCTGGGCGAAGGTGGGTGTGGACCTTTTTCATGCGCTCGGCAGGGACTACGTCATCATAATTGACTAGTTTTCAAATTATCCGGAGGTCATACACCTGCACGATTTGACACCATCAGCTGCAATCAGAGCATGTAAGGAAACCTTCGCTCGCCATGGCATTCCGCTTACCGCATGTCGGACAATGGGCCTTGTTTTGCGAGCCAAGAATAGTCTTCTTTTGCCGCTTCATATGGCTTCACACACGTGGCGTCCAGCCCTCTGCATCCCCAGTCAAATGGCAAGGCGGAAAAGGGCGTCCATATCGTGAAGCGGCTCCTCTGCAAGGCTGCTGATGCCGGATCTGATTTCTGTTTAGCCCTGCTGGCCTATCGCTCGGCCCCACTGTCCACAGGCCTCTCACTGGCCCAGCTGTTGATGGGTCGCGCCCTCAGGACCACTGTACCGTCCATTCATGTTCCTGAACCCGACCATGCTCCAGTACTGCAGAGGATGCGACAGCAGCGTGCTCAGCAGAAGGTGGCACATGACACTCGGGCAACTGATCTTCCTGCCCTGACGCCTGGAGACAACGTCCGCATACACCTACCAGAGGGTGGCTGGTCGGCAACTGCCGAAGTTCTCCACCGCTTGGCTCCCCGCTCGTTCCTGGTTCGCATACCTGATGGCTCCATTCGCCGGCGTAATCGTCGGGCTCTTCGGCTGCTTCCGCCCTCACTACGTGATCATGCACCGGTGCCTCGCCCTCCTGTTGCCCCTGATGTCAACTTCGTGGAGCTTCCTGCCACTATGCCTATTCCTCTATCGCCTGTGGCCAGGCCCATTCCTCAGCCGGTGGATCCTGACCCACCCTTGAGGCGGTCAACCCGAATTCGTCGCCCACCTACTAGGCTGGACTTATGAGCCTGTTTGCACATTGGACTCACTGAATTGTTATGCAACAATATTAATGTGTTTCTCTTTTTGTCGTTCCAGAAGTTCTCTTTCGATGTTGATGATTGCACTTGTTTTGTTTATGGTACAACCTCGTTGCTATGTTGCACCTGACACCTTCCTATGCATATAGTTTAGCCTCATGTACATGTTGTAGATATTGCTCACACATATTCAGCTGCACTCAGTACACACCAATATTTATTACCATATAGGCACATATTCTTGTGAAAAGGGAGGGATGTCATGATATTCATATAAACATATCATGGTGCAAACACACACAAACAGATGACAGATCAACGGACCAATCAACACACATGCAACATCACAGCCAATCACCAGTGAGAGCACACGCAAAATAAAACAGGGAACACCACAGTTCCCGCGCATTCCACCAGGAGACAGCTCAGGGCACAGAGCTCACAGCGTGTCACTCAGACATACACCATGTGCTGAGTGCCTCTCTAAGATAGTGCAAGGGCTGGGTCCACAGGTTAACTGGTAAAGTACGAACCACAGCCAGACGTATACAGTAGATGTTATCAAGAATAATAAAACAGAGTTGTACCATCTACAACCGTGTTGGTTCGTTTGTATAGCGGAACACCCAACACGACAACCACCTTGGACATAGTCCTCGCAAACCCCCTCTAAAACCCATCCAGTGCCGGGCACGACGAGAACAAATGGACGTGATTTGCCGGGCTCCCCGAGCACCTCCCACTTCTGTCCTCCACCCCAAAGAACCTACTCAATCTTGCCCCTGTCATATGCGCTCTGTGAGTAACTTTGAACTGTATTAGGCTGAGCCTGGCACAAGAGGAGGAAGAATTAACCCTACTCAGGGCATCAGCCCACAGACCCTCATCTATCTCCTCCCCAAGCTCCTCCTCCCACTTGCCCTTTAACTCCTCCACCGAGGCCTCCTCCTCTTCCTTCAGCTCCTGATAAATCGCCGAAACATTGCCCTCTCCAACCCATACACCCGAAATCACCCTGTCCTGAATCCCACGTGCTGGAAGCAGCGGGAATTTCCTCACCTGCCGCCTCACAAACGCCCTCACTTGCATGTACCTGAAAGCATTTCCCGGGGGTCGCCCAAACTTCTCCTCCAGCGCCCCTAGGCTCGCAAACGTCCCATCGCTGAACAGGTCCCCCATTCTTCTAATCCCTACCCGATGCCAGCTCCGAAACCCCCCATCAATCCTTCCCGGGACGAACCGATGATTCTCCCAAATTGGGGACCAAACCGACGCTCCCACCTTGCCCCTGTGTCACCTCCACTGCCCCCAGATCTTCAGCGTCGCCGCCACCACCGGACTTGTGGTGTACCTTGTCGGCGAGAGAGGCAGCAGTGCCGTCACCAGCGACCTCAGGCTCGTGCCCACACACGACGCCATCTCTTGCCTCTTCCACGCCGCCCCCTCTCCCTCCATTACCCACTTATGGATCATCGCCACATTGGCTGCCCAATAGTAGCCACACAAATTCGGCAGCGCCAGCCCCCCCTGTCCCTGCTACGCTCCAGAAACACCCTCTTCACCCTCGGGGTCTTATTCGCCCACACAAATCCCATGATGCTCCTGTTTACCCGTTTGAAAAAGGCCTTGGGGATCATAATGGGAAGGCACTGGAACACAAAGAGAAACCTCGGGAGGACCGTCATTTTGACCGACTGCACCCGACCCGCTAGTGAGAGTGGCAGCATATCCCATCTTTTAAAATCCTCCTCCATCAGCTCCACCAACCGCGTTAAATTGAGCTTGTGCAGGGACCCCCAACTCCTAGCTACTTGGATCCCTAAGTACCGAAAGCTACTTTCCGCCCTCTCCAGCGGTAGCTCGTCTATCCCCCTTCCCGGGTCCCCTAAATGCACCACAAAGAGCTCACTCTTCCCTACGTTTAGTTTATACCTCGAAAAGTTCCCAAAATCCCTAAGGATCCGCATGACCTCCGCCATCCCCTCCACTGGATCCGCCACATACAACAACAGGTCGTCGGCATACAATGACACCCGGTGTTCCTCTCCTCCCCCCGAACCAATCCCCTCCATTTCCTGGACTCCCTCAGTGCCATGGCCAACAGCTCAATTGCCAGTGCAAACAACAAGGGGGACAGGGGGCACCCCTGCCTCGTCCCCCGGTACATCCAAAAGTATTCCAACCTCCGCCGGTTCGTAGCCACACTCACCACTGGGGCTCTATATAGCAGCCTGACCCAACTGATGAACCTCTCCCTGAACCCAAAGCTCCGCAACACTTCCCAAAGATACTCCCACTCCACCCAATCAAAGGCCTTCTCCGCGTCCATAGCTGCCACTATCTCCGCTTCCCCCTCCACCGAGGGCATCATAATCACATTGAGGAGCCTCCGCACATTTGTATTTAGCTGCGTACCCTTCACAAATCCCATCTGGTCCTCATGGTTCACCCCTGCGACACAGTCCTCAATTCTCGTAGCCAGCACCTTTGCCAGCAACTTAGCGTCAACATTGAGGAGCGAGATCGGTCTATACGACCCACATTGCAATGGACCCTTGTCCCGCTTCAAGATCAAAGAAATCAGCGCCCTGGACATTGTCGGGGGCAAGGTCCCCCCCTCCCTCGCCTTATTAAAAGTCCTCACTAGCAACGGGCCCAGCAGGTCCACGTATTTCCTGTAGAATTCAACTGGGAACCCATCCGGCCCAGGGGCCTTCCCCGCCTGCATGCTTCCCAATCCTTTAACCAGCTCCTCCAGCCCAATCGGCACCCCCAAACCAGCCACCTCCTCCTCCTGCACCCTCGGGAACCTCAGCTGATCTCACCGTACACCCCCCTCTATCCTTAACTCCACCAATCTCCCTCACTGCCTCCCTCTTACGAAGCTGGTGTGCCAGCATCCGACTCGCCTTCTCCCCATATTCATACATCGCCCCTTGCGCTTTCCTCCACTGTGCCTCTGCTTTCCCCGTGGTCAACAGGTCGAATTCCATCTGGAGGTTCCGTCGCTCCCTAAGTAGCCCCTCCTCGGGGGCCTCTGCATAACTCCTGTCCGCCCTTAAAATCTCCCCCACCAACCTCTCCCTCTCCCTCACCTCTCTCTTCTCCCTGTGGGCCCATATGGAGATTAGCTCTCCCCTGACCACCGCCTTCAGCGCCTCCCAGACTACCCCCACCTGCACCTCACCGTTGTCGTTGGCCTCCAAATATCTTTCAATGCACCCCCGCACCCGCCCGCACACCCCCTCATCCGCCAATAGTCCCACGTCAAGGCACTACAGCGGGCGCTGGTCCCTCTCCTCCCCCAACTCCAGCTCCACCCAATGTGGGGCGTGGTCCAAGATGGCTATGGCCGAATATTCCATTCCCTCCATTATCCGGGAGTAGGCTCTATTGACGGGGGAAAAGAAGGAAAATTCCCTGGCCAGCGGCCTTGCAAACCTCCATGGATCCACTCCCCCATCTGGTCCATAAACCCCCTGAGCACCTTGGCCGCAGCCGGCCTCTTACCCGTCGTGGACCTAGGATGGTCCAGTGCTGGGTCCAGCACCGTGTTGAAGTCCCCCCCCCATTATCAAGTTTCCTATTTCCAGATCTGGAATCCGACCCAGCATGCGTTTCGTAAATACGGCATCATCCCAATTCGGGGCATATACATTCATCAGTACCACCCGCACCCCCTACAACCTAACACTCACCATCACATATCGACCTCCATTATCCACTACAATATTCAGTGCCTCGAACGACACCCGCTTCCCCACCAGTATTGCAACCCCTCTGTTCTTCGCATCCAGCCCTGAATGAAAGACCTGCCCTACCCATCCCTTTCTCAGCCTAACCTGATCTGCCACCTTCAGATGTGTCTCCTGGAGCATAACCACGTCTGCCTTCAGCCCCTTTAAGTGCGCGAGCACCCGGGCCCTCTTGACCGGCCCGTTCAGGCCCCTCACATTCCAAGTTAGCAGCCGGATCGGGGGGGTTACTCCCCCCCGCCCCCCCTGCCGACTAGCCATCTCCTTTTCTAGACCAGCCACGTGCCCGCGCCTCCCGCACCCTCCAGTCCCCCAGGCGGCGGACCCCCGCCCCGACTACCTCTCCTACTTCCAGCTCCCTTTTGGCCAATTCAGCAGCAACCCAGTTCCCCCCCCTCTCCCACTAGATCCTCATCTAGCCATTTTGCTCCCCCCATGACACTCCCGTAAGTCAGCTGACTCCTGCTGACCCCGGCCTCTCCCGCCATTCCATCGACCCCCCAGTGTGAGAATCCCCCCACCCCTTGGTAGTCAGTGTGCACTCCTCTGCAGCACCGCCCTTCCCCCCGCCCCCGCCCCCATCCTTCCCTAACGCGGAAAAAAGCCCGCGCTTTCCTGAGCCGGCCCCGCCCCCTCTGGCTCAGCTCCTTTTTGCGGCTTTACCCCAACTCCTCATCCCCGGGCCTCCACCCCCCCTCTTCCTCCGTGGGACCCCGCCCCTCCAACACTGACGCCCACACTCTCCCACAGCCCCCACATCAAATCCATTCACCCATCCCCACCCAGCACTCAAACAAAAAGAACATTCCTCAAACGCGGTAAACACAGTAAACATCCCCCCACGACAAACCCCCAATTTGAGTGCAACTTTTCAGTCTGTATAAAGTTCCATGCCTCATCAGGCGTTTCAAAATAGTGGTGCCGATCTTGGAATGTGACCCACAATCGCGCTGGCTGCAGCATCCCGAACTTCACCCCCTTCGGATGGAGCACCGCCTTAGCCCGGTTGAAACCAGCCCTCTTCTTAGCCACCTCCGCACTCCAGTCCTGGTAAATTCGGATCTCCATGTTCTCCCACCTGCTGCTCCGCTCTTTTTTGGCCCATCTCAGGACACACTCTCTGTCCACAAAGTGGTGGAACCTCACCACTACAGCCCTTGGCGGCTCGTTGGCTGTGGGTCTCCTTGCCAGGACCCGATGAGCCCCATCCAGCTCCCAGAATCCGAAGATTCTTCCTCCTTGACCTTTCTCCAGGTCCTCGAATTTTTACGGCCACCTCTTGTGCAGCGCCTCGTGCACCTCCACCTTCACCGCCAGGCCCAAGATCTCGTCCTCGTTCTCCTAAGCTTTTTGCCGCACCTCCCGGATCGCTGCCTTCTGGGTCTCCACAAGCTTCTCAATCGCCGCCTTCATTGGCGCCAGCATTTCTGCCCTCAGCTCCTCAAAGCAGCGTTTAAGAAACTCCTGCTGCTCCTGCGGCCACTGCGCCCACGCTGCTTGGTCTCCACCCGCCGCCATCTTGCTTTTCCTCCCTCGCGTTTTTCGCTGCACCAGGATCACATTTTTAGCCGCTCCACTCCTGGTCCAATCCATATAATGTCGGGGGGACCTTGCTGTCACCTTCCCACACTGGAAGCCGTCGAACAATTGCCGTTGGGGCCCCTCTGAAGAGCCCAAAAGTCCGTTCCCGGCAGGAGCTGCCGGACGTGCGACCTACCTAGGCATAGCCGCAAGCGGAACTCTACAGAAAATATAGTTGTTTAACTGTAAAGATGATTTATTAATAAACGTGTGGAAAAGATAACTAAGGTACTACAGTACAGACAATGGCTACTAAATGAATTCAGTGAATTCTCCTGGAGCTAATCTATGTGCAACTATATTCTTGTACGTCTTCCTACCAGCTGGCGAGTGTCTTGAGTCACATTATAGATCTCTATTGCCACCAGCTGGTTGAAGGTCACATTGCTAACTATATACAGAACTGTACACAGACATATCACCACAGTAATCTCCCCCACACCAATAATTTGACTTCTGGGCTGACGGACCAATTTTTGTCCTGACTATGATCCTGTTCCTAGGATCATGTCTGAACCTAGCTGTCAACCTGGCTGCCCGCCTTACAGTCATCTGGTTTGCCTCATCCTCTATGGCCAGAAGTGGCATGAGAAACCTATTCTCATGAGGTGGCACACATAAACACTGAATTATTCCTGACCAAACTGCTACCCCGCCCCCCACGCCCTGCTGTTGAACCCCGAGTGAAATACTTGGCTTACCCAGCCCTTTCTGAGCCTCGCCTGATCTTTCACCCTCAGATGAGTCACCTGCAGCATAACCACATTGGCCTTTAAGCTTTTTAGATGTGCAAACACCCTCAACGTCTTCACTGCATCCCCCCCCTCCCCCCAAATCTCTCATGTTCCAAGAAACTTACCCGACCGGGGGTCTCTCACCACCCCCCACCCCTCCTATCTGCCATCATCATAACTCCATGCCCTGCCCACTGGGCTTGGTCCACCCCATCCCTTTCTTGCCATCAAACCTCTCCTCCCTCCCAGAATGCCCTCATCCACTTCCTCTCGAAAACACCTCACCCAGTGTCGGTCCCCTCCCCCCACTTGTCACACCTCCTCAGCCCATTGAAACCTGTTCTACCAGGCTGCAATGGCCGCAGCCCCTCCCCCCACCACACCTCCATTCACTAGCTAATTTGAGCTTGCTCGTATACCCAGATAAGTTTTTAAAATAAAACATTTTATTAGAGTATTTGTAGTTTTTATAATAATAACAGCAACATAAACATGGTACATAAATAATTTCCATCCCTATCACGTTCTTCGCACCCCCAACAATGAAACAATAGCCTAAACACCCCCCCCCCACCCCCCCCCCCCCTCCGCTAGATTTCTGCCTCTGCTGACATTTTAATTTTCTCCGTGAAAGTCGACGAACGGCTGCCACCTCCGGACGAACCCCAACATTGACCCTCTTAGGGCGAATTTTATTTTCTCGAGACTGAGAAACCCAGCCATGTCACTAACCCAAGTCTCTAATTTCGGGGGCATCGAGTCCCTCCACATCAACAGTATCCGTCTCCAAGCTACCAGGGAGGCAAAGGTCAAAACGTCAGCCTCTCTCGCCCCCTGCACTCCTGGCTCTTCTGACACTCCAAAGATCGCCACCTCTGGACTCGGCACCACCCGTGTTTTAAGTACCATGGACATGGCATCAGCAAAACCTTGCCAAAATCCTCTAAGCTTTGGGCATGCCCAAAACATATGGACATGGTTTGCTGAATCTCCCGCGCACCTCGCACACCTGTCCTCTACCCCAAAGAACTTGCTCATTTGGCGACCGTCATGTGTGCCCAGTGAACTACCTTAAATTGTATCAGGCTAAGCCTGGCACATGACAAGGATGTGTTAACCCTGCTTAAGGCATCCGTCCACAGACCCGCCTCTATCTCTCCCACTAGCTCATCTTCCCACTTGCCCTTTAGTTCCTCTATCTGAGTTTCCTCCGACTCCATAAGTTCTTTGTAGATATCTGATACCTTCCCCTCTCCTGCCCATGTTCTGGAAACTACCCTGTCCTGTATTCCCCATGGTTGCAGGAGCGGGAAGGGCGGAACCTGCCTTCTCAGAAAATCCCGTATCTGCAGATACCTAAACCCATTCGCTGCTGGCAGTTCAAATTTCTCCTCCAAATTCTTCAAGCTAGGGAAGCTCCCATCTATAAATAGATCTGCCATCCTCTCAATTCCTGCTCTCTGCCATCTCCGAAACCCTCCATCCAGATTTCCCGGCAGAAACCGATGGTTGTTGTAAATCGGGGCCCAGACCGATGCTCCCTCTGCTCTCCTATATTTCTTCCACTGCCCCCAGACTCTCAGAGCCGCCACTACCACCGGGCTTGTGGAGTACTGGGCCGGCGAGAACGGCAGAGGTGCCGTTATCCGTGCCCCCCCCCCCCAACTACCCACTTCTTAATCATGACTATATTAGCCACCCAGTAGTAGTTACAAACGTTCGGCTGCGCCAACCCACCTTCCCCCCGACTACGCTCCAACAACACTTTCTTCACTTGTGAGGTTTTACCCGCCCACACAAAGCCCAAAATCACCTTATTCACCTGTTTAAAAAAGGCCCTCGGGTTAAGATGGGGAGAGACTGAAAGACAAATAGAAATCTGGGGAGGACCGTAATTTTCACGGTCTGTACCCTCCCCGCCAGTGACAGCGGGAGCATGTCCCATCTCATAAAGTCCTCCTTCATTTCTTCTACGTGCCGGGACAAGTTTAACTTGTGCAATGTCTCCCATTCCCGTGCCACCTGGATTCCCAGATAGCGAAAGCTCCTTCTTACCACTCTAAACAGCAGCTCTCCCAGTCTCCTCTCCAGCCGCCTCGCCTGGATCGCGAACATCTCGCTTTTCCCCATCTTCAATTTATACCCCAAAACCTGCCAAATTCTCCTAAGATCCACATCTCCCCCATCCCCACTAACGGGTCCGAAACGTACAGGAACAGGTCATCCGCATAAAGCGAAACCCGATGCTCCACTCCCCACCGGACCAGCACTTTCCAGTTCCTGGAAGCTCTTAATGCCACAGCCAATGGCTCTATGACCAGAGCAAACAGCAGCGGGGAGAGGGGACACCCTTGCCTTGTCCCTCGGTGCAGTTTAAAATAAGCCGACAACTGCTGATTCGTACGCACACTTGCTACTGGTGTCTGATACAGCAACCGCACCCAGTCAATGAAGCCCTGACCAAACCCGAACCTTCCTAACACCTCCCACAAATAATTCCACTCCACACGGTCAAAGGCCTTCTCCGCAGCCATCGCAACCACCACCTCCATCTCCTCCCTCTCTGAAGGCATCATGATAACATTTAAGAGCCTAACACTGGCCGTGAGTTGCCTGCCCTTTACAAACCCCATCTGGTCCTCCCTTATCACCGCCGGGACACGGTCCTCTATCCTTGTGGCCAGTATCTTAGCCAGCAGTTTGGCATTCACATTCAAAGGGAGATCGGCCTGTATAACCCACGTAGCTCAGGGTCCTTCTCCCGTTTCAGAATCAATGAGATCGATGCCTGCGACATTGCTGGGGAAGGACTCCCCTCTCTCTTGCCTCATTAAATGTCCTCACCAGCAGTGGGCCCAATCCTCCGGAAACGTCTGTAGAATTCCACCGGGTAGCCGTCCGGCCTTGGGGCCTTGCCCGACTGCATGACAGCTGTGGCCCCAACACTGAGCCCTGCGGGACACCACTCGTCACCGGTTGCCATTCCGAAACAGAGCCTTTTATCCCAACTCTCTGCCTTCTGCCTGACAGCCAATCGTCAATCCATGTTAGTACCTTGCCTCGAATACCATGGGCCCTTATTTTACTCAGCAGTCTCCCGTGAGGCACCTTATCAAAGGCCTTTTGGAAGTCAAGATAGATAACATCCATTGGCTCTCCTTGGTCTAACCTATTTGTTATCTCTTCAAAGAACTCTAACAGGTTTGTCAGGCATGACCTCCCCTTACTAAATCCATGCTGACTTGTCCTAATCCGACCCTGCACTTCCAAGAATTTAGAAATCTCATCCTTAACGATGGATTCAAGAATCTTGCCAACAACCAAGATTAGGCTAATTGGCCTATAATTTTCCATCTTTTTTCTTGTTCCCTTCTTGAACAGGGGGGTTACAACAGCGATTTTCCAATCCTCTGGGACTTTCCCTGACTCCAGTGACTTTTGAAAGATCATAACTAACGCCTCCACTATTTCCTCAGCTATCTCCTTTAGAACTCTAAGATGTAGCCCATCTGGGCCCGGAGATTTATCAATTTTTAGACCTCTTCGTTTCTCTACCATTTTCTCCTTTGTGATGGCTACCATATTCAACTCTGCCCCCTGACTCTCCTGAATTGTTGGGATATTACTCATGTCTTCTACTGTGAAGACTGACGCAAAGTACTTATTTAGTTCCTCAGCTATTTCCTTGTCTCCCATCACTAGATTACCAGCGTCATTTTGGAGCAGCCCAATGTCTACTTTTGCCTCCCGTTTTGTTTTTAATGTATTTAAAGAAACTTTTACTATCATTCCTAATGTTACTGGCAAGCCTACCTTCATATTTGATCCTCTCTTTCCTTATTTCTCTCTTTGTTTTTGTAGCCTTCCCAATCTTCTGACTTCCCACTACTCTTTGCCACATTACAGGCTTTCCCTTTTGCTTTGATGCATTCCCTGACTTCCTTTGTCAGCCATGGCTGCCTAATCCCCCCTCTGATAACCTTTCTTTTCTTTGGGATGAACCTCTGTATTGTGTCCTCAATTACTCCCAGAAACTCCTACCATTGCTGTTCTACTGTCTTTCCCACTAGGCTCTGCTCCCAGTCGATTTTCGTCAGTTCCTCCCTCATGCCCCTGTAGTTACCTTTATTTAACTGTAACACCTTTACATCTGATTCTACCTTCTTTCTTTCAAATTGCAGACTGAATTCTACCATATTATGATCACTGTCTCCTAAGTGTTCCCTTACTTTAAGATCTTTTATCAAGTCTGGCTCATTACATAACACTAAGTCCAGGATGGCCTGTTCCCTCGTGGGCTCCATCACAAGCTGTTCCAAAAAGCCCTCCTGTAAACATTCAATGAATTCCCTTTCTTTGGGTCCACTGGCAACATTATTTACCCAGTCCACCTGCATATTGAAGTCCCCCATGATCACTGTGACCTTGCCTTTCTGACATGCCCTTTCTATTTCGTGGTGCAATTGTGCCCCTGGTCCTGACCACTGTTAGGATGCCTGTACATAACTCCCATTATGTTTTTTTTGCCTTTGTGGTTCCTCAACTCTACCCACACAGACTCCACATCATCTGACCCTATGTCGTTTAGTGCTATTGATTTAATTTCATTCCTATTTAACAAGGCAACCCCGCCCCCTCTGCCCACCTCTCTGTCTTTTCGATAGGTTGTGAATATCTGGATGTTTAAATGCCAGTCCTGAACCCCCTGCAACCACGTCTCTGTGATGCCTACCACATCATACCTGCCAGTCACAATCTGGGCCACAAGCTCATCTACCTTGTTCCGTACACTGCGTGCATTTAAATATAGCACCTTTAATTCTCTATTGACCATCCCTTTTTGTTTTCTTAGTGTGGTGGACCTTGGTTTACTGAGCCTTTCCATACATTGTGTCATATTTTGTGAGATGGGGACTATCGTAACCCCTCCTGAGTTCTGTCTTTTTGTGCTTTTTTGTATTCCTAAGCAGCTACGCTTCCCACTGATTACTTCACCTCTTGGTTCCCTGACTTTCCCTTCCCCCCCGCAATCTCTCGTTTAAAGTCCTATTGACCACCCTATTTACTCTTTTCGCCAGAACACTGGTCCCAGCTCGGTTCAGGTGGAGACCATCCCAACAGTATAGGTCCCCCCTGTCCCAAAACTGATGCCAGTGTCCCATGAAAAGGCACCCCTCTTGCCCACACCACTCTTTCAGCAACGTGTTAACTTCCCTTATTCTTGCCTCCCTATGCCAATTTGCACGTGGCTTGGGCAGTAATCCGGAGATTATGACCCTTGAGGACCTGTTTTTTAATTTGAATCCTAGCTCTTTATAATCTCTAAACAGGTCCTCTTTCCTAGACTTGCCTATGTTGTTGGTACCGACATGGACCACAATAACTGGATCCTCCCCCTCCCTCTCCAGTATCCTTTCAAGCCGGCCAGAGATGTCCCGCACCCTAGCACCGGGCAGGCAACATACCATGCGGGACTCTTTATCCTGCTCACAAAGGATACTATCTACCCCCTGATAATAGAATCCCCTACAACTACAACTTACCTATTTACTCCCTCCCCTTGAATGGCCTGCTGAACCATGATGCCTTGGTCAGCTGACTCATCCTTCCTGCAGCCCTGTTCGCCATCCACACTGGGAGCAAGTGCCTCGTATCTCGTACCTTGTCTCCTTCATATGATACCCATGGAAACAAATAATCACTGCTGTTGGCGGCTCATTCGCCTTTGATTTGGTCCTCAGCGATTGATGAGCCCAATCCAGTTCATACTGGGTGGGTTCTTCCCCCTCCCCCGACAGCTCTGCCAACATCTTGGCAAAGTACTCAGTTGACCTTGGGCCCTCCAGCCCTTCGGGCAGGCCGATGATCCTCAAATTCTGCTGTCTAGATTTGTTTTCCATGTCCTCCAACCTGGCTCACAGACCTTTGTTGGCCTCGACCGCCCTCTGCAGCTCCTCACCCATCAAAGTGAACTGATCGCTGTGTTGCAACAAGGGCTCCTCCACTCTCTTCAATTTCTCACCCTGCTCGCACACCTCGGCCGATGTCCTCGGCACCATCGCCTTCATAAGGGCAATCGCCTCCTCCACCAGCACCTTCAGTGCCGCCATCATCTCCTTCCTCATCATCTCCATGTGCTTTGCAAACTGTTTCTCGAATTCCAAAGTCATCACCTCGGTCATCTTTTCTGCCGTAAGCAGTGCGACCCCACCCAGTGACCCAACCTCCACCATATTTCTGGTTGCCGAGCTGACCCTTTCGCTCGACGGCGAACCTTCACTTGCCCCCTTCTTTACAGCGGCTTTCTTTTGGCTTTTAGACATCCCCCTCCTTCCTTATGTCTTCCTGCACTTATTTGTCAAAGAATTGCCCCTGGGACCGGGCATTAAACTCTAAAAAAATAAAGCATCAAGCAGGAGCCACCCAACATGCGACTTCCTCCGACATGCCGCCACCAGAGGTCCCGTTAATACTGCTTACTAAACTATCTTGCAGTATGTCACTCAGTGCTGCACCAAACTCACAATGCTCGGCCATTTGCCTGAGTCCGGCAATGAAGGCAGATATATTTTCTCCTGAGTCTCTGATAGCTGAATTGAACTTGTTTTGCTCTAGTATGATCAAGGGTCTGGGTTTGAAATGTTCCCTGACCAGCTTCACCAACTGGTCAAATGATTTTGTGTCAGGAGCCTCCGAGGACATCAAATTTTTAATAAGGTCGTTGATCCACACACTGTTAATAGGATAATTTTCTCTTTAACCCCCCCCCCCCCCCCCATTATTTCATTTGCTATGAAGAAATAAAGGAGTTTCTCAATATACTGGCTCCAGTCTTCAGTCCCCTGATCAATAGGTCTAACCTCCCCATCATAGGCAATTTTCATTCACTGTTCTCTTGTATCTTCGGCGCTTCCCAACTCTGTGTTCATGTTGGAGTCTTTCCCATCCCCCCTCAAATTCAATTACTGCAATTGATCCAGTTTATACTCGTTGCCTATGTGGCATTACCAGGTAGACGGTATTAATGAAGAAGTGTTTATTGGCAACTAATAAGCGTAACTTATGTCCAAGCAGTCTCTAATATGGTTGTTAACACTCTGGCTCCCGTCTTCACTATGATCAGAACCCCACTCCCCAGGCCGCATAGCATTTTCCTCATGGATCGGGTTCATGCGCTTCCACACAGTAGGCCCCGAGCCAGTCACATGGACTGTGAGGGCACACCCCTTAAAGGGGACGTGCTTCCACGGAGACGATTAAACCTGAGCAGAGAAGATGTTTATTAGACCTCAGTCAACAGCAGGTGTGTGGTGAATGTATAATTACTGATAATTCACCAGTGCACTGTGTTATGTTATTAACCCTGTGGGCTCTACCTATGGGCCATTGTGTGGCTTCACCCACAGGGGATATGTTGGGGCATGTACGGGCTCCGCCCATGGCTCCACCCCCTTTACAGGAAGTATAAGAGCTGCTGGCCTGCGGGGCCGCCTCACAGGCAGGCTCAGTTCTAAGCTGATTAAAACCACGGTTTACTTCTCCACGTGCCTTCGAGTGAATTGATGGTCGCATCAAGATGTAGCTGCTTAACACCCAGCAAGCTGTGACTGTGAAGACAGCCTGTCTTGAAAAGCAAGCTGTTTGTTCTACCTCAAAGGCAACTCCAAAGGGGCTTTTCACAGTAACTTCATTTGAAGCCTACTTGTGACAATAAGCGATTTTCATTTCATTCATTTCAAAGATACATAACTGCCTGGTGTGGTCTATCACTGGATTCTTACAGTTTTGAAAATCTATAAGGTGATTTGTAACCCTTGGGGAGAGTTAGCTCTGAAGGGAGGAAAGGAAAGATTGTTCGTAACTGTGTACAATTAGTGTTACTGTGTATAGTCTTTGTCTTAGTTAACTGCACTTCTAGTTACTTTATTGTTGTTTATTTTATTGACTAATAAATACTTATTTTACTTAAAATCATCACAGAACGTCTGGGACATTGTTCTCTTGATTTCAGACCTTTCCTCACATTATACCAAATTGCAAAATCTACAGTAGAGGGCAATTATTTCAAGTTTACCTACTGCGATTTGAAATAACTCAATGTTTTCCATCAGCCACATTCCATGAATGTATAAAAAAAATAATGAAGCAAATCATTGATTTTAGTGATGTTGGTTGAGACAAAGAAGGTCCCAGATTTAATCCACAATTGGTACTGAATTGGCTAATCTTTACTGGGGAGAAAGTAAGGGATGCAATAATATTCCTCAGCACTATGGAAAACAGCTTCATTGTTACTCGAGTTAAATTACATGGAGGCCCCTTAATTTAAACCTTGTACTGAACCTTAATAGGCCTTTCTCACAATATGTGAGAATCCTTGTATTTTTGTGCTTTTGTTCTGGCTAGCCAAATGTGGGGAAAGTGGGGGGGGGGGGGATGCTGTCAAAACTTTCTGAGAAATCTGTGTTCCTCAAATTCTAACCTCTTGCCTATTCCCAATTTTAAATGTTCCACCATTTGTAGCCAAGACTTTTAGTTGCCTGGAATTCCACCTCCAAACCTCCCCCACTCTCTTACCATCTTGAAGATGCCCTTTAAAACATACCTCTTTGATTGACCTTTTACTGATTTGCCCAAATATCTCCTTTGTATTGAATTTTGCTTTATAACACAACATACAAAAAGAAAAATCCCAGGGGCAGGTTCCATGACGTATCGCTGGCCCTTGAATAATTTCTGGTGACTGGTGTCAGTATTATTGGAGAAAATCACAGAATAGTTACAGAACAAACTCTGACCCCTCGTTCTGGACTCCCCCACCATCAGGAACATTCTTTCTGAATCTACCCTGTCTAATCCTGTTAGAATTTTATACGTTTCAATGAGTTCCCCTCTCACTCTTCTAAACTCCAATGAATATAATCCTAACCGACGTAGTCTCTCCTCATATGACAGTCCCACCATCCCAGGAATCAGCCTGGTAAATCTTGGCTGCACTCCCTCCATAGCAAGAACATCCTTCCTCAGATAAGGACATCAAAATTGCACACAATATTCCAGATGTGGCCTCACCAATGCCCTATACAATTGCAGTAAAACATTCCTATTCCTATACTCAAATCCTCTCGCGATGAAGGCCAACATAAAATTACCATCTTTACTACCTGTTGTACCTGCACGCTTATTTTCAGCTGTAGCCACCTGAGTTAGCCACTTCCCGACTTAAAATGGAGAACCGCAAAGGCTGAAGGGAAATTCAGCCAACACAGGCAAAGACTAGCAAATACAGAAATCATGTATATTGGAACTTGCAAAACAACCAGACAGCACCAAAACCAGCAGCAATCTGCATAGTAATGTAGCAGCCATCTACGTAGTAATGTGTGATTCCCAAGCACAATGGCAACAGGTTAAGATAAACAAAGCCAAGCCAGACTCCTTTGCGCCAGCCAAGACAAAGGGAGGCCAAGGGACACTTAGGGACCGCCCAGTGATTAGGGAACCGCTCCAGCATTGGAGAAATCAATCCAAGTGTTCGGAAAGCAGTCCAATCACTTGGAACCAGGTACGGGGTCCGCCCCGAAGGGCGGGAAGCCCCTGGGGACTATAAAGTAAAGCCCCCAAGTTCAAATCGTCCTTCTTGGCAGGATCACTCAGCAGCGAATCAACCCTTGAGAGTGAACTGCCCAAGCTGCCTCATCAAGCAAGTAAGTCTCAAGTCAACGCTCGCTGCGAGATAGGCGCTCCTAGCTACCAGTCCATACCAGCTTTTGAATCCTGCAGACTCAGGACCTGAACGAAAGGCCATTTGTTCCCCTGACCCGGTGGGCCAGTCCGAAGCTAAGTATAGGCCTGTACGCTATAGAAATAGCCTAGAAAGTAGAGTTATGCATGAGTAGTGATTTACTGTGTATAATAAATGTGCTTTGATTTGAATCTTACTAATTGGTGTGTTGAGTTATTGATCATTACTTGAACTTGAACCTCGTGGCGGTATCATAAAGATACCTGGCGACTCTAGAGCAAAGGTTATAAAACAGAGCCAATTGAACCAACCAAAAGTTAGCAACACAGCAACTGATGCACGGAGACACCAACGTCTCACTGAGTATCTACCTCTCAATTTACACTCATTCAAATAATAATCTGCTTTCCTATTTTTGCTACCGAAGTGGATTATCTCACATTTATCCATATTATACTGCATCTGCCATATATATGCCCACTCAGCCTGTCCAAATCCCACTGAAGCATCTCTGCATCCTCCTCAGTCCACCCTCCCACCCAGCTTTGTATCATTTGCAAATTTGAGATACTACATTTAGTTCCCTTGTCCAAATTATTAATATATAATGTGAACAGTTGGGGTCCTAGCACAGATCCCTGCGGTACTCCACTAGTCACTGCCTGCCAATCGGAAAAAAGCCCATTTATTTCATATTTTTGCTTCCTGTCTGCTAACCATCTTTCTATCCATCTCAAGACATTATCTGCAATCCCATGCACTTTAACTTTACATAGTAATCTGCTCTGAGACCTTGTTGAAAGCCTTCTGAAAGTTCAAATAAATCACATCTCCCTGATCAACTCTTCTTGTTACATCTTCAAAGAATTCCAGTAGATTTGTCAAGCATGATTTCCCTTTCGTAAATCCATGCTGACTTTGTCTGATTATACCATTGCTTTCCAAATGCTGTGCTTATGAAATTCTTGATAATGGACTCTTGCAACTTCCCTACTACGGACTTTAGGCTCACTGGTCTATAGTTCCCTGTTTTCTCTCTACCTCCCTTTATGAATAGCGGGGTTATATTAGCAACCCATTTTATTTCAAATGCTCCAAGCATTCAGGTACAAAACCTTAAGGCTAGTCCTTTTAATGTTCCTTGACTTGTCCCTACTATTTTTTACAGTTACATATGGATGAAAGGTAAATTATTGGGGATGTGATGAAAGTGATGTTGCATGGAGGAGCTGTTGGATCAGAATTAACAAAATACAGGAAGACAATGGGAGGAAAGTTACACATATATGAAGTGAGCACTATTTTCATGGATATGGTTATGTTGAAGAACTCAACAGAAGGATCTTCATTATTGTAATATCCCCTTATTAATTACTATAAACATGTTGCTTGTAATGTTTATTGCTTCTTTTTATTGTTAAATAAATTGTCTGTTGGTTTTTCGCCTGAGTTAGATGAAGTATATTTTAAATTAATTTACAAAAAGGATGACGAATCAAACAATGGCACATTATAGCAAGCCACAGACAGTGGGGTGGGTTTGCTGATCAATCATTCAGCATCATTATTGCTTACTTGGATATTAGGCAAAGCCACATTCCAGATCATAGGAGTTGCAACGTCCATTACAGATATGGTCAGTGACCTTCAAGTGTATGCAAACATGCGTTAAACCCAAAAATACAACAGAAGCATTTACTTGTTCATTTAAAATTGTTTATGGTCTGTTAAAATTACAGCTGAGGTATTTTATTCAAATGAGTGGCACGGTGGCACAGTGGCTAGCACTGCTGCCTCACAGCTCCAGGGTCCCAAGCTCAATTCCAGCCTTGGGTGACTGTCTGTGTAGAGTTTGCACTTTCTCCCCGCGTCTGCGTGGGTTTCCTCCAACAGTCCAAGGATGTGCAGGTTAGGTGGATTGACCACACTAAAATTGCTCATTAGTGTCCAAAAGGTTAGGTTGGGTTACTGGGTGATGGTGGAAGCCTGGCTTAAGTGGGGTGCTGTATCAAAGGGCCGGTGCAGACTCGATGGGCCGAATTAGCTCTTTCTGCACTGTAAATTCTATGATTCTATGAATTATTCTCCCTTCTCATTTTGGGCAGTCCTTGAGAGTCAAGGATAACTTATTTCCAGACTGGTTCAATGGGCTTGTTGATGGCAATGTGTGATCTGCAGACTCTACCAGTTTCAGGGCAGGTGGAGTTTGGAGGGTTGATGAGTTGTTGGGAAGTGTGTGCATTCTCAACGACGACACAATTTCATCACTGTGCATTCTCAATGTTTCTCAAAGTGTTCGCCACCTCCCCGAATGAAAGTTCTCCATTCTGGTCGGCTGACAAGAAGTGCGAGGAAGTAATAAAAAAATCAATTAAAAAAAACAAAGTTGTTTATTTAAAATACTAAAATTAGTATATCTTCAAGCAGGCAATTTCAAACTTCTGGCTGTCAGGGCTCCAGGAGAAGGGCTAATATGACAAGTTGGTTTTATCTCGTGAAAGTCAAACACACTGCTAATTTGGATTAGATCAGTTTGCTTTTATGAAAGCGGGTCACATAGAGAAACCCACTCCAGGATTTGAGGATATCATGTAGGCTGAAACTTCAGTGCATTGGAGAGGTAGCACAACATTGCTGGAGGTCTTGTCTTTTGGATGAGACATAAGGAAGCCATGTGCCCGTGCAGCTGAACTTGAAAGGCCCCATACCACCATTCAATGAAAAACAGCTGAGTTCTCCTGGCCAGCATTTCTCCCTCAACTAAAATTACCAAAACGCATACTGAATTGTCATTAATCTCCATTCCTGTTTGCAAAACCTTGCTGTTTCTGCTAAGGTTGACATATATTGCCCAATCCTCCTTGCCCTTGTTCAGATGGTGGTGGGCCTTCTTGAACTACTGCAGACCCAGCTGTGACCATGCTGATACACTGTTGTCAAGTAGGAAGTCCACAGGTTTTTATCCAGAGCCATTCATGGGTGTCCCGAAATTCATTCGCTGTAATCCCCTTGGAATCACTTCCCACCAGTCAAAACTATCGCCGATCCCCGGGGGAGTCGCGCACGTGCAATCAGAGCGCGCGTGCGGCACCACAGGATAGAGGGCCTGACATCATCGGGAGGGCGGGGAAATTGAGCGGCCGCCCACAGGGCGTGCTAGATCACTGGAGGATGACGTCAGTACGTCGGGCGGGAAGCGCGAGACGTCATGCCTGCATTCGGAAGCCGTGTGACGTCGGTTGGTTGAGTGCCGGGAAGATGGCGTCGTCGGTGTTGTGTTGTTTGAGGTGGTGCAGCGATGGAGGCTCCGGACACATTCAGCTCAAGGAAATGCCCGCTGTCCAGTTAGACACGCAGCACATGGGTGAGTCTCCATGTGGCTCATGTTTATCAATTTTTGCTGCTTTTAATCGAAGGCAGTAAATCAGCCTCTTGTGGATCTCATTTAGTTCTTCAGCGTCACTTTAATAGGTGACAGCCTCTTATTTTGCTTTAAGATTGGGACCCGTGATTTATATGATGCATCTAAAATTGAACACAACTGCCCCTCTTCGTATAGGTTAGGAGCCCACTACTCTGATGCAGATGCATGATGGAAGCCCTTGGATTGTGAGTTGGCTTCACTGCTATTAGTCTATTTGCTGGATACCACTAATCATTAATAATGTTGTTAATGGGGATCTCCTGCTGTTCCTAACTCTAGCACCAACACGAATTGTAATCCCCAATTCTGATCATTGACCCAAAAGCCCTGTCTGTGCGGAGTCTGTAACTTCCTGTGTCGGCGTGGGTTTCCTCTGGGTGCTCCAGTTTCCTCCCACAAAGTCCTGAAAGAAGTGCTGTTAGGTGAATTGGACATTCTGAATTCTCCCTCAGTGTACCCGAACAGGCACCGTAGTGTGGTGACTAGGGGATTTTAATTGCAGTGTTAATGTAAGCCTACTTGTGACATTAATAAAGATTATTATTATTATTAACACTAATCTCAAAACCTCCATTGCCCAGGATGCAATGCATGTTCTGGTGTCGGAATAGTCATTGTGCCATTGGACAATGTTGGTAATCATTGTAACATCAGATGATGATGGACATTGTAGCATCAGATGGTGCTATTAAACATTTGGCATTAGTCGGTGATGTGTAGTGTGGAAACTGGCAGTGTTGATGAACACTGGCATCAGGCAGTGTATTTAAGCACTGGTACAATTGGTGTTGATGGGCCTTGTGGTATCAGATTGTATGGTACTGATGGGCATTGTGGATCTGTGTGTCAATAGGTGTGGCATCAATAGCTATTGTGATACAAGATGGTGTGGATGGACATCGGTATCGAGCAATTTCTTTTTTAAAAATAATTTAGAGTGCCCAATTCATTTTTCCAATTAAGGGGCAATTTAGAGTGGCCAATCCACCTACCCTGCGCATCTTTGGGATGTGGGGGCGAAACCCACGCAAACATGGGGATAATGTGCAAAATCCACTCGGACTTAGAGCCGGGATCGAACCTGGGACCTCGGTGTCATGAGGCAGCAGTGCTAACCACTGCACCATCGTGGTGCCCGGTATCAAGCAATTTCATTAAGTATTCTTCTACAAGGCAGTGTCAGTGAACAATGTGGCATCATATTACTATTTTGAGGAAGACCAATAATTTTTGAAAATTAAATTCTAAGCCCCAGATATTGACTGAGCGAATGATGCCACAAGGCTTCACTGTACAAAGGGTTATACTGTCCAGGAATTATTAACTTAACACTATTTTGTAAACTCTTATTTCTTAAGCCGAAATATCCTTTTCTGATAGTTTTATTAGTTTAATAATTTTTTATAGATCAAATGTTTCTGCAGATGCAAGAACGGGGAAAGACAGAATAAATTCAGGGCAACAGTTCTTAAGAACTAGTGCCTCTATTTATAGACCGGATCAGTCAGCAAATGGTTGATTGTGTGTGGGCAAATAAACATGATAGAACAACAAATAAATAAGAGCGGCATGGTGGTGCAGTGGTTAGCACTGCTGCCTACGGTGCTGAGGACCCGGATTCGATCCCGGTCCTGGGTCACTGCCCTTGTTGAATTTTAACTGGAAAAAAATGAATTGGGTACTCCTAAATTAAAAAAAATAAATAAATATAGCGTACCCAATTATTTTTTCAGTTAAGGGGCAATTTAACGAGTCCAATCCATCTACCCTGCACATCTTTTGGGTTGTGGGGTTGAGACCCACGCAGACATGGGGAGAATGTGCAAACTCCACACGGACAGTGACCCGGGGCTGGGATCGACCCCGGGTCCTCAGTGTTGAGTACTTTAAATTTAAAGAAAAAAATAAAGTAAAATAAAATGGCAGATAACCGGGGAACTAACGATAGTAAGTCTGAGGAGAATTGCCCTGTCTTTGTTAGCGATGTAGATTATTCATATAATTCCCCAGATCAAAGAAAGGTTGGAAAATATCAGGTAAACAAGAGAAGGTCTTAAATTATCCATATACTTGTCAGATCAGACAGGTTTGGAAAGGTAAAGTTGATTTGTTTGAATCTCTATTTGGGACATCGCACAGTTGCCATGGGGATAGGTTGTACCGGAGGTACCATGTTATGATGGGTTTATCTGTGTGTTTTCTCATTGAACAAGAAGGTAGTGAAGTCCATGCTTGAGCCGGTATATCCACAAAAATGAGGTGCTTAAAGCAAATTTGTGTGTAATGCTAGTAGCTGTACCTCAAAAAGCTCTCACCTCGGAGAATAGAAGAAACACAGAAAAAAGTAAGTGAATCAATAGAACAGTGGCACACCTTGGTTTGTTCCCAAGAGAAGTGAAAGTAGAAGAGACCTTTTGGATGGAAACAAAATAAATGGGGTGACATTGATGAAAACAACTGGATATAACATCCTAACTTTTGCAGCTCGTAAAAATATCCTCTGCTCCTGCATCAGTGACTAAGTATCCTTCAATTCAAAACTGGCATAAAATGGTCATGGAATGTATTCCTTTTGAATTCCCGATCTGTCGTGATGATTGCAAGGTGAAAGCCAAGACAGCATGTCTGTTCCTTCAGCAACTTCTGAGTTCGTTTTAATTACCTTACATTTACAAATGTTATTTACCAAAAACTAAGTTATATTCCTACAATATATAAATCATAAAATTGGACATTTTCACAACAATCAGATGGTGAAAATGGCCACTGTCATCAAGCGCCAGTAAGCATTGTGATAGCAAAGAAGTCTATAAATGGTTGCCACCTCCGGGCGAACCTTGACAGTGACCCTCTCAGAGCGAACTTAATTTTCTCCAGACCGAGAGAGCTTGCCATATCCGATAGCCAGGCCACCGACTTCGGGGGCTTTGAGGCCCTCTATGCCAGCAGAATTCGTCTCCGGGCTACCAGGGAAGCAAAGGCCAAAACGTCAGCCTCTCCTCTCGGGTCCTCCGAAACCCCAAAAATTGCCACTTCTGGACTCATCACCACCCTTGTTTTCAGTACCCGGGACATAACGTCCGCGAATCCCTGCCAGTACCCCCTGAGTTTTGGACATGCCCAGAACATGTGGACATGGTTCGCTGGTCCTCCCGAACATCTGGCACACTTGTCCTCTAATCCAAAGAATTTACTCATCCGGGCCACTGTCATGTGGGCCCGGTGGACGACCTTAAATTGAATCAGGCTGAGCCTAGCGCATGTTGCGGTCGCGTTTACCCTGCTCAACGCCTCCACCCACACGCTCTCTTCTATCTCACCTCCGAGCTCCTCTTCCCACTTAAGCTTCAGCTCCTTGGTCTGCGTCTCCTCCGCCCCCATAAGTTCTTTATATATATCTGAGACCCTCCCCACCCCCACCCATCCACTGGACACTACCCTGTCCTGGATCCCCCTAAGTGGCAGGTGTGGGAAGGATGGAATCTGTCTGCGTAGAACGTCCTGCACCTGCAAGTACCTGAAATCATTCCCTCTCGCCAACCCAAATTTCTCCTCTAGCGCCCATATGCTCGGGAAGCTCCCTTCCAAGAACAGACCCCCCCCCCATCCTCTCAATCCCAGCCCTCCGCCATGCTCGGAACCCACCATCCATATTCCCCATGGCAAACCGGTGATTATCGCAAATTGGGGACCAAACTGATGCTCTCACTTCCCTCACGTGCCTTCTCCATTGGCCCCAGATCTGCTAGGTCGCCACCACTATAGGGCTGGTGGAGTACCGTGTCGGCGGGAGTGGCAGGGGCGCTGTAACCAGGTCTGCCAAACTGGTGCCCCTGCACGAAGCGGCCTCCATCCGCCCCCAAACCGACCCCGCACCCACCATCCACTTCCTTATCATAGCTATGTTGGCCGCCCAGTAGTAATTACTAAAGTTTGGCAGCGCCAGTCCCCCTTCTACATTCCGATGTTGATGAGAAATTGTGGCATCAGGGAGTAAATAATCATTATTGCATAATCTGAAGAATCTTGTTATTGGGCATTCCAGTCACAAAATCATTCTCTGACAGTGACATTCAGTAAAAAGTACATAGAAGTTATTGGACATTTACATTTGGCCCAGCCGGTCCTTGTGGGTCATTTTTGCCGACATGAACAAATACTCAAATCACATTTACCTATCCTGTTATTCTTTTGAACTCTTTTCCTTCATCTTTCTATCCAATCTAAACTTGAATATTGATATAGTTTTTACCTCCGTCGCTAACCCCACGTCTGTGTGGGAAGAGGTTTCTCCTGCCCTATGTTCTACATCTCGCATTTAATGTTGTTTCAATTTCCTCATTCTTGCATAACTACCGGAAGAAGTCTGCTTCTCTCCACCTGATCCCATACTTTCAACGTTTTCAACACTTCAGCATTTTTATACGAAATAGGTCCCAATTTTTCAAGCCTTCATACCAGGCATAATCTATGCCTCAAATCCTTTGGGGAATGTGGGAACACAAGTATTATAATAACTTGCATACCTTAATACTCCTTTTAAAAATAAATAATTGCCATTTCTGGAATGTGTTGAATCATACTGGCAGGTAGCTTTTTGCTTGGTCCAGTTTGTTAATTCCTACGGTATGACTCGGAGACAAAAACAGAACAAAATATTGTAGTGTATGTTTCCTTCATATAGATTAGTAATTTTATATAATAATCCATTCCCATTTATATTTTGGTCAATGTATTTGCAAAATCATTTTATTTTTGTAACCTAAAAAGATTTAATTGCAACTGGTTTGCGACATCACCATCTTTACAATTAAGTGTCCTTTGATTTGTGGCATGAGATTTTTCAGTTACATTGTTTCCAGAGACCAATTATTGTGCACAAAATGGATAAGCAAGAGTTATCATGGAAATAGCCTTGTAATTCCCAGAGAACAATGAGGAGCAGTTGTCATCCACCTTTCAGTCATGTGGTGATAACCAGACAAAGCACTCGACGATAACATTGTTGAAAGGTGACACATGACTGTGAAATGTTTACCATTGCCTGATGGGATTGCTTTGGTTACCGCCACTGAAAATGTGTTATTAAGCAAGATGAAAGATCTCGCTCAGTGAATTACATGGTGGTAGGCCAACTATTAATGCAAGTTCCAAGAAAATAGAAATACATTGCTATAATGCTTTGTCTTGTGCCGCTGAGCTGTATGTAACTTCACTATACCTTTTTTAGTGTTCCCAATGGTGAGACCCAATTTTTCTTCCAACGGTATTTTAAAAAAAAGTATATTTATTGAAATAACAAATAATCAACCTGTGAAGATGCAAGATGACAAAGTCAAAAATTGCTAACAAAATAAAAACACAAACTAAAACTTAGGCCGCGATCTACCGGCCGCATTGCGCCTGAACGGGAGTGAGACGTAGCCAGTAGTTGCCGGGAGAACCTCCTGCGGGCTTTCCGGCAGCCAGTACGCCTCGCAAGATCTATTCAGATCTCGCAATGTGTCACAATGGGCGTGACTAAGCCTTGTGTGCCTAAGTCGATTTTAAACCCAATTAGGAGTGCTCACCCAGGATCTACCGGGCTTCCGGCATCTATCGGCCTCCCCAGGCAGTCCCCAGCTGGGTGTGGTTCAGTACTGGTCAACACAAATGTGGACCGGGCAGGTCTCCCAGATATCAGAGGCCCCTGAGTGGTCAGGGACAGAGCAGGTTGGCACCTGGCAATCTACCCTGGAATATGCGCTCCCTGGCACTGGCACCGCTACCCTGGTACCTCCAAGGCACCTGGGTGACACTCAAAGCCGGCAGGAACACTGCCAGGATGGCAGTGCCAGGCTGCCCGCCAAGGTGGCCTGGGGGAGCCATGCCAAACAAGGAGGATGGAGGGGGAGGGGGAGAGGTGCAGGGTGGGCATGAAGGAGCCTCTGGAAGAGTGTGGGTCCTGGAAGAGGGTGACCGAAAGGGGACGTAGGAAGGCCTGAAAGGGGGGGGGGTTATGGGGGAGGTGTTTTCAGAACCCCAAAATGTATCATGGAGTTGAACCAACCTCCCCCTTTAATGGATTGTTGCTTTTGAAGCACACGGCTTGTTCTCCAGGTGTGGGATTACAATTATGGACACGTGGTTTTTAACACAAAACAATGTTTATTCTATGAACTCAACTTAACCTTTTAAATAAACATTGGATCCCTTAACACCCCTTACTTCAAAGATAACCCTGAAAAATTCAACACTAAATAATCCCTCAAAATGTTCCTTCAAACATCCAAAAGGCTTCAAACCTTCAAAACAGTAACACATCAGGTCACAGTTAATATATATTTTCTGTTGGATGGCAGAGATATATCAGCTTGGTTGTCTTCAGCTCCAGCACCTTGCTTTTCTTCCTGCAGCTCTCTGGAAACACATAGACACACACAAGCTGCTTTCTCAAACTGAAAGCAGAAGTGAGCTCAGCCCCCCCCCCCCCCCCCCGCCCCGTGACATCACTTCAGTAATATGATCAGCTTCATCTGTTAAAGGTACATTTCTTCAGCATCCAATTCTTAAAGGCACTCTCACATGACAGGGGGCCCTCAGCAAATCTATAGGGTGGGGTAATGTCCATGTGTGTGGAAGGGGTGACATTGCCCATGGGCGGGGGACCCACAGCCGTCTCATAGATTGGGCACCATATCAAGATGGTGGCCGGATCTCTGAGGAGCTGGTCAGGCCAATGAATTCAGCTCTCCAGTGTGAGCATGACCGGGAGAAACTCCCCAGGGTCCCAAAAAATGACTTAAGAGTGGTTAGATAGTTGTGGGAAACTTGCCACAAATGACACGTAGAAACTTTTCCATTAGATTGCACCCTTAAACACCATAACTAAACCCCCTAACAGCTAATAAAAGGCTGCCTTCTCGGGTAGAACTACCCCACCGACCCCCTAATGGTATATTTAATTTTCTCTAATTGCAGGAATGACATTAAATCGCCCAAACAGGCAGAAGCACTGGCGGGTGGGAGACCTCCAGCTAAGCAATATTTGTCTCGGGGCTATCAGTGAGACAAAAGTGACAATGTCTGCCCCTACCTCAGTGTAAAATGCCATTGAATTTCCAACCCCAAACATGGCTACTAATAGACATGATTTAGAACCACCCAAAGAATCTCCGATATAGTGTTGAAAAAGGAAACCTAGAAGCTGGCAAGTTTGGGGCAGGACCAAAACATTTCTGTATGGTTTGCTGGGGAAAGTGAACAATGATCACAGCTGTCCTCCACGTTTGAGGAAAACTCATTCATCCTTGCCTTGGTCAAGTGTGTCCTGTGTAACACCTTGAACTGAATCAACCACTGGGCACAAGAGGATGTGGAGTTGACCCTGTAGAGATCCTCCCCCCAAGCCTCATCAGTAAGCACAGGACCCAGCTACCCCTCCTATCTCGCCCCCACCCCATCTAATGGGGCAGGATCTGACGAGAGAATGTGCCCCCACCCCATCTAATGGGGCAGGATCTGACGAGAGAATGTATCAATATAGGTCTGAAATAGACCCCTTGCCAGGTTGAGCCAAGGATTAAACCTTGTTCAGCAAGGAGGAAGGTGGGCTGAAAGGAAAGGAAGGAAAAACCACATTAGAAAAGTCACAAATCTGAAAATAATGAAAGAGGCTAGAATTGGGCAACTGAAATTTGTCAGCCAGCTCCCTAAAGCTGGCAAACCTCCCTCCTACAGGTAGGTCCCCAAAATGCTCAAGTCCCATTGCCTTCCAAGATTTAAATGAAGGGTCCAAACCAGAAGGTAAACAGAGGTGGTTATTACAAATAGGGACTGAAGAAGACCTCCTAAGGGAGGAGACCACCACAGGGTTTGCGAAAATCTAGCAGGAGATAAGGCCAGTCATGAAGTAATTCTGGCATGAAGAGTAGAAGTAGTGCATGAGAGAGCCTCCATTCGGCCCCAGATAGAATCAAAGTCACTAATCCACTGCAAATTTTTTGGATGTTAGCAGCCCAATAATAAATTTGGAAAGCCAAACCTCCTGCCTGCCTATCTCTTTGGAGCAGAACACTGCAGATTCTGGGATTCTTACCTGCCAAAATAAAAGCAGAAATCAATTTGTTACCCTTAATAAAAAAGGATTTGGACTTCCGGTTGCGGCTATGCCTGGGTAGGTCGCACGTTCGGCAGCTCCTGCCTTGAATGGACTTTTGGGCCCTTTTAAGGAGCCCCAGCGGCACTTAGACGACGATTCCCGGTGTGGGAAGGCAGCAATGAGGTTCCCCCAGCACTGTGTGGAGTGGACCAGGAGCGGAGCGGTCAAAAAAGTGGCATTATAGAAGAGAGGAGAACGGGCGCGAAAAAGCAAGATGGCGGCAGGCGGAGACCAAGCAGCATGGGCTCAGTGGTCGCGGGAGCAGCAGGAGTTTTTGAAAAGCTGCTTTGCGGAATTGAAGGCGGAGATGTTGGCCCCTATGAAGGTGTCGATCGAGAGGCTGGTGGAGACCCAGAGGATGTAGGGCACGGCGATTAAGGATGTGCAGCAGGAGGCCTCTGATAACGAGGACGAGATCCTGGGCAGGCGGTGAAAGTGAAGGTGCACGAGGCGCCGCATAAAAAATGGCAGGAGAAATTCGAGGATCTGGAGAACAGGTCGAGGAGGAAGAATCTGCGGATTCTGGGTCTCCCTGAAGGCGTGGAGGGGTCGGATGTGGGGCGTACGTGGCTACGATGCTGGGCACGCTGATGGGCGCGGGAGCTTTCTCGAGGCCCCTGGAGCTGGATGGGGTGCATAGAGTCCTGGCGAGGAGGCCGAGGGCAAATGAGCCACCGAGGGCTGTGGTGGTGAGGTTTCACCGTTTCACCGACAGGGAATGTATCTTGAGGTGGGCGAAGAAGGAGCGGAGCAGCAGGTGGGAGAATGTAAAATCCGCATTTACCAGGACTTGAGTGCAGAGCTGGCCAAGAAGAGGGCAGGATTTAACCGGGCCAAGGCGATTATCCACCTAAAGGGGGTGAAGTTCAGGCTGTTGCAGCCAGCGCGGCTGTGGGTCACGTATCAGGACCGACACCACTACTTTGATACACCGGACGAGGCGTGGAGCTTCATCAAAAATGAGAAATGGGCTCAAATTAGTGGTTCGTAGGATGTTCCGGGGGATGTTTGAGAGTGGAAGGGGGTGATTTTTGTGTTTTCTCGGTATGTGTACTGGTTTGGGAGGGGTTGTTCCCCTCGTTTGATGGGGGGAGTGGGGGCCAGAGGCCCTGGCCTTGGGGGATCGGGGCAAGGCTGCAGGAGAAAGGAGCTGCGCCACATGGGTTGGGGTCGGCCCAGGCAGGGAACGCGGGCTTTTTCCCGTGGAAAGGGGGCGGGGAGCCTGATGCAGGTGGCGATACCGGACTGGAGCCCACACTGGTTTGTAGGGGGGGTGGAGGAGGGGACTTGGGCCACCCCACTTTGATGGGAGGAGGGTGGGGGACTTTGAGGGGGAATCCAACTGGGGGATCGCCGGCAGAGGCGGGAGCGTCTGGGGTCAGCAGGAGTCGGCTGACTTACGGGAGTGCAATGGGGGGAGCAGGGGGGGGTTAAGCAATTACTTGGCCGGGTGAGGGGGGGTTGGGGGGGGAACTGGATTGCTGCTGTACTGACTGAGGGGGAGCTGGAGGTAAGAGGGAGAGTCGGGGCGGGAAGCCTCCGCCTGGGGGGCTGGAGAGTGCGGGAGGCGTGGGCACGAGGCTGGCCTAAAAAAGGAGATGGCTAGTCTGCAAAGGGGGGCACTGGTAGTCCCCTGATCCGGCTGATCACGTGGAACTTGAGAGGCTTGAATGGGCCGGTCACGAGGGCCCGGGTGTTTGCGCACTTAAAGGGACTAAAGGCAGACGTAGCCATGTTACAGGAGACACACCTGAAGGTGGCGGATCAGACCAGGCTGAAGAAGGGATGGGTGGGGCAGATCTTTCACTCTGGGCTGGATGCGAAGAACAGGGGGGTCGCAATCTTGGTGACCAAGCGGGTGACTTTTGAGGCGGCGGGTATCCTGGCGGATAAAGGGGGCCGATATGTGATGGTGAGTGGTAGGCTGCAGGGGGCCCAGGTGGTGTTGGTGAATGTATATGCCCCAAGTTGGGACGATGCAGGGTTCATGAAGCGCATGTTAAGCCGGATCTGGAGGCAGGGAATCTAGGCCAAGGGCGAGGGAGTTCTTCTTCTCCCACATGCACAAGGCCTACTCACGGATAGGCTTTTTCATGGTGAGCAGGGCGCTGCTCCCGAGAGTGGAGGGGCCGGAGTAATAGGCCTTTGCGATTTTGGATCACGCCCCGCACTGAGTGGAGCTGGAGTTGGGGGATGAGAGGGGCCAGCGCCCGCTGTGGCGCATGGACGTGGGATTGTTGGCGGATGAGGAGGTCTGTGGGCGAGTCTGGGGGTGCATTCAAAGGTATATGGACGCCAATGTTAATGGGGAGGTATTGGTGAGTGTGGTCTGGGAGGCGCTGAAGGCAGTGGTCAGGGGGGAGCTAATTTTTTATCAGGGCTCACAGGGAAAAGAGGGAAAGGATGGAGAGGGAGAGATTGGTGGGGGAGATACTGAGGGTGGATAGGAGATACGCGGAATCCCCTGAAGAGGGGCTGCTGAAGGAGCGCCGGTGCCTCCAGACGGAGTTTGTCTAGCTGACTACGGGGAAAGCTGATGCCCAGTGGAGGAAGGTACAGGGTGCAGCGTACGAGTATGGGGAGAAGGCGAGTCGGATGCTGGCGCATCAACTACGAAGGAAGGAGGAAGCTAGGGAAATTGGGGGAATCAGGGACAGGGGGGGGAACACGGTGCGGAGCCCAGCCAAAATAAATGAGGTCTTTAGGGACTTCTATGGGAACTTGTGCAAGTCAGAACCCCCGGAGGGAGGGGGGGGAGGGGATGCGGCAGTTCCTGGACCAATTGGGGTTTCCAAGGGTGGAGGAGGGGCAGAGAGAAGGTTTGGGGGCCCCGATCGGGATGGGGGAGCCGGTTAAGGGGTTGGGGAGCATGCAGGCGGGCAAGGCCCCGGGACCGGATGGGTTCCCGGTTGAGTTCTACAGGAAGTTCGTGGAACTGCTGGGCCCGTTGCTGGTGAGAACCTTCAAAGAGGCGAAGGAAAAAGGGATTCTTCCCCCGACAATGTCGAGGGCTCTGATCTCGCTTATCCTCAAGCGGGGTAAGGACCCGCTGCAGTGTGGCTCGTATAGGCCGATTTCGCTCCTCAATGTGGATGCCAAGTTGTTGGCGAAGGTCCTGGCCACTAGGATTGAGTATTGTGTCCCGGGAGTGATACATGAGGATCAGTCGGGGTTTGTGAAGGGCAGGCAGCTGAATGCAAATGTGCGGAGGCTCCTGAATGTGATTATGATGCCCTTGGAGTGAGGGGCAGGCGGAAGTGATGGCGGCAATGGACGCGGAGAAGGCCTTTGACCGGGTGGAGTGGGAGTACCTGTGGGAGGTGCTGGGCAGGTTTGGGTTCGAGGAGGTGTTCATAGGGTGGGTTAAATTGTTGGACCAGGCCCCGGTGGCGAGTGTATCGACGAACCGGCGGAGGTCAGAGTACTTCAGATTGTACCATGGAACGAGGCAGGGGTGCCCCCTGTTCCCCCTGCTGATTGTCCTGCCGATTGAGCCGCTGGCCATGGCGCTGAAGGAGTCCAGAAACTGGAAGGGGTTGGTCCGGGGGGGAAGGAACACTGTCTCACTATACGCGGATGACCTGCTTCTATATATCGCGGAGGGGATGGGGGAGGCCATGCAGACCCTTAGGGAGTTTGGAGATTTCTCGGGATACAAGCTCAATGTTGGGAACAGCGAGCCCTTTGTGGTGCATGCGAGGGGCCAGGAAAAGAGGCTGGAGGAGTTGCCGCTCAAGTTGGTGGAGAGGAGTTTTCGGTATTATGGTATCCAGGTGGCCAAGAGTTGGGGGGGTCTTGCATAAGCTCAATCTGGCGCGGTTGGTGGACCAGATGGAGGAGGACCTCCAGAGGTGGGACTTGCTGCCATTCTCCCTGGCGGGCAGGGTGCACTCCGTTAAGATGACGGTCCTACCTAGGTTCTTGTTCGTGTTTCAGTGCCTGCCCATTCTCATCCCTAAGGCCTTTTTCAAGCGGGTGAGCAAGAGCAGTATGGGATTTGTGTGGGCAAATAAGACCCTGAGGGTTAAGAGACTGTTCTTGGAGCGCAGTCCGGGGGGGGGGGGGGGGGGGGGGGGTTGGCGCTGCCGAACCTGGGCAGCAAATGTGTCAATGATTCGGAAATGGGTAATGGAGGGAGAGGCGGCGGCGTGGAAAAGACTAGAGGCGGCCTCCTGTGTAGGTACTAGCCTGGGGGCACTGGTGACGGCATCGTTGCCGCTCCAGCCGACGCGGTACACCACGATCCCGGTGGTGGCGGCGACATTGAAGATTTGGGGGCAGTGGAGACAGCACAGGGGGGAGGTGGGGGCCTCAGTCTGGTCCCCAATACGGAACAACCATAGCTTGCTCCGGGCAGGATAGATGGCGGGTTCCTAAGTTGGCACCAGGCGGGAATTAGAAGGATGGGGGATTTATTCATCGACTGGACTTTTGCCAGTCTGAGAGCGCTGGAGGAGAAATTTGGATTGCCCCCGGGAAGTGCCTTCAGGTATATGCAGGTTCGGGCGTTTGTGAGGAAGCAGGTAGGGGAATTCCCGCTGCTGCCTGCCCGGAGGATACAGGACAGGGTGATCTCGGGCGTGTGGGTCAGAGAGGGTAAGGTCTCGGCGATATACCAGGAGCTGCAGGAGGCGGAGGAAGCCTCGGTGGAGGAGCTGAAGGGCAAGTGGGAGGAGGAGCTGGGCGAGGAACTGGATGAGGGCCTGTGGGCTGACGTCCTGGGCAGGGTCAATTCCTCCTCATCTTGCGCCAGTCTTGGCCTGATCCAGTTTAAAGTGGTGCACAGAGCGCATATGACAGGGGCGAGGATGTGTAAGTTTTTCGGGGTAGCGGACGGGTGTGTGAGGTGTTAGGGAGTCCAGCAAACCACGGCCATATGTTCTGGGCGTGCTCGGCGCTGCCGGAGTTTCGGAAGGGCTTTGCAAAGGCTATGTCCAAGGTCTTAGATACTCGGGTAAAACCGAGTTGGGGGATAGCGATATTTGGTGTGTCAGATGATCCTGGGGTGCAGGAGCCGAAAGAGGCTGGAGTTCTGCCCTTTGCCTCCTTGGTAAGCTCTTGTTAATGTGGAGGGACGCAAAGCCCCCAAGCGTAGAGGCTTGGGTCAATGACATGGCGGGGTTTCTTGGAGAAGATAAAGTTTGCCTTGCGAGAGTCTTTGCAGGGGTTCTCCAGGCGGTGGCAACCGTTCCTTGACTTTCTCGCGGAACGTTAGGTGGAGGTCAACAGCGGCAGCAACCCGGAAGGGAGGGGCGGGGGCGAATTCCTTTCTTTTTTTGTAAGTGGCGTATGCCCCATTCTGTTCTGAGTTGGGTGTTAATTTCTTAAACTGTTTATCGTTTAGAGGATTAAGTTTTGTTTTGATGGCATGTTGCCCTTTGTATTATTTTCCTTTTTGGAGTGTTTTGTAAAATTATTGAAAAACTTTGAATAAATACATTTAAAAAAAAAAAAGAATTTGGGCAACAAATAGAGAGACATTGAAAGAAAAATTAAATTGTAGGAAGTACATTGATTTTAATTGCTTGGATCCTACCGGCCAGAGACGGAAGGAGGTTGTTCCACCTCTGTAGACAATTAATCAGGCTTGAGTAGTTAACTTATGAAGTGAGGCACAATTATGGGCCATGCAGACCTCCAAATAACTGAAACTGGTATTGGAATTGTATCCAATATTCCAATTTCCATTTGTTGTTTTGATTACCTGTCTCTGTTGTTTACCCTCAATTACTTAATCACATCCCGAGCCCTGGAGAATATTTTGCAGTCTGATAAAATATCTTCATAACATTTTTAAAACTAAATCAAACATTTTTATTTGGTTCCAGGCAGGAACATTTTGATTGCTTGTTCTTTGACATAAATTACATTTTTTTTATGGTAACTTGCTAAATTACATTGCTTTTCCACATTGCGATTGTCCCAAATTCAAACAACAATGTTGATGGCTTTCAGATTTCCATTAATGTTTATCTTGTCTCTTCTTCAAAAGAGGCTTTGTCTTGTATCCATGTGAACTGCCTAAACTGTGTGTATGTTTTTTATTGTCTTAAAATCCCTTTAGATGTCAGTTCTTTTTTTCATCATCGTCGTACACGATGCTCATCAAATATGTTCCACTCATTCGTCCTGCCTTGTTCCACTATCACCCACCCTGTTCTTGGGTTTCCATTCACTCCGTTGTAACTTGTCTTAAACAAGATCACAATGCCTCCTCTATTAGCTCTTGTCTTACCCTATTAGTAACTGCCTCAACTCCCATCTGCACATTACATGCATGTTCCTTTCCTCAATGTTCATATATCCAACTGGATTGTTTCCCTCGTCCTTAACTACTGAATCCACCCACTTAAGTAATAGACTCTCTTCTTAAGCCCTTCTAGTGCCTGAGATCGTTTTCAATCTTCTCATGTTCAGAATCTGCACTAGGGAGCATTCTATTCGGATTTTCTATACCCAGCAGCAACTACTGATTGCTTGTTAGAGTAAAAGGCTATAGATTGCTTATAATCTCCATATTGTTGGGTCATTGCAGCAATGTAGTAATTCTCATTATTATGGCCGAATATGTGGAAGGGGGCAAGTCAAATCTGGCATCCTTATGCCGGTGTTATTGCTAGGAATTGTTTAAGACTGGTGAATGCAATCTCGCACTCCTTCATCCCTTCTGTCTTTTGTCACTCCATACTAGATGCTAACCCCCCCCAGATTTTAACTCGGGCCGACTATTGCTGCAATATTGAAAGTCTATCCACAAATAGATTCTCAAATTCTTGAAGCTACTGGAAATTTTGTTCCACTTGCAGTTACCTGTGAAACGAAGCACAAAGACCCATTCTGCTTGGAGCAAAATGGATTAATTAATCCAAACATATCTGACAGTTCAAACTTACATTTTGCAATTCCCAATTCCTGTAAAAATCTGAATACATCTTCAGCTGTTGACAGGCAAGGGTTAATTCCCTGCTGATTTGACAAGGTGTGGAGTAAATCCATTTTATCCTTTTTTTTTCAATCGCAGTTGTGTCAGAAATAGCTCTTTGAACCTGACAAGAAGTTTTAACCCAAGACCAATCCAACACAAGATTGGGCATAATCATTCCAAATGTACACCAATTCCAATCAATCCTATTGAATTATAATCTAATTCTTATATGTGTGAATTATCATTAGCATTAAAATTCCCGCATAGAACCATAGAATTGCTGCAGTGCAGAAGGAGGCCATTTGGCCCATTGAGTCTGCACCGACCATCTGAAAGGGCACCCTACCTAAGCCCACTCTGCCGCCCTATCCCCCTACCCCACCTAACCTGAACATTGTTGAACACTAGGTCCAATTTTAGCACGGCCAATCCACCTAATCTGTACATCTTTGGACTGTGGGAGGAAACCGGAGCACCCGGAGGAAACCCACGCAGACACGGGGAGAAAGTACAAACTCCACACAGACAGTCACCCAAAGCCGGAATTGAACTCAGGTCCCTGGCGTTATGAGGCAGCAGGACTCACTGTGCTGCCTTGCTTAGCAAAAATATCCTGGAATCATGCTTCTGGCCAGAAAAAAATGACTCCTGGATGGTAACATTGGAAAATAGTTTTGTTAATTAAACTTCCCTTTGATAGCTGTTGACTTAAATCACTTCAACTATGATCTCAAAAGCCATAATATCATACAGAAAACATTAAAACTTAAAACAGACAACACATAAAGACCATTCATACATAAACAGTGAAACATATCAAGTGCTTTAAAGCAATAATGACCAAAATGAATGACTTAAGCATTCTTGTGGTTCTGTTGTAAACTTCCAGAATGTCTGAAATTTAAAAACTCCAGACAAGGTTAATTTGACAAGGTGGGCAGCACGGTAGCACAGTGGGTAGCACCGTTGCTTCACAGTTCCAGGTTCCCAGGTTCGATTCCCGGCTTGGGTCACTGTCTGTGCGGAGTCTGCACGTTCTCCCCGTGTCTGCGTGGGTTTCCTCCGGGTGCTCCGGTTTCCTCCCACAATCCCGAAAGACGTGCTGTTAGGTACTTTGGACATTTCTGAATTCTCCTCTGTGTACCGGAACAGACGCTGGAATGTGGCGACTTAGGGCTTTTCACAGTAACTTCATTGCAGTGTTAATGTAAGCCTACTTGTAACAATAAAGATTATTATTGTTATTATTTCCCAGAGATTTGAACTTTTACAAACTTAGCCCTAAACAATGGTAACACAAATGTACCAACATCCACATAAAACAAACAAAACACACAGATTCTCACTGCTTGTAAATTTTAAACAATCATCCATCTCTCGCGGCTACAGATTCTTAAAGCGACAGAGCACTGCAAGCTCACAATCTCTTGGTTAAAATAATAAACAAGATCCTCCATTATAAAACTTAAATTATTTATTTGATTCATTTATCTTTTTTTTTGTTCCATTTAAGCCAATTTCCAACAACTGATTTCATAGTCATCATCTATTCTTTGTCGATTCAAAATCTCAAAATCTTTCTCACCCAAACACATAACCCATTGCAAAATCTTTATTTTGTATCTGTGGGCAATTATGATAATACAATAATAATCTCATTTGTTCCAAATTCCTCAAGGGTATGCTTAAACATTCCACTTTTAACTGGTGTCATTGAGTTCTCATAAATCCACAATTAAACCTTATATCAAGTAATTTAGACACATAATCATAGACATGCATGTTTCTGGACATTTTAAAAACAAACCAATTGTCTGCTAAAATAGTTAACTTTCCTGCTCCATTTTTTTTCTCCTACATTCCTTTTTTCTTCTTTCAACCAATTTCAATTTTGTTACTTAACCGAGTTTGAAAGGAATAAGTTTTATTTTCAAATGTTTGAACGTTCAAATTGGATTGCTGCCAAACTGTGAACTTATATCTGACCTTGACTTCGAACTGAATTCAAGAATTGTTTAACACAAGCTTGATTTCATTTACAACTTAATTAACTCTTTATTTTGTCAATTTTGTTCTAACATTTGTCTCTATGAAGTAGTAACAGGCACTGTTTCGACATTCCTATCTGGGTCTGTTCGCAGAGTGCTTTCACCACCATTTGAAAGGGGCCATCCGTACCATATGTGGAGGTCGGCGAACTGCCATCCCCAGATATTCCTGAATTGCTTGTTTGAGCTTTCCAGGCCCTTCTTTATATACTGCACAGCAGAGTATCTGTTGGAAATTGTCCTATTTTTAGATTTTATCAATTAGGATAATTTTGGAAAAGGGACAGTCAAAGACTTAAGTTCTACCTTTTCAGATTTAGCTTTCCTGACTCTGACATGTCTATTTTATTTCACTATTCCTGGTCAGGAGACCAGGCAGTATCTGACAGTGCTAGAAGACTTATAGAAGAAGAAAATCTAGACAATTTGTGCGAATTTGAAGCTTCCTCCTCACAGGAACCTTCACTCTGCCCTTTGTTTCCCTCGCACCTGCTCAACAGGAGCTTCACAAAATGTACTTTGCTCCCTCCCTTAATTTAGGGCAGAGCTTCACAGAATGTACTTTGCTCCCCCCACAGCCCGAGAGTGCAGCTTCACAGAATGCACTTTGCTCCCTTTGGGGTCTCCTGAGGAAGGAGCTTCACCAAGTGTACTTGCTCACTCTTTTCTCTAGGGCAGAGCTTCACAGAATGTACTTCGCTCCCATATATCAAGGGTCCTTGGATTTGTTTCTGTAGACTCTGAGCTGAAACAACTGGTTTCTCATCACTTGTTTCTGACTGGGAATTCACCAGCTAGCAAGCAGCAACCCGTGTGAGCCTGTTTAGGTTTTTAACCCTTTCATCCAGTAAATAATGGAACTAGAGTTTTTAAACTGATTGCAGTGTAATATCTAAAGATGTCCAAGTTACCCTCTTCACAACAACGGAATTTAAAAGGAAGCTAGTTGTGGGATAACTCACTGTAGTATGGATTTTGCATTATGTGCACATTCATTGCATGATGAGGCAGTTCACCATCTACATACAAACCAGCTGCGTCCTGGGTTGATGGTGATGACTGAAAGATAGTCTTTATCTCTGAAAACAAAACTTCAAATCACCAACGACTTAGACCAGGAAGGAAAATAACAACCTGCAATTTGCACAGAGCTTGACTTGGCAAAGAGCAACAACGTGAACGAACAGAGGAAAAATCAGATGAGCTATCATCAAAGATGGCATACCGATCTAGAAAGAAGAAATCTATACTGCGACTCGTGATGGCCTTGATGGAACTGCATGATAGGTTAACATGTTCATGCACTGAATGGTACACAGGCTGAAAATGTTGCATGTTCAAATGATTGACTAGATCACTTTAAGCAGCGGCATAATTTAAGACCTTTGTTGGAAAAGGCTGGTGCTAACACATTGGTGACTAGTGCACAAAGATGGATGTTCTTCCATCTCTTTCAAAGAACATCCAAGAAATGTTTTTATAACTGACAACCAGACTTTATTTATCAGCTTTCTCTTGGTAAAGTTCTGTCTAATGCTTGAGATTCCGATGTTGGCATTCGGCGAGTTACTCTTCTACTCGGGAACCATAGATGGAACCAATCATTTGCCCTCTTTATTTAAATTTTTAGTAGAACAGTGAATCCTAGGCATTTTAAAAATGCAAAAAAAAAACAGGATGATCGGCAATCCGTGTAAGGAACTGACACTCTCAACCCTGCCTCTGAAAGGAGTTATAAAAGTTGTGAAAGTTGGAGGCATTGAAGAGAAAGAAGTGATACCAGCATGTAACGTTGAAGACTGAATAAAGTTTTGTACGATTGTACCACAACTCCGGCTCAAGTCTCGTGAATATAACACATGGAAGCAGGTATCAGAAATTTGTTTTGTGAACTGCTTTAAACATGCAGGAAATGACCATCAGAAGAAGGAGATACCATCTTTTAATGAGGAATACGATATCCTGAGAATTTCAGAAAGAAATTGACATGGTATTGAATTTTCAGAAAACCAAGTCCTGACACAAACAGCATTGAGTGACGAGGAAATTATTGCATCATTGACTGAGTAGGGAAGAAAACATGTGGTGATGAGGACATTGAAGGCACAGAATCAGCTGTCCCCTCGCTGGATGAAAGGCACTAACAGCTGTGAGAAACTTCACACAGTCATTATGTGCAACTGAGAATCTTCTTGGACTGGTTAATAAATTAGAAGCTGTGTACCTTGAGAAAATTAAGAATAATATGAAGCAATCTATAATTAATTTTGGCAATAAAAGAATCCATTCAAATAGGTAATTTTTTAATTTTTCCAATTGAAACATCATTATAGTGAATACCCTGTTATAGTGAAGATCAACTGTAATTGATCCGTTGTATCTAATTCCAGAAAAGGGAGGGAATATTTTTCATAAAATTCACTACTGTATTTTTATTAAATGGTCAGGTAATTTTCAATTACTTCGGTTCAAAATTTTAAATTGAAAGGACAATACTGGCTATTGCATTCAGGAGTAAATTGTACGACTCACAATACTAAATCATGAAACCATACTGTGTTCATAAGACGTAAAATTATGGCCTTGATTATTATCATGTGGTAACCAAGAGTGGTTTCACTGTTATTTTATCTAATGCTGATCACTCCTATCATTCTTACACTTGTATCACTTTAATGACTAGTAGTGCAAACATACCACAGGAGGAGAAACGTGACAGACGTCCTATTGAACTACCCCATCCTCATTATGGTAGAGATTAAATAAAGCTAATTTCAAACTGATCCTGTTCAGTTCACATCATACCATGGATTTTGAAGCAGCAGTCATACTGTTGCATTTGATACTGGCCACATAAAACAAGCAGGATGCATATATACACTGGTGGTATATCAGCCAGATAACAGTAAGAAATAAGGGACGTTCATACAGTGCATTTTCGGTATTTTGATTTTATTCCTGCCCCCGTAAACATGAAACGGGAAAAATAGCAATTGTGATTTTTTTTTGTTGCTCTCAGTCCGTATTACTGTTATTAGAGTGGCTGCTTCATGCTACCGTGGTTAAAATTGCTGCAATATCATCTGATTGGAGTTATGCACAATTCATAATCTAAAGAGTGCTTCTGATGGGCATGAGATTGAGGAGCTGCACACTAAAACTGAATGTTGAAATTTGTCTGGTGTATATGTTGCCTTGAAGAGGAAAACTGCATAATTTCAAAAGAATTAAGCTTTTTAAAATGTGGACCCAGTCAGTTACTGTAGAATATATGTATGATTCCATTTTTTTATTGTTTAAACTGGATAGCCATGTTTTAGACCACAGCCATACATAGCACTAACACCCAAACCCAGAGTTTTAAAAGGCAGTTAAATCAACACAACACGAGTCTTTGTCTTTAACTCTCAAATACAATTGTTAAACAGCAACACAACTCACAAAAGTTCCAGTGTAATACAACAAATATATTTACGTCAGCTGTTAAACTCAGTTCTTTGTGTAGTTAAAAAATAAAATCGCCGTTGCTCTGCTAAAACAAACTGAATGAAGTAATTTCCTTATAAGTGTTTTTTTTTCTTTTTCACATCACCCCCAAAAAGTAATTTGGCCTGTCAGATTCTCTTCAGAGCCTCAATAAGGAAAAGACAAGCTAGTAAATGGCTTCTGAAAGTTACCAAGTTCTAATTAATTTAAATAACTGTTAGAATTCAAAAAAAGGCTGCCAAACAAAAAACTATTTGAATAAAGTGCATAGGTTGTTTTCTTTTGAAAGGTGAAGCTCCTCCCTTGGACAACAAATACTGATTTCAACAACAAAATATGAGCTGGGAGCATTCTTGTGTGTGAGAAGCTCATTTTTAACCCCTGATGTACCACAACAGATCTAAAGAAGCCCATGGCTAAATCTGGAGGGAATATTTTTTTAAAATCACAATACTCATGAGATTATACTGAAAAATGAAAGTAGCCATTGTACCAGCCATTGTTGGAATATACTAGGTGTCAGCTGTGGCTTGTGATAGCACAACTTAACTTCTGTCATAGAAAAATTGCCAGAATCCATTACCAAGGAAGTTATAGCAGAATTGTAAAAAATCATAATGTGATCAGGCTTTGTGAGTGGGCAATCATGTTTAACTAATTTTAATCTGGAACTAAGTCTAATGACGACCATGAAACCATTGTCATAACCCATCTGGTTCACTACTGTCCGTTGGGAAAGGAAAGCTGCCATCCATACACATCCATACGTGGGCGGCATGGTAGCACAGTGGGTAGCACTGTTGCTTCACAGCTTCAGGGTCCCAGGTTCAATTCCCAGCTTGGATCACTGTCTGTGCAGTGTTTGCACGTTCTCCCTGTGTCTGCATGGGTTTCCTCCGGGTGTTCTGGTTTCCTCCCATTAGTCCTGAAAGAATTCTGAATTCCCCCTCTGTGTACCGAACAGGCGCCGGAATGTGGCGACTTGGGGATTTTCACAGTAACTAGTGACTAAGCCTACTTGTGACTCCTATTTTGGTAAATAGCATTGCAGGCTCGAGGGGTTATGGCCTACTCCTGCTGCTACTTGAGAGTTCTCCCCAGTATCTGTCAATCTTTATCTTTCACCCGACCGCACTAAAGCATATTATCTGGGTGTTATCACAATGTTTGTGGGAGCTTGCTGTGTACAAATTGACTATAATGTTTCTGCCATTACAGAAGTGATTCCCCCAGTTCAAAATGACTTCATTAGTTATGCTTGGCACTACATAACTGCAAAGTTTTCTTTGCCGTTTAGGAAAGATCAAACATTGCTGCACTACGGAATTTACTTTGAAAATGCTTTTGTATTTTCTTAATATTGCTAATTCTCTTCAGCTTATTAATTCTGTCTGTCTTCATAGGAACTGATGTTGTTATTGTGAAAAATGGGCGAAGAATATGTGGCACAGGAGGCTGCTTAGCCAATGCACCTTTGCATCAGAACAAAAGTTACTTTGAATTTAAAGTCCAATCAACAGGTCAGTAAAATGTCAGAGCTGGGGCTGCCCTACTGTTCTCATTTAATGGCCATTTTGTGGAGTGCATTCGTAACTAGTTTGTTCTTGAGGTCTAACCTTCGCATTTTCCATATGCCAGCTATCATCGTTCTCTTCAGGTATCTAAATGTGGGTCAGCTATCCCACCTGTAATCTACTTGGATCTTTTGTGAAATGAAACTTTGTTGGTTTAAAGCGAACTATGAATTTTCAATTTGACATTCAATGGGGTAATCTTCCAGTGTTAGAGGAAACCACTATCACTTTAGCTCTAGTTTCTTATACATTTTCTCCATGTCCCTTCTCTCCTTGTCCATGTGCTGTAGAATTCTTTCCATAAACTTCTGCCCCTCCATTTTGCTCCTTTAGGACCCTCCTTAAAAACCAATTCTTTGACAAGCCCTCCTTCTTTGGCTTGATACCCATTTTTTTCCCGATTACACATCTGTGAAGCATCTTGTTTTCTTTTTATGCTGTAAATGTTAGATGTTGCTAGGAATTATGTCTGACAAAAATAATTACACTTTACCAAATAAAGCTATTGTCATAGAGTTTCATAGAATTTACAGTGCAGAAGGAGGCCATTCGGCCCATTGAGTCTGCACCGGCTCTTGGAAAGAGCACCCTACCCAAGGTCAACACCTCCACCCAACACTAAGGGCAATTTTGGACACGAAGGGCAATTTATCATGGCCAATCCACCTAACCTGCACATCTTTGGGCTGTGGGAGGAAACCGGAGCACCCGGAGGAAACCCACGCACACACGGGGAGGATGTGCAGACTCCACACAGACAGTGACCCAAGCCGGGAATCAAACCTGGGACCCTGGAGCTGTGAAGCAATTGTGCTATCCACAATGCTACCATGCTGCCCCTTGTCATAATAGGTCTGCTCTGTGTCCCACATAGTGTACTATTGTGAATGAAATGGAATCCTATATGAATGCCACCTTCCTCCCTCCAGTGCCTTGAATCAAATGTGCAGTATGTTTGCCTAACCATGACTCCATTTAAGGGGATATCCTGTACAGGCTATCCCAGTTAACTAATTTCCTGACAAGATGGTGACTATACTTCAAAATAGTGAAGTCCCAGTAATGGTGAAGTGCTTTGATTCTTCTGAAGATGTCCGTATAAGATGGGGCTTCCCAAACCATGGGTTGTGACCCCTCAGTGGGAGTTAGGATGAATTAGCTCTGATGCAGTAATAGCTGCCATGAAGCTCAGAGAGTTAGCATCTGACAAGCCTGGTTTTTTTTCTAGTGGTGGGCATGGCCGAACTGACCTATCTTTCAGGCTTGCTTCCTGCTCCAACAAGGCCAGTGTAAAAGTAGGTGTGGCACGGCGACACAGTGGTTATCACTGCTGCCTCACAGCGCCAGGAACCCGGGTTCACTTCTTCCGGCCTTGGGTGATTGTTTATGTTGAGTTTTTACGTTCTCTTCTGTCTGCGTGGGTTTCCCCTGGGTGCTCCGGTTTCTTCCATAGTGGAAAGATTTGCAGGTTAGGTGGATTGGGCATGATCAATGTGGGGGATTACAGGAATTACAGTGGGCCTAGGTAGAATGCTCTTTCAGAGGGTCTGTGCAGACTACATCCACAGAACAGGGATTCTATGGATGTAGTTTTCAACCCCCATCTCCCCATTCTCTCAGCTCCCACCCCCCTGCTCTCGGCTCTCCCCATCCTCATAGCTCTCCACCTCCCTGCCCCCTCTCTCTGCTCTCGTAGCTCTCTCCACCTCCCTGCCCACTCTCCCCACCCACACAGCTCTCCACCACCTATCCCCTGGCTCTTACAGTTCTCTACCTCCCTGCCCTCACAGCTCTCCACCTCCCTATCCCCTCTCCCCACTCTCCACATCACAGCTCTCTCATCCCCCACATTCATAGTTCTAATCCTCTACCTGGCTCGGGTTCATTCTGCTCACATGCTGGGGTCATGGCAATTTTCAAGCCTCAAAATGGGGTGATAGTTGGAAAACATTTCAAGCGCTGTCCTGAGATGCAATATACTTGATGATCTTCCCTTTGTTCTTTTTGTAAAATTGCAAGCAAGTTCTGGAGGGAAATTCCCTTTCAGTTTCAAATAAAAAGTTAGGCGAACTTGATTATACACTTCCACATACCCATGCACTCCTATGCATTAAAAATAACAGAACTATTTGTGTTTTCATTTTCTTTTTTTAATAAAGTATATATTTTCCTCCCTTTATTAAGTATCCTCCCAGTCTCACACGGATGCATTTAAAGTGGTCAGAAAACTGGCTGGTGACCTGTTCCATAGCTCGGGTTGGACTGCTGGAGAGTCCTTCCACAAAGCAATGCTGATTTTGGATGTTTCTCTCCTGCATTTGTTGGATTATGGTGTTTCCAGCCTTAATTTTCTGCCTCTCTCTATTATCTTGGTCAAAACAATAAATGCAATAGTACAGGGAATTCTATGTGCCAGCCATGCCTTGCCATTCTGGCACATGTTGGCATCTCTTATATTTTAAAATCTTCTTACAAGTGGGACAGCAGTCATCGTTTTTCTGAAATTATTTGCTTCAATTGTAAGGGAATCTGATTGTGATTCGGGCTGTGATGTATCAAGATTATAAATTTTCTGAGGTTGCATTTAAATATGCACTGTGCTTTTCAAGAAATTGAAGCAAACTTAGCTGCAGATTAGATTTCAGGAAACAAATTAATTGTAACCATATTGCACTCTTATTCTATTTCAGGAGTTTGGGGAGTTGGGGTGGCTACGCAAAAAGCCAACCTTAATCAGATTCCATTTGGTCGGGATGCTCAAAGTTTAGTGCTGAGGCACGATGGCGCTATTTATCACAATAACGAAGAGCGAAACAGACTTCCAGCAAACAGTCTTCCTCAGGAAGGAGATATTGTGGTGTGTAAGAAGGAATTTAGGATTTGCAGATACTAGCTAGGACTTTTGGTTTTCAAGGATTTCCTTGTCGCTCTAATTTTAAATAGTTTTATTTGAATAATTTCCCCTGATGCCTCTATAGCTCTGGCTGCTACAGCTGAAACTAGTGTTGCTTTTCGCATATGTACTGTTTCCTTAACTAAAGTACAGGTAAGTAAAAGCAAAGTTGCATTCCTCTCTGTACAGGGAGGGGTAGGAAGACTTCAACTCTCCCTGTACCTTCAACCATCAGATCAATGTAGAGACATTACTTCTGGTGACATGGGACCGAAGTTGTCCAGGGTGTAAGCTCTGAATTCTCTCCTTTAAATCTCATGGGTCTCCATTATGATGCTCCTTAATCTACTTCTTTGGCCAGGCTTTTGGACACCTGTTCTACTACCTCTTTTTTTAAAAAAAATTTAAAATAATTTTTATTGAAGGTTTTCATAAAATATCAATAACAAAATGAGAGAAAAAAAGAAAACTCAACAGGGTTAAGTACAAGACACAATCTAGAAAAGCAACCCTCCATACCCCCCCTTGTACATAAATAATAAATTAACATTAACACCCCGACTTGACACAACAGGTAGAGACACCCCCTCAGACCCTTCAGTGTAAATAACAAAAACAATAGTAAGGTAACCCTACCTCCCCTCCCGAGCTGCTGCTGCCATTGACCAATGTCTATCGTGCTGCCAGAAAGTCTAAGAACGGTTGCCACCGCCTAAAGAACCCTTGTACCGATCCTCTGAAGGTGAATTTCACCCTCCAATTTAATGAACCCCGCCATATCGCTGATCCAGGATTCCACGCTTGGGGGCCTCGTATCCTTCCACTGAAGAAGAATCCTTCGCTGGGCTACCAGGGATGCAAAGGCCAGAATACCGGCCTCTTTCGCCTCCTGCACTCACGGCTCTACTGCCACCCCAAATATTGCGAGCCCCCAGTCCGGTCTGACCCTGGATCCGACCAGCCTCGACACCGTCCTCGCTACGCCCTTCCAGATTCCTCCAGCACTGGGCACGCCCAGAACATATGGGTGTGATTTGCTGGGCTCCCTGAGCACCTAACACATCTGTCCTCACCCCCAAAAAGACGGCTCATCCTTGTCCCGGTCATGTGTGCCCTGTGCAGCACCTTAAACTGTATGAGGCTGAGTGTCGCGCACGATGAGGAAGAGTTCGCCCTCCCCAGGGCATCTGCCCACGTCCCTTCCTCAATCTCTTCTCCCAACTCCTCCACCCACTTACCTTTTACCTCCACCACCGAGGTCTCTTCCTCCTCCTGCATCACCTGGTAAGTTTCTGAGATCTTCCCCACTCCCACCCACCCCCCGAGAGCGCCCTGTCCTGTACTGTGTGTGGCAGAAGCCATGGGAATTCCACCACCTGCCGTCTGGCAAACGCCCTTAGCTGTAAGTACCTGAAGGTGTTCCCCGGGGGGAGCCCGTACTTCTCCTCCAGCTCACCCAGGCTCGCGAACTTCCCGTCCACAAACAGGTCCCCCAACTTTCGTATCCCTGCCCTGTGCCACCCCGAAAACACTCAATCTGTACTTCCTGGGGCGAACTGGGGTTCCCCCGTATTGGGGTCTACGCCGAGGCCCCAACTTTCCCCCCTGTGCCGCCGCCACTGCCCCCAAATTTTGAGGGCAGCCGCCACCACCGGGCTTGTGGTATAACTCCTTGGAGGGAGCGACAGGGGCGCCGTTGCCAGCGCCCCCAGACTCGTACCCACACAAGACGCCGTCTCCAGCCTCTTCCATGCAGCCCCCTCCCCATCCATCACCCACTTGCGCACCATCGTCGCATTGGCAGCCCAGTAGTACCCACGGAGGTTGGGCAGCGCCAGTCCCCCCCTATCTGTACTCCGCTCCAGGAACACCCTTCTCACCCTCTGAGTCCCTAGCGCCCACACAAACCCCATTATACTCCTGTTAACCCGCCTGAAAAAAGCCTTTGGGATAAACACGGGGAGGCACTGGAACAGGAACAAAAACCTTGGGAGCACCGTCATTTTGATTGACTGCACCCTACCCGCCAAGGACAACGGCAACACGTCCCACCTCTTGAACTCCTCCTCCATTTGCTCCACCAGCCTTGTGAAATTAAGCTTATGCAGGGCCCCCCAGCTCCTGGCCACCTGGACCCCCAAATACCTGAAGCTCCTCTCCGCCCTTTTTAGTGGGAGATCGCCAATCCCCCTCTCCTGGTCCCCTGGATGAACTACAAACAGCTCGCTCTTCCCCATGTTGAGCTTGTGCCCCGAAAAGTCCCCGAATTCCCTAAGAATCCTCATTACCTCCGGCATTCCTCCCACCAGGTCCGCCACATACAGCAGCAGGTCGGCCGCATAAAGCGACACCCTATGCTCCTCCCCACCCCATACCAACCCCCTCCAGTTCCTTGACTCCCTCAGTGCCATAGCCAGGGGTTCAATCGCCGGTGCGAAGAGCAGGGGGGACAGGGGACACCCCTGTCTCGTCCCTCGGTGCAACCGAAAGTACTCGGATCTCCTCCTCTTTGTGGCAGGAGCCTAACCCACCTGACAAACCCCTCCCCAAACCCGAACCTCTTCAGCACCTCCCACAGGTACCCCCACTCTACCCTATCGAAGGCTTTCTCAGCGTCCATCGCCACCACTATCTCCGCCTCCCCCTCCCTCGCCGGCATCATGATAACGTTCAAAAGCCTCCGCACATTCGTGTTCAACTGCCTTCCCTTCACAAACCCCTTCTGGTCTTCATAGATGATCTGCGGCACACAATCCTCGTGGCTAAGACCTTCGCGAGCACCTTGGCATCTACATTTAGCAAGGAAATTGGTCTGTAAGACCCACATTGCAAGGGATCCTTGTCCCGCTTCAGGATCAAGGAGATCAGTGCCCGGGACATCGTCGGGGGCAAAGCCCCCCCCTCCCTTGCCGCATTGAATGTCCTGACTAACAGTGGGCCCAACAGGTCCATATATTTTTTATAGAACTCGACCGGGAAACCGTCCGGCCCCGGTGCCTTCCCAGCCTGCATGCTTCCTATCCCTTTGATCAGCTCCTCCAGCCCAATCGGGGCCCCCAATCCCACCACCAGTCCCTTTTCCACCTTTGGAAATCTCAATTGGTCCAGGAAGCGGCCCATCCCTCCCTCCTCCCGTGGGGGCTCGGATCAGTACAGTTCCTCGTAAAAGTCCCTGAAGACCCCATTGATGCCAACCCCACTCCACAACGCACTCCCTCCCCTGTCCTTAACTCCCCCGATCTCCCTAGCTGCGTCCCACTTCCGAAGCTGATGCGCAGCATCCGGCTTGCCTTTTCCTGATACTCGTAAATTGCCCCCTGGGCCTTCCTCCACTGCACTTCCGCCTTCCTGGTGGTCACCAGGTCGAATTCAGCCTGGAGGCTACGCCTCTTCCTCAACAATCCTTCCTCGGGCTCCTCCGCATACCTCCTGTCTACCCTCACCATCTCCCCCACCAGCCTCTCCTGCTCCCTCCGCTCCTTGTGGGCCCTAATGGAGATCAGCTCTACCCTCACCACCGCCTTCAGTGCCTCCCATACCATCCCCACTCGGACCTCCCCGTTGTCGTTGGTCTCTAAGTACCTCTCTATACTTCCTCGGACCCGCTCGCTCACCTCTTCACCCAACAGCCCCACCTCCAAGCGCCGCAGCGGGCACTGGTCCCTCTCCTCCCCCATCTCCAAGTCCACTCAATGCGGGGCGTGGTCCGAAATGGCTATTGCCGAATACTCAGTATCCTCTACTCTCGCTATCAGCGCCCTACTCAAAATGAAAAAGTCGATTCGGGAATAAGCCTTATGGACCTATGAGAAGAATGAAAATTCCCTAGCCCCTGGCCTTGCAAATCTCCAAGGGTCCACCCGTCCCATCTGGTCCATAAACCCCCTCAGCACTCTAGCCGCCGCCGACTTCCCGTCCTAGACCTGGAGCGATCCAGTGCCGGATCCAGCACTGTGTTAAAGTCTCCCCCCATTATCAGGCCCCCCACTTCCAAGTCTGGGATCCGACCCAACATACGCCGCATAAAACCCGCATCGTCCCAGTTCGGGGCATACACATTGACCAGTACCACCCTCTCTCCCTGCAACTTACCACTTACCATTATGTGCCTACCGCCATTATCACAATGCTCAACGCCTCGAATGACACCTTTCCCACCAAGATTGCCACCCCTCAATTTTTGGCATCTAGCCCCAAGTGAAACACCTGACCTACCCACCCTTTCCTCAATCTTACCTGGTCTGCCACCTTCAGGTGTGTCTCCTGGAGCATAACCACATCCGCCTTCAGCCCCTTCTGGTGCGCGAACACGCGGGCCCGCTTAACCGGCCCATTCAGTTCCTTTACATTCCAGGTTATCAGCCGGATCAGGGGGTTACCCACCCCCCTCCCCCGCCGACTAGCCATAACCCCTCCTCGGCCATGAACTAAAAAAAATGACCAGAAGGCCACTCCAGCAGTGGTTCTCAGTAAACCAAAGTTAACATGACGATCGCATGTACATGTGACAAATAAAAGACAAATTAACGTGTTCATTTTAAACCGTTATCTGAAATTTCTTTTAAATGTACAAATTCCTGATTTGACTTTTTCTTGATTTACAAAAATATACTATCCGTTCCATTGTTGAAGTTTAAAAAAAAAAAAAAAAAAAAATTTTTAAATGTATTTTTATTTCAAACATGTGTATAGAAACAGCAACATATACAAAATCACACTTCACAAATTCAGAGTCCACAGTTTGTACAATTTTTTCCCCCTTTTTACCCCCTCCCCCTGTGACGAACAGTTCCTCAAAAATTGTCATGAACATCCCCCACTGTGTCTCGAAGTCTTCCTCCGACCCCCTCAACTCAAATTTAATCTTTTCCAACCGGAGAAAGTCATACAGGTCCCCCAGCCCAGCCGTCACCCCCGGCAGCGTAACCGACCTTTATCCAGCCAGGCAATTAGAGGGGTGAAGCCACAACATCGCCCCCCTTCCCCTCCAGCAGCTCCGGCATTTCCGATACCCCAAAGATCGCCATCATTGTGTCCGGCCTGACCTCCACCTGTACAATCTCAGACAACGTGCCAAACACCACTTCCCAGAATCTCTCCAGCTCCTCCCAACTACAGAACATGTGCACATGATTCGCCGGCCCTCGCCCACACTTCCCGCACATGTCGGCCACTCCTTGAAATAACCCATTCACCCTCGCCTGGGTCATATGTACCCTGTGCACCACTGTGAATCAAGCTCATCCTCGCACAGGAGGAGGTTGAATTCATCCTCCGCATCGCCTCGCACTGCAATCCCCAGCCTATTTACCCCCACAACTCCTCACATTTGTTCTTGATCCTCACCACCACATGCATCCCCCCCCCGCTCCCCTAACCACCCGTAAACATCCCAAATCCTATCCTCGCCCCACTCATCTGGGAGCAGCCATTGCTCTAATAAGATGTACTCCAGCAACCTGGGAAACATCCTCCACCCCTTTCTGGCAAAGTTCCTCATCAGCATATATCTAACTTCACTTCCCCTCGGCAACTCAAACCTCTCCCGCAACTCGTCCAGATCTGCAAACTTCATTTCCAAGTACAAGTCCCTCACCCTCACCACCCCCACCTCCCGCCACTTCCCATACATCTCCCCTGGCTTAAAACTATGGTGCTCACACAGTGGTGTCAACACCGATATCCCCTCCAACTTAAAGTGTCTCTGCAGCTGATTCCACACCCTGACCGTCTACTGTACCAGCAGGCTCCCTGAATACTTATTGTGGAAGCGGAGCCGTCACCATCGCCCTCAGACTGGAACCCCTACAGGACTCCTCTTCCATCTTGACCCACCCGGCCCCCTCCTGCCCCCACCTTCGCCTCACCTTCTCCACATTCACTGTCCAATAATAGTGTAGCAGGTTAGGGAGCACCAACCCCACTTTCTGCCTCTGCCTCTGTATTGGGCCGTCTTTACCCTCGGCACCTTCCCTGAAAAGCTCTGAAATCACTGTCTCCAATTTCAGGAAGAAGGCCTTAGGGAGAAAGATCAGGAGGGTCTGGAAAATAAGCAGAAACCTAGGCAGCACGTTCATCTTTACCACCTGCACCCTCCTTGCCAGTGTCAGGTGTAATGTATCCCATCTCTTAAAATCCCCCCAAATCTCCTCCACTAACATTATCAAGTTCCACCTGTGCATCGTAGCCCATTCACTCACCCCCTGAATCCCAACATACTTGAGCCTTTCCCTTGCTACCTTAAAGGGCAACACCCCAAATGGGCTCCCCGCCCTGCTGCATTCACCAGAAACACCTCACTTTTCCCGACGTTTAACTTATACCCAGAGAAGGCCCCAAATCTCTCCAATATTTCCATAATCCTATCCTTACTATCCAGTCCATTGTTGTAGTTAATGTCACAGCAGTTAATCGGACTCTGTGTGTGCAGCTACCAAACTAATATTAACAGAAACTAGAAATATACTCATATAAATTTATTGCTGCTGGCTTTTAAAATTTGCAAAGAACCTTTCTCCATTGATGAGCACATTGTCATTACAACTACAATGAATTTACTGCCACACTGGATCGTCACATTTCCACCCTGGATGGTGCATTACAAAATGACTGTTACTCCCGAAGTTCATTTCAGGCCTTAAACTCAGAAAGAGAAACCAACTTTATGAAAATATATTTTGTTTTGTGCTAGCTTTTAACATAAATAAATGTCGTGCTGCGATACCCTTTTTCAGTCAGGACAAGTGGCATTTGAGGAAGGGGAAATAATGGGTGAAGAGAAGACTGGAGGAGGAGGGGTGCAAGGGGTCCTTGTAATTTTTGAACTGAGTGGGGAAAACATTGGTGTAGGTTTGATGCCCCTGATAGTTATCCTGCACAAGTTGAGTGGCAGGTAAAACATTAAGCTCATCACTGCTGGCTCCCAATATCAAGTAGCTTGCAGACGTTCACTGGAAAAGATACTGGGTCACTGGGAACTTACCCCAGAATAAATCAAGAATCAACCATTTTCTTTTTTAAAAGTTCATTCAGATTTTTAAAAAATATAAACGCGTACTTTTCTGATACGAACTGATTGGTGCTCTGCTTTGTTACCCAGCCATCACCTGACCCTGTTTTTCTGTTATACATGTCGGGGGCGATTCTCCAATATGGAGCCCAATTGTTTGCGCCGTCGTGAACGCCGTCGCGTTTCACGACGCCGCGAACCGGGCCCGGGTATGACAGATTCTGGCCCCCACAGGGGGCCAGCACAGCGCTGGAGCAGTTCACGCCGCTCCAGCCTCCTTTTGCGGCGCCAAATGAGCACCGCGCATGCACGGGGGACTTCTTTAGCACGCCGTCCCCGACTCAACATGGTGTCGGTGTTCAGGGGCCGGCTGCGCCAGAAAGTAGGCCTGGGGGGGTCGGGAGAGGATGGCCCACTGATCGGTGGGCCCCGTTCGTGGGCAAGACCCCATTGGCGGCTCCCCCGGTGAAGGAGCCCCCCACCCCCTGCCCCCCGACCGTTCGCGCAGAGTTCCCGCCGGCAGCGACCAGGGGTGAACGGAGCCGTTGGGACTCTGTCGTCTCGGCGCGGCCGCTTGGCCCATCCGGGCCGGAGAATCGATGGCCCCGCCGATTCCTGCGGCCCGCGGCCAGCACCGCGCCAAACGCGCCGGCGCAAATGGCGCCGATTCTCCACACCTCGGAGAATCGGGCGTCGTGGCGCCGATTCTCCGGCCCGGCATGGGGCTCGGAGAATCGCCCCCGTCATTTCCAGTATAGTGGTAGTGAATTAATTTGAAAGGATGCATAACTGAAGAGATTAGTGTTTCACAACATCGATGATTTCATAAGCTATTTCTAAAGCAGATTTTGTGAATTTTGAATCTTTGTCTTGAACCTAAGTTTAGTGCAGTTGTGTTTTAACTACAGAATTATAGTGATTTAATTACTTTTTTTTTACACAAGGGGCTTACTTATGATCATGTGGAACTAAACATTTATTTGAATGGGAAAAATATGCATTGTCCAGCATCTGGAATTAGGGGCACAGTGTATCCAGTTGTATATGGTGAGTCAATTTATACATTGCAGTACAAAAATGTTGACGTTTACTGTCTTCATGGCCTATATAGGTGTGTAGTACAGTGGTTAGCATTGCTGCCTCACGGCACCGAGGTCCCAGGTTCAATCAGGGCTCTGGGTCACTGTCCGTATGGAGTTTGCACATTCTCCCTGTGTTTACGTGGGTTTCACCCCCACAACCCAAAGATGTGCAGGCTAGGTGGATTGGCCACTCTAATTTGCCCCTTAATTGGAAAAAATTAATTGTGTACTCTAAATTTTAAAAAAGAGATGTGTGTAATATGGCAACTCGATGACCAAATAAGAAATTATAATCAATGTTCCAATTAATTTGCATGTATCTTGCATTGCCGAACTGGTGTTCCAGTTTGTTTATTTATTTTTTAAATTTATAGTACCCAATTATTTTTTTCCAATTAAGGGTCAATTTAGCGTGGCCAATCCACCTACCCTGCACTTCTTTGGTTTGTGAGGGCAAAACCCACACAGACACAGGGAGAATGTGCAAAATCCACACGGACAGTGACCCAGAGCCGGGATCAGACCTGAGACCTTGGCGCCGTGAGGCAGCAGTCCTAACCACTACACCACCATGCTGCCCCCTGTGTTTCAGTTTATATCAACTAATGAGGGAATAGTGCTGGGAACAACTCCTTCAAATCCATAAAATCTAAACAGAGCAAACCAGCGAGTATGTAGTAGCACACATAGGATTGAGTTGCTTATTCTTTGATGGTCAGATTTCCCTAGTCCAGGAGCCATATATTGCTGGAGTTTGTACTCTCGTGCAGTACTGGGTTTCTTACTCGGTAAAAGAAAATATTGGTAAGATCCAGTGCTGTAGTAGTCCACCCTTGCACTATCTTGGCAGGAAAGAGGCTGGAGTTCATGGCAATCATTGGTGTATTTATGTTATTTTGTACATACGCAAGGCAAACTAGAGATGACTTCAAGATCTCCTTCCCCATATCCACTGAAAAAATGTAGACTGCTGATTCTATCCCTCCCATCCATTTCAAAATGCATCCCCACCACCCACCTAGTGACAGACAAGTGACCTGCTCTGACACTTCTGCTATTACCACTGTTGAGCTAACGGTTAAAATAGGGATGATTATGGCTGAAAGCAATGTTTCCTCAATTGTTTTTTGTTATGCATGGCCTGTTGCACTGTGCGATCCCTTTAAGATTGGTGCCGAGCCTTGCACCCACACAGCTTAGAGGGAACATTGCCTCAAACTGAATTACTCTATAGATGTTCCCCTTCTGTAGAGAGGACGTAAACCTTTGGCTCAATTAAAAGCAGGAACTTAAACTAGAGGCTCTTCATAAAATTCACCAGAACTAATAACACAAGATCTATCATGTCTCTATCCTGGAATTGACTTCTGCATTGATAAACTTGAACTAGTAATTCAGCAGGAAGTCAAGTCAGAAGAAACACTTCATGAGGAAAAGGTTTGCAAAGAATAGGGTCTGGAGAATGATCATGCTGGAATGGATAAACCTACAGTGAACCTTGCTTCAAATTAGAAGTTTTAAGACTTTTTTGGGGAGGGGGTTGAGGGGAGAAGGAAAGGGTTTCTGTTTTAATATTTGGATTCCAGTGTATCAGAAATGTAGAGGTCAAAAAGCTGGAATTGTCCAGTGGTGGTGCTGTTTCAATGCATGGGGTATTCTCAAACACTAGGGGGTGCTACCTACAGAGATGTATGATCTGTAATGCAGAATATACTGTGTGAACTGACTCGTGTCCTTGTGACCCAGATAAAGTTGATTTTGCATTTAATTATTTTTGTTGGTGTTTTTAAATATTGTCCTCCTTTGGAAAATGTTTTATACTGGTGGAATTTGAAGTCTAAATGTTTTCAAAGCTTATTTACTTCCCCTAGTGTTGAGTGAGGGAGGCAGTGGCCCAGTGGTAATATCACTGGACTAGTAATCTAGAGACCCAGGATACTGTTCTGGGGATGAGGTATGAATCCTGCAGATGGTGAAGTTAAAAGTCTAATGATGACCATTATTGATTGTCATAAAAACCCATCTGGCTCACTAATATCTGTTAGGGAAGGAAATCTGATGTCCTTACCTGGTTTGGACTACATGTGACTCCAGACCCACAGCAGTGTGGATGACTCTTAAATACCCTCTGAAATGTTTCACTTCATGGGCAAAAAATGCTGGCCCAGCCAGCGACGCCCACATCCCATGAACAAATAAATAAAACCTTTTCCCATTCTTCCACATTCCTGTATTTTGAAGGGGGTGACTCACTTGTGACTCCCAAGAGTGCCTGCTGCCCTCCCAACAGCCCACATAATATTGGCAAACTATTTGACCTAATCAGTAGCTATGCAACATTAAATTCAACCTGATCACGTCCCCACCCAATATCCACGCTATGCAGTTTCTAACATAGGATATTGGATAATGATCAAGTGGTAGGATTTTCCTTTACTGAATGATTTTAATTTCCTTAAACCAGAGAACCTAAAATCATAACATAATATGGGTGGCACGGTGGCACAGTGGTTAGCACTGCAGCCTCACAGCTCCAGGGTCCCAGATTCAATTCTGGCTTCGGGTAACCATCTGTGTGGAGTTTTCACTTTCTCCCAGTGTCTGCGTGGATCTCCAGGTCCTCCGGTTTCCTCCCACAGTCCAAAGGTGTGCAGGTTAGGTAGAGTAGCCATGCTAATTTGCCCCTTAGTGTCCAAAAGGTTAGGTAGGGTTACGGGGATAAGATGGAGGCATGGGCTTAAGTTGGATGCTCCTTCCAAGGGCCTGTGCAGATTTGGTGGGCTTAATGGCCTCCTTCTGTACTGCAGGGATTCCATGGATTCTATAACATTCATAGCCTTGCATTGAATAGCATAATAATGAAGAATGGTACAGAGCAACACAGCGAGTCTTAGGATATCCGATCATAGCACAACATAACATGGGTCCCCTTGTTATAGGTCTGCTTAATTGTATGGCAAGGTAGACAACAGGTTAACAGAGAACATGAAGGGCAGCACGGTAGCATTGTGGATAGCACAATTGCTTCACAGCTCCAGGGTCCCAGGTTCGATTCCCGGCTTGGGCCTCTGTCTGTGCGGAGTCTGCACGTTCTCCCCGTGTGTGCGTGGGTTTCCTCCGGGTGCTCCGGTTTCCTCCCACAGTCCAAAGATGTGCAGGTTAGGTGGATTGGCCATGATAAATTGCCCTTAGTGTTGGGTGGGGTTATTGGGTTATGGGGATAGGGTGAAGGTGTGGACCTTGGGTAGGGTGCTCTTTCCAAGAGCCGGTGCAGACTCGATGGGCCGAATGGCCTCCTTCTGCACTGTAAATTCTATAATGAGTTCAAAATTTATGCATAAGCAATTACTCCACAATTATGTTTGGAGGTCATGTAAGTTTGTTACCAGTCCAACTGGGATCCTCCCTGGTTCAACATTGCCTGTTAGGGTAGATAAGGGTGATCAATCTTGTAGCCACGCCAGAAATGGTAAATGTAACCTAGTCACTGTTTTTATCATCTGTGCCAGCCAGCTATCCTGTGATTAGAGGCACCAAATGAAATGTGTTTTCCAAAGAGAGCTTTAGCCTCACTTTATTTCATAATGTTTTTCCAACAACAATCAAGATATCAAGGACACCCCTTCCATGGAATGTCTGCCTGAATCTTGGTCTGGTGTTTTCGTAGTATAGTTCAAGGCAGACAGCATGAACTTCAACTAGATGGAGCAGAACATTACTTTGATAGTCACATTGCTGGCCTGTACAGCCAGCTATCCACCCCCCGGTCAGACTAAAGATAGCAGGCATGTACTAACTGTCCCTAGGTTCACTTTCAGGCAGTGCATTCCAGATCATCATAACTTGCTGCTTAAATTTTTTTCACACATGTTGTCTCTGGTTCTTTTGCTAATCACCTCAAACGTGCGATTATTTGGCACATTTTTTATTATAGGAATTTAGCAATGCAAAGTCTTTCAACGAGAAAGCTCCTACAGACTTTACATTTGATTGTAATGGGATGGGGGGGGGTCATAACTTTAAAGTTGCACATTTCAGAAATGCAGCCAAAGCTTTTACACTCGAGTTCTTGCATTCTTCATTTATATCAACAAATGCAAGTCTGCTCCTCAATCCCTTTCGCATTATTTGGCATTCAATAAAATACAAGCAGCAGTGTAATGGCACTGCTATTGTTCCTTAATTCTAATCAAATGGATTCAATCTTTAAATCCTCAAGTACGTCATTCCTTTCGAGTGCTATAATAATTTTTGTTCAATATTTCCACATCTCCCACCCTGACACTTCTGCCAGGAATATTATGTGCCTGTTCCTTCTCTTGTTTGAGCCAGGCCTCTTCATAATCCAGTGTGGATACTTGTGCCTGTAGCTCATCAACCTTATTTACTCCATTCCATATCCTTTGTAAAATAAAGCTGTCCTATCTTCTTTCTTCCATATTAATTTTTTATATATAATATGATTGTTTTCACACATACAACCTGACCTCAACACAAGCTTGCACGGGAATAATTTCTGGTTGATCTGATTGTAATACATAATATTGTACCTGACCATATTCTCCCTTAAACCAGCATAATTTTAACACAGTGTTATTTCACATGGTGTCTGTTAGCCACTGTGAACTGAATAATGACAGTGATTTCGCAGAGTATTTAGTCATGTTTACAACCCTTTGGTTCTGTAACTGAGGCCTGCTGCAACAAAACACCATTGTTGAAAGCTTGTGAGCATTTTAAAATACGCAGCACTATATTACTACAGAACAGATCTGATGATCTTGGAGAACAATGTCTTATTGTATCAGAGCAAGTTGCAACTGGCACTGTGTTGTGATTGTTCAAAACTCTGCTGCCCATGAATTAGCTCGCAGTAAGTCCCATTAACCTACCACTCCTGTGCTTGCTGACACACATGGCTCCTGGTCAAGCAACATCTTAATTTTAAAATTCTCGCCCTTATTTTCAAATCCCTCCACAGTCTTGCCCCTCCCTACTTCTTCCATCCCCACAATTCTTTGAGGTATGTTGTATTCTAATTCTGGCCTCGTATTCATTGCCTATCATAATTGCTGCACCTTTGGTGGCCGTGTCCTCGGTTGTCTTGGCCCCGAGCTCTGGAATTCCCTCTCTGCAACTCTCTCCTCCTTTACCTGCCTCTAACCATAATGCTGAGAAACACCTTGGAATGTTATTGTTATGTAAGTTGTCAGATTCATCTGTACAGATTGGATTGAGCAGTGAATGGACTAATCAGAATTCCTTACATTTATAAAGATGTTTTTTATTTTCAGTCAGTAATACCATGCATATGCTCAATTATCTGATACCTTATCTTTCTCTTTTCCAGTTGATGACAGTGCAATTTTGGATTGCCAGTTCAGTGAATTTTACAGCCCTCCGCCTCCAGGATTTGAAAAGATTTTGTTTGAACAACAGATCTTCTGATTTTCACTGTTTAAACACACACCCATACACTCTCACCTAGCCTGGTTCTGCCTGGATATCAGTAACTTTGATTTTCCTGAGTCTGTAGTTTCTAGAGTGTTAATTGTTTGAATTGTCAGTACCACAATTGGCAACACAAGTGTACAGAATCTGGGTTTATCGAGCATTTGTCTTTCAATGTTGTTTATTAATGGGAATAGCACTATTTTTAAAGTGAGCAATGGCATATAAATATGATGTGCAGTAAATCATAGCCTTTATGCATGTGGTTCTCGGAAGATTAAATAAAATTTGGTAGTGCAGTGGCACTGCTGCCTCACAGCGCTGAGGTCCCAGATTCAATTCTGGGTCACTGTCCTTGTGGAGTTTGCACGTTCTCCGTGTTTGCGTGGGTTTCGCCCCCACAACCCAAAGATGTGAAGGTTAGGTGGATTGGCCACGCTAAATTGCCCCTTAATTGGAAAAAAATGAATTGGGTACTCAATTTTATATAAATTTAAGCACAGTTGTTTCTCCAGGACGCATACAATGACTGTACTTTCAGTGTCAGTTACAAATACCAAATGAATATTACAGTACCAACATAGCTCAAAATAACTATACAAATGTTGTGTATTTTTAATCATCTGGTTCTTAGTTGTTTTGGGTTTTAGTTATAATCTGCTTTCCTTTCACAATGGCTTTACTCTAGGCATATTCTTCTCTGCCTCTGCAGTTGATTTATTTTCCCAGTCGCAGTCTTGCTGTTATGATTTTCAACTTTACTCATCATTGCCCTTTCTCTTGCACAGTTCCCTGATTGGGTTTTGCCTCAGTTTTGATTCTTTGTTAATAAGAAAGTACAATATTGCACATGAAATATTTGCAAAGACATAACCGTAGTTCAGAAGTTAAAACCTGCTATTTTGAGCACAAAACCAATCACACTGCAAGGACTGCATTTAGATCTAAACAAGAATTGTAGCATGCAGTGGCCCAAATCTTGGTCACATTTGGACTGGTTTTACTCTTCAAAATTACAGCTAGTTTATTTTCAAAAGTAAAATAAAGGCTGAGAATATGATAGATAAACAGAAAATGCTAGAAACACCCAGCAGGTCAGACAGTAGAAAAGAAACACATTTAGCATTCAAGGTCAATAACCTTTCATCATAACTGGAAGATGTTTGAGATGAACAATCCTGAAGAACAGAGCCAAGTGAGAAACAGAAAAGGAATGAGAGGAAGATGTGTATCTGTGGTGGGGGTGAGGGCAGAATGATCAAATTTATTTATTTCATTGGTGACTTATTTGCAGAAATTGTATTTTTCAATGGAACTATCATTTATCATTAGAGTAAGATTGACAGTGGAGATTATCACTCACCTGCTGACCTGAGGTTGAGGGTACATGCCCAGGATTAAGCAAAAGGAGGTTAAAAATCTTAAATGTTTCCCTCAATTTGAATTTGAAATTTGACAAAAAAATCTTGATGTGAGAAATGACTATTACAAGTAACTTTAATCAACTCCATCCTTACCTTCAAAAAACTGAACAGAACTTCCCATGTTCAGCCTTAGTGTATGATTAAAATCATGAAAAATCTGTATTCCTGGTACAGTGCTTGTCATAGGATTGGATTTGTGCATCACGTCTATTCTACAAAGTTTCTGTGAAATCATGTACTTTGTAAAGAACAAATTTCAAAAATGGCATGTATGAGAAAGTGAATGATCGCCACAAAATGTTTTTTAATGTCTTGTACTCTGAACCTTTAATTAAAAAAAATCATTGCGCTGATCTCAAGTATCCACAAATGACTTGTTTATACTATCTTAATTTATGTACCCAGTTGTATGAAACTTTTATATTGTAAAGAGAAGATATTATGGTTACAAAAGCAAAAATTAGACCTATTTGCGTGCTCTTGCATTAATTTTGGCAATTTCTGTGGGGGGGGGGGGGAAGCAGTATTTAGGAGGGTTATATTAATATTGAATACTTCAGAATGATCAAAAACTGATAATCAGATGGTAGAATTAGGAACCTACATAGTCAGTATTTAACACACACAGCTTTTGCACCTCTTGTGTTATAAAACTGAACAGACTAATTTTACAGGGGTTTGGTGGAATAATCACTTTCTTGGCAAATTATACTTTGATGTTTTAGTGAAGTTTCTTGAACTCAAATTTAACTTTTTTTTTAGAATACCCAGTTATTTTTCTTTTTCCAATTAAGGGGCAATTAAGCGTGGCCAATCTACCTAACCAGCACATCTTTGGGTTGTGGGGGTGAAACCCGCGCAGACACGGGGAGAATGTGCAAACTCCACATTGCGTGACCCAGGATCAGGATTAAAACCCGGGTCCTCAGCGCCGTAGTCCCAGTGCTAACCACTGTGCCGCATGCCGCCCTTAAACTCAAAATTATGAGAAGATGGTAAAGTAGTTATGTTCTAGTGCGACTAAGTAATAAAAATTTTGGGGGTCTCTATTTATTTTCCCTGATATTGTGTGCTGGCTCCTGACACTTCCAGTATACCGGCGCAAAGTGGCTAAACAGATTGTCACTCCAGGGTCCACTCTGCCCAGGATCCCACTCCCAGTGCCCTATGCTAGTCACTGAACTGGTCACGTGGACCACGAGGGCTCGCCCATTAAAGGGTTGACGCTATCATACTGTGGAAGCATGCATTGAAAATGTTTGAATTCTAGTAACAGATTTTTCTATTGCATGTGATTTTAAAGAGAAGTTTAAAGTGCTGGGGAGAAGAGTGGTTACAAAAAGGCACTGATGACCTCCGATGGCGGCCATGGAGTGACTGGTCACACATTTGGTGGCTCCCGCTCGTGGCATTTTTTAAAGACCTTTTCCCCAGTTAACAGGTGGATGTGAGGCGGAAAAAAGGTGCAGGCGAGTGAGTGGAAGAGATTGCCCCTCTGGTGTATGCGCTCGGGGCCAGATGTGGTTGAAAAAGAGGGAATCAGTCACTTGGAGCTGGTACGGCGCCTGCAACGCATGTGGAGATGGCGGAGGGACAGGGAGTGACCGTGCTGGCTCAGTGGTCGACGGACGAGCTGGTGAGCTTCTTGAACAAGAAGTTCACCCAGCAACGGAAGAAGAGTTTAAAGGACCTGGCCCGGGCAGTGGATTCAATCAAGGTGGTGGCCAACCATGTGAAAACTAAGCTGGCAGCCCAGGGTCAGGCGATCCAGAAGATGGAGGAGGTGGCGGGGGAACACTAGGAGCAGTTTGTAGCGATGGCAGCGGAGATGGGACTGATGTGGGACCAGCAGAGGCTGCTCCAGGAGAAGGTTGAAGACCTGGAGAACCGGTCACGCAGGCAGAACATAAGTATTGTGGGCCTGCCAGAGGGGAGTGAAGGAGCCAATGCTAGCACGTATGTGGGGAGGATGCTGGACAAGCTGCTCGGAAAGGGTGCGTTTGCACGGCCTTTGGAGATCGATCGAGCGCACAGGGCGCTAATGTGGAAGCCCCAAGGGAACAAGCCGCCGAGGGCGATGGTGGTTTGGTTCTGGACAAGGAGCAAATTATGAGGTGGGCCAGGCAGACAAGGTGCTGCACATGGGAGGGTAGTGAAATCCAAGACCTGGTACAGAGCTGCCAAGAGCAGAGCGAGCTTTAACAAGGTCAAGGCATCCCTCTACAAGAAGGGGGTGAAGTTTCGGCTACTGTACCCGGCTCGTCTGTGGGTGACCTACGGAGGTACTTGTTTCGACGGAGGAGGCCCTAGAAGACAATGGACTAGCAGGGGAAGGTGGACTTTGAACTTTGGTGGAGATGCTGTGATACTGCTGTTAAGTTGTGTTTGGGGCCATTTCTTTATTTTTTGGCTTCAGCTTTGCTCTTTGTTCTTTAAGGGATGGGGGTTGGTCTCTTTGGGCTTGGGGAGGGGTGTTTTTACTTGTTTGCACTAATGTTCGAGCGGGAGGGGAGGGGAATCAGTGGGGGGCGTAGGAAGCTAGGCACGTGGAACGTGCAAGGATTGAATGGGCCAGTCAAGAGGGCCCGTGTGTTTGCACACTTAAAGCGATTGAAGGCGGATGTGGCCATGTGACAAGAGACTCACCTGAAGGTGGGGGACCAGATTAGGCTGAGGAAGCGATGGGTTGGGCAAGTATTTCATTTGGGATTGCACTTTAAAACAAAGGGGTGGGGTGATTTTGGGGTGTGGGTGGCATTTGAGGTGGGAAACATAGTGGCAGACCCTGGGGGAAGGTACTTTATGGGAAGTGGGAAACTGGAGGCAGCACGGTAGCATGGTGGTTAGCACAATTGTTTCACAGCTCCAGGGTCCCAGGTTCGATTCCGGCTTGGGTCACTGTCTGTGCGGAGTTTGCACGTTCTCCCCGTGTGTGCGTGGGTTTCCTCCGGGTTCTCCGGTTTCCTCCCACAGTCCAAAGATGTGCGGGTTAGGTGGATTGGCCATGCTAAATTGCCCATAGTGTCCAAAATTGCCCGTAGGGTGGGGTTACTGGATTATGGGGATTAGGTGGGGTTACTGGGTTATGGGGATAGGGTGGAGGTTTGGACCTTCGGTAGGGTGCTCTTTCCAAGAGCCGGTGCAGACTCGATGGGCCGAATGGCCTCCTTCTGCACTGTAAAGTCTATGTCTATGTCTATGTGGAGGGGTTGCCGGTGGTGTTAGTAAACATCTGTGCCCCGAACTGGGACAATGTGGAATTTGAGGCGGGTGCTGGGGAAGATTCTGGACCTGGACTCTCATCAGCTGATTGTGGTGGGGGGGACTTTAATATGGTCCTGGATCCGAGACTGGACTGGTCGAGGTCGGGGAGGGTGTCGGCTACAGCTAAGAAGTTTTGGGGTTCATGGAGCACATTGGTGGGGGGGCTGCTGGATCCGTGGAGATTTGGGAGGCCGAGGGCGAAAGAATTTTCGTTTTACTCCCATGTGCACAAGGTGTACTCCCGAATAGATTTCTTTGTATTGGATAGGACATTGTTGGCAGGGGTGGTTGATATCAAGTATTCGACAATAGTGGGTGTCGGACCATGCCCCGCACTGGGTGGATTTACGAGTGAGCAAGCGAGGCGGCCCAGCACCTGCAATGGAGGCTGGATGTGGGACTGTTAGCAGAGGAAGAGTGTGTGTGAGCTGGTGAAGAAGGCCATTGGGCGGTCTGTAAAAATTACTGATACGGGGAGGTGTCGCCAGGTCGGGCTTGGGAGGCACTGAAAGCACTATTTCGATTCGGACACACTGAGAAGGCGGAGCGGCTGGAGTTAGAAAGGCAAGTGGAAGAAATCCTGCAGGTGGATAAGAGATTATGCGGGGGCCCTGGAGGAAGGGCAGTTAAAGGAACGGCAGAGGTTACAAATGGAATTCGGGACTTCCGGGTGCGGCTATGCAGAGCTAGGTCGCATATTCGGCAGCTCCTGCTTGGAACGGACTTTTGGGCTCTTTTACAGGGCCCCCACGGCATTTGTTTGACATTTCCCGGTGTGGGAAGAAGGCTGCAATATTCCCCCGACAGTGTCCCCCAGGAAGGGTATGTCTCTGGGTTGCCAGACACGGCATAAACAGTAAAAGATTTGGCTGCAACTGCAGGATAAACAGGGCCTCTTCCAGCATGCAGGCGGGGGAAGGGCAAGCTTAAAGCTGCAAGCTGACCTGAGGGCCTGTATCAAAGGTGAATTCTAGCAGCAGAGGGAACAACTGTGAAAAGACCTCATCAAGGCCACTGAAGGGACTTCCGGTTGCGGTGACGCCTAGCTAGCCACACGCTTCGGCGGCTCCAGCTCCGACGGACCTTCGGGCTCTTTTAAGAGCCCCAGCGGGGAATTTTTCGACGACGCAACCCGGTGTGGGGTGTGTGAGAAGGGAGTCCCCCCCCAAACGAAGGAGGAAAAAACCAGCGGCGGCGGCTGCAGCGCGAGGAATCGTCGACCAAAGGGTCAGAAAGAGAGAAGTACAAGATGGCGGCGGAGAAAGCGCAGGCGACATGGGGGCCTGAGCAGGATGAAATTGTGAGACGGTGCGTGGAGCTGCTGAAGAGGGAGGTGCTGACCCCGTTGCTACAGGCAATTGAGGGGCTCAAGGAGACATTAAAGACCCAGGAGACAGAGCTCCGCGTGGTGGAGCAGAAGGTGACAGATATTGAGGACGAGATCCTGGGCCTGGCGGTTAAGACACAGACGCACGAGGCACTTCATAAAAAGTGTACTGAAAGGATCGAAGCCCTAGAAAATGGAGCGCGAAGGAAGAACCTTCGGATACTGGGTCTCCCGGAGGGTGTGGAAGGAGTGGACTGTGGAGCGTACGCAAGTACGATGCTGAGCTCACTGATGGGTGCTTAGGCCCCTATGGGCCCCTTGGAGGTGGAGTGGGCAAATCGGATTCCGGCGAGAAGACCAAAAGCGGGAGAACCACCCAGGGCGATAATCGTGCGATTTTACCGCCTTAAGGATAGAGAAGAGGTCCTGAGATGGGCTAAAAAGGTGCGGAGTAGCAGATGGGAGAATGCAGTGGTACGGGTATACCAGGATTGGAGTGCGGAGGTGGCGAGAAGGAGGGCGAGCTTCAACCGAGCCACAGAGGTGTTGCATAAAAGGAAGGTGAAGTTCGGGATGCTGCAGCCGGCAAGACTATGGGTCACGTATCAGGAGAGACACCATTATTTCAAGACGGCGGAGGAAGCATGGACCTTCATCAAAGAAGAGAAATTGGATCGGAACTGAGGGACTGATGCTGCAGGAAATGTTATTGTTAATGTTATGGTTGAAGTTAATTGAGAAGTAAATTGGGAAGGGGGAGACATTGGGGAAATGTGGCGCCGGTGAGGGGGGAAAGACGGGACATAGTTGGAGAATGGGGAAGGGGAGGGGGAGGGGAAAGGGAGCTGCGCCATAAGAGGCGGGTCAGGTAAAGGGATGTTCCCGCGCCAGAAAGAATAAGGCGGGAAGACAGACGCAAGGCGGATGGGAGTTCCCCACACGGGGGGGGGTCGAGGAGTGAGCAGGAGTAGCCGGGGTCAGTTGAAGTCAGCTGACTTACGGAAGTAATATGGGGGGAGCAATCATGCTAGAAAGAGATCTAGCGGGGAGGGAGGGGGAAACAACTGGGTTGTTGCTGCGGAAATCCAAAAGGAAATCGCTAAAGAGTGGGTGGGCGGGGATGGTGTGCGACGCTGGGGGAGCGAGCGGGAGCGCGGAGGCGGGATATGGGACTGGCCTAGAGAAGGTAATGGCTAGTCGACACGGGAGGGGGCAGGTAGCCCCCTAGTGAGGCTGATCACGTGGAACGTGAGAGGCCTGAACGGACCGATAAAAAGGGCCCCGAGTGCTCGCGCATTTGAAAGGACTAAGGGCAGACGTGGTTATGCTCCAAGAGACGCACCTAAAGGTGGCGGACCAAGTGAGGCTAAGGAAAGGATGGGTGGGACAGGTGTTCCACTCAGGACTGGACGCAAAGAATTGAGGGGTGGCCATTTTGGTGGGGAAACGGGTAGCATTTGAAGCAAAGAACATCGTAGCAGATAGCGGAGGTAGATATGTAATGGTGAGTGGCAGGCTGGAGGGAATGGAGGTCGTGTTGGTTAATGTGTATGCCCCAAACTGGGACGATGCGGGATTTATGAGACGGATGCTGGGGCGTATACCGGACCTGGAGGTAGGAAACTTGATTTTAGGAGGGGACTTTAATACGGTGCTGGACCCGGGGCTAGATAGATCCAGCTCAAGGACCGGAAGAAGGCCGGCAGCGGCCAAGGTACTTAAGGGGTTTATGGACCAAATGGGGGGAGTGGATCCATGGCGATTTCTTAGACCTAGGGCTAGGGAGTTTTCCTTCTCCCATGTCCATAAAGTGTACTCCCGGATAGATTTTATTGTTTTGGGAAGGTCGTTGATCTCTAGGGTGGAAGAAGCTGAGTACTCAGCCATAGCGGTTTCGGATCATGCCCCACATTGGGTGGACCTGGAATTAGGAGAGGAAAGGGAGCAGAGAACACTCTGGCGATTAGATGTGGGACTGATGGCGGATGAGGGAGTGTGTGCAAGAGTGCGGGGGTGTATTGAGAAATACCTGGAGGTCAATGACGACGGCGAGGTCCCTGTGGGAGTGGTATGGGAAGCACTAAAAGCGGTGGTCAGAGGAGAGCTGATCTCCATTGGGGCCCACAAAAGGAAAACAGAGGCCAAGGAAAGGGAAAGATTACTGGGGGAGATTTTAAGGGTGGATAGGGAATTTGCAGAGACCCCGGAGGAGGAATTGTACAGGGAGAGGAGACAACTCCAGACGGAATTTGACCTTCTGACCACCAGAAAGGCGGAGGTGCTGTGGAGGAAGGCACAGGGGAGGAGGTATGAATATGGGGAAAAGGCTAGTCGCCTGTTGGCTCATCAATTGCGAAAGAGGGCAGCAGCGAGGGAGATAGGAGGAATTAGAGACGAAAGGGGGAGACACGGTGCGAAGGGCAGGAAAGATAAATGAGGTGTTCAAGACCTTCTATGAGGAACTGTATAGGTCTCAACCCCCAGAGGGAGAGGGGGGGATGCGGCAGTTCCTGGACCAATTGAGGTTCCCGAAAGTGGAGGAGCGGGGGGTGGTAGGCCTGGGGGCACCGATTGGGGTGGACGAGGTTATTAAGGGACTGGGAAGCAGGGAAGGCCCCAGGACCAGACGGGTTCCCGGTGGAGTATTACAGAAAATATGTGGACTTGTTGGCCCCGTTGATGGTGAGGACGTTCAATGAGGCCAGGAAAGGGGGGACTCTACCCCCGACGATGTCGGAGGCGACGATATCGTTAATTTTGAAGAGGGATAAAGATCCGTTGCAGTGCGGGTCCTATAGACCCATTTCATTATTGAACGTGGACGCCAAATTGTTGGCAAAGGTACTGGCATCGAGGATAGAGGACTGTGTCCCGGGGGTGGTGCACGAAGACCAGACAGGGTTCGTAAAAGGGAGACAACTGAATGTTAACGTGCGACGACTATGAGGGGTGATAATGATGCCCCCAGTGGAGGGGGAGGCAGAGATAGTGGCGGCAATGGACGCAGAGAAGGCATTTGATAGGGTGGAGTGGGAGTATTTATGGGAAGTGTTAAGGAGGTTTGGGTTTGGGAACGGGTTTATTAGCTGGGTTAGACTTCTTTATGGGGCTCCAACGGCAAGCGTAGTTACAGGTCGACATAGATCGGAGTATTTCCGACTATATAGGGGAACAAGACAGGGATGCCCGCTGTCTCCATTGTTGTTCGCGTTGGCAATTGAACCTCTGGCCATGGCGTTGAGAGACTCCAGGAAATGGAGAGGGGTGATTAGAGGGGGAGAAGAACACCGAGTCTCGTTATACGCGGATGACCTATTGTTATACGTGTCGGACCCAGCGGGGGGGGATGATAGAGGTTATGCGAATTTTGAGGGGGTTCGGGGATTTCTCGGGGTATAGGCTAAACATGGGGAAGAGTGAATTATTTGTGATACATCCAGGGGACCAGAGTAGAGAGATAGAAGGCTTGCCTCTAAGGAAAGTGGAAAGAAACTTCCGATACCTGGGGATTCAGATCGCGAGGAGCTGGGGAACCTTGCACAGACTTAATCTGACACGGTTGGTAGAACAAATGGAGGAGGACTTCAAGAGGTGGGACATGCAGCCTCTATCGCTGGCGGGCAGGGTGCAAGCAATTACGATGATGGTCCTCCCGAGGTTCTTATTTGTATTTCAATGTCTCCCTATACTAATCACCAAGACCTTTTTTAATAAAATAGACAGGAGCATCACGAGCTTCGTGTGGGCAGGGAAAGTTCCGAGAGTAAGGAGGGGGTTCCTTCAGCGTAGTAGGGACAGAGGAGGATTGGCACTACCGAACTTGGGCGATTAGGGCCGCCAATGTGGCAATGATACGTAAATGGATGATGGAGGGTGAGGGAGCGGCGTGGAAAAGACTGGAGAGAAAGTCCTGTAAAGGGACGAGTTTAGAGGCGCTGGTGACGGCGCCGCTACCGATCTCACCTAAAGGGTTTACCACGAACCCGGTGGTGGCGGCAACATTGAATATCTGGGGACAGTGGAGGCGACAGAGAGGGGTGCGGGGAGCCCTGGTGGGGTCCCCAATCAGGAACAACCATAGGTTCGCCCCAGGAAGAATGGCTGGAGGATTTCAGAGCTGGTACCAGTTGGGAATTAGGAGGGTGGGAGATTTATTTATAGATGGGACTTTTGCGAGCTTGGGAGCATTGGAGGAAAAGTATAAGTTGCCCCGGGGAAATTTCTTGAGATATATGCAGGTGAGGGCATTTACTAGACAACAGGTGAGGGAATTTCCGTTGCTCCCGACACAGGGGATACAGGACAGGGTGCTTTCAGGGGTGTGGGTTGGAGAGGGCAAGGTGTCAGAGATTTACCGAGAGATGAGGGAAGAGGGGGAGGAGTCAGTGGGCGAACTAAAAAGAAAGTGGGAAGAAGAACTAGGGGAGGAGATAGAGGAGGGTATGTGGGCTGATGCCCTAAGCAGGGTAAATTCCTCTTCCTCATGCGCCAGGCTTAGCCTGATTCAATTTAAGGTGCTACATAGAGCACACATAACGGGAGCAAGATTGAGCAGGTTCTTTGGAGTGGAGGACAAATGTGGGAGGTGTGGCGGGAGCCCGGCAAACCACGCACATATGTTTTGGGCGTGCCCGGCACTGGAAGGGTATTGGAAGGGAGTGACGGGAGTGATTTCGCGGGTGGTGAAGGCCCGGGTCAAACCAGGCTGGGGGTTAGCTCTATTTGGAGTTGCGGAAGAGCCGGGAGTGCAGGAGGCGAAAGAGGCCGACGTTGTGGCCTTTGCGTCCCTAGTAGCCCGGCGCAGGATCCTACTCATGTGGAAAGAGGCGAAACCCCCCGGACTGGAGGCCTGGGTAAATGATATGGCGGGGTTCATTAAACTGGAGCAGATAAAGTTTGCCCTGAGAGGATCGGCTCAAGGGTTCACCAGGCGGTGGCAGCTATTTCTCGACTACCTAGGGGAACGTTAGAGGGAAGACAGATGACCAGCAGCAGCAACCCAGGGGGAAGGGGGGGGGGTTTAGTTTAGTTTAGGTCAAAGATAAAGGGGTTTTGTTACTTGTGTATTGTTAAAAATTTCTGTATTATTGTTGCGTTTGCTTTGTAAGAGGGGAAAAATAGTTGTTTGGGAAAAAAATTTCAATAAAACATATTTTTAAAAAAACAAATGGAATTCGGGCTGTTATCCACGGGTAAGGCGGTTGGGCAGTTGCGACGGGTGAGAGGTGTGGTATATGAGTATGGGGAGAAAGCGAGCATGATGTTAGCGCACCAGTTGAGGAAGCAGGAGGTGGCGAGAGAGATTGGGAAACTGAAGGACACAGATGGGAATACGGTCTTGGACCCAGCAGGGGTGAATGGGGTGTTTAGGGAGTTTTATAGCAAATGGTACAAGTCGAAACCTCCAGCTGGGGAAGAGGGGATAGGTGGTTTCTGGGAGGGTTGGAGTTCCCAAAGGTTGAGCTGGTGGGGGGCCTGAGGGCCCCAATTGGGCTTGTAGATGTAATATATGGAGGCGATGCAATTGGGTAAAGTCCTGGGACCGGATGGGTCCCCGGTAGAATTTTATAAGAAGTTCTCAGGTGTTTTGACCGCTGTTGGTAAGGGCCTTCAATGAAGCAAAGGCGTTGTCACAGGCGTCGATCTCCCTCATTTTAAAGCAGGATAAGGATCCAGAAAACTGGGTCATACAGGCTGATCACCCTGTTAAATGCGGACACCGAACTATTGGCGAAGATCCTGGCCACAAGGATCGAAGACTGCGTCCCTGGGGTAATAGGGGAGGACCAGACGGGGTTCAGTAATGGTGACATTTGGCGACCAGCATTAGGAGGTTGCTTAATGTAATTCTGCCTCCAGAGGGGCGCGAGATTGAGGTGGTGGTGGCCATGGACACAGAGAAGACTTTTGGTCGGATGGAGTGGGAATACTTATGGGAGGTCCTGGGGCGGTTTGGGTTTGGGCAGGGATTTGTGCTCTGGGTCCGGTTGCTATACCAGGCATTAGTGGCGAGTGTGCGGACGAATCGGGTGAGATCAGATTACCTCACGTTGCACCGGGGGAACGAGACAGGGATGTCCACTTTCCCCACTGCTGTTTGCCTTGGCAATGGAGCTGTTGGCATTGAGAAAGTCGGGGGTCGGGGGGGGGGGGGGGGGGGGGGGGGGAGGCACAGGGACGATTTACTTCTGTACATATCGGACCTGCTGGAATGATTGGAGGGATTCAGGGGGAATATTAGAGGAATTCTTCTGATTTTCAGGATAGAAATTGAATATGGGTAAGCGTTCCAGGCACAGGGGCAGGAGAAAAGATTGGGTGAGATGCCGTACAAGGTGGTGGGAGGAGCTTTCGATATTTGGGTATCCAGGTCGCGCAGGAGTGGGAGCAGCCGCATTAGCTGGATTTGGGTCAGCTGATAGAGCAGATGAGGGGGGACGTTCGGAGATGGGATGCGCTTCCGTTGTCTTATTGAATCTGCTAACAGTTCAGTTTTCTCTGAAGAAGTCGATAAACGGCTCCCACCTCCGAACGAACCCTAACGTTGATCCTCTCAGGGCGAACTTAATTTTCTCAAGTCTAAGAAACTCAGACATTTTTTTAAAAAAAGGTAAAATAATTTTTATTAAGGTTTTCATAAAATATCAATAACAAAATGAAAAAGGAACCCAACAGGGTTAAGTACAAAACACAGTCCAGAAAAGCAACCTTCCATACCCCCCTCCCCCCTGTACATAAATAATAAATTAACATTAACACCCCGGCTTAACGCAACAGGTATATACACCCCCTCAGACCCCCCAGTGTAAATAAACAAAAATAAAGTACCCCCCCCCCCAGTTGCTGCTGCCAGGAAGTCTAAGAACGGTTGCCACCACCTAAAGAACCCCTGTACCGACCCTCTCAAGGCGAACTTCACCCTCTCCAACTTAATAAACCCCGCCATATCGTTGATGCAGGATTCCACGCTCGGGGGGCCTCGCATGCTTCCACTGAAGAAGAATCCTTCGGCGGGCTACCAGGGACGCAAAGGCCAGACTACCGGCCTCTTTCGCCTCCTGCACTCCCGGCTCTGCAACCCCAAATATTGCGAGCCCCCAGCCCGGTTTGACCATGGATCCTACCACCCTCGACACCGTCCTCGCTACGCCCTTCTAAAATTCCTCCAGCACTGGGCACGCCCAAAACATATGGGTGTGATTTGCTGGTCTCCCTGAGCACCTAACACACCTGTCCTCACCCCCAAAAAACCGGCTCATCCTTGTCCCGGTCATGTGTGCCCTGTGCAGCACCTTAAACTGTATGAGGCTGAGCCTCGCGCACGAAGAGGAAGAATTCACCCTCCCTAGGGCATCTGCCCACGTCCCCTCTTCGATCTCCTCTCCCAACTCCTCCTCCCACTTACCTTTCAACTCCACCACCGAGGCCTCCTCCTCCTGCATCACCTGGTAAGTTTCCGAGATCTTCTCCCCCCCCCCCCCCCCCCCCCCCCCCCCCCCCCCGAGAGCACCCTGTCCTGTACTGTGTGTGGCAGCAGCCGTGGGAATTCCATCACCTGCCGTCTGGCAAACGCCCTTACCTGTAAGTACCTGAAGGTGTTCCCCGGGGGGAGCCCATACTTCTCCTCCAGCTCACCCAGGCTCGCGAACTTCCCGTCCACAAACAGGTCCCCCAACCTTCGTATCCCTGCCCTGTGCCACCCCGAAAACCCTCCATCTGTTCTCCCTGGGACGAACCGGTGGTTCCCCCGTATTGGGGTCCACACCGAGGCCCCAACTTCCCCCCTGTGCCGCCTCCACTGCCCCCAGATTTTGAGGGCAGCCGCCACCACCGGGCTCATGGTATACCTCCTTGGAGGGAACGGCAGCGGCGCCGTTGCCAGCGCCCCCGGACTCGTACCCACACAAGACGCCGTCTCCAGCCTCTTCCATGCAGCCCCCTCCACCTCCATCACTCACTTGCGCACCATCATCGCATTGGAGGCCCAGTAATACCCACAGAGATTGGGCAGCGCCCAGGAACACCCTTCTCACCCTTGGAGTCCTTCGCGCCCACACAAACCCCATTATACTCCTGTTGACCCGCCTAAAGAAGGCCTTCGGGATAAACACGGGGAGGCACTGGAACAGGAACAAAAACCTTGGGAGCACCGTCATTTTGACTGACTGCACTCTACCCGCCAAGGACAGCGGCAACGCGTCCCACCTCTTGAACTCCTCCTCCATTTGCTCCACCAGCCTTGTGAAATTAAGCTTATGCAGGGCCCCCCAGCTCCTGGCCACCTGGACCCCCAAATACCTGAAGCTCCTCTCTGCCCTTTTTAGTGGGAGATCGCCAATCCCCCTCTCCTGGTCCCCTGGGTGAACCACGAACAGCTCGCTCTTCCCCATGTTGAGCTTGTACCCCGAAAAGTCCCCGAATTCCCTGAGGATCCTCATTACCTCTGGCATTCCCCCCACCGGGTCCGCCACATATAGCAGCAAGTCGTCCGCATAGAGTGACATCCTATGCTCCTCCCCACCCCACACCAACCCTCTCCAGTGCCTCGACTCCTTCAGTGCCATAGCCTGGGGTTCAATCGCCAGTGCGAAGAGCAGGGGGGACAGGGGACACCCCTGCCTCGTTCCTCGGTGCAACCAAAAGTACTCGGACCTCCTCCTATTTGTGGCCACACTTGCCATCGAGACCTCATACAACAGCCTAACCCACGTGACAAACCCCTCCCCAAACCTCTTCAGCACCTCCCACAGGTACCCCCACTCTACCCTATCGAAGGCTTTCTCAGCATCCATCGCCACCACTATCTCTGCCTCCCCCTCCCTCGCCGGCATCATGATAACGTTCAAAAGCCTCTACACGTTCGCGTTCAACTACCTCCCCTTCACGAACCCCGTCTGATCTTCGTGGATGATCTGCGGCACACAATCCTCAATCCTCGTGTCTAAGACCTTCGCCAGCACCTTGGCATTTACATTTAGCAACGAAATTGGTCTGTAAGACCCACACTGCAGGGGATCCTTGTCCCGCTTCAGGATCAAGGAGATCAGAGCCCGGGACATCGTCGGGGGCAAAGCCCCCCCTCCCTTGCCTCATTGAAGGTCCTGACTAACAGCGGGCCCAACAGGTCCATATATTTTTTATAGAATTCGACCGGGAAACCGTCCGGCCCCGGTGCCTTCCCCGCCTGCATGCTCCCTATCCCTTTGGTCAACTCCTCCAGCCCAATCGGGACCCCCAATCCCGCCACCAGTCCTTCGTCCACCTTCGGAAACCTCAATTGGTCCAGAAAGCGGCCCATCCCTCCCTCCCGTGGGGGCTCGGACCGGTACAATTCCTCATAAACGTCCCTGAAGACCCCATTGATGCCAACCCCACTCCGCACCACACTCCCTCCCCTGTCCTTAACTCCCCCGATCTCCCTAGCTGCGTCCCACTTCCGAAGCTGATGCGCCAGCATCCGGCTTGCCTTTTCCCCATACTGGTAAATCGCCCCCTGGGCCTTTCTCCACTGCACCTCCGCCTTCTTCCGAAGGGCAGCATGGTAGCATAGTGGATAGCACAATTGCTTCACAGCTCCAGGGTCCCAGGTTCAATTCCGACTTGGGTCACTGTCTGTGTGGAGTCTGCACGTCCTCCCCTTGTGTGCGTGGGTTTCCTCCGGGTGCTCCGGTTTCCTCCCACAGTCCAAAGATGTGCAGGTTAGGTGGATTGGCCATGATAAATTACCCTTAGTGTCCAAAATTGCCCTTAGTGTTGGGTGGGGTTACTGGGTTATGGGAATAGGGTGGAGGTGTTGACCTTGGGTAGGGTGCTCTTTCCAGGAGCCGGTGCAGACTCGATGGGCCGGGTGGCCTCCTTCTGCACTGTAAATTCTATGATAAATTCTTGGTGGTCACCAGGTCGAACTCAGCCTGGAGGCTACGCCTCTTCCTCAACAATCCTTCCTCGGGCACCTCCGCATACCTCCTGTCGACCCTCACCATCTCCCCCACCAGCCTCTCCCTCTGCTCCCTCCTCTCCTTGTGGGCCCTAATGGAGACCAGCTCTCCCCTAACCACCGCCTTCAGCGCCTCCCATACCATCCCCACTCGGACCTCCCCGTTATAGAACATAGAACATTACAGCGCAGTACAGGCCCTTCAGCCCTCGATTTTGCGCCGACCTGTGAAACCCCTCTAAAGCCCATCTACACTATTCCCTTATCGTCCATATGTCTATCCAATGACCATTTGAATGCCCTTAGTGTTGGCGAGTCCACTACTGTTGCAGGCAGGGCATTCCACGCCCTTGCTACTCTCTGAGTAAAGAACCTACCTCTGACATCTGTCCTATATCTATCTCCCCTCAATTTAAAGCTATGTCCCCTCGTGCTGGACATCACCATCCGAGGAAAAAGGCTCTCACTGTCCACCCTATCCAATCTTCTGATCATCTTGTATGCCTCAATTAAGTCACCTCTTAACCTTCTTCTCTCTAACGAAAACAGCCTCAAGTCCCTCAGCCTTTCCTCATAAGATCTTCCCTCCATACTAGGCAACATTCTGGTAAATCTCCTCTGCACCCTTTCCAAAGCTTCCACATCCTTCCTATAACGCGGCGACCAGAATTGCACGCAATACTCCAAATGCGGCCGCACCAGAGTTTTGTACAGCTGCAACATGACCTCATGGCTCCGAAACTCAATCCCTCGACCAATAAAAGCTAACACACCGTACGCCTTCTTAACAACCCTCTCAACCAGGGTGGCAACTTTCAGGGATCTATGTACATGGACACCGAGATCTCTCTGCTCATCCACACTGTCAAGAATCTTACCATTAGCCCAGTATTCTTTCTTCCTGTTATTCCTTCCAAAATGAATCACCTCACACTTTTCTGCATTGAACTCCATTTGTCACCTCTCAGCCCAGCGCTGCAGTTTATCTATGTCCCTCTGTAACTTGTAACATCCTTCCGCACTGTCCACAACTCCACCGACTTTAGTGTCATCTGCAAATTTATTCACCCATCCTTCTACGCCCTCCTCCAGGTCATTTATAAAAATGACAAACAGCAGTGGCCCCAAAACAGATCCTTGTGGTACACCACTAGTAACTGGACTCCAGTTTGAACATTTCCCATCAGCCACCACCCTTTGTCTTCTTCCAGCTAGCCAATTTCTGATCCAAACTGCTAAATCACCCTGAATCCCATGCCTCCATATTTTCTGCAGTAGCCTACCGTGGGGAACCTTATCAAACGCTTTACTGAAATCCATATACACCACATCAACTGCTTTACCCTCATCCACCTGTTTGGTCACCTTCTCAAAGAACTCAATAAGGTTTGTGAGGCACGACCTACCCTTCACAAAACCGTGTTGACAATCTCTAATCAAATTATTCCTTTCCAGATGATTATACATCCTATCTCTTATAAAACTTTCCAAGATTTTGCCCACAACAGAAGTAAGGCTCACTGGTCTATAGTTACCGGGGTTGTCTCTACTCCCCGTCTTGAACAAGGGGACAACATTTGCTATCCTCCAGTCTTCTGGCACTATTCCTGTAGACAAAGATGACTTAAAGATCAAAGCCAAAGGCTCAGCAATCTCCTCCCTAGCTTCCCAGAGAATCCTAGGATAAATCCCATCCGGCCCAGGGGACTTATCTATTTTCACACTTTCCAGAATTGCTAACACCTCCTCCTTATGAACCTCAAGCCCTTGTAGTCTAGTAGCCTGAATCTCAGTATTCTCCTCAACAACATTGTCTTTTTCCTGTGTGAATACTGACGAAAAATATTCATTTAGCACCTCTCCTATCTCCTCGGACTCCAAGCACAACTTTCCACTACTGTCCTTGACTGGCCCTTACTCTTACCCGAGTCATTTGTTTATTCCTGACTTATCTATAGAAAGCTTTAGGGTTATCCTTGATCCTACCTGTCAAAGACTTCTCATGTCCCCTCCTGGCTCTTCTTAGCTCTCTCTTTAGGTCCTTCCTAGCTAACTTGTAACTCTCCAGCGCCCTAACTGAACCTTCATGTCTCATCTTTACATAAGCCTCCTTCTTCCTCTTGACAAGTGTTTCGACTGCTTTAGTAAACCACGGTTCCCTTGCTCGACCACTTCCTCCCTGCCTGACAGGTACACACTTATCAAGGACACGCAGTAGCTGTTCCTTGAACAAGCTCCACATTTCCATTGTGCCCATCCCCTGCAGTTTTCCTCTCCATCCGATGCATCCTAAGTCTTGCCTCATCGCATCATAATTGCCTTTCCCCCAGATATAATTCTTGCCCTGCGGTATATACCTATCCCTTTCCATCACTAAAGTAAACGCAATCTAATTGTGGTCACTATCACCAAAGTGCTCACCTACCTCCAAATCTAACACCTGTCCTGGTTCATTACCCAGTACCAAATCCAATAGGGCCTCGCCTCTCGTTGGCCTATCTACATACTGTGTCAGGAAACCCTCCTGCACACGTTGGACAAAAACAGACCCATCTAAAGTACTCGAACTATAGCGTTTCCAGTCAATATTTGGAAAGTTAAGGTCCCCCATAACAACTACCCTGTTGCTTTTGCTCCTATCCAGAATCATCTTTGCAATCCTTTCCTCTACATCTCTGGAACTTTTCGGAGGCCTATAGAAAACCCCTAACAGGGTGACCTCGCCTTTCCTGTTTCTAACCTCAGCCCATACTACCTCAGTAGACGAGTCCTCATCAAACGTCCTTTCTGCCGCCGTAATACTGTCCTTGACTAACAAAGCCACCCCTCCCCCTCTTTTACCACCTTCCCTGAGCTTACTGAAATATCTAAACCCCAGCACCTGCAACAACCATTCCTGTCCCTGCTCTATCCATGTCTCCGAAATGGCCACAACATCGAAGTCCCAGGTACCAACCCACGCTGCAGGTTCACCCACCTTATTCCGGATGCTCCTGGGATTGAAGAAGACACAGTTTAAACCACCTTCCTGCCTGCCAGTACACTCCTGCAACTTTGAAACCTTACTCATGACCTCACTACTCTCAACCTCCTGTATACTGGAGCTACAATTCAGGTTCCCAAGCCCCTGCTGAACTAGTTTAAACCCTCCCGAAGAGCATTAGCAAATTTCCCCCCCAGGATATTGGTACCCCTCTGGTTCAGGTGTAGACCATCCCGTTTGTAGAGGTCCCACCGACCCCAGAATGAGCCCCAACTATCCAGAAATCTGAAACCCTCCCTTCTGCACCATCCCTGTAGCCACGTGTTCAACTCCTTTCTCTCCCTATTCCTCGTCTCGCTATCACGTGGAACGGGTAACAACCCAGAGATAATACCTCTGTTTGTCCTAGATCTAAGTTTCCACCCTAGCTCCCTGAATTCCTGCCTTACATCCCTATCCCTTTTCCTACCTATGTCGTTGGTACCTATGTGGACCATGACTTGGGGCTGCTCCCACTCCCCCTTAAGGATCCCAAAAACACGATCCGAGACATCACGCACCCTGGCACCTGGGAGGCAACACACCAACCGCGAGTCTCTCTCGTTCCCACAGAATCTCCTATCTATCCCCCTATGGAGTCTCCAGTGACTAATGCTCTACTCCTCTCCCCGCTTCCCTTCTGAGCAACAGAGACCTGTGCCCCATGGCTTACCCCTGGTAAGTCCCCCCCCGCAACAGTATCCAAAGCGGTATACTTGTTATTAAGGGGAACGACCACAGGGGATCCCTGTACTGACTGCTTCCTCCCAGCCCCTCTCACCATCACCCATCTATCTTGATTCTTCGGAGTAACTACATCCTTGAAGCTTCTATCTTTGACCACCTCTGCCTCCCGAATGATCCGAAGTTCATCCAGCTCCAGCTCCAGTTCCCTAACGCGGTTTCTGAGGAGCTGGAGATGGGTGCACTTCCCACAGATGATATCAGCAGGGACACTGACGGCGTCCCTCACCTCAAATATTCTGCAGGAGGAACATTGCACTACCTTCAACATGGAAAAAGCCCGCGCTTTCCACCTACCCGGCCCACCACCTCTGACGCAGCTCCTTTTACAGGCCCAGTCCCCTCACCCCCAACTCGGGCCTCCCCCTCCCCCGCGGGGCCCCATCTCACCGCCGGCCATCCACCCCTGTTCCACTTGCTTACCCCCCTCCAAGAGCTCCCCCGACCAACCCAACCAAAACAGTGCCCAACCCGCCCTAACCACCCTCACCAACCAGAAAGAGAAAAACACAAAGAAAAAGAAACCAAGAGCAAAGGACCCCCCTCAAAAAGTAACGTATCAACCGCAGTCCCCAAACGCCCATCCTGACACTCAATCTGTGTCCAACTTCTCGGCCTGAACAAAGGCCCACGCCTCCTCCGGAGACTCAAAATAACGGTGCCGGTCCTTGTAGGTGACCCACAGTCGCGCCGGCTGCAACATGCCAAACTTCACCCCCTTCCTGTGCAGCACCGCCTTCGCTCGATTGTACCCGGCCCTCCTCTTCGCCACCTCCGCATTCCAGTCCTGATATATCCGAACCTCCGCGTTCTCCCTTCCTAACTACAGGCCAGTTAGTCTTACTTCGGTGGTAGGCAAAGTCATGGAAAGGGTACTGAAGGATAGGATTTCTGAGCATCTGGAAAGACACTGCTTGATTAGGGATAGTCAGCACGGATTTGTGAGGGGTAGGTCTTGCCTTACAAGTCTTATTGAATTCTTTGAGGAGGTGACCAAGTATGTGGATGAAGCTAAAGCAGTGGATGTAGTGTACATGGATTTTAGAAGGCATTTGATAAGGTTCCCCATGGTAGGCTCCTGCAGAAAGTAAGGAGGCATGGGATAGTGGGAAATTTGGCCAGTTGGATAACAAATTGGCTAACCGATAGAAGTCAGAGAGTGGTGGTGGATGGCAAATATTCAGCCTGGATCCCAGTTACCAGTGGCGTACCGCAGGGATCAGTTCTGGATCCTCTGCTGTTTGTGATTTTCATTAATGACTTGGATGAGGGAGTTGAAGGGTGGGTCAGTAAATTTGCAGACGATACGAAGATTGGTGGAGTTGTGAATAGTGAGGAAGGCTGTTGTCGGCTGCAAAGAGACATAGATAGGATGCAGAGCTGGGCTGAGAAGTGGCAGATGAAGTTTAACCCTGAAAAGTGTGAGGTTGTCCATTTTGGAAGGACAAATATGAATGCGGAATACAGGGTTAACAGTAGAGTTCTTGGCAATGTGGAGCAGCAGAGAGATCTTGGGGTCTATGTTCATACATCTTTGAAAGTTGCCACTCAAGTGGATAGAGCTGTGAAGAAGGCCTATGGTGTACTAGCGTTCATTAACAGAGGGATTGAATTTAAGAGCTGTGAGGTGATGATGCAGCTGTACAAAACTTTGGTAAGGCCACATTTGGAGTACTGTGTACAGTTCTGGTCGCCTCATTTTAGGAAGGATGTGGAAGCTTTGGAAAAGGTGCAAAGGAGATTTACCAGGATATTGCCTGGAATGAAGAGTAGGTCTTACGAGGAAAGGTTGAGGGTGCTAGGCCTTTTCTCATTAGAACGGGGAAGGATGAGGGGCGACTTGATAGAGGTCTATAAGATGATCAGGGGAATAGATAGAGTAGACAGTCAGAGACTTTTATCCCGGGTGGAACAAACCATTACAAGGGGACATAAATTTAAGGTGAATGGTGGAAGATATAGGGGGAATGTCAGAGGTAGGTTCTTTACCCAGAGAGTAGTGGGGGCATGGAATGCACTGCCTGTGGAAGTAGTTGAGTCGGAAACATTAGGGACCTTCAAGCAGCTATTGGATAGGTACATGGATTACGGTAAAATGATATAGTGTAGATTTATTTGTTCTTAAGGGCAGCACGGTAGCATTGTGGATAGCACAATTGCTTCACAGCTCCAGGGTCCCAGGTTCGATTCCGGCTTGTGTCACTGTCTGTGCGTAGTCTGCACATCCTCCCCGTGTCTGCGTGGGTTTCCTCCGGGTGCTCCGGTTTCCTCCCACAGTCCAAAGATGTGCAGGTTAGGTGGATTGGCCATGATAAATTGCCCTTAGTGTCCAAAATTGCCCTTAGTGTTGGGTGGAGGTGTTGACTTTGGGTAGGGTGCTCTTTCCAAGAGCCGGTGCAGACTCAATGGGCCGAATGGCCTCCTTCTGCACTGTAAATTCAATGATAATCTATGATTAATCTAGGACAAAGGTTCGGCACAAGATCGTGGGCCGAAGGGCCTGTTCTGTGCTGTATTTTTCTATGTTCTATGTTCTCCCACCTGCTGCTCCTTTCCTTCTTGGCCCACCTGAGCACACAGTCCCAATCAGCGAACCGATGAAACCACACCAGCACCGCCCGCGGTGCCTCCTCGCCAGCACTCTATGGGCCCCTTCCAGTTCCAGGGGCCTCTGGAAGGACCCCGCTCCCACCAACGAGTTCAACATGGTGACCACATAGGCCCCCACGTCCGGCCCCTCCAGCCCCTCCGGGAGGCCCAGAATCCGCAGATTCTTCCGCCTCGACAGATTCTCCATCTCCTCGAACCGCTCCTGCCATTTCTTGTGGAGCGCCTCGTGCGCCTCCACCTTTACCGCCAGGCCTAAGATCTCGTCCTCGTTGTCGGAGATCTTTTGTCGGGCCTCGCGGATCGCCACCCCCTGGGCCGTCTGTGTCTCCAGTAGCTTATCAATAGAAGCCTTCATCGGCTCAAGCAGGTCCGCTTTAATCTCTCTGAAGCAGCGCTGGATACCCTCCTGTTGCTCCTGCGGCCACTGCATCCACGCTGCCTGGTCTCCACCCGCTGCCATTTTGTTCTTCTTCCCTCGCACCTTCTTCGGGTCCACCACCACCTTTTTAGTCTCCTCGCTCCTGGTAAAAGCCATATACTATCGGGGAATTCTTGTAATCTCCTTCCCACCCCGGGAAACGTCGAAAAAGTGCCGTTTGGGGCCCTGAAAAGAGCCCAAAGGTCCATTTTTGCGGGAGCTGCCAAATGTGCGACTTAGCTCCGCATAGCCGCAACCGGAAGTCCAAGAAACCCAGACATGTCGCCAACCCAAACCTCTGATGTCGGGGGTTTCGAGTCCCTCCACACCAGCAATATTCGTCTCTGGGCTACCAAGGAGGCAAAGGGCAAAACGTCAGCCTTTCCCGCCCCCTGGACTCCCGGGGTCTTCCAACACTCCAAAAAGCGGCACCTCTGGACTCGGTGCCACCCTTGTTTTTAGTACCGTGGACATAACATCCGCAAATCCCTGCCAGTTTCCCCGAAGCTTCGGGCATGCACAAAACATATGGACATGGTTTGCTGGCCTCCTGCACACCTCACACACTTGTCCTCTATCCCAAAAATCCTGTTCATCCGGGCCACCGTCATGTGTGCCTGGCGAACCACCTTGAATTGGATCACGCTGAGCCTGGCACATGACGAGGACGTGTTGACTCTGCTCAAAGCAGCCTCCCACAGACCTGCCTCTAACTCCCCGCCCAGCTCATCTTCCCATTTACACTTCAACTCATCTATCCGAGTTTCCTCACACTGCATAACTTCTTTATAGATGTCCGATACCGTCCCCTCCCCCACCCCCTTTCTAGAAACTACCTTGTCCTGTATCCCCTGTGGTGGTAGAAGCAGAAAGGTCGCAACCTGACTTCGTGCAAAATCCCTTACCTGCAGATATCTAAACCCATTCCCTCCCGGCAATTCAAACTCCTCCTCCAAACAGGGAAAGCTCCCATCAATAAATAGATCCCCCAACCTCTCAAACTCCACTCTCTGCCACCTCCGAAACCCCCCATCCATCCTCCCTGGAACAAACCGGTGATTACCACAAATTGGAGCCCACACCGACACTCCCGACACTCGCATATACTTCTGCCACTGCCCCCAAACACTCAGAGCCAGCACTACCACAGGGCTTGTGGAGTACCGGGCCGGCGAGAACGGCAGAGGAGCCGTTACCAATGCCCCCAAACTTGTGCCCTTACATGATGCCACCTCTACCCGCTCCCACACCGACCCCTCCCCAACTACTCACTTCCTAATCATGGCTATATTTGCTGCCCAGTAGTAGTTATTTAAGTTTGGCAGTGCCAGCCCCCCCCTACCTCGGCTCCGCTCCAGCAGCATTTTTTTTTACTCGTGGGGTTTTACCCACCCACACAAACTCAGCAATCACCCGTTTCACCCGCTTATAAAAGGCCTTTGGTATAAAAATAGGGAGGCACTGGAAAACAAACAAAAATCTCGGGAGGACATTCATTTTTACGGTCTGTACCCTCCCTGCCAGTGACAACGGGAACATGTCACACCTCCGAAAGTCCTTCATTTGTTTAACTAACCGGGCCAGATTTAATTTATGTAACTGCTCCCATCCACGTGCCACCTGGATTCCCAAGTATCGAAAACTCCCTCCCATACTTTAAACGGCAACTCCCCCAGTCTCATCTCCTGCCCCCTCACCTGGATCACAGAAACCTTGCTCTTACCCATATTCAATTTGTACCCTGAGAACTGGCCAAATTCCCCTAAGATCTGCATAATCTCCCTCATCCCCCCTAACGGGCCAGAAATATATAGCAGTAGGTCGTCTGCATATAACAAAACCCTGTTTCCCCCCCCTCCACCCAGACTAACCCCTTCCATTCCTTTGATGCTCTCAGCGCCATCGGCAATGGCTCTATAGCCAAGGCAAACAACAGTGGGGAGAGGGGACATCATTGCCTTGTACCCGGTGCAGTCTAAAGTAGCCCAAACTCACCCGGTTCGTCCGCACACTTGCCACCAGTGCCTTGTGCAGCAACCGGGCCCTGCCCAAACCGTCCCAGGACCTCCCACAAATAATTCCGTTCCACCTGGTCGAAGGCCTTTTTCACATCCATAACAACCACTACCTCCACCTCCCACCCCTCGGAGGGCATCATGATCACATTTAGAAGCCTAACATTCGCTGTTAGCTGCCTACCTTTAGCAAACCCCGTCTGGTCTTCCCCTTCCCCTATCACCCCCGGAACATAGTTCTCTATCCTTGAGGCCAGAATTTTGGCCAACAATTTGGCATCAACATTTAGTAGGGAGATTGATCTGTATGACCCATGTTGCTCTGGGTCCTTCTCCCGCTTCAGGATCAATGAAATCGAAGCCTGCTACATTGTTGGGGGAAGAACACTCCGCTCCTTGGCCTCATTAAATGCTGTTACGAGCAGCGGGCCCAGCAAACTTCTTGTAAAATTCCACAGGGAGTCGTCCGGTCCCGGGGCCTTGCCCGACTGCGTAGCGGCCAATCCCTCTACTACTTCTACAATCCCGAACGGGGCTCCCAACCCCTCCTCCAACCCTTCCAAAAACTGCCTCATCCCCTCCACCCAGCTGGGGGTTCCGACTCATACAGCCGACTATAAAACTCCTTAAACACCCCATTCACCCCTGCTGGGTACAAGACCGTGTTCCCCCCTCTGTCCTTCACTCTTCCTTAGCTGGTGTGCTACCATCCAACTGGCCTTCTCCCCATACTCGTATACCGCTTCTCTTGCCTTCCTCAACTGCCCCCCCCAACTTCCCTGTGGATAAGACACCAAACTTCATCTACAGCTTCTGCCGCTCCTTCAACAATCCCACATCCAGGGGTTCAGAATACCTTCCGTCCACCTGGAGTATTTCCCTAACCAGCCTATTCATCTCTACCCGCTCCACCGTCTCCCTATGAGGCCATATCAAAATTAGCTCTACCCTAACCACTGCTTTCAGCGCTTCCCATACCGTTGCTGCTGAAACTTCCCCCGTATCATTTATCTCCAAATAATTCTGGATGGCCTCCCTCACCCTCCTGCACACCCCCTCATCTGCTAACAGACCCACATCCAATCTCCATTGCGGGCAGTGACCCCCCTCCTTGCTCACCCGTAGATCCACCCAGTGTGGGTGTATCCACCGAATACTCGCCGAAGCCCCGTTCAAAATGAAAAAATTAATCTAGGAGTACACTTTGTGAACATGGGAAAAAAAGAAAACTCCTTCGCTCTTGGCCGTCCGAACCTCCACGGGTCTACCGTACCCCCATCTGTTCCATAAATCCCTTTAGCTCCGTGATCAGCTTGTGCGAGTCGGGTCCGGAATCTTCCCTAACACCTGCCTCATAAACTCCGCGTCGTCCCAATTTGGTGCATAAATATTCACTAATACCACCGGCATCCCCTCTAGCTTCCCACTCACCATGAAAAAATGAATTGGGTACTCTAAATTTAGTCTGCCTTCAACCTCCTCAAATGCGCGAATATGCAAGCCCTCTTGACCGGCCCATTCAGCCCTCTCCCGTTCCATGTGATCAGCCTGGTCGGGGGGCGCACTATCCTGCCCGCCTATCAACCATCACCCTTAGGCCAGCCTCCAGCTTGTGTCCCATGCCTCTCTCGGGTGCCCACCGTCCTTGACCTCCAATTTGTCTCCCAACACCAGTCCCTCCCCGGTCAGCAGAACAATTTCCCCCCCTCCCCCCCACTAACTAAACAACAATCCCAGCCCCCATATCAAACTAGTCACCTGCTTGCCCCCCACTGCGCTTCCATGAGCTAGCCCGCCCAGCTAGCCTGGTAGCCCCACCCATGGTGCCAAGCATCCTAACCCCTATAGTTTTCCCCTCACTCCCCCCGCTCAAACATACATGTGTGCAAAACATTTGTTTAACTAACCAGGTTCCCATCATTATTTCTGGTAGGGGATTCCATATCCGAATAGTCTTGCGTTCCTTTGACAATCTCAAATTGATGCCTTCTAGTTACTGACTCAATATTCTGTACCTTTCCTTAAATACTGTTTTCTAGACGATAAAAAGGAAGCAACGGAATCAAATTGTTAAGAGAACATTGCTAAACGTTCACCTTCAGCGATAAAATGAACAGATAACCCACAGTCCATTTACGGAGTTATTTCATCAATAAACATCAAATTAATATCTCATATGGTTTGGTCCTGTCCAAAGCTGGATTACTGGAAGGAGGTGTTTAGAGCAATCTCGAAAGTGGTGCACATGAAACTGAACCCGGGCCCTCGGGAGGCCATATTCGGGGTGTCTGACCAGCTGGGGTTCAAAACGGGCGCAGGGGCAGATGTTGTAGCCTTCGCCTTGTTGATCGCCCGAAGGCAGATCCTGTTAGGGTGGAGATCAACCTCTCCACACTGTGCCCTGGTGTGGCGGGGGACCTGCTGGAATTCTTGATGCTTGAAAAGGTCAAATTTGAACTGAGGGGAGGATGGAGGAGTTCTACAATTCATGGGCGTTATTCATATTGCACTTTTAAGAATTCGATCACATCAAACATTAGGGGGGTTAGGGGCTGGGAGAGGGGTACTGGATGTGTTAATCATGACTATGGGTGATTCCGGATTCCTTTTTGTCATTTGTTGATGTTAACATGCGGGCCAATGTCTGGGGTTTGGTGGGAGGATGGGATCGTTGTTATTGATACGGGGATTGACATTGCATTCGTTACTGATTATTGTTTATTGTTGGGTGTTAATTTGGGAGAAAATGTGAAAAAGGAGAAGAATAAAAAATATATATTTTTTAAAATCTCAAATTAATATCTCAAATACATTTCATTGGGTTTTTAAAAAAATTTAGAATACCCAATTCATTTTTTCCAATTAAGGGGCAATTTAGCGTGTTCAATCCACCTACCCTGCACATCTTTGGGTTGTGGGGGCGAAACCCACGCAAACACGGGGAGAATATGCAACTCCACACAGATAGTGACCCAGAGCCGGGATTGAACCTGGGACCTCGGTGCTGTGAGGCTGCAATGCTAACCACTGCGCCACCGTGCTGCCCCCATATGCAAAACATAACAATCCCCAACAAACACAAAGAAGAAAATTCCACCTGCTGACCCCCACAAGAACAAAGTTAACCAGCAGACAAAACGGAGCAACAGCCCACAAATTGGTACAAAAACACTACATACACCGCCTAAAAGGAAAATAAATTTTAGCAGCACAGGCACAGAATTACTCGCCCCCAAGTTCCATGTCCTCCATCACCTGCCGGTCCCCTGTCCTTAACAAAGTTCATCGCCTCATCCGGCGATCCGAAATAAAGTTCCTGACCCTCGTTTGTGACCCACAAACGAGCTGGGTACAACATGCTGAACTTCACCCCCTTCTTGAAGAGGGCCGATTTAACTTTGTTTCAGCTCGCCCTTTTGGCCAGCTCCGCACCCAAGTCCTGGTAAATGCGCAGTTCGTTATTTTCCATTTACTGCTTCTCGTCTGCCTAGCCCACCTCAAGATCTGTTCCTTATCCAGGAACCGGTGCATTCGTACCACCATCGCCCTTGGCGGCTCATTCATTTGCGGCTTCGCAAGCGCTCTATGCACCCTGTGCACTTCCAAGGGTCGAGCAAATGCACATTCGCCCAGCAGCTTCTCGAGCATACGCGCCACTTATGCTCCTGCGTCTGATCCCTTGAAGCCCTCCAGGAGGCCAACGATCCTCAAATTCTGCCTGCATAACCTGTTCTCCAAATCCTCCACCTTCTCCTGCAGCTTTTTCTGGTGGTCCCTCATCAGATTCCATCTCCGCTGCCATCACGGTTAGCTGGTCATCGTGCTCAGCCACCTTCTGGATCGCCAGTCCCTGGGCTTCCAATCTTTGCTCCACCCAATCAATCCCCTTCTTAATCGGGTCCTGGTACTCCTGTCTTTGCTTGGTGAAGCTCTCCTGAAGGAATTCCACCAGCTGCTCCATTGACCACTGGGCCGACAATCCCAGCTCCTGAGCCTCCGCCATGTTTTCCTGTGCTGCAGACTTCACTCTCTTCTATGCCTAACAATCTCTTCTTTGCAGACCACTTCTGGTCCAGGACTCCATAAACCGGTGAGGGGTTCCTCTTCTCTGCCTCACCAGTCTCCAATTTTACCGGTCAAATCCTCCACAAGTCGGGGAAAAGATCTCAAAAGTCCACCACGAGCGGGAGCTACCAAATAAGCGACCTTTCACTGCATGGCCGCCACTGGAAGACCGTTTGGGGGCATTGTTAATGGCACCTCTGCCATTCTTGCCGACTTGGTACTCTACAAGCCAGGTAGTAGTGGCAGCCCTAAGGGTGTGGGGACAGTGGAGGCAGCACATGGGGTTAGAGGGGACGTCGGTGTGGGCACCGATATGTGATAACCACCGGTTCGCTCCGGGGGGGGGGGGGGGGGGGGGGGGGGGGGGGGGTTGTTTCGGAGGTGGCAGTGGCTAGGGAGCAAGAGATTTGGGGATCTCTTTATTGATGAGGGTTTCCCGAGCTGGAGGAGGAGTTTGAGTTCCAGTATCTGCAGGTGAGGGATTTTGTACAGAGGCAGGTTTCGATCTTCCCACACTTGACACCCCAGGGACTACAGGATAAGGTGGTGTCGAAACAGGAGTAGGACAGGGGAAGGTCTCTGAGATCTATAAGGAGCTGATGGAGAAGGAGGGAGCCCCGGTAAGAGAGGTGAAGAGAAAGTGGGAAGAAGAGCTGGGTGGGAAGTTGGATGCTGGGTTATGGGAGGCCCTGATGAGAGTTAATGCATCCTCGTCGTACGCCAAGCTCAGCCTGATACAATTTAAGGTTATTCACCACGCACACATGACAGTGGCCCGGATGAGCAGGTTCTTTGGGGTGGAAGACAGGTGCGCAAAGTGTGCGGGAGGATCAGCAAACCACGTTCATATGTTCTGGGCATGCCCGAAGCTCAGGGGATTCTGGCTGGGGTTTGCGGATGTCATGTCCAAGGTGTTACAAACGAGGGTGGCACTGAGTCCAGATGTGGCGATGTTCGGAGTGTCGGAAAACCCTGGAATCCAGGAGGAGAAAGAAATGAAATGAAAATCGCTTCAATTAAGTTACTGTGAAAAGCCCCTAGTCGCCTGTTCGGGGAGGCTGGTACGGGAATTGAACCGTGCTGCTGGCCTGCCGTAGTTTGCTTTCAAAGCCAGCGATTTAGCTGTGTGCTAAGAGGCAGACGTTCTGGCCTTTGCCTCCCTGGTAGCCCGGAGACGGATACTATTAGCTTGGAGGGACTCAAAGCCCCCAAAGCCAGAGGCCTGGCTCACGGACATGGCTAGCTTTCTCTGTCTGAAGAAAATCAAGTTTGCCTTGAGAGGATCAATGTCAGGGTTCACCCGGAGGTGGCAGCCGTTCACCGACTTCTTTAGAGAATATTAACTGTCAGCAGAGGGGGGGGGGGGGGGGGGGGGGGGGGGGGGGGGGGGGGGGTCCATTTGGCCAGTTCCTGGCAGCAGGTTTTCTTTGTTTTTTACCCAATCAGCAAAAGTCTGGTTTGATGACCTGGAGTCGTTCAGGTAAGTTTGGTAGGTACTCACATGGAGTGGGGAATGACCATTCATGGTTAATTTGGCTATATCCATCTGGCGTATTTTTTGGGCATCTAATTGCCATGGACCAAATCCAATTTCGTGACATACTTCATCACAGACCACTTTCAGCGTAAGGTTGGAAAATTTAGCTTCTGTGTGCTCATAGGCTGGGGGGCATGGGGTTTGGTTGTATCCCCATCCATGACAGGGGAGAATTCCTTGAATCCTTTCTTAAATTGATCAATTAATCTGTTCTCATCTCGGGTGTTCTTGGCATAGAGGATATTTTCCCATTCTGAAAAGACTGAAAATATTTCTTGGAAGTTTTGGATATCAGCTTGTATTATTACTTTATGGACATCTTCCTGTCCTCTCAGGGACACTACTCTTTCCAGGCAGACCATCCATCTACCATCATCTGGGTAGATCACACGGAAGGTGTCTGTCTGTAGGAGCTCCGCTAGTGTCATGGTATTTGGGTAGTTATGCCTGGTTTGGAGGCAGTTGGCATATCCTCCTGCCCAGAGTGTACATATTGAATTGAATGGGGTTTGCTGATCTGTTTCTTTTTCCATGGTCAGTATTTTGAGGGCTTGTTCAGGGGTACATCCTATTTGAGATGCTATTTTATAAGAAGTTAATTTCAGGATTATCTTTTCTGCCAGCCTAGAGTCGGCTTCATAGTTGTCAGGTGCTTGGGGATCTGAAATTATTGGGTCGGAGGACCTTGGGTCGTAGTTAAAATAAATTTCTATTTCCATATTAAATTCCCATGCTTGGATCAAACAGTGCAGACATATGGGAGAGTACTTCCAGTAAATATTCTGGTTGGAACAGGTTCCACACTGGAATTGTGTAAGGTACCGTTGCTTCACGGGATGATTGTGGGCAAAGATAGGCATTCCTGTGGTTAGATTACAATGGCTAGTATGGGCTTTCAGGAAGTCCTTGCTCAAAAGTCCTTGCAAAAGGGTTTCTTTTGGTCGCTCTGGGATGTAAGGGCGAGTATAGGAATAAGAAGTTTCTCCTTTAGTTACTCCAACATGGAACTGCACTTTGTTGCAAGTGAAGGTGCCATTGTTAGTTCTGCAAAAGGTTAACGTGTCTCTATGTCCAGGGTCTTTATCCAAGTTTTCTAGGTGGTATGTATAGAAGTTGAAATTTAGATGATCGTCTGTTGGCGTGGTCATCAAGATGAGGCAAGAGGTCCAGTCCTCGGTCCAGCGTGGGTATAGGAATTGGTATATCAATTCTCCGCATAAGGGGCGCGATGCTCAAACAATAATTGTTGCAGCTTGCGCAGAGTATAGAGAGTCTCTTGTCTTTGTTGATCGATTTGGATTGAGTAGTACTGATTTGCTGAGCCCCATTGCTGGAGGACGGTGCAGTAGGGGGAGCAGAAGGTTGGATTATCAGACATAATGGTTTGTAGATTTGTTTTCGGTTGGTCTTCTGCTTTGGTTCAAATGTTGGCTTTGGTAGTTGGAGCTCCAAGGTGATCTGGGCCAATCTAGTATTGATAAGGCGCAATATAATCAGGGTAAGAGGTATAAAGACAAATGCCACAATATATCCTTTAATAATATCAAAGTTCTTTGTTCATAAAGCAATGGAGAATACAAGATTGGGAAAGTGTTAGGTCAATACTATATATTGGCAAGTGTTACAGAAAGGTGAGGCAGACTAGGGGGACATAATCCACAAGTCATAATTCACAAGTTGCTGGTCATATCCTCCTCTTGGCCACCTAGGCTGCTGAGCAGACCGGTGGAAATACTAATGTCCAAGTAACCAAAAAGGGGAAGTGGAAGGGTCGTTAAAAACTGTTCTTTCGTCTTATAATTTTTAGTCAGAGAGAGACACATCGAAGTTACGGTCGAACATATTGACATCAACGTCTTCTAGTCCTGAAAGTACGTTCAGTCTAAGCCCAATGCTAGGCTCTTCCCTCAGCGAAGAATCACGATTATCTGTCAATAAAGCAGAGGTAGAAACCACATCGTGCGAGGCATGTGGCGTGAAAGGCGCAGCGCATGGAGGGGTAACATAGTAGCCAAGGATGCTCACTTGTATTGAAGGTGAGTTCTCCAATGCGAAACGGTCAAGTGGGACTGGAAGGGCGTAGGATGTAGCCTCATAAAAAGACTTAAGGGGAATGTGATAAGGATGCCAATTCATAACCTCAGTGTTGTCCAGAAGTTGGCAATGCGGGACGTAGCACCAGGAATGGGCATGGTGTGAGTGGCAAGAGAAAGGATCAAAAGATGGGCAACAAAAGTCACAAAGTGGGCATGAGGCCAAAGGGCAGAAGGAACACAAGTGTCTCACTGCAAGCAGGTCGCTTGGAGTCTGGAGGTCTGGATGTGAGAGGCCTAGTGAGAACCACAATGACGGCCTGACCCGGAAATAAAGAGTGCCTGGAACGGAACCATTGGAGCTCATATATCATGGATACATACCTCCTGTCCCGGCGTTAGTATTTAGTGAAAGCTTGACAACAGCTTCTTCATATAATTCCGTTAATGACTGGGAAGAGAAGTAGGATTGGAAAGTGAATTCTTGAATTATGTCCTTGTCTCTCTTTTGGTATTGATCAATAACTGTCAATTATCTATTGGGGCGAAGGACACGTATCAGTACTATGCCTGCAATCCCAATCGAACCATATTTTAGATCTTTTCCCAGTCCTAACATATCGCCAAACCAGTTGAGCATTTTGGAGGCCGTGTTGACGGCGAAGTCAATAATAGAGGAGAATGCATGAGGTAGTCTCGGGAAGGCGTTTTTCATGGTCTCGCCTAATACAGTAAAGAATTCTCTCATGGCTCCCGTATAGGAAGTGTCTATTGACTCCAAGTGAGCCTGGAGATGTTTTATCTGTTTCCCAATGTCCCAATTAGTATATGTAAGGACTAATGGCTCCTGTATGATGACCATTGCGGCATCCAGTATTTGTAAGATAAGAAGCCTTAGGAATGGATCTACCACTGGGGGGCAGTAGGTAGACTGCTTATGTTGTGTGACTGGCGGTAATAAATAGCCACCTGGTATGGTTAACCGTTGGGGTAATCAACCAGATGCCGACTGGAAGTGAGCAATCCTCGCAAAAGTTTGCTGTGGCTATAATGGTTGAGCCGTTGGCCATGGAGAAGTAGGAGCGGAAGAAGGAGCGGAACACCTTTGTGATGGGCGTGGCTATCACAGGGCAACCATGTGCACTAGAATCGCAGAGGTTAACTGGTGTCCAGTCATCAGCCATGTAGAAGGATGTGGGCGTAATTTAGCCGTGAGCCAGGTAATGTTAGTTGTGGCGTGTAATAACACCGTCTGGCTTTTAAAGGGCAGCTCACTTATACCAATATTATAGTCGGGTTATATCTGTCTCAGGGTACAGTGTTTGGCCCTACAGTGGGGAATGCCGATATTGGCCAAAACGTAGGTAAATAATGACACTCCATTTTCATGAAACATAGGTATTGAGAATACAAGCTGAATCTTATACTGACGTCTTTGGTAATATCTAGGTACCATACCACCTAATATATCCTCAGCAGGATCTTCGGGATTAGAAGTAATGACGTTATAAAGTTTTACAGTTGTTCCTCCTCCTTGTAAACCAGCCAGACGTTTGTCTGAAGACATATATTCATCGATTGACTGTTCTAACTCTTCCCAGGGGACATGCCCATCTGGATAGCCTTAATAATTCTAAGCAGTTGAGTATAAGTTTTAGTGATCGATAATTTGGCCCCTAAATGTAATATAGCTGCTGCTCAGATCGGCTAGTCCCTGGGCCGAATGTTTTCCGAGGGAAATAACATGGTGAGCAATATCCTGCTGGTTGAAGGTCAGTTCCTTATTCCAGGATAAAAACCTGGAGAAAAGGTCTACTGAGATTTGTTGTCCCTTAACTATTTTAGCGGAAATAGATCTGCGTTCGCGGCTGGCCATGGGCTGAGGTGAGATTGTATGCGATATGTGCGAGGCCTGAGGGAAGTTCAAGAAGATGAACGCCGCGTTTGAAGTTAGAGATGAAAGAGGGGAGCTTATTCCTGAGGTGGCAATCAAGCTGTTGGATCCAGGCACAGTCAATTGCTGCAGTCGAATTCCCTGCGCTGTCTGCCAGGGTAGTGTTCCAAAAGGGAATAGGAGTTAACGCTTGGTGAAGCGAATGTAGGAGGGTCTCGTTTTCTAATCGGACAAGATCGAGAGATCTGAAGGTGATATTCTGGTTACTGTTATCTGTCCAGGTAGAAGCTGTGAGGTTATTAGTACAACGCCAATATGGTTTAGTAATGGTGCCGTTTCCGAGTGGACAAGCTCCCATACCTTTTCTGTTCAATCTCATGCCAATTGTATGGTTTGATAAGGATTGATTGAGGAAGGCAACCTATAGGGGGTGCCTGCAAATGTCACAAACAGTGGTAGGTTGAAAGAAATCTTGGCATGAACCTGAATGATTGGTGCCTTGGAGAATATGTAGGCACGTATCGGGAAGGTTGTTGTTGGACGAACTTCGTGATAGTGACTTGAGGAAATTAATAGAATCTTTAACGGGGTCTCTGGATTCTTTGTACCAGGGTCCGTAGAAGGAAGTGGAACAAATTATATGTTCGCCAGCCATGAGTTGAGGCCTATGGTAGTCAGGGGTCGGGTAATTGATGAAATTTTGAATGTGGCCCTGTTAGAGCCTGGAGAGGAACAGTAGGAATTAATCCCAAAATTGCGTAAATATGCCATTTGGCACCGCACCCTCTCTGTGTGGGGAGAGAAGATATTTATGACTGCTCGTCGTCCATTGTCCGAAAATGCGTATTCATCTAAGGATAGCAGCAGAGTACATTGGTCTGCTTTTATAGTGACCGGTAGCCGGGCTTTGGGCAGCGTGATGATATAACAATGTGCATACTGAAGGATGTCTTCTTCTGGCTCAGTGAATTGAGCAAGCTTCAGCTGGGGAGAGGTTAATTTCAGCTGTCGATAGCAGATGCCACTGTTTTTTGGAGGTCAAGTTTATGTCTATATTCTTTTACCAGGAGTTGGGCTGAAATTACATCTGTGTCTAGGACTAAGGTGTGTGGAACCATGATAGTTCCTGCTGCCCTTACTGTGGGATGGAGGTCAGTATAGTCAATAATACCATCTTTGACCCATGATCGTTGAATCGGTGTCTCTGAAAGTACGGAGACCGTGGAGTTTGGTTCTTCCAATGATAAAAGGTGTCGGTTTTGCCTGTTATTATTGTCATTATTATTCAGTTCTGTATAGTTAAGGTCCTGGCCTATATTAGAGTTTAGGTCAAAAGTTTGCATTGCAGGGAGGGAGACCGTAATAGTGCCAAGTATGAAGCTAAAAAGGATAAGTGAAAAGGTAATGCCTCGTGCGGGAAGGCAGCAGCACTGGCATTTCTGCTTTTTGGACCATCACTTTTGGGAACGTATGATCTTTTGTACTTTGGCCATAAACTTTAGAAGTTGAGGGTGACCTTTGAGACAGGTCTTCCCAGGTGTAGTAATAACTTGAGTCAGAGGTATTTCCTCTGGAGGTTCATCTAATTCTGGTTTGTTCTGGGATCTAACCTCATATCGCGCATACCAACTTGTCATTTTGTTGTTACCTGTGGTTCAAAAGCTTTGGGAACTGGTCAACAGTTATCAATGCATATTAGTTTGTCCCATGGTCAACTAGAAGCATCTGACCTTGACACAAATGGGGGGTTTCCATTTAGGTCTAAGTAAGGTATTCTTAGGATTTTTCTTTTCTTGTACCCAGTCACCTTCTTGTGGTGACCACTCATTGGGTTCTGGCGGTTAAGGAGGCTGCATTTGAGACAATAAGCCAATCATTTCTTGGGCTAATTCTGGGTTGTACTGAGGAATTACTCCTTCAGATGACTGCTGGGCGGTATTCATTTTTACCTTAAACATTAAAAGCTAAGGGACTTCCGGTGGCATGGGCGAGCAGGGCGGCCGCAGCAACAAGAGTTCCCGCCGGTGGCCGCGATTCACGGCGATTTACGGGAAATCCCCGAGTCTTCACGCACCCCCCGACTATCGTCGGCCTTTGGGGCCGTCACAAGCAGCCAGCGGGGCCAGTTTAAAAACCGGCGAAGAACCCCGCGCGGGTGTCGGGCGGCAGGGGCTGAGGCGCTGGGCCTGGCGCGGCGTCGAGGTCAGAGCAGCGGGGGCAGAGCTACGAGGAGGCCGAGGCGGCAGGCCCGTGGCCAGGGCACCATGTAGGGAGGGTGCTCCACGTCGGATGGCTCCCACCTAGGAGGAAGAAAGAAGGCTAAAGCCTGGTCCCAGGGAAGCTCTGGGTGAATGCAGAGGAGAAAGAAAGAAGGTTTAAGGAACTAAAGAAGTTTGGTAAAAGTTTCTTTTTCTCTCTCCCCCTTTTTTTTTCAAAAAAAGAATAAGTCAGATTGATGAAGGACAGGAGGGTGAAGGGGGAGAGTGAAGAAAAGAAAGAAGATAAAAAACAATAAGCCGCTAAAGGATGCGAAGAGCAGCGTCGAAGAAAGGAGGAAACGCGGGTTCGCCGCCGAAGGAGAAGACGAGCAAAAGTGTTGACAGGATGGCGGGAGCCGAACTGCAAGGCGGGGCCGCACTACTTACGGTGGAGAAGATGACCGAGGTGATGGCGGTGGAGCTGGAAAAACAGTTTGTGAGGCACATGGCGGCCTTGAGGAAAGAGACGGCAGTTGTGTTGAGGTCCTTGGCGGAGGAGGCAATCGGCCCGATGAGGGTGGAGGTGGCAAAGGCATTGGCCAAGGTGAGAGAGCAGGGCGAGAAGATGAAGGAGGTGGAGGAGGCCGTGACACGACACAGCGACCAGGTCACCTCGATGGGAGACGAGCTGCGGAGGGTGGTGGAGGTTAACAGAGGACTCCGAGCAAAGCTGGAAGACTTGGAAAACCGCTCAAGGCGGCACAATTTGAGAATTGTGGGCTTGCCCGAAGGGACAGAGGGCCCAAGGCCAACGCAATACTTCACTAAGAAGTTGGCGGAGCTGATGGGGGAGGGTGAAAGCCCCACCCTGTACGAGCTAGACCGAGCTCATCGGTCATTAATGCCGAAGCCCAAAGTGAACGATCCGCCAACGTTGAACATAGAACATACAGTGCAGAAGGAGGCCATTCGGCCCATCGAGACTGCACCGACCCACTTAAGCCCTCACTTCCACCCTATCCCCGTAACTCAATAACCCCTCCCAACCTTTTTGGTCACTAAGGGCAATTTTATCATGGCCAATCCACCTAACCTGCACGTCTTTGGACTGTGGGAGGAAACCGGAGCACTCAGAGGAAACCCACGCAGACACGGGGAGAACGTGCAGACTCCTCACAGACAGTGACCCAGCAGGGAATCGAACCTGGGACCCAAGCGCTGTGAAGCCACAGTGCTATCCACTTGTGTTACCGTGCTGCCAAGGGCAGTAATTATCTGCTTCCATAAGTTTTGCATGAAGGAGAAAGTATTAAGCTGGGCGAAGCAGAAGCGTGAGGTGCTGTGGGATGGTACTGCGGTTCAGATCTACCAGGACTGGACGGTGGAGTTGGCAAAAAGACAAGCAGCGTTTGGGCGAGTGAAGGCGGCTTTGTACAAGAAGGGGGTGCGATTTGGTGTGGTGTACCCGGCGAAGTTGAGAGTAACACATAAAGCCAAAGACTTTTATTTTGAGACAGCGGAGGCGGCTCAGGCGTTCGTGAGGGCAGAAGGCTTGGGACAGACGTGAAGAACGAACTGGAAGAGAGACTGTGGACTGTGTTTGAGCGGCTGGAAAATGTATAAATGTTACAACTTTCGTTTTACTGATTTGTATTGAAATTTACTTCTCTTTGCATTGTTACAGAGTTCAAGTTAATGGCGTTCTGTGTTGCGACGGTTAAATGGTGTGTTAGTGAATTGTTGGGGTTGGATTGTTGGGTGTCTTTAGGTGTGTCTTTCTCTGGGACTGGGTGGAAGGGGGCGAGAAGTATTGGAGGGGGGGGGGGGAGTCACCCGCGCTAGCTAACTAAAGTCAGTTAGTGAACGGGGGTGAGGTGAGAGGAGGGCTGCGGACGTTGGAGCCTGGATAGTAGGCTTCAATGGGCCTACGAGGCGAGCGAGAGGTGGGGGGGGGGGGGGGGGGGGGGGGGGGGGGGTGGGGGGGGGGGGGGAGATGGATGTTGGGGGATGTTTTTGTAGGGGATTTCTTTGGAGGAGGGGGGGGGGGGGAAGTGGTTCGATGTTAACAATGGACAGGGGCGGGTCAGGCTTATGGGGCAAGACCCGGTGGTATGGTGATGGTGGATAAGAAAGGTGGGGGGGGTGAGAAACCCCCAGTAAGGATAGTCACGTGGAACGAGAGAGGGCTAGGAGGTCCGGTCAAGAGGTCAAGGGTGCTTGCACACGTTAAAAGTTTGAAAGCCGATGTAGCAATGCTGCAGGAGACTCACTTGAGGGTGAAGGACCAGGTGAGACTTTAAAAGGGCTGGGTTAGCCAAGTGTTTCACTCCGGATTTGATGGAAGGGCTCGAGGGGTAGCGGTGTTGGTCAGCAAAAGGGTACGCTTCCAGATGGAGAAGGTGGTGGCAGATCAGGGGGTTAGATATGTGGTTGTGGCAGGGCGCTGGAGGGGAGATAAGTGGCGCTGTTAAGTGTATACGGTCCCAATTGGGACGATGTGGGATTCGCGAGGAAGGTGTTTGGGGCTATTCCCGACTTGGACACGCATGAGCTGATTGTGGGGGGGGGGGGGGGGGGGAACTGGAACTTGGTGCAGGAGCCAAGGTTGGACAGATCACGGCCGCGCTCGCTGGTCCCATCAGGGGTGGGGGGGGGGGGGGGGCGAAGGCGCTGGCTGGGCTAATGGTGGAAATGGAAGGGGTGGACCCTTGGAGGTTCCTGCACCCAAGGGAACGGGAGTACTCGTTTTTCTCAGCGGTCCATAAGGTATACCCGCGGATCGACTTTTTTGTGGTGGGGAAGGCTTTGCTGGCCGGTGTCAAGGGGTCGGAACACTCTGCAATTGCAGTGTCAGATCACGCTCCACATTGGGTGGATATGGTGCTGGAGAAGGGGGTAGCGCCCAGACTGGGGTGGAAACTGGATGTGGGGCTTTTGGGGAACCAAGTGTTCTGTGAGAAAATTGAAAAGGTAATTAAGGAATACGTAGGTTTCAATTGTACAGGTGAGGTGTCAAAGGCAGTCGTCTGGAGGCTCTAAAGGCGGTGGTGAGGGGGTGAGGTAATTTCATTTAAGGCCAGGGTGGACAAAGAGGAGAGGTTAGAGCGGCAGAGGGTAATAGATGAGATGCTGGAGGGAGATAGGAGGTATGCAGAGGATGGGGACCCGGCGAAGCTGGAAAAGAGGAAGGAACTACAAGCGAGCTTCGACCGACTGTCCACCAGGAAGGCGGTGCGCCAACTGAGACGAGCAAGGGGTGCAGTTTATGAACATGGAGATAAGTATGTTAGCAGGTCAGCTCCGGAGGGAAGCAGCGGCAAGGGAAATTCTTCACGTGAAGGATAGGGCAGGGAAGTTGGTGGTGGCTCCAGTGCTGACTAACAAGGTTTTTGAGGAGTTTTATGAGAGGTTGTACAAGTCGGAGCCACCCGGGGGAGACCATGAGATGCAGGAATTTCTAGATGGGTTGGAGTACCCGAGGCTAGGGGAGAGGGACAGGGCTACATTAGAAGGAGCAATAGTGGAGCAGGAGATAAAGGATGCGATTGGGAGGATGCAGTCAGGGAAGGTGGCAGGGCCGGATGGGTTTCCGGTGGAATTTTATAAAAAATTCAAGGACAGGTTGGCACCCCTGATGGTGGGGATGTTTGAGGAGGCGATAGGGAAGGGGGTGTTGCCGCAAACCTTGGGGCAGGCATCAATTTCACTGTTGCTAAAAAAAGATAAGGATCCGACGGAGTGTGGGTCGTATCGGCCCATATCACTTCAGAATGTGGATGTAAAAGTGTTGGCGAAGGTACTGGCGGGTAGGCTGGAGGAGTGCCTTCCGAAGGTGATAGGGGAGGATCAGACGGGGTTCGTGAAAGGGAGGCAGCTGTTTTCGAGCATTAGGTGGGTTTTGAACGTTGTTATGACACAGGCGGAAGGGAAGGAAACAGAGGTAGTTGTGGCATTGGACGCCGAGAAGGCGTTTGATCGGGTAGAATGGGGGTACCTGATGGCAGTGCTGGAGCGGTTTGGGATTGGACCAAGGTTTGTGAACTGGATAAAGCTATTATATAAGGAGCCGAAGGAGAGTGTCCGCACAAATAATATCAGTTCGAGATACTTATCTCTCCACCGTGGGACGAGACAGGGATGTTCTATGTCCCCCCTGCTGTTTGCACTTGCGATTGAGCCGTTGGCCATCGCATTGAGAAGTTCGGGAGCATGGAAAGAAATAGTGCGGGGGGGGGGGGGGATAGAGTATAGGGTGTCCTTATATGCTGACAACGTTCTGCTGTACGTGTCGGAACCGAGTGCGTCGATAGGAGGAATATTGGAGCTTTTTGGGTCTTTCTCGGGGTACAAGCTGAACCTGGACAAGAGTGAGTATTTTGTGGTGTCTTGGATGGGGGTGGGGGGGCTGCCATTCCGTAGAGCAGGGACTCATTTTAGGTATCTGGGGGTGCAGGTTGCTCGGGAGTGGGGGAGGCTTCGCAGGTACAACATCACTAGTTTGGTGGGGAGAGTGAAAGCCGATTTGGCAAGGTGGGATGGCCTTCCTCTGTCACTGGCGGGTCAGGTACAGGCGGTTAAAATGAATGTGTTGCCGCGATTCCTGTTTATTTTTCAATGCCTACCGATTTTCCTGCCAAAGTCTTTTTTCAGGGAGATTGAGGGAAGGATTACCTCATTCATATGGGGAGGGAAGGTGGCCAGAGTGAGAAAGGTGCTGCTACAGAGGGGAAGGCAGGCAGGGGGTTTGGCTCACCCGAACCTGTTGTACTACTACTGGGCGGCGAATGTGGAGAAGGTGCGGAGCTGGGTCAGAGGGGTTGATTCTCAGTGGGTCAGAATGGAGGAGAGTTTGTGCAGGGGGTCGGGGCTGAAGGCACTAGCAACAGCGCCGCTCCCGATAGCTCCTGGGAAATATTCAGGGAGCCTGGTAATAATAGCTTCATTGAAAATCTGGAGGCAGTTTCGCCAACACTTTGGGTTGGGGGTAGGGTCAAGGGAAATGCCGATTCGAGGGAACCACAGATTTGAGCCAGGGAGGTGGGATGGAAGTTTTCGGAAATGGGAAGAGAGGGGGATTAAGACGCTAAAAGATTTGTTTCTTCGGGGTCGGTTTGCAGGATTGAGGGAGCTGGAAGCGAAGTATGGGCTAGAGCAGGGAGAAGTGATTAGGTATATGCAGGTTCGGGATTTTGCCAGGAAAGAGATACAGACCATCCCAGAGGAACCGGCCTCCACATTGCTGGAGGAGGTGCTGGCGACAAGGGGACTGGAGAAGGGGGCAGTGTCAGCGGTGTACAGAGCTATTTTGGAAGAGGATAAGGCACCACTGGAAGGGATCAAAGCAAAGTGGGAGGAAGAGCTGGGAGAGGTTATAGAGGAGGGAGTCTGGTGTGAGGTGCTCCGGAGAGTGAATGCCTCCACCTCATGTGCGAGGTTGGGGCTGATACAGCTGAAGGTGGTATATATAGCGCACCACACGAGGGAGAGGATGAGCTGATTTTTTGAAGGAGTAGAGGATGTGTGTGAGCGTTGCGGGGGGGGGGCGCAAATCACGTTCATATGTTTTTGGAGGGGGGGGGGGGCGCTAATCACGTTCATATGTTTTGGTCCTGTCCAAAGCTAGGGGAGCACTGGAAGGAGGTGTTTAGGGTCATTTCCAAGGTGGTGCGTGTGAAACTGGACCCGGGTCCCCAGGAGGCCATATTCAGGGTGTCGGACCAGCCAGGGTTGGAAACGGGAGCGGAGGCAGATATCATAGCCTTTGCCTCGTTGATCACCTGAAGGCAGATCCTGCTGGGATGGAGAGCAGCTTCTCCACCCAGTGCCCTGGCGTGGCGGGGGGACCTATTGGAATACTTGACCCTTGAGAAGGTTAATTTGAACTGAGGGGAAGCTCGGAGGGGTTCTACAAATCATGGGCACTATTTATTATGCACTTTCAAGAACTGGATAACATCGAACATTAGTTGGGAGGGGATGGGTGGGAGGGTTGGGGTGGGGGGGGGGGGGGGGGGAGGGGGACCGTGCAGATTAAGGGTGACTGGATAATCCCGGATTCCTTTTTGTCATTTGTTTATGTAAACATGCGGGCTAATGTTTGGGGGGTTGGTGGGCGGATGGGATCGTTGTTATTGTTATGGGGATTGACGTATCTTGCTGATTATTGTTTATTGTTGATGGGTGTAAATGCAGGAGAAAGTGTGAAAAAGGAGAATAAAAATATTTTTTAAAAAAACATGAAAAAGTAAGGTGTGATGTGTTTTTCAGGTCCTACGCGACTCGGGTAGGTTGTTGACTGCCAGCTGTACCTCTGGCACCAATTTGGCCCAACTGCGTCCTCGTGTCATTAGCAGTTTAGTCATGCAAAGCTTCACATCTTGGTTACGCCGCTCCACCAAACCACTTGATTGCGGGTGCAAAGGAGTGCTTTGTTCCAATTTAATACCTTTGTCGGTGCACATTTTCTGGAACGCCTTCCCAACAATCCACGATCCACGATCTGTGTGGAGACATATGGGGGGACCAGCGCTGGGAATAATTATGTTTTTGAATGCATTGACAGTTGCGCTTTCCGTACAGCGGGTTGTGTTAAGTAATGGGTTAAGAAACATTGCAATTAGTTGTCTCATTTATGTTAAGTATCCATTAATTGACACTGATATGTAAAGGGGCTTCAGGTGGCCTCTGTCAGGTGGTGTGTTGTTAAGAGTTTTGTGCAGAGGCTGTGGAAGTGAAATAAATGGTGTTTGGTGAAAAGGAACAAGAACTTTAGACTCTTCATTTCACAGCAACTAAAACATATAACAAATAGTAGCAGAGGATGTTTGCTGTGTAAATGTGAAGGTTTGAAAGATACAACTTTTCCTGATCAAACCAAAGAGTGAGTGAGAAGGAAAAAAAAAGATACGTGGCTGAACCCAGGATAAAGATGGCTGGATCTGACTATCCTCCCTTATTTTCTGAAAGGGAATCGTACGACCAATGGAGAAGTGCAGTAGTTATGTGGACTAAAGTAACTGCTTTGGGAAAGAGAAAACAAGGTATGGCATTGGCTCTTTCTCTACCATATGGCAGTAAAATCCGAAACAAAGTGCTTTCTGAGCTGGAATTGGAAGAGTTAGACTCAGAAGAAGGTCTGGAGACTTTATTACATTATATGGATAAGATTTATAAGAAAGATGACTTGTTAAGTGCGTATGAAGCATGGTCGGATTTTGATAAGTTCCGGAAAATGGAGGATATCTCCATGGAAGACTATATAATGGAATTTGGCAGACTATATAAAAGGCTGCAGAAACACAATCTGGAATTTCCACAGTCTGTGTTGGCCTTTAAATTACTTGACTGTGCTAGAGTGAGCAACATGGATAGGCTCCTGGTTTTGACAGGAGTTCAGTTTACTGATAAGGATACCTTATTCGAACAGATGACAAAAGCTTTACAAAAGTTTCTGGGGAAACATTCGATTCCGATGGCTCTGATGAACCAAATAGGTCAGCCTGCAATAAGGCAGAATATGGAAGATACACTAGTAACAGGCTGGCGAAATCGTATGGCTACGAACAGGGCTCAAGACTATAGACGGAGACCGAGACAAGGAAATTATGAAGACAGAAACCCAGTTAGAACCTATAATAGGAAGATGAACCCCAGACATGCATGGGGCATGATAAATGGATGTTTTCGATGTGACTCTCAATACCATTATGCTTTCAACTGTCCAACTCGTTATGATAGAGTGTTTGAAGCGACACATGACACGGAAGAGTCAGAAGAGGAAAAAGATAGTGACCAAAAAGGCGGCATTGTCCTATTGACAAGCAGTTTTACACCGGTAATGAGGGTGTTGGTTGCAGAATCCTTCAACTGTGCTGTATTGGACAGTGGCTGCACATCTACTGTGTGTGGAATTGACTGGTTAAAATGTTACCTGGTCTCTTTGAATGCTGAAAATCGTAACAAGGTTAAGGAATTTGAAAGTTCCACAAGTTTCAGGTTTGGGGATGATAATACTCTGAAGTCGCTGAAAAGAGTGGTGAACCCTTGCAATATTGCCGGAGTGAATCATTTCATTAGCACGGATGTTGTATCAAGTGAGATACCTTTGCTTCTGAGCAGACCGTCGATGAAGAAAGCACACATGAAACTGGATACGGAACAGGATAAGGCAACAGTTTTTGGAAAGACGGTGGACTTACAATTTACACAGTTGGGACACTATTGTATTCCATTACTGACAAATAATTTTTCAAGTAGAGTGGTTAAGGATGTGTTAATGGCAGTTGAAAATGGGACTTTAGCTGATAAAAAGCTTGTGGTATTAAAACTGCATAGGCAATCTGCACATCCGTCTCCTCGGAGGCTGAAAATTTTATTAAAGGATGCAGGGGTAAGGGATGACGACTATACTAAACTGATAGAACAGGTTAGTGACCGCTGTGAAGTTTGTAGGAAGTAGGACACCAGCACGACCGATAGTAACCCTACCTTTGGCCAGGGATTTTAACGACATTGTGGCCATGGACCTTAAGATCTGGGATAAAGCAAATAATATATTTATTTTGCATTTTGTAGATTTAGCAACCAGATTTAGTCAATCAGCGATTGTACGAAGTAAAGAAAAGAGAGTAATTCTGGATCAAATCGTGGAAAAATGGATAGGGACAGGAATGGGTCCACCGGCAAAATTCCTTACGGACAATGGGGGAGAATTTGCTAATGATGAGTTTAGGGATATGTGTGAAAACATGAATATCAGAGTTATGAATACGGCTGCAGAAAGCCCGTTTAGTAATGGTGTCTGTGAAAGAAATCATGCTGTCATCGATAACATGCTTCGGAAAATTTTGGCAGATCGACCAAATTGCAGGCTAAATTCAGCTTTAGCATGGGCAGTACATGCAACGAATTCATTGCAGATGGTTGGGGGCTATAGTCCTTATCAATTAGTGTTTGGTAGAAATCCTAAACTTTTGTCCATTTTGGATGACCAGCCTCCAGCTTGGGAGGGGACTACAATTAGCTCTGGTTTTGTTGAACATTTAAATGCATTACATAGCAGTAGAAAAGCTTTTTTGGAAGCAGAAGTCTCTGAAAGAATTCGCAGAGCTTTGAGACATAACGTACGGCCATCAGATGCCGTTTTTCAGCAAGGAGGCATGGTATACTATAAGAGAGACAATTCTAATGAATGGAAAGGCCCAGGGAAGATCATAGGCATAGCTGGCAAAACAATTATTTTGCAACATGGTAGTCAAACTGTTAGGGTCCATTCATCAAGGATAATGGGTACAGATTGCAAATTTTCAAATTTAGACAGAGCAGACAGACATGACGAGGAACCAGAGTCATTTGGTACGCATGTGTTACAGAACTATGAGGACCAATTAAATGATATAGACCGGGTTTCTGTGGAGGAACACAACACTTCTGGTGAATTAAAACAGCCCATTTTTCCGAAAGGGCAACTGCCAAAAGTTGGTACAAATGTGACATACTTGCCTGAAGGGTCTAGTCAATGGAAGGCTGCAACTGTTATTAGTAGAGCAGGGAAGGCCACTGGAAAGTATAAACATTGGTTGAATGTACAGCATTCAGGGGAAGGAATCAAGACAATGGATTTGGAAAACGAAGTTCAAAAATGGAGGGCACAGAAACTTCAGATAGTACATCGGATAGTGAACAGGTCCGCAGGAAAAGGTCGAGAACTATTGAAAGGACATCCCACAGCAGAAGGGAAAGATCAAGCAGTAGCAGTACAGAACGAGATACCAGGCGGGAGAGGGGACGTAGTTTGTCAAGATCTCGGAACATGAGTAAAACTACAGATACTAATAGGAGTAGAAGCCCACATGCACATGAGATTTTGGTGGCTTCAAATAAATTAAAAAGTTATTAAAGAAGCTAAACAGCAAGAATTGCATAGTTGGAGTGAATTTGGGGTATACACGGAAGTACCGGATAGGGGACAAAGAGCTCTATCCCACAGATGGATTTGCACGGTGTGGTAGTATGCATTAGGGGTCATGTGGGACTGTGAAGCCGTGATGTCATTGGCTGACAGATCCCGGGTCCTGGTTGGCTGTTGATCTCTAGCTCCGCCCTGAAGGCGGAGTATAAGAACCAGGAATTCTCCCCGCAGCTCCAGTCTGTTGCTGAACTGCGGGGAACGAGTCACGCTTAATAAAGCCTCATCGACTTCACCTCTATTCGTCTCTCGGGAGTCTTTGTGCGCTACAATTTATTAAGCGTGCTTAAAGGACTATGGAGCTCAGGATCGTCCCGGAATGCCTGAGGATCAGCCCCCACGCAGTGAACTCAGCAGCAGTTTTTAAACACTGGCAGACTTGTTTCGAAGCCTACCTCCGAACGGCCCCCGGCCGGGTCACAGAAGACCAGAAACTACAGGTCCTGCATTCGAGGGTAAGCCCGGAAATTTACCCTCTCATAGAAGACGCAGAGGATTTCCAGACGGCGTTCGCAGCACTAAAGAGCATCTATGTTCGCCCAGTGAACCAGATCTACGCACGCTACCAACTCGCAATGAGACGGCAAAGTCCCGGAGAATCGCTAGACGAATTCTACGCCGCGCTGCTAATCTTGGGATGGGCCTGCAGCTGCCCGCCGGTAAACGCGATTGAACACACGGACATGTTAATTCGCGATGCGTTTGTGGCTGGTATGAACTCTCCCCAAATCCGCCAAAGACTTTTAGAAAAAGAGTCGCTAGGACTCTCAGAGGCACGGGCCCTTGCAGCCTCACTAGATGTGGACCCCCTTGGGCTCCGTGGACCCCCATCGCGACAACCCCCCCCCAACAGGCTTGCGAGGTTCAGACGCCAAGTCGTCCCGGGGGAGCCTGCTGCTATTTCTGCGGCCAGGCGAAACACCCCCGGCAGCGCTGCCCGGCCCGCGCAGCGATTTGCAAGAGCTGCGGGAAAAAGGGCCATTTCGCGGCTGTGTGCCGGTCCCGGGGGGGTCGCCGCTGTCCCCGGAGAAGAAGGAGTCCTGCGCGTTCCAAACGCTCCCCAACCCCCCCAGCGCCCCATGTGCGACCCGCAGGCGCCGCCATTTTGGGTCCCGGCCACCACGAGGGGAGGAGGGGCGCCGCCATCTTGGGAACCCCCAGCCCTGCGCGACGCATGGGGGTGGCCATTTTGTCCACCCCCACCGCCATCTTGTGACCCCCCAGCCATGTGCGATGCATGGGGGCGGCCATTTTGTTCACCCCGCCGCCATCTTGGACGGCAACAATGGACCCCAGCATCGACGGCTCCACGGGGTTCGAGGAAGACGCTGAAGCACTACGACCACGTCTGGCCTCAATGAGTCTGGACCAAGCACGGCCCCGGAGGCTCCAGACGACGACAACAACGGTGCTGATCAACGGACACGAGACACCATGCCTGGTCGACTCCGGGAGCACAGAAAGCTTCATCCACCCCGACACGGTAAGACGCTGTTTTTTGACCATCCGTCCCAGTGCGCAAAAGATTTCCCTAGCTGCAGGATCCCACTCCGTACAGAACCAAGGCTTCTGCATAGTGACCCTAACGGTGCAAGGGAGGGAGTTTAAAAACTACAGGCTCTACGTCCTTCCCCAACTCTGCGCGCCCACATTACTGGGATGAGACTTCCTGTGCAATCTGCAGAGCCTAACTTTCCAATTCGGCGGCCCAATACCCCCACTCACTATCTGCGGCCTCGCAACCCTCAAGGTTGAGCCCCCATCCTTGTTTGCAAACCTCACCCCGGATTGCAAACCCGTTGCCACTAGGAGCAGACGGTACAGCGCCCAGGACCGGACATTTATTCGGTCCGAAGTCCAGCGGCTACTGAAGGAAGGCATAATCCAGGCCAGCAATAGTCCCTGGAGAGCACAGGTGGTAGTAGTAAAGACAGGGGAGAAGCAAAGGATGGTCATAGACTATAGCCAGACCATCAACAGGTACACACAGCTAGATGCGTACCCTCTCCCCCACATATCCGACATGGTCAATCGGATTGCCCAATATAAGGTCTTCTCCACCGTGGACCTCAAGTCCGCCTACCATCAGCTCCCCATCCGCCCAAGTGACCGCAAGTACACAGCCTTTGAGGCAGACGGGCGATTATACCACTTCCTAAGGGTCCCATTTGGCGTCACAAACGGGGTCTCGGTCTTCCAACGGGAGATGGACCGAATGGTTGATCAACATGGGTTGCAGGCCACGTTCCTGTATCTCGACAACGTAACCATCTGCGGCCACGATCAGCAGGACCACGACGCCAATCTCCAAAAATTCCTCCAGACCGCTAAAGCCTTGAACCACACATACAACGAGGACAAGTGCGTTTTTAGCACAAACCGGCTAGCCATCTTGGGATATGTAGTGCGCAATGGGATAATAGGCCCCGACCCCGAACGTATGCGCCCCCTCATGGAATTTCCCCTCCCTCACTGCTCAAAAGCCCTAAAACGCTGCCTGGGGTTCTTTTCATATTACGCCCAGTGGGTCCCCCAGTACGCAGACAAGGCCCGCCCCCTAATACAGACCACGACCTTCCCTCTGTCGACAGAGGCTTGCCAGGCCTTCAGCCGCATCAAAGCGGATATCGCAAAGGCCACGATGCGCGCCATCGCCGAGTCCCTCCCCTTCCAGGTCGAGAGCGACGCCTCCGATGTAGCTCTAGCGGCCACCCTTAACCAAGCGGGCAGACCCGTGGCCTTTTTCTCCCGAACCCTCCACGCCTCAGAAATCCGCCACTCCTCAGTGGAAAAGGAAGCCCAAGCCATAGTGGAAGCTGTGCGACATTGGAGGCATTACCTGGCCGGCAGGAGATTCACTCTCCTCACTGACCAACGGTCGGTAGCTTTCATGTTCGATAATGCACAGCGGGGCAAAATTAAAAATGACAAGATCTTAAGGTGGAGGATCGAGCTCTCCACCTTCAACTATGAGATCTTGTACCGTCCCGGAAAGCTGAACGAGCCGTCCGATGCCCTATCCCGCGGCACATGTGCCAACGCACAAATTAACCGTCTCCAAACCCTCCACGAGGACCTCTGCCACCCGGGGGTCACTCGGTTCTACCATTTTATAAAGTCCCGCAACCTCCCCTACTCCGTGGAGGAGGTCCGTACAGTCACAAGGAACTGCCACATCTGCGCAGAGTGCACACCGCATCTTTTCAGGCCGGATAGTGCGCACCTGATCAAGGCTTTCCGTCCCTTTGAACGCCTCAGTCTGGATTTCAAAGGGCCCCTCCCCTCCACCGACCGCAACACATACTTCCTGAACGTGGTGGACGAGTACTCCCGTTTCCCCTTCGCCATCCCCTGCCCTGACATGACAGCGGCCACAGTCATTAAAGCCCTTAGCACCATAGTCACACTGTTCGGTTGCCCCGCATACGTCCATAGCGACAGGGGGTCCTCCTTCATGAGTGACGAGCTGCGCCAGTTCCTGCTCAGCAAGGGTATAGCCTCGAGCAGGACGACCAGCTACAACCCCCGGGGGAACGGGCAAGTAGAGAGGGAGAACGGCACGGTCTGGAAGACCGTCCTACTGGCCCTACGGTCCAGGGATCTCCCAGTTTCACGGTGGCAGGAGGTCCTCCCGGACGCCCTCCACTCCATCCGGTCGCTACTGTGTACCACCACTAACCAAACGCCTCATGAGCGCCTCCTTGTCTTCCCCAGGAAGTCCTCCTCTGGAACGTCGCTGCCGACCTGGCTGGCGGCCCCAGGACCCACCTTGCTCTGGAAACATGTGCGGGCGCACAAGTCGGACCCGTTGGTCGAGAGGGTTCACCTCCTCCACGCGAACCCGCAGTACGCCTACGTGGAGTACCCCGACGGCCGACAGGACACGGTCTCCCTGCGAGATCTGGCGCCCGCCGGCAACACACACACCCCCTCGACACCAATCACCCCCTCCCTGCCACCGGCGCACCCCGCGACAGCCCCCTTCCCGGGAGGATCGGTCCTCCTCCCAGGTCCGACCAGAAGTGAAGCTGAAGCAGAAACCGTAAAGCTCCCGGAGGCGACAACACTGGAACAAGCACCACCACCACCGGGGCTGAGGCGATCGACAAGGACGACCAGACCGCCCGCCCGACTCGTGGCATCGGTGTAACACTAGAATGTTGTGGACTTTAACGAGAATGTTTTTTTTTCCTTTTCCCTCTTACGAATACTGTAAATAGTTCAAAACAAAAAACCCTGTACATAGCCCAGTGTAGGGCACTGTAATGACATGCAAAAGTTTTTTCCTCCCAGGACCAGCCTTGTAAACCCCTACCACCATGCGAAGTACCACCCCGCCGGGTTCATTTTTAACAAGGGGTGAATGTGGTAGTATGCATTAGGGGTCATGTGGGACTGTGAAGCCGTGATGTCATTGGCTGACAGATCCCGGGTCCTGGTTGGCTGTTGATCTCTAGCTCCGCCCTGAAGGCGGAGTATAAGAACCAGGAATTCTCCCCGCAGCTCCAGTCTGTTGCTGAACTGCGGGGAACGAGTCACGCTTAATAAAGCCTCATCGACTTCACCTCTATTCGTCTCTCGGGAGTCTTTGTGCGCTACACACGGAAAAGGTTTTTCCGGATGGAACTTATAAGGCAAAGGCCAGGCTTGTGGCAAGGGGATTTGAAGAAAACTTAGAAGATCAGGATTTAAGGGTAGATTCACCTAGCAGGAAAGGTTATTTTAAAGATCTTCTTGGCTCTATTAGCCACAAAGGCATGGGAATGCAAATCTATAGATCTAAAAGCTGCCTTTTTGCAGGGGCATCAGCTCCAGAGAGACATTTTTCTTTGTCCTCCTAAAGAAGCAGCTAACACAGAAGGGGTACTCTGGAAGTTCAACAAATGTGTATACGGATTAAATGATGCATCTAGAGTCTGGTATTTTTCGGTAAGGTCAGTTTTTTTAAAGTTAGGCTGTTGCCAGTTGAAAGCAGATCCTGCAATGTTTTACTGGCACTATAAAGGAAATCTTTCTGGCATTTTTATGATGCATGTCGATGATTTTTTGTAGGGTGGGACTAGTGATTTTGAAGCTATTGTAATCTCTGGTTTGAGGAAAGAATTCAGGGTTGGAAGTCAGGCTTCTGGTGGATTTAAATATATTGGACTGGAAATTGGACAGACTAACTTAGGGGCAACTTTACGTCAGCAATTTTATTTGAAAATCATCACCCCAATGGCAATTAGTCGTGGCCGAGTTTCACAAAAAGACGCAATGGTTTCAAAGATAGAAAAAGAGCAACTGCGAAGTTTAATTGGGCAACTGAGCTGGTTAGGTAGACAGATTAGACCGGACGTGAGTTTTGATGTCTTAGAGTTGAGTACAAAAATGAATGATCCCAAAGTGGAAGACATAATAAGAGTAAATAAAGTGTTGGCCAAACTAAAAATGCAGGAGTGTGTTTTGAAGTTCCCGGTTTTAGGTGACCGTAAGCACTTGAAACTCAGTTTATAGTGATGCGTCCTACGCAAATTTATGTGATGGGGTTTCAAGCGCAGGAGGCTTTATAATTTTCCTTTTGGGGAACAATGGTAAATGTTGCCCGCTTGTGTGGGAAACAAAGAAAATAAGGAGAGTGGTAAAAAGCACTTTGGCTGCTGAGACGTTAAGCCTTGTAGAGGCAGTGGATATGGCCTTTTATATAAGTATGATATTGACAGAAATTTTGGGATTAGGGGATTTCAGTAATATACCTATTGACTGTCACATTGACAATAAATCCCTGTGGGAAAATGTGCACTCTACAAAAAGTGTCAATGAAAAGAGGTTACGGATAGACATCGCAAGTTTGAAGCAGATGTTGGACAGAGGGGAAATAACAAAAATTAAATGGGTCGACAGGAGCTATCAACTGTCACTGTTTTACGAAAAGAGGGGTGAGTTCACAGAAACTTTTGGATATTGTTAATGAAGGGCACTTGTTTCTGTGATTGTTTTTTTCCCTTCTTTCTCGTCCAAACAAAAACAAAAAAAGGGGGGGCATCATGTGTGTGTTTTTGAGTTTCTTGAAATTTTGTTTTCACCTAATTATTTTTTTTCTCCAAGGGGAGACTGTTAAGTAATGGGTTAAGAGACATTGCAATTAGTTGTCTCATTTATGTTAAGTATCCATTAATTGACACTGATATGTAAAGGGGCTTCAGGTGGCCTCTGTTAGGTGGTGTGTTGTTAAGAGTTTTGAGCAGAGACTGTGGAAGTGAAACAAATGGTGTTTGGTGAAAAGGAACAAGAACTTTAGACTCTTCGTATCACAGCAACTAAAACGGCTAACAGGTTGTGGGCACCAACCACGTGTTGGAGGTACAGGTGTCAACAACTACTAAGATGTACTGGTTTTGTCCTGTATAAGGAGGGTTCCCAGTAGAGGGTGTAAAGGGTCCCACATAATCAGCCTGCCACACACGGTGGGGGGCGTCTGGTTTTGCTCTTGAAATGAATTTAGATCTGGTGACGCCTCCTCCTTTCGAGGTCTGGAGGCAGAGGACAATTTGCCACTAATTTTTGGCAATCAGTTTATATATAAGGCCACCAATAGGTGAGCAGTAGTTTAGCCATTGTTGCCTCAGCTCCAGGATGGCCAGAACCATGGCTAACGTGGGCCTCCTGTATTAAACTTAGGCGCTTCTTTGCCGGTGGGATAACCTTAGCCTCCTTTCCTGGAATAGTAACCAAGACTCTTCCCATTTTGTCGCAATGATAGTTATAGTTGGATGGGTACCCGCGCGGGGCTTTCCGAGCAATAAGTAGGCGTAACTCATCATCCTGACATTTGTCTTGTAATTACCAGGACCGTTACATGCTCTATCCCTAGTTCTTCTAGGGTCACTGCTTGTTTTGCAGCGTTGACTGCCATTTGGTTACCGATGCTGTGAGGGCCTCCTTTTGTATGGCCTGGGACATGCATAATGGTAACATGACACTTGTTGTCTAATTGCTGGGCAATTTTTTGCCATAAAGATATGAGCTATTGGTTTTCCTTTATCTGTCTTAAAGGTATTCTTTCTCCATACTGGTAAGAAAGTATTAGCAGCCTTCTGGCAATAGGCGCTATCAGTGCAGATTAATGTTTTAGTATCATTAGAAGGTATTCCTGCAAGGCTAATAATAATGCCTGTGCTTCTGCATATTGGGCATTTTGGGGACCCAGAGTCCTTGAAATTGTTTTGGTGGGGTTAAAGGTTCCATTTGAATGAGAACCTAGTATTATCCCACTACCAGCTATCGTGCGCATGCTGCCTTGTCTATCAGGGATGGGCATTGCCGATCCGTCGCAGTAAATGACAAGGTCAAAGTCCTCTAGGGGAGTTACGATAAGTTTGAGACTCAGAATATCCGGGTCCTCTTCTTTGTCCAGTTTTTCAAAACCGGGAAAATGGAGTATATCCTGCGAGTATTTTTCATTGTATTCAAAGCTCAGGGAGGTATCATATAAAAGATGGTGCCACTTAGTGTATCTGGCCTGGGTTGCCTTGCGTTCGTTCCCTGGCATTCCTTCCTGTGATCTTCGTTGGGGAAAACCCATTTTGATTATAATGCGTGCATTGGCCTGAACCTTCTGCAAGGATCTTACGGCATGTAGGCTGAGGACCATGCAGCGTTCTGAGGCGGTCAATCTCTGTTCACAGGGGGAGTAGTTAAGGGGGGGTATTGGAATGGCGTTGTGGCCCCCTCATCGAAGCAGGCTGCACAGGTTGCTCGGGAAGCGATCCAAGGGATAAGACAGATATCCCTGGATGGGTCTCTTGAGCTAAGGTCAGTGGCATTTTTTACTGCAAGAATTAGCTGTAGCTGTACAAGAGATTCCTTTGCATGCCCCGGAAAGCAGAAAGGTTTATTTGTCGGGGTACAGTACTCATACAAGGGAGCTAAAAGTGGAGCGAATGCTGGTACAAAGGTCCATGCAAAATTAAGCAGTCTCAGTATAGATTGTAGTTGTTTAAGGGAAGTAGGATTCTTAATAGCCGAGAGTTTCTCGGAAAAGGAGTCGGTAAGGCCTCGGTCAGTGTCTGACATTGATACCGAGGTATTCAACTGATTCTTTTAAGCAATTGGCATTTCTTAAGACCGATTATGAATCCATGGATTTTTAAGAGGGTAAAGATTTCAAGGGTGTCGGTTGTCACGTACACGTCGTCTACATTGACGTCGATATCGTACTTATGACGTATGAGCGCTAATGCTGAAATACGCCGGCCGCGAAGAGCTGAGGCGAATTGCGGAAGCCCTGCAGGAGTCGGGTCCAGGCGTACTGGTGGCTGTTAGGACCAGTGAACGCTGTGTAATCATACTCCTCGGGGAGGATTGGGTGTGACCAGAAGCCGTTAGATTAGTAGATTTGTACTTTTCTTGGCTAATCTGTTGTGTAACTTGTAGTATGCTAGCAGATTGGGCTGCGTTTGGAATCGTAACGCGGTTTAGTTCTCGGTAGTCGACTAAAAGTCAGACTCTGCGCCTTTAGCTTTGGGAATCCCAAACATAGGGGAATTATACGGAGATGATCTTTTAATCAGAACGCCTTGTTGGCATAGGGAGTCGATTGTTTTTTGGAGCGCGGCTCTGCACTCCGGGTCTCGGATGAACCATTGTTTCTGAACCGGGAAGTCGTTGACTCCGGTTGTGACTGGTTGAATTTTTAGCAGTCCGTAGTGATTCTGATATTTTTGGAATAAGTCCCAGTGTCTGAGAATTAAGTTTTTAATTTGTGCTTTTGTCTGTTCGTCTGGGCAACCCCAAGAATTTCCTCCGACTGTTTTTTTCTATTATCCTGATAGGCTAATTGAAGTAAGTCATACTTTTGAATTATGTCTTGGGATAGGATAATGTCGCAATCATGATCTTTGTCTAAATTTGGCCATAGTTCAGCTTGACATCTAATTACTTGATCATTAGCTAGAAGGGTGATCTGTACCAATGGTATTTGTTTTACTTCTGAAGTTATGCCTCTTACACTCCTGGTCCCTATTATGGGTCTGTTTAAGGAATGGTAGCGGGCAAATCCTTAGTTTATGAGGGGCATTTCCGCCCCAGTATCTAGGAGTAAAATTACCCTTATTGTAGCGGTTAGTAATTTTGGATTAAGATACGGGGTGGCATTTACATATGGGAATTGAGCGGGAGCGATTTGGGAGAATTTGTGAGCGGACCTGCCTGTTAGTCAATAGTGATTCTTAGAGGCGGTGTACACTCGAATGCTGGCCGGAATGCAGCCGCCTCTAGAATTTCTACCTTGGCCTCTGTTTTGTCCAGTACTGCCATTAGTTCTAGGCTGATCCTGGTATTTTTGCTGTTGCCTCTGTGGATTTCTAGCATCCTGGTAACTTCCAGGGGGACGGATATTAGCTCGATCTCGGAACTCATACTGTCCTTGTTGAGGAGGGTACTGGGGATATCGCGGACCTCTGTCCTCGAATAGGTGACGGGGTGCTACCCTCGGGGATCCCAGTGGTGTCTGCCTGGGAGTTTGTCTAAAAGGCTGCTGTCTGGGACCTGAGGCTGGGGCTCGCGCAGGAGTTCCTGAGGACCTTCCAGCCTGGAGTACGAGGGGCAGCTGGTACTCCTGTTCCCTCCCTTGGTTGTGTCCCAGAGGTGGAGGGGACGTCCCTATGTCCTCTTAGTTCGGTAGCCGACAGCTGGCAAAGTTCCTCAAGGCCAGAATAACTGTGTGGTATTTAGCAGCCTGATTTTGTTGACCGTGCGCTGCATCCTGTAGGTGCAGGCGGTGGGCTGAGTCAGTGACTGATTTTAGTAGCAATCGGCTGACTTGAGCAAAGTCAAATTGTAATTGGAGGGCAAGCTGGAAAGTTTCTCTGATGCTCCCTACTTTAAGGTCGTTTAAAAGAATGTTTCAGAATCCTCCTTGCATTCCACGGCCATAAATCTTCTTATGGGCAGCAGCTAAAATTTGAAACCAGGTTCCACATTCCACTTCTGAGAGGTGGAATCCTGCTGGAGCTGTAACTCGCAACAGCTGCTGTTTATCTCTTGGAGTTAAGGGTCCGAAGAATATTTCTTACATGGACATTTTTTTCAAAAACATTTAAGTGCATGTTTATCGTCAGGGGGAATTGGTCCGAAGGTATCTTTAAATACGGACACGGTGTGTTCCCCAATTACTGATCTCATCCTGACAGGGATCGCTGGTCCACCTGCCAGTTTAGGTGCTGTCAGGAAGGTGTGATTCATCCCTGCAATGGCTCTTCTCACTATCTCTGTCTGTGCCGGTGTCAGAAGTGCGGGGATATTAAGGTCACTAAGAATAATTATAGCATCTCCCCAGGGATTTCCTGGATCGAAGGCAGGAGTCTGTGGGACCGGAACGGGATAAGCATGTCCTGTTAACCCCAAGAACCTGCGAGCATTGAGCGGGTCTATATCTTCTGAGTGACAGACCACAAAGGGTACTAAATCATTTGGCTGGACATTACAACCTGGTCTGATTAAGCGAGTTGCTAATTCAAGCTGACAGTCTTGTCTGTGGATTTTCCCTGGGAAAAAGTCTGTTATTTCAAGCGTAAATCTCTGTCCGTCTGTGAAGGGAGGTTGCAATGCAAGTAAATGATCCACCAGTAATGCTCCTTTTGGAACATTAAATGTTTGATTCGCGAGGGGATCAGGGTTTGCTGGCGGATCACGCCAGAGATGAGCTTGAACAGCCATAGCCAAAGTATTAAAAAAAATATATACTTGGTCTTTCCTACTAGTAAACACAGTTTAACAATAGTAGTCAAATTCAATTTAATTTTGCTGGTAGTAGTGCTTCATTTTATATTATTTTGACCTTACTCAAGGGTCATGTTGCACTGTTTTAGTTTAGCTTATAAATTAAATATATTCTAGCGACAGAGTTATTGTGTCTATTTGTTAAGACCCAAGAATAAATCTCAGGTCCCACGTTGCAGGCACCAGATGTGACAGTCGAGGAGTATTCTATCTAAGATCTTCCCGATTAGTCAAGGCTGTAAGCTACCAGACAAGGTCTTGTGAATATCTAAAGTAAGGCTCGCTATTTGGGAGTTCTAATTATAGTATTCACAATGTGCCTTGCTTTCACTACCTTCAGTGTACAGGATAGACTGTGACTTAGATTGCTATCTTTTCCTTAACTTCAACTAAATATTTCTAATTCTTGAGAGCCAGGCATGGGTAAGTGACCCTTCAGATAGCCTCAAAGGGTGAGAATATGATGAGCCTTAGTTAAATGTCACTCTTATTTATTAAAATAAACACGGATCTGTATGGTAAAATATACACGTAATTTATTTAAAGAAAAAGGGTAATACAAGTATTTTTGATAAATGATAACAGTTTGACAAATACAGGATATATGATGAGTTAGCCCGTTAGCTTCTTAACTACATATTTGCTTAAGCTATAAACAGCTCATACTTACATCGACTAGTAGCCTCGGAATTCGATACTCAATCAATGAGCAGAACTCTACGAGTCGAGATAGCAGCTTGGTCAAATAAACACAAGCAATCTCCTAAAGAGCTCTCCAAGCAAAACTAACTTTCGCAGCCTGTGTTTAAACATTTATATCCTTTTCTTACTTAGGGAGTTCTAGGGAGTTTTTTGCAGAGCATCTGCAGTTATTTCGAGACAAAGAACAGTCTCTCTCTTGGTCAGCAAGGCCTTGGTTTCTAGGGAGATCCAGCGGGGCACCTGTTCCTAAAGATACGAGGTTGATCCCTCCGGTAGCTATCTCCAGAAAAACACCAGCCTCCCTTCTTGGCAAGGCCTCTTGCCAAACAGTAGCCTCCCTTAGTGGCAAGGTCACTAGACAAGCAATATCCTCCCTTAGTTGGCAAAGCTTATTTTCAGACAAGGCCACTAGACTTAATGAGTTCACTGCATCTGGACTCTTACAAAGATAATGTCTGTAATACTTGTTGAAAAACATTATTGCGATAAGTAATGGTTTACAAGAGATAATTGACTTCATCAGTCATCAGTTTTTAATATAGGGTTAAATACATGTTTTAATATAACATCAGTTCTGATCAGCTTTTAATATGAAGTGAATATATGATTGAATATAAAATCAGTTCTGATCAGCTCATAATATAGCGTGGATACCGCCACAACCTTCGCGACCCACGCTGGCCGACCTTTGCGGCCCACGCCGGCCGATCTTTGCGACCCACGCCGGCCGACCTTTGCGACCCACGCCGGCCGACCTTTGCGACCCACGCCGGCCGACCTTTGCGACCCACGCCGGCCGACCTTTGCGACCCACGCCGGCCGACCTTTGCGACCCACGCCGGCCGACCTTTGCGACCCACGCCGGCCGACCTTTGCGACCCACGCCGGCCGACCTTTGCGACCCACGCCGGCCAACCTTTGCGACCCATACCAGTTGACCTTTGCGACCCACGGCAACTGACCTTTGCGACCATGCCGGTTGACCTGCGCGACCCACCATTTTCTCTTACCTTGTTTGCTGTTGGCAAAAATGGAGGAAATGGTTTTGGGTCCCTTTGGCCTTCGTACACGCTCCTCCAATGGAACCTGTTGGATGAAGGTAAAGCCTTCCGGTGTCAGAAAGTATGCAGTCTCCATCTGTCCAAAGTTCTGCATTTTTCTCCTGCAAAATTTGATCAAATAAAAACCCCCGAACTTGTAAAAAAAAAATTAAAATGAATGAAAAAAAAGAATAAAATATGAATAAAACTCCCCTGAACTTGTACAAAAAAAGACTGCGACCGTATAAAAACATAAAAAAGTGGCCACACTGCGCATGCGTGACCGATCATTGGTGCGCTTGCGCATATTGGACATGCGCACCGATGATCGGGCACGTGTACGCAGTGCGTCTGCATTTCTTTTACATGTTCGTGGCCATTTTGAAGGCCGCTTGCAGCCGGCGTTATTAAAGGCCGGCTGCTGCGGCTGTTGTGCGCGGATTTGCGCGTTCGGGAGCCCGCGACGGCCGGCTCCGTGACCCTCCCGACACCCTCCCGTGACCCACCTGCGGATTGTGCCCCCAACTTTGACAATGCCTGGCCTAAGGGAGCCTGAATGGGAAGGTCGGGGTCCCAAGAGAATCGCCCCATGCGAAAGAATATACGAACAGTGGGCCTGCCAGAGGAGATCAAGGGCAAAGACGCGACTAGCTATATGGCCCAGATGCTGGACAACTTGGATGGAATGGACAGCTTCACCAAGCAGGTGGAGATTGACAGGGCTCACAGGTCAAGGCCGGGGAGCAGTCGAGGGCGATAATTGCCAAGCTGCACAGGTATCAGGACCAGGAGAGGATCCTGCACTGGGCCTGGCAGACCAAAGCCAGCAGTTGGAAAGGACACAGGTGAAGGATGTATCAGGACATTAGAGCGAATCTTGCATAACGCAGGGCTGAGTTCAACCACTCGAAGTCGGCCCTGTACAAGAGCAGTGTGAAACTCAGGATGTTATTCCCAGCCAGGCTCTGGGTGACATACCAGAATAAAGAACATTATTTCACCACCCTGGCAGGGACAGATGTGTTTGTGCATGCAAACGGCCTGGACAAAGGCAAACAAAGCAGTGGTGAGGAATACTCAGTGGGAAAAAGTGATGGATATGGACAATCTTTGCCTGGGATGATACTGATTCGTTGTGAGCAGGAGCACTAGCTCATAAGAAGGAAGAGTCAAGGGTAGCAGAGCGCTAGGGAGGGTGAGGAGACAGAGAGGACAGTAACAGAACGGGCATTTGAGGGGGTCAGAGTAACCCTGGGAGTGTCTAGAAATAAGGTTGGGGTGGGAGGGGAATGGCAAGCAAGACTGAGGTAAAGGTGGGGTGGGGGTGAGGGACACCAATGGGCAGAGGGAGCTGGGTCTTAGGGAGGAGGAAGGAAGGGCACGGTGCAAGCTGCATGTTGCTCTCTCAATCACCTCCCTGACGCCTTCCACCTTTCACGACCTCGCAAAGTGATTTGCAGCTTAAGTACTTTCGGAGCCCGGGTCAGTGTTTGGTCACAAATTGCGGTGAGCAATGTACGCACACCAAGCTCTCAGAGCCTCGTGACTGCAACCAGGTAATCCTGCTTTTGTGATCTTGTTTGAAGGATGTATAATGAGCCAGGATGCGAGATGCGTCAGGGACCTGGGTTCGATTCCGACTCGGGTGACTCTGTCGAGTTTGCGCGTTTTCCCCATGTCTCTGTGGGTTTCTTCCCACGGTTCGAGGACGTGCAGGTTGAGTGGAGTGGCTATGCTAAATTGCCCCTCTTGTCCAAAGGTCAGGTGAGGTGACAGGGTTGATGAGCCAAATGACGGCCCTCCTACACAGTCGGGATTTTGTGAACTCCCTTCTCTGAAATATCAGACTTTTGTGTCCCATCGGAAGGACAGGTTTCCTGTGGAGAAAGCAGCGTACAATTAAAGTCATTCTTCAAAATTTAGAGGGCAGTTGAGGAGAACCTTTTTCCCCAGATGGTAGTGGGTATCTGGAACTCGCTGCCTGAAAGCTGGGTAGAGGCTTTCAAAAGCTGTCAGAGAGATGCACACAATATGCTGTACTTGGATTTGCAGAAGCTCATGGTGCAGGGGTAACATGTTTGCATAGACTGAAGAGTGGCTGGCAAAAAGCAGAGAGTATGCCTAAATAGATCTTTTTCTGATCAGCAGGATATGACATATGGGGCCTGTGCTGGGGCCTCAACTTTTACATTTACATCAATGACTTGGATGAGGGGAACGAAGGCCATGACAGGTAGATTTACAGATGACACAAAGATAGATAGTAAAGGATTCCCTCGTGGGTCACTGTCTGTGTGGAGTCTGCACGTTCTCCCAGTGTCTGCGTGGGTTTCCTCCGGGTGCTCCGGTTTCCTCCCACAAATCCCGACAGATTCTATTAGGTGAACTGGACATTCTGAATTTTCCATCTGTGTACCCGAACAGGCGTCAGAATGTGGCGAATGGGGGCTTTTCACAGTAACTTCATTGCAGTGTTAATGCAAGCCTACATGTGAAGACTTCCGGTTGTGGCTATGCCTAGATAGGTCGCACGTTCGGCAGCTCCCGCTGGGAACGGACTTTTGGGCTCTTCAGAGGGGCCCCAACGGCAATTGTTCGACGGCTTCCAGTGTGGGAAGGTGACAGCAAGGTCCCCCGACATTATATGGATTAGACCAGGAATGGAGCAGTTAAAAAAGTGATCCTGGTGCAGCGAAAAGTGCGAGGGAAGAAAAGCAAGATGATGGTGGGTGGAGACCAGGCAGCGTGGGCGCAGTGGTCGCAGGAGCGGCAGGAGTTTCATAAATGCTGCTTTGAAGAGCGGAGGACAGAAATGCTGGCACCAATGAAGGTGGCGATTGAGAAGCTTGTGGAGACCCAGAAAGCCCAAGGGCCGGCGATTTGGGAGGTGCGGCAAAAAGCCTCGGAGAACGAGGACGAGAGCTTGGGCCTGGCGGTGAAGGTGGAGGCGCACGAGGCACTGCACAAGAGGTGGGTGGAAAAACCCGAGGACCTGGAGAATAGGTCGAGGAGGAAGAATCTTCGGATTCTGGGTCTCCCTGAAGGAGTGGAGGGGCCCGATGCCGGGGCATATATGAGCACGATGCTCAATTCGCTGATGGGCACGGGAGCTTTCCCGAGGCCCCTGGAGCTGGATGGGGCTAAACGGGTCCTAGCAAGGAGACCCAAAGCCAACAAGCCGCCAAGGGCTGTAGTGGTGAGGTTCCACCGCTTTATGGACAGAGAGTGTGTCCTGAGATGGGCCAAAAGAGAGCGGAGCAGCAAGTGGGAGAACACGGAGATCCAAATTTACCAGGACTGGAGTGCGGAGGTGGCTAAGAAGAGGGCTGGTTTCAACCAGGCTGAGGCGGTGCTCCATCGGAAGGGGGTGAAGTTCGGGATGCTGCAGCCAGCGTGATTGTGGGTCACGTTCCAAGATCGGCACCACTATTTTGAAACGCCTGATGAGGCATGGAACTTTATCCAGACTGAAAAGTTGGACTCAAATTGAGGGTTTGTCGTGGGGGGGGTGGGGGGGGGGGGGTGGTGTTTACTGCGTTGGGGGAATGTTCTTTTTGTTTGAGTGCTGGGTGGGGATGGGTGAATGGATTTGATGTGGGGGCTGTGGGAGAGTGTGGGCGTCGGTGTTGGAGGGGCAGGGCCCCACGGAGGAAGAGGGGGGTGGAGGCCCGGGGATGGGGAGTTGGGGTAAGGCCGCAAAAAGGAGCTGCGCCAGAGGGGGCGGCTCAGGAAAGCGCGGGCATTTTCCTGTGTTTGGGAAGGAGAGAAGGGCGGTGCTGGAGAGGATTGCACACTGACTGCCAAGGGGTGGGGGGGATTCTCACACTGGGGGGTCGATGGAATGGCGGGAGAGGCCGGGGTCAGCTGACTTATGGGAGTGTCATGGGGGGAGCAAATTGGCTAGATGGGGATCTAGCGAGGGGAGGGGGAGGGGGGGATGGGGAACTGGGTTGCTGCTGCATTGGCCAAAGGGGAGCTGGAAGTAGGAGAGTTAGAAGGGGCGGGGGTCCGCCGCCTGAGGGACTGGAGGGTGCGGGAGGCACGGGCACGTGGGCTGGCCGAGAAAAGGAGATGGCTGAACGGGCCGGTCAAGTGGGCACGGGTGTTCACGCACTGAAAAGGACTGAAGGCAGACATGGTTATGCTCCAGGAGACACATCTGAAGGTGGCAGATCAGGTTAGGCTGAGAAAGGGATGGGTAGGGCAGATCTTTCATTCGGGGCTGGATGCGAGGAGCAGAGGGGTTGCAATACTGGTGGGGGGGCGGGTGTCGTTCGAGGCGCTGAATATTGTAGTGGATAATGGACGTCGATATGCGATGGTGAGTGGTGGGTTGCGGGTGATACTGGTGAACGTGTGTGCCCCGAATTGGGATGATGCCGGATTTATGAAACGCATGCTGGGTCGGATTCCGGATCTCAAACTTGATAATGGGGGGGGGGGGGGGTAACTTCAACACGGTGCTGGACCCAGCACTGGACCGTTCTAGGTCCAAGACGGGTAAGAGGCCGGCTGCGGCCAAGGTGCTCAGGGGGTTTATGGACCAGATGGGAGGAGTGGATCCATGGAGGTTTGCCAGGCCACTGGCCAGAGAATTTTCCTTCTTTTCCCACGTCCATAGAGCCTACTCCCGGGTCGATTTCTTCATTTTGAGTAGGGCGCTAATCCCAAAAGTGGAGGGAACGGAATATTCGGTCATAGCCATCTCGGACCACGCCCCGCATTGGGTGGAGCTGGAGTTGGGGGAGAAGAGGGACCAACGCCCGCTGTGGCGCCTTGATGTGGGACTATTGGCGGACGAGGGGATGTGCGGGCAGCTGCGGGGTGTATTGAAAGATATTTGGAGGCCAATGACAACAGGGAGGTGCAGGTGGGGGTAGTCTGGGAGGCATTGAAGGCGGTGGTCAGGGGAGAGCTAATCTCCATTAGGGTCCACAGGGAGAAGAGAGAGAGGAGGGAGAGGGAGAGGTTGGTGGGGGAGATTTTAAGGGTGGACAGGAGGGATGCAGAGGCCCCCCGAGGAGGGGCTACTTAGGGAGCGACGGAACCCGACCTGTTGACCACGGGGAAAGCAGAGGCACAGTGGAGGAAAGCGCAGGGGCCGACGTACAAGTATGGGGAGAAGGCGAATCGGATGCTGGCACAGCAGCTTCGTAAGAGGGAGGCAGTGAGGGAGATTGGTGGAGTTAAGGATAGAGGGGGAAATACGGTGCGGAGAGAATAAACAAGGTATTTAGGGACTTCTATGGGGATCTGTACAGGTCCGAGCCCCCAGCGGGGGAGGAGGGGATGCAATGATTCCTAGACCTGCTGAGGTTCCCGAGGGTGGAGGATGAGGAGGTGGCTGGTTTGGGGGCGCCGATTGGGCTGGAGGAGCTGGTTAAAGGATTGGGGGGCATGCAGGCGGGGAAGGCCCCGGGGCTGGATGGGTTCCCGGTTGAAATCTACTGGAAATAAGTGGACCTGCTGGGCCCGTTGCTAGTGAGGACTTTTAATAAGGCGAGGGAGGGGGGGGACCTTGCCCCCGACAATGTCCGGGGCGCTGATCTCTCTGATCCTGAAGCGGGACAAGCATCCATTGCAATGTGGGTCGTATAGACCGATCTCACTCCTCAATGTTGACGCTAAGTTGCTGGCAAAGGTGCTGGCTACGAGAATTGAAGACTGTGTCCCGGGGGTGATTCATGAGGACCAGACGGGATTTGTGAAGGGTAGGTAGCCAGCTAAATACAAATGTGCGGAGGCTCCTGAATGTGATTATGCTGCCCTCGGTGGAGGGGGAAGCGGAGGTAGTGGCAGCTATGGACGCGTAGAAGGCCTTTGATCGGGTGGAGTGGGAGTATCTTTGGGAAGTGTTGCGGAGGTTTGGGTTCGGGGAGAGGTTCATCAATTGGGTCAGCCTGCTATATAGAGCCCCAGTGGCTACGAACTGGCGGAGGTCGGAGTACTTTCGGTTGTACCGGGGTCGAGGCAGGGTGCCCCTTATCCCCCTTGTTGTTTGCACTGGCAATTGAGCCGCTGGCCATGGCACTGAGGGAGTCCAGGAAATGGAGGTGACTGGTCCGGGGGGGAGAGGAACACCGGGTGTTGTTGCATGCCGACGACCTGTTGTTGTATGTGGCGGATCCAGCGGAGGGGATGGCGGAGGTCATGTGGATCCTTAGGGAGTTTGGGGACTTTTCGGGGTATAAACTCAACATAGGGAAGAGTGAGTCTTTGTGGTGCATTCAGGGGACCAGGGAAGGGGGATAGACGAGCTACCGTTGAAGAGGGTGGAAAGGAGCTTTCGGTACCTAGGGATCCAAGTAGGTAGGAGTTGGGGGGCCCTGCACAAGCTCAATTTGACGCGGTTGGTGGAGCAGGATTTTAAAAGATGGGATATGCTGCCACTCTCACTAGCGGGTAGGGTGCAGTCGGTCAAAATGACGGTCCTCCCGAGGTTTCTCTTTGTGTTCCAGTGCCTTCCCATTTTGATCCCCAAGGCCTTTTTCGAACGGGTAAGCAGGAGCATTATGGGATGTGTGTGGGCGGGTAAGACCCCGAGGGTGAAGTGTGTTTCTGGAGCGTAGCAGGGACGGGGGGGGCTGGCGCTGCTGAATTTGTGTGGCTATTATTGGGCAGCCAATGTGGCAATGATCCGTAAGTGGGTAATGGAGGGAGAGGGGGCGGTGCGGAAGAGGCTAGAGATGGCGTCCTGTGTGGGCACGAGCCTGAGGGCACTGGTGACGGCACCGCTGCCGCTCTCGCCGACAAGGTACACCACGAGTCCGGTGGTGGCGGCGACGCTGAAGATCTGGGGGCAGTGGAGGCGACACGGGGGCGAGATGGGAGCCTCGGTTTGGTCCTCGATTCGGGAGAATCATCGGTTTGTCCCGGGAAGGATGGATGGGGGGTTTCAGAGCTGGCATCGGGCAGGGATTAGAAGAATGGGGGACCTGTTCATCGATGGGACGTTTGCGAGCCGAGGGACGCTGGAGGAGAAGTTTGGGCTACCCCCGGGAAACGCTTTCAGGTACATGCAAGTGAGGGCGTTTGTGAGGCGGCAGGTGAGGGAATTCCTGCTGCTTCCAGCACGTGGGATTCAGGACAGGGTGATGTTGAGTGTATGGATTGGAGAAGGCAAGGTTTCGGCGATTTATCAGGAGCTGAAGGAAGAGGAGGAGGCCTCGGTGGAGGAGTTAAAGGGCAAGTGGGAGGAGGAGCTTGGGGAGGAGATAGATGAGGGTCTGTGGGCTGATGCCGAGTCGGGTTAATTCTTCGTCCTCTTGCGCTAGGCTCAGCCCAATACAGTTCAAAGTTACTCACAGAGCGCATATGACAGGGGCGAGGTTGAGTAGGTTCTTTGGGGCGGAGGACAGATGTGGGAGGTGCTCGGGGAGCCCGGCAAATCACGTCCATATGTTCTGGTCGTGCCTGGCGCTGGATGGGTTTTGCGAGGACTATGTCCAAGGTGGTGAACGCCCGGGTCAAGCCGAGCTGGGGATTGGCATCATTTGGGTTATCGGACGAGCCGGGAGTGTAGGAGGCGGAAGAGGCCGGTATTCTGGCCTTTGCGTCCCTGGTAGCCCGGCGGAGGATTTTGCTACTATGGAAAGATGCGAAGCCCCCTAGTGTGGAGCTTGGATCAATGACATGGCAGGGTTCATCAAGCTGGAGAGGATAAAGTTTGCCTTGCGAGGGTCTGTGCAAGGGTTCCTCAGGCGGTGGCAACCGTTCCTAGACTATCTCGCGGAGCATTAGGAGGTCAGCAGCAGCAGCAGCAGCCCATGGGCGGGGGGGGGGGGGGGGGGGGGGGCGGGTTCTTTTGGGGTGGCGTTTGGGTGAAGGTGTTTTTTCGTTTCCCCATTTGTGTGTTTAAATGTTATATGGGGGGTTATTGTATATGGGGGAAATACAATGTATAATTTCTGATTGTTGTGTTCTTGTTTCTTTCTTTTTGTTTGGGGGGTTTGTTGAAAATTTGTTGAAAAATTTGAATAAATATTTTTATAAAATGTAAGCCTACTTGTGACAATAATAAAAAATTATTATGTTGTGAAGAGGAAATAAGGAAGTTGTTGGAAGGCTGAATGAGTGGGCAAAATCGGAGATGGAGTATAATGTGAGAAAATGTGAAGTTATTCACTTTGGCAGGAAGAATATAAAAGCAAAGTATTACTTAAATGGAGAACGATTGCAGAATGTTGAGGTGCAGAGGGATCTAGGTGTTTTAGTGCATGAGTGAACGTTACCGTATATTGTGAGGGGAATTGTGAGGGATTACAAAAGTAAGGAGGTTATGCTTCAATTGTACCGGGCATTGATGAGACCACATCTGGATTATTGTATGTGTACTGCATTGGCCTCCTTATTTTTGGAAGGTCTGATACCAGGAATGGGCGGGTTGTCTTATGTGGAAAGGTTGGAGAGGTTATGTTAGTATCCACTGAAGTTTAGAAGAGTAAGAGGTGACTTGCTTGAAACCTTTCAGATCCTGAGAGGTACTGACAGAGTGGATGTGGAGAGAAGGTTTCCTCTTGTTGGAGAATCAAGAACTAGGGGGTCGTTGTTTAAAAATAAGGGGTTGCTCATTTAAGACTGAGATGAGGAGAATTTTTTCTCAAGAGTCATCAGTCTTTGGAACTCTTCCTCAAAAGGTAATGAAAGAAGAATCTTTGAATATTTTTAAAGCAATCTTGATTAACAAGGGGGTGAAAGGTTATCAGGGGTAGGCAGGACTTTGGGATTGTGTTACAATCAGATCAGCCACAATCTTATTAAGTGGCGGAGTAGGCTCAAGGGCCGATTTCCTACTCCTGCTCCTAATTCTTATGGAAAGCTAGCGCTAGGAAGCATGAGTGGGGGGACCATGGCACATCTCCCAGCGGGAAGAGAGCGCCTGGTGTGGGGGTGGAATACAGGGATAAGGGTTGGGAAAGGTAGGGGGCACAGAGGGGGCGGGGAGGGCAAAAAGGGGGATAGAGGGGGGAATCAGGACCAGGGGGGTGGGGGGGAAAGAACATAATGAGAAGGAAGGGACGGGCTCTAGATTGGCTTCAACAGGTTAGGTTCAGGATGATGGAATAAGATGGCTCCGTAAGCAGCCACTTTGAAGGGTCCCAAAACAAAAGGAAACCCGGAGTGCAGGGGCTCATCCATATGGCGTACATACAATTGGCAGCCATGTTGGGTGGTCCCTAGACAAAGGAAAAACCCAAAGCACAGAGACCCGGCCTTATGATGAGAACGCTGACCACTGCCATTTTGGATGGCCCCTTAACAAATGGAAACCCCGGAGTGCAGGGGCGCATCCACCAGGTAAGTATGGTTAATCCTGGAGCATGGAAAGAAGCCTGCTGGCTCACCAGCTGAAAAAGCAGACAGCCACAAGGGAAATAGCACAGGTGAAGAACAGCAGACGCGGACTTTTCGCTGAATCAAAAAAGGTCAATGAAGCATTCGAGGCCTTCTAGGGGACTGTACGCCTCCAGCACTCCGATGGGGATTCGGGGATGAAACAGTTCTGTGACGGACTGGACATGCCAATCTTGGAGGATGGCGGGGGGCTGGAAGCACCAAGAGAACTGGGAGAGATCATGGAGAGCATCAACTGCATGGAGTTGATGCTCTCCACGATCTCACCAGTTCTCTTGGTGCTTCCAGCCCCCCAGTCCCCCGCCCCTGTCAGTCATCCTCCAAGATTGGCATGTCCGGCGGACTTCTACAAAACATTTGCGCCGGCTCTTGCCCCCACCTGCAGGAGATGTTTGCAGACTCGGTAGCGAGGGGCACCTGCTTCCGATACAGTGTGTTAACAAGCAGCCAAAAAAGACAAAGACCCAATGGAATGCGATCTTACAGACCCATTTTGTTGCACAATGTGGATGCAAAAATACTCTCAAATTCCTGACCAAGAGACTGAAGAACTGCATACCAGAGGTGGTTGCAGGGGACCAGAGGCTTTGGTGTGGGTAGACGGCGAACTGCGAACATCAGACGGCTGATGAATGTGATACTGACCCCATCCGGTGAGAGAACAAAGGTGATCGTATCCCTGGACGCAGAAAAGAACTTCGACAGAGTTGAGTGGAAATACCTCATTGAGGTACTAGAACATAGAACATTACAGCGCAGTACAGGCCCTTTGGCCCTCAATGTTGTGCCGACCTGTGAAACCACTAAAGCCCATCTACACTATTCCCTTATCATCCATATGTCTATCCAATGACCATTTGAATGCCCTTAGTGTTGGCGAGTCCACTACTGTTGCAGGCAGGGCATTCCACGCCCTTACTTACTACTGGAACGGTTTGGGCTAGGGACAGGGTTCACCTCATGGGTGAACGTCTGTACAACGCCCAGAAGGCCACGTTCGGACCAACACTATCAGCCTGAATATTTCCTGTTGCACAGAGGCACAAGGTAGGGATGCTCGTTGTCCCCGCTCTGGTTTACCCTGGTATTCAAACCCCTGGTGATCACCCTGCGAGATGCTGGAAGGGAATCCTAAGAGGAGGCAGAGAGCACAGAATCTCACTCCATGGGGATGATCTGCTCCTCTACATCTCGGACCCGCAAAGCGGCATGAACAAAATTACAAAGCTTCTGGGAGAGTTTGGAGCCTTTTCGGGCTACAAACTCAACCTGGGCAAAAGCAAATTTTCCTCGGTGAATCCGAGAAGGGGAGGGACAGAGCTAGAGGGACTACCATTTAAAATAGCCTGAAACAAATTCTGCTACCTAGGGATCCAGATAGCCCATGACTGGACACAGCTCCACAAGTGGAATCTGACCAGTCTGGCGGAGGAGGTTAAAATGGACCTACAGGACTTCCGGTGACAGCGGGCAGGAGGCAGCCGCGCGTTGGTGGGCTCCCGTTCGGGAACGGCATTGTCGGGGGCTAACGCCCGGTCCTAGGGCCAGCGAAGGCAGTAAAAGTCAGGAGACAGCACAGAGGAGAAGAATGTCAAAGACCAGCAAAAAACGGCCGTGAAAAAAGCGGCTGAAAGTCCGCTGGGGAGTGGAAAGGTCACCGCGGGGTCAGTAAAGAAAATAGAGGCTGGAGCACCAGGGGAGACCGCAGTGCTTACGGCTGAAGGAATAACTAAGGTGATGGCTGCGGAATTCGAAAAGCAGTTTGCGAAATGCATGGAGACGGTGAGGAAGGAGATGAGGGAGGTTGAGAGTGCGCTGGTGGAGGAGGCGGTTTCCCCGGTGATGACAGCGGTGGCGAGTGCAGTGGCGGAGGTACGAGAGCAAGGGGGTGCACTGAAGGAAGTGGAGGAGACGTTATTGCAGCACGGTGATCAACTTGCCTCGATGGGGAAGGAGATGCGGAAAGTGATGGACATTAACAAGGATCTGCGAGGAAAAATAGATGACCTGGAAAACAGATCCAGGCGACAGAATTTGAGGATTGTGGGGCTGCCCGAAGGAGTTGAAGGACCGAAGCCGACTGAGTATTTTGCCGCGATGCTGGCAAAACTATTGGGGGAGGGGGAGGATCCATCCCGATATGAACTGGATCGGGCTCATCGGTCATGGAGGCCTGTACCAAAGGCAAGTGAGCCGCCAAGGGCAGTGACCTTGTGCTTCCGTAGGTAGTGTGAAGGAGAAGGTCCTGAGCTGCGCCAAGCAGAAGCGGGTGTTGCAGTGGGCTGGAGCTGGTATACGTGTATACCAGGACTTTACGGTGGAGCTGGCGAGGAGGCGGGCTGCCTTCAACCGGGTGAAGAGGGCACTGTACATTAGCAAGGTGCAGTGCGGCATTGTATATCCAGCGAAGCTGAGGGTGACTTATAAGCTCAGGGACTTTTATTTTGGAATGGCGGAAGCAGCGGAGGAGTTTGCGAAGGCAGAAGGACTGTGGCAGAACTGACAAATTGAGAAATGGCCATGTGCCGATGTAACCTCATGACTGTATTTTCTTTTTTGTTTCACTGCGCGCGGGTGTAGGGGCTAAAGGAGCCAATGTTGTATATATTTGGACAAGGGAAGTGATGGGACTTTCACTCGAAATGAGGGCTCTTTTGGGTGTAGGTGGATATGCGGGGTTTGTGTGCTAAAAGGGGCTCTCTGGGCTTTCCGAGGGCCAGGCAAGTGGCAAAGAGACCCGGGCGGGGGCCTCCACGCTGGCCGGTTTAAGCCGGCCAGTGAATGGGAGTGAGGTGGGGGGAGGGGCTGCGGCCATCGGAGCCTGGCAGAACAGGGTCCGAGTGGTCTAGCCGGGGTGGAAAGTTGGGGGAGGGAACCGAGGTTGGGAGGAGTTTTACAAGAGGCAGTGGACGGAAGGAGCTGGAGACTTTGTGGGGGGGTACAACTCTTGGGTATCATGTACGGTATTCTTTCAGAGGCTGGATTGCGTTGAGTGTAGGGTGGGGGGGGAGGGGGAGTGTACTCTATAGGTAAATTATGACCATGGGCGGTCCCGGACTCCTTTTTCTTTTTTGTTTCCACCGTGGGAGGGTTTGGTTTATTGGATGCATATATTGACAGGTGGGCCGTTGTTTGGGGTGGTGGGAGGATGGGATCATTGGCATTAAGGGGATTGATTTTGTATTTGTTACCATTTACTGTTTGTGGGTGGGGTGTAAATTTTTGAAAGAAAATGTGAAAATGTAGAATAAAAAAATATTTTTTTTAAAAAAAGGACCTAGAGAGATAAGACTCCCGCTTTCCCTGGCAGGGAGGGTGCAGACAATGAAGATAAACGTATTGCCTCGGTTCCTCTTCCTTTTCAATCCATATCGATCTTCATTCCCAAGTTATTTTTCCAAACAATAGACAAAATGATTATGGCGTTTGTGTGTGTGTGTGGGAGGGGAAAATGAATCCAAGAATGCCTAAAACAACACTACAAAGGAGAACAGCATGGGAGGCCTGGCCCTCCCGAACTTGCACTGGACAACTACAGCTGAGTGGATGGGTACAGAAACCAAACACGGAATGGGTGAGGATGGAGGAGTCTTCCTCCGGGACTCGATCATGACTACACTCCCATCCCCACCATCAAAACACTCAACCAGCCCACCAGGTGAGGTAGCACTTCGGACTAACCATCTGCTGCAACCACAGCCATGCTAGGCGCCACCTTTAAAAGGTGGAGACTGGACGGGGGGGACAGTGACGGTCAGGGACTTTTACACAGAGGACAGACTAGCGACCCTAGAACAGCTGACGAAGAGCCTGGAATACCAAACGGACAGGAACTTTGACATTTACAAATCAAAACCTGACTCCGCAAGGAGACGACAAAGTACCCTAGGTCCCCAAGAGACACAATGTTGGAGGAGTTACTGTACACGGACAGCTTGGAAAGGGGAACCGCGGGGACACATATGGACAACTTGTAGAAAAGAGACGCTCCCCACTGAACGGAACTAGGGAAAAATGGGAGGAAGAGTTAGGGACGAAGGGATTGGGGACTCTGGAGTGAAGCACTGAACAGGGCCAATTCCACCTCCTCATGCTCAAGGCAAACATCATGCAGCTGAAAGTGGTGCACAGAGCACACCTGACCTGAACCTAAATGAGCAGGTTCTTCCTGGAGGTGGAGGACAAATGTGAATGGTGCCAGGGAGGCCCAGCTAACGACACCCGCATGTTCTGTGCATGCCCCAGACTTGGTCAGGTCCTCGACCGCCTTCTCCGAGGCAATGTCCAAAGTTGTGTGGGGGGGGGAGGGGGTGGGGAGGTGGAGCCTTGCTCAAGAGTGGCAGGCTTGGGGTATCAGACCATCCAGAACTACATATGGGGAAGAGGGCTGGCGCCCTTGCCTTTACTTCCCCAATTGCCCGCCGGAGAATCCTGCTCGGCTGGCGATCAACAGTACCATCCACAGCTGCAGACTGGCTGACAGACCTATCGGAATTTCTACACCTGGAGAAGATCAAGTACATCATCCGAGGGTCATTCATCCCGGACCTTTTCAAAGCCAACAACTGATAGGGTAGTACTATAATTGAGCGTCTGGGGTTGAAATGCTTCCTAACCAACTGATTGAATGACTTTGTGTTGGGAGCCTCCGGGGACATCAGATTCTTTGCGGTTGTAGGTCTGGGCCCACAAACCTGTTTATCCTCCTCAGCTAATTTATTTGCTGTAAAAAAAATTAATAGAGCCGCTCAATATAATGGCTCCAGTCTTTGGCACCCTGGTCAGATGGTTCAAGCTTCACAATCATGGGTATTTTTCACTCACAGTTTTATGATGTCGTCAACACTTTTTGAATTTTGTTTGTTTTGGAGGCTTCTCCCATCCCTTCGAATTCTGAACTACTGCGGACTTGCGATCAATCCGGTTTACACTCGTCCCTAATGTGGTGGCTCGAGGCAATCTGAGGGAGACTTCCAGTAGAATGGAACAATATTGGTAACAAGTGAAGGTAACTCTACACAGTGTCATGTGAGAGTACCTTGACATGGATGTTTAAGCAATGTACCTTTAAGAAAACAGTGATGTCAGAGAGTGGGTGGAGCTGAGGTCAGATCAGCCATTTGCAGTTTAGTTTTGCAGTTGAAAAAGCAGCTCGTGTGTGTCTGTGTTTCCAGAGAGCTGCAGTTTCAGTTTGAAAAGAGCTTGGGGAGTGTCTGTGTTTGCAGTGAGCTGGATCTCTGCCATAAAAGACCATCTCTGGATCATTTGGGTGATTTAAACTTGTAATAGTGAAGCCTTTAACCTGATGTGATTTTGTTTAAAGGTGTTAAGTCTCTTGGAAGTTTGAAGGAACATTTTAAGGAATTATTTACTGTTGCAATATTTTCTGAGTTATCTTTGTTAAGAGATCCAATGTTTATTTAAGATGTTAAGTTGAGTTCATGGAATAAACAGTGTTTTGCGTTTAAAAACCCTTGTGTCCATAATTGAAATACCACACCTAGGGAACAAGCCATGCGCTAGGAAAAGCAACAAATCCATTAAAGGGAGAGGTTGGTTGAACTCCATGATACATTTTGGGGTTCTGAAAACGCCTCGCCCATAACAACAGGCACAGAGTCACTAAACTCGTTTTCACTCTCTGGTTTCCAGGATTCATTCTGCCTAGAACCTCATTCCCAGGGCCCTACATTTTTTCTATATTCGTTAAGGTTCATGCACTCCCATATGACAAGCCCCGAGTTGGTCACGTGGATCATGATGGTTTATCTATTTTTTAAAATCTTTTATTTTCATAAGTAGGCTTACATTAACACTCCAATGAAGTTACTGTGAAAAGCCCCTAGTCGCCACATTACGACGCCTGTTCGGGTACACAGAGGGAGAATTCAGAATGTCCAAATTATCACATCTTTTGGGACTTGTGGGAGGAAACCGGAACCTGGAGGAAACCCACGCAGACACGAGGAGAACATGCGGACTCCGCACAGAGTGACCCAAGTCGGGTATCGAACCTGGGACCTTGGCGCTGTGAAGCTATGCTACTGTGCTGCCCTTAAAGGGCCACGCTACCACACTTCCCTACGCACAGGGCTAAATAGCTGGATTTTAAAGCAGACCAAGGCAGGCCAGCAGCATGGTTCAATTCCCGTACCAGCCTCCCTGAACAGGCGCCGGAATGTGGTGACTAGGGACTTTTCAAAGTAACTTCATTTGAAGCCTACTTGTGACAATAAGCGATTTTCATTTCATTTCATATTCTATTCCCCTTGCAACAAATACCAACATCCCATTTACCTTCCTAATCACTTTCTGTACCTGCATAGTAACTTGTGATTCATGTACCAGGACACCTGAATCCCTTTGTACCACTGAGTTCTGAAATCTCTCTCCATTTTATTTTCCTATTCTCCTTGCCAAAGTGGACAAGTTCACATTTTCCTATCTGCCAATGTTTTGCCCACTCACTTAGCCTATGTCCATTTGCAGACTCTCTACACCTCCTGACAACTTAACTTCCTATCTTGGTGTTTTCAATGATTTTAGCCAACAACATTCACTCCCTTTGTCTAAGTCATTGATATCGATCACAAATAGTTGAGGCCCTAGCATTTATCCTGCCAACCTGTCTAAAAGATCCTTTTATCCCTCGTCTCTTAGCTTCCTGTTAGCTAATCAATTCTTTAATCATGCTAATATGCTACCCTGCCTCATGAGCTCTTATTTGTGTAGTAATCTTTCAACTTTGTCCCAAGGTGCTTGACAGGAACATAATCAGACAGAAATTGACACTCAGCCAAAGAAGGAGACATATGGAGAGGTGACTATAAGTTAAGAGGTTGGTTTTAAGACATGTTTTAAAGGAGACAGGGTTGGTGAGGCAAAGAGATTGATAATCCCTCAAATAGCCACACATACTCAAAGCCATGCTCCTACCTTGCTTCCCACCGTTAATTATTTCAAAATGTTGAAAATCAATGAACTTTCACAGTTTTATATCACCAGCATAACAGCTTAGGTTATACATAAGATTTTGTGTCAACATAGCCGGTCATGAGACTTTAGAGCAACAATTTGCACTTATACAGGTGCCTTTGATGTCATAAAACATCGCAAGGTGCTTCAAAATTTAGTGCTACCAAAATTTAACATCGAGCCACATCAGGAGATAATTGGTCAGTTGACCAACTGCTTAGTCAAAGAGGTAGATTTTTAATGAGTGCTATAAAGAAGGAAAGAGCCTTATCAGCTAAGGCATGGCTGCCAATGGTAAAGCTTTTAAAATCCAAGATGTGCAACAGGCCAGAATTGGAGTAGTGCAGACATCTCAGAGGTTGTGGGGTTGAAAGAGGTACAATGGTAGAGAGGAGTGGGGACATAAGGGAGTTTGGAAATGAGGTAAGAATTCTAAAATGGAGGTGTTGCTGGACTGGGAGTTAATGTCGGTCACTGAGCACAGGAGTGATGGAATGAATGGGATGTGGTAGGAGTTCGGATATGGGCAGTAGCGTTTTAATTAATTTAAGTTAATGAAAGATGGGAGCCTAGCTAGACAAGCATTGGAACAGTCGCACCAATAGAAAATAAAAGTGTTGCAAGATTCTCTTTATTTCCCCTATTGCACGGATCTCTCCTAAACCAAATAAGGGACAAGGGCAATCAATAACTCTCTTTCCTCTTCAAAAACCACAAAGCTCCAGCAGCTTTCTGCTGCCTCACACAAGTGGCCATACTTCATGTGAAGGACTGAATGGCTATTTCCTCTTACAAGACATCACAGAAGAGTCCATGCATACATTTTCTACCATAGGTCATACTCTGACATACTTACCCTTTCCCAGCCTTGGCTCAGAGGCTAAATGTATTACCCCAAACGCTCTCTGGCCAACATCAGTCAACTCAACACAGGAACTGGGATAAGAATCATTTGGGTAGATTGAGAAATGCTTATCTGCTGGCTGGGGAGTCTAGGGCAAGGAGATATCTCCTTAAAATCAATGCCATTCAGGCGAGAAACGGCTGAGGGACTGAATGGTCTACTACTACTACTGTTCCTGCCTTTTGTACCACAGTGCAATTATCCACAAGGCTTCAAAAAGAATGTTATGCTACTGTATAAGACAATCAACCTTAATTTGATATTCTTTAGCTTTGCTTCATGAAAAGATTTCGGCAGCAATAAATTTGCATTTAACCAGAACGTCCCATGCTTAGTTTGAGCATTTATAGATGAGTGATTATTAAATGCAGAATCGGTAGTTGTGAACTGGACTTCCGGTGCGGCGGCATGGAGTGACGGCCGCATCTCGGGTGGCTCCTGCGCAGGCTCCGGCACTTCGGGCTTATCTGCCCAATCGAAGGGAAACTTTTTATTTAAAAAAAATAAAAATCTGATGTCCTCAGCAGAGAAACTGGCCGTGGAGTTTGGGGCCCGAGGACTGTGGCGAGGGAGCAGAGGTGCCGACAAGTGTGGCTCAGGCAAGTTCAAGCGGGGCACAAGCCGGGCCAGTGCGGAGCTCAGATCCAGGCAGCTAGATCAGGAACACCAAGTTCACCAACCTCCCCAAGAGAGAGAGAAGAAAAGTATTTAAGTAAACTAAAGAAAAAGGGGGAAAAAAGACCATAACCAGGTCATCTGGGAAGGACACAAAATCAGAATCTACCAGGACATTGGGGCAGATCTAGTAAAACGCAGGGCCGAGTTTAATCAGGCGAAATCGGTCCTGTACAAGAATGGGGTACATTTCGGTATGCTGTTCCCAGCTAGGTTCTGAGTCACTGCGGTAGTCACCACTGTTGTATTATATTGTATATATGGGTATTACGATAAGGCCCCTGTACTACAGGTACGGGGGTAGATCCCTGCCTGCTGGCTCCGCCCAGGCGCGGAGTATAAATGTGTGTGCTCTCCGAACAGCAGCCATTTCGTAAGCTGCTGTAGGAGGCCACACATCTGTGTAATAAAGCCTCAATTACATTCTACTCTCGTCTCGTCGTAATTTATCGTGCATCAATTTATTACACAGAGATTTTTCAGAGATGCACCTCCACATCAAGCCGGATCGCCTGCAGCTGCATCCTCAAGCAGACAACGGCAAAAAGGACTTCCAACATTGGCTAGCTTGCTTTGAAGCGTACATCGGGTCTGCGCCAGACCCAATCTCAGAAGCACCAGATTCTGTACACGTGGCTGAGCTCCAACAATTACGCTCAGCAGACCAACAAGATCTACGCCAGGCACCTCCTATCCACGCGGCACCAACTTCCTGGTGAGTCTGTGGAAGATTTCTGGCGTGCCCTGGTGTGTGACTGAGACTGCCAGGCCGTTTCGGCCACAGAACATTCGAACCTGCTAATGAGAGACGGACGTTACGGACATAGGGTCTGACTACATCCGCCAGTGCCTCTTAGAAGGGGCCACGCTTGACCTCGCGGCGACCAAGAAACTACCGCTCTCGCTCACGGTCACCTCACGCAACATACAGGCTTATGCCCCCGACCCCATGGCCCAACCCCCTGAGCATCGTGGACCCCATCAGCGACCGCCCTCAGCCAACCTCACGCCTGCACCGCAGCCAACCAACCCCGGGGGACCCAAGTGCTACTTCTGCAGACAGACAAAACACCCCGGCAGCGCTGCCAAGCGCGGAGCGAGCTCTGCAAGGCCTGTGGCAAGAAGGGACATTTTGCTGCAGTGTGCCAGGCCCGTTCAATCGCTGCTATTGTCTCAGCACCCCCCACGTACGGCCAGTGGGCGCCGCTACCTTCCTCTCCTCAGACCACGTACGCCCCGTGGGTGCCATCTTGCTTGCCTCAGAACCAATGGGCACCGCCATCTTGCCTGCCCCAGGACACGTGCGGCCCGAGGGCGCCGCCATCTTGCCTGCCCCAGGACATGTGCGGCCCGTGGGCGCCGCCATCTTACCCGCCTCAGGATCCCTGCCCGTTGGGCACCTCATCGGGCCGCTCATCGCCTGCAACCGCTGACGACCAGCCGCGTCTCGCCTCGGTCACGATCGACTAGTCTCGACCGCACAACCTCGCGACTGCTTCGACAAAGGTGAAGGTCGATGGGCACAAGATATCCTGCCTTCTGGACTCTGGGAGCACCGAGAGCTTCATCCACCCCGATACGGTAAGGCGCTGCTCCCTCGCGGTACACCCCGCTAACCAAAGAATCTCCCGGTCCTCCGGATCCCACTCCGTGGCGACCCGGGGGTACTGCATCGCCACCCTCACCGTCCAGGGCATAGAGTTCAGCAGCTTCCGGCTCTACGTCCTGCCCAACCTCTGCGCTGCCTTGCTACTTGGCCTGGACTGCCAGTGCAACCTCAAGAGCCTAACCCTGAAATTTGGTGGGCCCCTACCACCCCTTACTGTTTGCGGCCTCACGACCCTTAAGGTCGACCCGCCTTGCAAACCTCACCCCGGATTGCAAACCCGTCGCCACCAGGAGCGGACGGTACAGCGCCCAGGACAGGGCCTTCATCAGGTCTGAGGTCCAGCGGCTCCTGCGGGAAGATATCATCGAGGCCAGCAACAGCCCCTGGAGAGCCCAAGTGGTAGTGGTGAAAACCGGGGAGAAAAACAGGATGGTCATCGACTACAGTCAGACCATCCATCGGTACACGCAGCTCGATGCGTACCTCCTCCCACGCATATCTGATATGGTCAATCAGATTGCACAGTACCGGGTTTTCTCGACAGTGGACCTAAAATCTGCCTATCACCAGCTCCCCACCCGTAAGGCGGACGTACACTGCGTTTGAAGCAGGCGGCCGCCTTTACCATTTCCTTAGGGTTCCCTTCGGCGTCACCATCGGGGTCTCGGTCTTCCAAAGGGAGATGGACCGAATGGTTGACCAGTACTGGCTGTGGGCCACTTTCCCGTACTTGGACAACGTCACCATCTGCGGCCACGGCCAGCAGGACCACGACGCTAACCTTTCCAAATTTCTCCACACGACCACACTCCTCAACCTAACTTACAAGGAGAAGTGGGTGTTCAGCACAAACCGATTAGCCATCCTCAGCTATGTGGTTTAGAATGGAGTTCTAGGGCCTGAATTCGATTGCATGCACCCCCTCATTGAACTCCCCCTCCCCCACTGCCCCAAGGCCCTCAAACGATGCCTGGGGTTCTTTTCGTATTACGCCCAGTGGGTCCCAAACTATGCGGACAAGGCCTGCCCACTCATTCAATCCACTGCTTTCCCACTGACGGCCGAGGCTCACCAGGCCTTCAACCGTATCAAGGCCGACATCGCCAAGGCCGACAGCGCCAAGGCCGCGATGCACACGGTCGACGAGACTCTCCCCTTCCAAGTCAAGAGCAATGCATCATGTGTCGCTCTGGCCGCCACCTTCAACCAGGCAGGCAGGCCCGTGGCATTCTTTTCCCACGCCCTCCATGCCTCCGAAATTCAGCACTCCTCCGTCGAAAAGGAGGCCCAAGCGATCGTTGAAGCTGTGCGGCATTGGAGGCATTACCTGGCCGGCAGGAGATTCACTCACCTCACTGACCAACGGTCGGTGCCTTCATGTTTAACACACAGTGGGGTAAGATCAAAAATGATAGGTGGAGGATCGAGCTCTCCACCTACAATTACGAGCTTTTGTATCGCCCCGGTAAGCTCAACGAGCCCCCCGATGCCCTGTCCCGAGGTACATGTGCCAGTGCACAAGTGGACAGACTCCGGACAACGATCTCGGTCACCTGGGAGTCACCCGCTTTTATCACTTCATTAAGGCCCGCAATCTGCCCTACTCCATCGAGGAAGTTAGGGCTATCACCAGAGACTGCCAGGTCTGCGCGGAGTGTAAACCGCACTTCTACCAGCCAGACCGTGCGCACCTGAAGGCCTCCCACCCCTTTGAACCCCTCAGCGTGGACTTCAAAGGGCCCCTCCCCTCCACGGACTGCAACACGTACTTTCGTAATGTGGTCGACGAGTATTCCCGATTCCCCTTCGCCGTCCCATGCCCCGATATGACGCCTGCCACCGTCATCAAAGCCCTCAACACCATCTTCGCTCTGTTCGATTTCCCCGCCTACGTCCACAGCGACCGGGGATCCTCATTTATGAGCGAGCAGCTGCGCCAGTACCTGCTCAACAAGGGCATTGCCTCGAGCAGGACGACCAGCTACAACCCCCGGGGAAACGGGCAGGTGGAGCGGGAGAATGGGACGGTCTGGAGGGCTGTCCAGCTGGCCCTACGGTCCACAAATCTCCCGGCCTCCTGCTGGCAGGATGTCCTCCCCGACGCACTTCACTCCATTCGGTCGCTCCTGTGCACCGCGGCCAACGAAACCCCCCATGAACGTCTCTTTGCCTTCCCCAGAAAGCCCACCTCCAGGGTTTCGCTCCCAACGTGGCTGGCAGCTCCAGGACCCGTTCTCCTCCGCAAGCACATGTGGCTCTACAAGGCGGACCCGTTGGTTTAGAGTACAGCTACTCCATGCGAACCCGCAGTACGTCTATGCAGCATACCCCGACAGCCGCCAAGACAGTCTCCCTCAGGGATATGGCACCAGCTGGGTCCCCACACCCCCCCTCCCTCCGCCCCGGCGCCACCCTCCCCTCCCCGGCGCACCCCACCGCAGCCCCCGCTCCAGGACAATCCTTCCACGTTCTGGGAGGCACTGAAGGCGGTGTTTAGGGGAGAGATTATAGCCTACAGCCACGGAGAGATAGGGACGAGAGGGCGGCCAGGTAACTGATTGACTCCATTCTGGAGGTTGACAGAAAATACTCCGAGGCCCTGACTGTAGAGCTTCTGGCGGAGAGGAAAAAGCTACAGATACACCAGGAAAGCAGTGAACCAACTCCGCCAGACCCGGGGCATCTTCTACGAGCAGGTAGAAAAAGGCTGGCCGCCTCCTGGCTCACCAGCTGAGAAAGCAGGCAGCCACGTGGGCAACAGTACAGGGGAAGGATAGCAGAGGCAGAATAGTAATCGAGCAAATAGAGGTCAACCGAGCGTTTGAGATATTCTACCGAGCGCTGGACACCTCCAAACCCCCCCCCCCCCCCCCCCCCCACACACAACCCGGGGTTGCGGAGATTAAACGGTTCTTCGATGGACTGGACATGCCAGTCATGGGGGACGATAGGCAGAGGGAGCTGTAAGTACCAGTAGGACTGGGAGAAATCATGGAAACTAGCAGCTCCATACAGGTGGGGAAGGCCCCGGGACCTAACGGGTTCCCGGCGGACCTCTATAAGAAATTCGCACCAGCCCTGGCCCCACACCTACGGGATGTGTTCGCAGACTCATTAGCGAGGGGAAGCCTGCCTCATACACGAACACAGGCCACGATATCGCTGATACCCAAAAAGGACAAGGACACAACAGAATGTTACAGACCCATTTCACTGCTTAATGTAGACGCAAAGATATTCCGCTAACGTCCTGGCCAAGGGACTGGAGAATTGCGTACCAGCGGTGGTCGCAGAGGACCAGGCAGGCTTTATCAAGGGAAGGCTGCTAACTGCGAAACATCTGGCGGTTGCTGAATGTAATAACGACCTCTTCCGGGGAGAGAACACCAGAGGTCCTCGCCTCCCTGGATGCAGAAAAGGCCTTCGACAAAGTCGAATGGGAGTACCTCATCAAGGCACTAGAGTGATTTGAGCTGGGGACAGGATTCACCTCGTGGGTGAAACTCTTCTACAGCGTCCCCAATGCAAACGTTCGGACCAACATCACCAGCTCTGAATACTTCCAGCTTCACAGAGGCACAAGGCAGGGTTGCCCACTGTCCCCGCTCTTGTTCACCCTGGCAATTAAACCACTGGCGATTGCTCTGCGCAACGCAAAAAGCTGGAAGGGCATCAAAGAAGGGGCAGAGAACACATTTTTCTTCAGAGAGCAATACCGATCGAAGTACTTTATCACCTCATCATAGCTCTTGCTTTCCTCTTAGCTGTCGAAGGCATTGCATATTTTTTATTGCTTTTGAGGTTTGCTCTTTGCGGATGATCTGCTTCGCTACGTCTCGGACCCTCAGAATGGCCTGAAAGTAATAATGCAGCTTCTGAAAGAGTTCCGAGCCTTCTCAGACTACAAACTCAACTTAGGCAAGAGCGCGGCATTCTCGGTGAACCTGAATGGGGGAAGAACAGCTGGAGGGACTCCCATTCAAATTAATCTAAACAAATTCCGCTACCAGGAAATCTAGATAGGACCATGACTGGACACAAATCCACAAGTGGAATCTGACCAACCTGGCGGAGCAATTAAAGAAGGACCTACAGAGATGGGATGCACTCCCGCTTTCACTGGCAGGAAGGCTGCAAACGATCAAAATGAACGTACTGCAGAGCTCCTCTTCCTGTTGAGATCCATACCGATCTTCATCCCCAAGGCCTATTTCCACAAAGTAGACAAAATGATTATAGCGAAAGCAAATTAAACTTCTCTCACAACAGTTAAAGCCAGTCATTAAATCAATGGTCTGACATCTGGTATGTTATGATCATACAGGGGTTAAATAGAGGTTCCGTAGACTTCATTTCAGAGTCTCCGGAGTACAAACCACATGTCAATCTCCACAAGTGTGTTTGAGATCAGACACCGAGATGTTGTGATCTAGATCTACGTTCAGTAGATTGTACAACTCGCTAAAGCTGTAAAAGTAATTGTCCCACGTTTGTTAGAACCATAGAGTAGAATAAAACCATAGCATCCACTGTGAAGGAGACCACTTGGCCCATCGAGTCTCCACCAACCCTCTGAAAGAGCACTCTACCTAGGCCCACTTCACCTGCCCTATCCCCAGAAACGGCAACAAACCTGCACATCCCTCGACACACCAAAGGGGCAATTTAGCCTGGCCAATCCACCTAACCTGCATATCTTTGGACTATGGGAGGAAACCCACAGACACAGGGAGAACACGCAAACTCCACACAGTTACCCAAAGCCCAGAATTGTACCCGGGTCTCTGGCGATGTGAGGTAGCAGTGCTAACCATTGTGCCACCCAATTTCTTTAATAAACGTTCTAAATTTGCTATCGAAAAGTTTGGGTTTGCCTTAATTGGTTAAGTCTCGTCCAAATAAAAATACATTTATTAAGTCACTTACATTTCTGGCAATTGGAACGGCTGAAATTAAATTAACAAATTAAGTATAGTTACAGCAATATGTTAAGTTACAACACCACAAACTGATTGAAGCAAGACTACAATTTAAGTACCAGATTCAGATGTTAAAAACCACTTGTGTATTAATCTTGCAGTTTAGAGATTATTGCAGAAAAATGTCTACACAATAACCTGAATCTCATGAAACATCACATGATCAGTGCTGTGGTGCAGGGAGAGACCATTCAACCCATTAAGTCTGTGCTGGATCTTAACAGTGTAAGAGTACTTCCTGGTTATTTCCTTTGTTCCCACTTTCTTATATTATTTTTGGTCCAAAGACCCATAATCATAATGTGCCTTTAAGCAGAGGACACAAGCTGAAGCAGCCTGCTTGTCAAGACAAGTTTTGTATTTTGGAGAGGAGAAACCAGATGTTTCAGTACCAAGTGGATCTTGGGAACTAGCTTTGGAGGAAGTTGGTTCAATTGGCTGGCCGGCAACCTGTTCGTTGGCCAGGGACAGTGTTCTGCCCCTGACAGCAGTCAGTGATTGGTTCCTGCGTGATGCTTTCTGAGAGAGCTGGGCAGAAGTGTTTAGACCTTGGGAGAGAAAGGAACAGTCGCTCCCTCTCTCTCTCTCTGAAGTAAAAAACTGCTTTAGCATTCCAAAACCGGAGAGTGCCTAGCACATTTTTGCTGAAAACTTTAAACGATCCTGAAACTACAGAGAAAATAGACAATCTTGCCAGAGAAAAGTATCTCAAGCGTAGAAATAAGTAGTGCCGAAACAAAATCTGAACCTTAGAAAGACACTAACTAGAAGTCATCCCAGTGCAACGTTTTTCCCAGTTTAATTATAATACTGTACACGGTTACTTGTGCTAAAAGTTAACAACCTGATATCAATCAACATCCTGGGGGTCACCATTAATCAGAAACTAAACTGGACTAGCCATATCAATACTGTGGCTACAGGGCAGGTCAAAAGCTAGGAATCCTATAACGAGTAACTCACCTCCTGACCCCCCAAAGCCTGTCCACCATCTGCAAGGCACAAGTCACGAGTGTAATGGAATACTCTCCACTTGCCTGGATGAGTGCAACACAACACGCAAGAAGCTTGACACCAACCAGGACAAAGCAGTCCGCTTGATTGCTCCTCCTTCCACAAACATTCAAACCTCCACCACCAACGAACAGTGGCAGCCGTGTGTACAATGTACAAGATGCACTGCAGTAACTCACCAAGGTTCCTGAGACAACACCTTCCAAACCCATAACCACTACCATCTAGAAGAACAAGAGCAGCAGGTACCTGGGAACCCCACCACCTGGAGGTTCCCCTTCAAGTCACTCACCATCCTGACTTGGAAATCTATCGCCTTTCCTTTACTGTCGCTGGGGCAAAATCCTGCAACACCCTCCCTAACAGCACAATAGGTATACCTACACCTCAAGGACTGCAGCAGTTTAAGAAGGCAACTCACCACCATCTTCTGAAGGGCAATTAAGAATGGGCAATAAATGCTGGTCTAACCAGCGATGGCCACATCCCGTAAATGAATTTAAAAAATGAAAAGAACTGCAGTTTATTGGGATCAGCCAAGGAACGCAGCTATTTTAAATAACATCTAATTTTACTTGTGTTGCAACTCCGGGTCAAGTGGGGCTAGAATTGACAGTGCACTAGCCCAGGGTGTTGTGACAACAGTTATTATGGATTTGGCTCCCATCATTGTTTCTGGTAGGGGATTCCATATCCGAATAGTCTTGCTAAAATTAACAGATAACCCACAGTCCATTTACAGAGTTATTTCATCAATAAACATCAAATTAATATCTCATATGGTTTGGTCCTGTCCAAAGCTGGATTACTGGAAGGAGGTGTTTAGGGCAATCACTAAAGTGGTGCATATGAAACTGGACCCGGGCCCTCAGGAGGCCATATTCGGGGTGTCAGACCAGCTGGTGTTCGAAACGGGCGTGGAGGCAGTTGTTGTAGCCTTCGCCTCGTTGATCGCCCGAAGGCGGATCCTGTTAGGGTGACGTTCAAGCTCTCCACACTGTGCTCTGGCGTAGGGGGGCACCTGCTGGAATTCTTAACGCTTGAAAAGGTCAAATTTGAACTGAGGGGAAGGATGGAGGGGTTCTACAATTCATGGGCGTTATTCATTATGCACTTTCAAGAATTGGATCACGTTGAACATTAGGGGGATTGGGGGCTGGGAGCGGGGGACTGTATGTGTTAATGGTGACTATGGGTGATTCCTGATTCCTTTTTGTCATTTGTTTATGTTAACATGCAGGCCAATGTCTGGGGTTTGGTGGGAGGATGGGATCGTTGTTATTGATACGGGGATTGACATTACATTCATTACTGATTATTGTTTATTGTTGGGTATAAATTTCAGAGAAAATGTGAAAAAGGAGAATAAAAAATATATATTTTAAAAATCTCAAATTAATATCTCAAATACATTTCATTGTGTTTTTTTTAAATTTAGAGTACCCAATTAATTTTTCCAATTAAGGGCAATTTAGTGTGGCCAATCCACCTACTTTGCACATCTTTGGGTTGTGGGGGCAAAACCCATGCAAACATGGGGAGAATGTGCAAAATCCACATGGACAGTGACCCAGAGCTGGGATCGAACCTGGGACCTCGGCGCCGTGAGGATGCAGTGCTACCCACTGCACCACCGTGCTGCCCTTCATTGGGTTTTTAATCATGGTTGACATTATTCATTAACAGCTATAAGAGGTGCGATGCTTCATATTAAGCCATCTCATCTCTTTCTCTTCATCAGGGAACGAGGAAATCATGTCAAATTTCATAAAGTAATAGCTAATATGGTGGAATTAATAGGAAAAGGAAAATCGATAATAAAATGAGGAACGGATTCCAAATAATTATTTCTGATGTGACTAATATCCTTAATTACATCCATACTCACTTCAGGTTTCAGGCTCCCTTTCCCCTGAATCATAGTTGCTAATAGCTTTTAAAAAATCTAGCCAGGAACAGACCAGACCAAGGACCGAACATTGAGGACTACAAGATTCAGGATACAGATAAAGGCCAATATCTGTCTGGTACTTGCTAGTCACTCTGAAGTTAAGGTCTCGTATGTAGTGTAATTTATGTTGAGTGTGTGATTGTGTAACAATAACATAGAATGTGCGTGAATAAATATTGACTGATTTAAAGGAATAGACTTGCAGTCATTTGTCCACCGTATACAGGTTAAGACGCACTGGTTTAGCGACAGATTACTCCTACTGCACCCAAGCTAACTACACTTCATAAAAAGTGTTCTATTATTTCAACTTTTAATCAGAACAAAAGGAAACCAGAGGCTCAAGGCTGCTGCAGCTCCCTCTGTACCCTAACTTATTAGGGCCGAAAAAGAGCAAGATCATCCCCATTTCAATCTCCAGCTTTTGTTATCTGATGGGTAGAAAGTTGAATGAATGGGAGGCAAGTGGTCAAGATACTTGATCACCATCCAACAACCTGCTGGAAATGTGAATTTGTACAAATGGTGGCAACAGGGAAAGCTCAGGTATCATTCAAATCCCTACCTTGCTCATGATTCAACAACCTTTCAACACACAATGCCTTGCACTAATAGCCACCTGGTGGTGAGTTTGTGTCCAGCATGGAACAGCATTCCAAAGGGAAGAGGAAAATATAATGTTTACAGCACAAAAGACCATTCAGCCCATTGTTTATGTACTATCACTAGCTGGAGCAAATCAAAACTACTCCTGTTGCCTTGCTCTCGACCCACAGCCTTTATCTTCTACTTCCATTGTTTATTTTACATTTGAAAGATCTAATGTCTTTGCCTGAACTACTCTTTGCAGCCAAGCATTCCATATCCTATCATACCACAAGGATTTTGCTTCTACTTTCTCCCTTCATCATGACAACTTAAATTGATGATCCCTCATCATTGGCTTGCCACTCAGAGGAAATAATTTTTCTTTTGTTAATGCTTCAAAACTTTAAAGAGCTCGACTAAATTTCTTCTGGCCTTCACTGCTCCAATTTATCACAGTAAGTCACGTCTCTCCTCATAATAGCTTCTCATCCTTGATATTTCCTAGTGAATTTACACTGCACACTGATTCTTATTCCCAAGGAGGTCCAACTACCCATTTCCTTATACAAATTTACAATCTCTACATTCCTACTTATAAAACTTGTCTTATTTGTGGTTTCATCTACTCACACTTTCATGGGAAATATGTATTAAAATCTGTTAAAACATCTTTTCATTGGGCATCCACTCCAATTTCTCATTAGTCTCCCAAATTACATTTGCTATTGACTGCCCATTTCACTAACTTGTCAAACACCCTCCTAAAATCTTCATAATCCTCCCCATCATTTGCCAAACATGGGTTTGAAGCAAATGTTAATATTGGTGTGCTCCTTATCACCAAGTTCAAAATATATATATTATATAGCCCACCTATCTCCAACCCACTCAATGCCCATTAGTCTATCCATACCATTAAATTCCCTGGTACAGTATATCGGAATTTTTCTGATACGTTGAGGCAATTTATTGAATGCCTTATGATATACACAACAGTTTAAGGGGAGGAGGTGGGGTAGTGGCATTGGTACTGGATTAGTAGTCTAGAGACCCAGAGTAATGCTCTGGGAACCCTGGATTGCATCCCACCACCAATTCAATGTCTAATGATGGCCGTGAAACCATTGTCAATTGTTGTAAAAACTCATCTGGCTCACTAATGTCTTTTAGGGAAGGAAACATTCCGTCCTTACCTGGACTGGCCTGCATGTGACTCCAGATCCACAGCAATGTGGTTGACTCTTAATTGCCCTCTGAAATGGCCCAGCAAGCCACCCAGGTCAAGGGCAATTAGGGGTGGACAATAAATGCTGGCACAGCTAGCAACACCTACATCCCACGAAAGAATAATAAAGTTATGCATTGTCTTTATCCAGTAACTTATGCAGAAAATAACTTGCCCACAACAAATCCATCTAGCTGTTCTTTTATCCCATGCATTCTTAGCTTACTAATTATGTATTTCAAAAGTTTGCTAAATTAACTTGATTTTATCCTCCCTTTTCCTGCAGAGAGTTGTTCAATTTGTTATTTTCCAATCCCTGACACAATACATATATTCAGGCAGGGGTGAAAACCTGGTTAGAGCCTCTGCTACCACTTCTTTTGACTTCCACCAACGGGCAAGTATGCCACAAGAACTTCCCTTCTGTAGTTTTTTAAAGAATAAGTTGCCTACAAAAATAGCATTTAATGTTTTTGATCATTTATTACATTATCTTAAAATGTGAAATCTTGTTATCATTTCAGCTATTAAGTTGAAGTTCAAATTTCTTTTTAAAAGTTATCCGTCTCTGCATGGATCATAACAAAATCTCTCTCCAATGGCATCTGAATTTCTTCAGATTCCTCAGGATATCCTGGTTTATAAAATCTTCACCCTTATGAGCAGACATTATAACATTTCTATTTCAGTACTAAATTCTAGAACTGAAGCAAAACACAGTTTTTTTAAACTGAAGTTACCAGACCCTAAGACAACCAAGGATAATCTACTTGGTGGCATTTTTTTTGTTTTTTTGTTGCAATGATAGCAAAATCCATTTGAGTTAGGACAAGTGGTTTCATACTTCCCCCTAAACCAAAGGTTTAGTTTAAAAAAATATTTATTCCTATAAGCAACATATTTTAGGTATATTTCCCTGCTTTAATTCTAATGCTTTCTTGACCTTTTTATCAATGCACCCACCCTAAAGATAAATTGGGGTTCTGTACAAATATTGACAAGGCCAAAATTCGGCAGTTCTGTTTTTGAGGACCCATAAAAGGATATTACAATGAGCATCACCGGCAAGGAATTTCAAACATATAATAAATGCTCGGGTGGAAGATGTGACTTCATTCATTGAATATAAATTCAATTCTCTAAACAAAATTGGCTAACTTCTAAACGTGGGAATGAGAGCACGGTCACTGATTAACTCTACTCCTCCAGCGCAGTTGTTCACTGTACTTTTTCTGGGATTGGGGGAGGGGGTGGGGGGGGGGAAGGCTGCAATACCGTATCCCTTGAAAAAAGTTATTCTTGAATAACATAGGCAACATTCAAGAATAGTTAATTTACCTGCAGCAGAAAATTAAATAAGGTACGGCAAATAGAATAAAAGGAATCTTTTCTGTGAACGTGTCTAACCAATTTGTTAGACCTGATTTCATCTGAGGTAATCAGAATATTCCCAGCCTGAGACAGGTTTCTCAGAGCATATATTCCAAATCCAGAAACAATACAAATATTATAGTTTCCTTACTGCTTTTCTCCGGCACAAACCAACACTACAGAGTGGGTATCAGTGCCTTAGCAAGGCACTTCAGTTGGTACCAATGCTAATGGCAGAGGTTCGATCCCAATTGATGCAACAACAACTTGCATTCATATCAGTTTTGATACAGAAAAACATTGCAAATTGAATCTTGGAGGTGTAAGGAAATAAACAGGCATCAAGGAGGGTCTTGAATGAGGAATGGTGGAGAAGCAAAGTGAGGACATTCTGCAGATTTGGATTTAACTAGTTGTAGCTATGGCCCTTAATTATGGTGAGAATGCACAAGAGGCCATAAAGGAACAGAACATTTGGCAGGTGATTTGCAGGGATGGTGGAGGCTAGGCAGGAAAGGAGAGAGATCAAGGAGGAAATTAACCATAAGGTAAGAATTTTAAAATCAGACATTGGGAGCTGGTAACCATCGTAGGTCAGCAAGGACTCGGGTGTTGTCTGAGTGGGACTTAACAGAAGAGTTATTGGTGAACTGAAGTTTCTGGCAGATGGAGGATGAAGTAATTGACTCAGGTGACAAGGTGCCGATGGGTATTATAGTGGCAGATGGGCCGAGGTAGTAGCAAAGGCAGGCGATGTTACAGAAGTGGAAATAGGCGATTTTTGCAATGGAGGCAAGGTGGATTTCGATGCTCATCGTTGATCATAACACCAAGGTCTAGTTCAGCCAGGGAAGGGGAAGGAAGAGTTAACAGTGGTTATAAATTATATTTCAGAGAAAATGTGGGATGTAATTCATGCAAGGCGAATAGGTTAAGTTTATGAATATGTGTAACTTTAATATCAGGCACAAAGTTATAATTTGGTGGGAGTTTCTATGAACAGATCTAATTTCAAAGCAAATGGTGATAAAACTGGTGGAAGACAGATCGATCTGAAAAGTACAAATATTTACAAATCTGTGTACTGCTTTTCTCACATGGGGGGTTTTGATGGCAAGCAAGTGAAAAGAACCAACAATAGAAATGTCAAATACTTCCAGAAAAAAAAACTTGCCAAAAACATAGTTTACTCACCTGTTCAATCAAATGAACGATACAAGTTACATTCTCCTTTATACTTGTAACTTGTATTTTTTCAACAGGACCACTTAATTCAGGTGAATGTATCAGGTAGACATTGTATTGGAGTTGTCTGCATTTTATGTTTTATTTCAGATGCCAGTATTTGTAATTGTTTTTGGTCAGAATTCTGCCATCCGCTGCACTCCATTTGCAGTCACCCACTGTAAGTAAACATTTTATCACCAAATCTTCTCAAATCATTTCCCCCGAAATCTCAATGGGAGTTTCTTTTCAACTTGAACTCCTATATACAAATCTTAATTAAATAAATGGTTATGATCACATTTTCACCTCCAGGAGATGCCAATAGGTCATTTAACAACATTTTTATTTTACAAAAGTCATGAAGGGAATTAACTCGTAAAATTATTTTAATGATTTAAAATATCTTAATTACTCGCAATGTGTCTGGATATTGGTATGTAAAAATAGGAAGGGAACAATTTTGCTCTGAAATATGCTCCACGGTTGAAGTTGTGCCTCACAAAAAAACTGTGTGTAGATTCTCTACAATAAGCACAGGAAGAGATACTTTTCTGTTATAACTCACCAACATAGGTAAAGCAACCAAGCCACCTGATAGAAGCAGGAAACCCCTCCAAAACAGCTTAAAGCTTAAATAAAAACCCAACCATGTTAGTTTGTCATGTAGGCAAAATTATACCCCCCTGCCCCTGACAAAATAACATTTTCCCTGAAATAAACCTATGACATGATACTATATTATGAAATACTCCAGACACCATTAACTGTGTTTCCTCTTTGAAACATACATTGTCTCTTATATCCGAGGTGTCCCCTCTTACCTTCATGGGCTGAATAGGCATGTACCAAGGAGCATCGCAGGGCATCCATAAAGTTTAAATGCATGTTCCAACTAATTTGCATAGATTGTGTTTTCTAATGAAGATTAGTCCATTAAGACAGCCCTTCTCAAATCTCCAGGTCAAGAAAATTCAAACAGCACAAATTGTAAAATAACATGACCAAAAATAGGATCAAGCAACTGGGCTAAGGGAGCTGGACTCGGGTCCTTCATGTGGCTCCAGGGCTGCTGATGAGAAACCCACTGAATTGCATCCTGGTGAGGAATCAACACCCAAATTAGGGAAGGAGGATTTTTATTTGGGTGGGATTGGTGTGTGTGTGTGGGGAGGGGAGGGGGGGGGGGTCAGGGGAATAATACTTTGACAATTAGATCATTAAAACAAGAGGTAGTATTTAGACATGAATTTGAGTTTTAGATTCTACAATTATTTCATACTGTATGTCCCTTTCCACATAGTAAATCACACACACAACATTTTAAATTCTATATTGTGCGAATGGATATTATGCAGTTACCATATGTAGCAGATTTTACAACATAAAAATATATAGGAAAAACAAAGGCACAATGAAATCCAACTCATTCTTCAGGCAGAAGAGCTGAAATGAGCCACCTTAAAGAGATTTTAATTTAAAATTTATAAAAAGGATATAAATAACCGAGGCCAAAACACTATTTGTATCATTAAAACAGTTTCATCAGCAAGTAAAAATCTTGCAGTTTTATATAGCTTGTATCCTGTAAAGATACAAGACATGGTAGTCTTTAAAGTGGCTCAGTCTTGGCGGCAAGGTATTAAGATGGATATAAACCTGCACAATTTTGTTCATCAATGAGAAACAACTCATTTGCAGAGCTTTGATTGCATTTCTCTGATTCAGTTACAGTAGATACTGCCCACACTTGATAACTACTTTAGTTTCAATGCAATCTTCTGTTTCTTTCCAATAATGCGTGGGGGTGGGGTGGGGGGGGGGGGAAGTTTACATCCAGTCACCACAGCAACAAAACCCATCCCTGAATAGTGTCACCTAGCCTAATACCTACAAAAAAAAACCTCCCTGTGTATCTTAAATACAGTAAATAAAGCATTCAACGTTAACGGACCAGATGTACACTTAACTGTAAGCTTCTGTACAGCATTATACAATGCTTACGTTACATTCCCCGTAAAGATTTACACTCCTTTTTGTACATTTTACTCCTTTTCATCAATTTGTTTTAGCCATTTGAATAAAAAGTGTGGCTTTAGATTCTCGTCAATAACACTCAAGTCCATGACCAAATTTAATGAAACAGCTGCTGATTCACAGCCATCAGCAATATCCACAGTAAGGAAAGGTCAATTTGCGATGTACGACTGTCTAAGACTGTGTGACTGCAAACATGGAAGCTCCACAGTTTAAACCCATTAAAAGTCCAACAATTTAGTTTACTACGGCTTAACCTGAAATTAAAAAATACTGATTCACCTAACAGTTGGAAGCAAGATTCGCAGTAGATTAAATGGTTAATTTAAAGATTTTTTGGGGGGTAGAAACTCAGATTCATCTAATGGAGTGAGAAACCTGAATGTGAACATGAAACATGGTTGAATCTTGCTTTCAGTTTAAAGCAGAGGCTCAAGTCACATCAATATAATAATTGCAGCTCAGGTAAGACACCATGCACAGCATTTGTTAAGTACTTCAAAAGAGCAGGGAGAAAAAATTAAAACACAGGTTCTAGTAGTGGTTGTAGTAATCAGCAGGGGCTCTTTTTCACAGAACTTGCACAAACTGTCAAGAAGTTGTGGTTAAACTTGGCTCCATTCATTAAGTTTAGTTTCCAGCTCTAGTCTGTGAGGCAGTGCAAGCACAACAATCTAGCATGGATGCAAGCAGGATTTTTTTTTTTTAACCTCCCTGTAGCCAAAAAAAAAAGTGTTTTTGCAGTCGCCAGAAAAATAAAAATCCTGGTTTTGGTTCATCCATGGACTACTTTGGCCATGATGGTTCTACAGTATTTGCAAATCCTTCTATTGTAAGCCCCGGTGAAAAGTCTTCTAAAAAACCTATTTCACACGTCAAAGCCAAGTCTCTTTGCAAGTCCCATTAATAAATACCTAATGGTTCAGAAATCTTCCTGTTCTATGTAGAGAGCTACTATCTTGTGTGCCTAATATGCAACGTTGTAAGTGAGACTGCTACTACTGTCACAGGAATGAGGTACCAGGGAGGGAAAGGTATAATCACAGGCGATGTTGGGGATTACCCTCATTTGTTGATATGATAGTTACTCATGGGCTCACAAGAATCATGCACACCTGTCAACAATCCGTGTGGTAGCAAATTTTGGCAATTGCTGAGTGATTGATAATTAGGCTTTTCAAAAAGCATCAAATGTAGATGCGCAGATGTCTCTCGAGCCTCCATCACACTTCTGCTTGGTAAATTTTTTTGGTGTTTTGGGTTGGCAAGGGGCAGGGAAGCTACAGAATCTTCTCAGCTTAGAAATTAAACTCCTTTGTTTGAAGGTTTGTTGTGGGATCGAAACTGAAAGTTCCAGCTTGAGTTGCTTCAGGAAGGAGACTCGGATCTTCATCAATCTATTGAGAGGAAACAGGATAAATTAGCATGACCTCCTTGTTGAAACTGGTTTATGTAAGAAATTATTTGAACTATCTCATTTGTCCCATTAACTCATGGTAAGTATTAACCAATATTTGGGACTCTTCAAGTCTCAGTCAGCAGTTATAAACCATCTGAAACTGAGCTACAGCAAGGTTTAGCCTGAACCCTGATATAAGGCCTGTGCTCACACCTTCCAATCCAATTGCTCTCTGTAAAACACGGAATCTAAACTTTTGAGGAAATGGAAGGCAAATGTTCTATTTCTACATCAGGCAGGTATGCATTGCCATTCTTAAACATCAGAAAGCTTTAAAAGGTTAAACCAAACTTGTAATTCTTTTCGCAGACGATAAAACTGTAAGGATTCACATATCACCAGAAATGTCAACAGACAAGATACTCAAGCCAGTCGTTTCCATGCAAATCTTGAGCTAAGATAGGTAATTAATGGTCAGAATTAATGGTCATTGTACTTGCGGCTTATGTCAAATGACATCTCCCACCTGTCCAATATCAGTTGAGATCATCTAACTCAGCACAGACTCAGGATCAAAACTGGGAATTTCTGAAATGTATTGTTGATCTACTTGTTAGGTAAACTCATGGGAATATATATTTTGAGTAAACAAGTTCCAATTCACTGCATATATTAAAATGAGAAGCACCACATACCTTATGGACCACATGGAGATAAAAAATAAAATGGAAACTCACTGATTAGACCTTGTACAAGGGCAGCAATGCGGTGAAGTGGTTAGCACTACTGCCTCACGGTGCTGAGGACCCGGGTTCGATCCCGGTCCAGGGTCACAGTCCGTGCGGAGTTTCTCCCCGTGTCTGCTTGGGCCTCACCCCCAGAACACAAAAAGATGCGCAGGCTAGGTGAATTGGCCACGCTAAATTGCCCCTTAATTGGAGAAATAATTGGGTACTCTAAATTTATATTAAAAAGAAAAGACCTTGTACAAAACAGATCACAAAGCCTAGAGGGCAGGGAAGTAATTTACTTCAAAAGCGAGTAGACAGTTTTAAGTATTTGCAATTCTCAAATGATGGCACAAGTTAACAAAAGTTCAGCTGGTTGGATCCAATAACTTGTTTAAGGGCATACATTCTCTTTTATAAATTTAGAGTGCGCAATTCATTTTTTCCAATTAGGGGGCAATTTAGAATGGCCAATCCACCTACCCTGCACATCTTTGGGTTGTGGGGGCGAAACCCAGAGCAAACACGGGGAGAATGTGGAAACTCCACACAGACAGTGACCCAGAGCCGTGATCGAACCTGGGACCACAGCGTTATGAGGGAGCAGTGCTAACCACTACGCCACCGTGCTGCCCTCGTGCATACATTCTCAATGAGTAGACCAAACTAACAGCTGAATGAAATAGTGCAGAAATACCAACTTTTAATCCTTAGTTTGTGCTAAGTTAACTGCTTTCAGTTAGTACCGCAGTTGGAGTATTACAATTGGCACAGGGATCGCTAAAGATAGATGAAAATGGCCAGAATTCCAAATCGCAATCTGATAGAACATAGAACATACAGTGCAGAAGGAGGCCATTCGGCCCATCGAGTCTGCACCGACCCACTTAAGCCCTCACTTCTACCCTATCCCTGTAACCCAATAACCCATCCTAACCTTTTTTTGGTCACTGAGGGCAATTTATCATGGCCAATCCACCTAACCTGCACGTCTTTGGACTGTGGGAGGAATCCGGAGCACCCGGAGGAAACCCACGCAGACACGGGGAGAACGTGCAGACTCCGCACAGACAGTGACCCAAGCTGGGAATCGAACCTGGGACCCTGGAGCTGTGAAGCCACAGTGCTATCCACTTGTGCTACCATGCTGCCCCAATGATGGATCACAGAGTTAACACTCGGATCGGGTACAGTAAGCAATTAGGAAAGCAAATAGCTTTTGAATATCAGCCGTGGCTCAGTTGGTAGCACTCTTGCCCACTCACAAGGATCAAGTTGCACTCCAGGACTTGAGCGCAAAATTAAGGCTGATGTAAAAGATCCCATGGCTCTATTACGAAGAAGAGCAGAGGAGCTATCATCTGTGGCTAATAATTATCCCTCAATCAACATCATAAAAACAGATTATCTGGTTATCACATTGCTGTTTGTGGGAGCTTGCTGCATGCATATTAGCTGCCACTTTTCCTATAATACAACAATAACTATACTTTGAAAAAAAACACTTAATTGGCTGTGAAGCACTACAAAACATCCAATGGCAGGGGAAAGTGCTACATAAATGCAATTTGTTTCTACCTACAAAGGGAATGGCTAAATGAGTAAAGTAGTATTAGTCCAAGGGATCGGATTGCAACAGTAAAGGAGTATTCCTTTAATTATGTAGGGCTTTGCTGAGACCATACCTGGAGTAATGTGTACAGTTTTGGTCTCCTTACCTAAAGAAGGGCATATTTGACTTAGAGGGAGGGCAATGAAGATTCACCAGATGATTCCCATGGTGAGGGATGCTGACCAATGAGGAGGGATTGAATAGACTAGAAAAAGTTTTAGAAAAATGAGAGATGAACTCATTTAAACATTGGATTTGCAGGGGAACTGAAAAGGTTGATGCTGGAAGGATGCTTCCACTTGATGAGGAATTTGAAGTAGGGGTCAAATCTCAAACTAACGGCAGGTAATTATAATATTTATTGTCGGACGTCCGGTTGCGGCTATGCCTAGGTAGGTCGCACGTTCGGCAGCTCCCGCCGGGAACGGACTTTTGGGCTCTTCAGAGGTGCCCCAACAGCAATTGTTCGACGGCTCCCAGTGTGGGAAGGTTTCCCCGACATTATATGGATTGGACCAGGAGTGGAGCGGTTAAAAATGTGATCCTGGTGCAGCGGAAAGTGCGAGGGAGGAAACGCAAGATGGCGGCGGGTGGAGACCAAGCAGCGTGGGCGCAGGAATTCCTTAAACGCTGTTTTGCGGAGCTGAAGACAGAAATGCTGGCGCCAATGAAGACGGCGATTGAGATGCTTGAGGAGACCCAGAAGGCCCAAGGGGCAGCGATCCAGGAGGTGCGGCAAAAAGCCTCCGAGAACGAGGACGAGATCTTGGGCCTGGCGGCGAAGGTGGAGGCACGAGGTGCTGCACAAGAGGTTGCAGGAAAAATTTGAGGACCTGGAGAATAGGTCGAGGAGGAAGAATCTTCGGATTCTGGGTCTCCCTGAAGGAGTGGAGGGGCCCGATGCCGGGGCATATATGAGCACGATGCTCAATTCGCTGATGGGTGCGGGAGCTTTCCCGAGGCCCCTGGAGCTGGATGGGGCTAAACGGGTCCTAGCAAGGAGACGCAAAGCCAACGAGCCACCAAGGGCTGTAGTGGTGAGGTTCCAAGTTGAGCACCACTATTTTGAAATCCCTGATGGGCCATGGAACTTTATCCAGGCTGAAAAGTTGGACTCAAACTGAGGGTTGTCGTGGGGGGTTGTTTACTGTGTTTGGGGAATGTTCTATTTGTTTCGGTGCTGGGTGGGGATGGGTGAATGGATTTGATGTGGGGGGCTGTGGGAGAGTGTGGCCGTCGGTGTTGGAGAGGCATGACCCCGCGGAGGAAGAGTGGGGGTGGAGGCCCGGGGATGGGGAGTTGGGCTAAGGCCGCAAAAAGGAGCTGCACCAGAGGAGGCGGGGCCGGCTCAGACAGAAAGCGTGGGCTTTTTCCCACGCTAGGGAAGGATTGGGGGGGGGGGGGGGGGGAAAAGAGTGCTGGAGAGAAGCGCACACTGACTGCCAAGGGGTGGGGGGATTCTCACACTGGGGGGTCGATGGAATGGTGGGAGAGGCCGGGGTCAGCAGGAGTCAGCTGACTTACGGGAGTGTCATGGGGGGAGCAAAATGGCTAGATGAGGATCTAGCGGGGGGAAGGGGGGAACTGGGTTGCTGCTGCATTGGCCAAAAGGGAGCTGGAAGTAGGAGAGGTAGTCGGGGCGGGGGTCCGCCGCCCGGGGGGACTGGAGGGTGTGGGAGGCGCAGGCACATGGCTGGCCTAGAAAAGGAGATGGCTAGTCTCGGCAGTGGGGGCGAGTAGCCCCCTGATCCGGCTGATAACTTGGAATGTGAGAGGCCTGAATGGGCCGGTCAAGAGGGCCCGGGTGTTCGCGCACTTAAAGGGACTGAAGGCAGATGTGGTTATGCTCCAGGAGACACATCTGAAGGTGGCAGATCAGGTTAGGCTGAGAAAGGGATGGGTAGGGCAGGTCATTCATTCAGGGCTGGATGCGAAGAACAGAGGGGTTGCAATACTGGTGGGGAAGCGGGTGTCGTTCGAGGCACTGAATATTGTAGCGGATAATGGACGTCGATATATGATGGTGAGTGGTAGGTTGCAGGGGATGCGGGTGGTACTGGTGAACGTATGTGCCCCGAATTGGGATGATGCCGGATTTATGAAACGCATGTTGGGTCGGATTCCGGATCTGGAGGTAGGAAGCTTGATAATGGGGGGACGGGGGACGGGGGCACACACGTCTTCAACACGGTGCTGGACTCAGCACTGGACCGTTCTAGGTCCAGGACGGGTAAGAGGCCGGCTGCGGCCAAGGTGCTCAGGGGGTTTATGGACCAGATGGGGGGAGTGGATCCATGGAGGTTTGCTAGGCCGCAGGCCAGGGAATTTTCCTTCTTTTCCCACATCCATAGAGCCTACTCCCGGATAGATTTTTTCATTTTGAGTAGGGCGCTAATCCCGAAAGTGGATGGAACGGAATACTTGGCCATAGCCATCTCGGACCACGCCCCGCATTGGGTGGAGCTGGAGTTGGGGGAGGAGAAGGACCAGCGGCAGCTGTGGCGCCTTGATGTGGGACTGTTGGCGGCTGAGAGGGTGTGCGGGCGGGTGCGGGGGTGTATTGAAAGATACTTGGAGGTCAATGACAACGGGGAGGTGCAGGTGGGGGTAGTCTGGGAGGCGTTGAAGACGGTGGTCAGGGGAGAGCTAATCTCCATTAGGGTCCACAGGGAGAAGAGAGAGAGGAGGGAGAGGGAGAGGTTGGTGGGGGAGATTTGAAGGGTGGACAGGAGTTATGCAGAGGCCCCCCCGAGGAGGGGCTACGTAGGGAGCGACGGAACCTCCAGACGGAATTCGACCTGATGACCACGGGGAAAGCAGAGGCACAGTGGAGGAAAGCGCAAGGGGCGGTTTATGAGTATGGGGAGAAGGCGAGTCGGATGCTGGCACATCAGCTTCGTAAGAGGGAGGCAGTGAGGGAGATTGGTGGAGTTAGTGATAATGGGAGGAATACGGTGCGGAGTGCGGTGAGAATAAACAAGGTATTTAGGGACTTCTAAGGGGATCTGTACTGGTCTGAGCCCCCAGCGGGGAGGAGGGGATGCGACGATTCCTAGATCAGCTGAGGTTCCCGAGAGTGGAGGAGGAGCAGGTGGCTGGTTTGGGAGCGCCGATTGGGCTGGAGGAGCTGGTTAAAGGATTGGGGAACATGCAGGCGGGGAAGGCCCCGGGGCCGGATGGGTTCCCGGTTGAATTTTAATAGAAATAGGTGGACCTGCTGGGCCCGTTGCTAGTGAGGACTTTTAATAAGGCGAGGGAGGGGGGGACCTCGCCCCCGACAACGTCCAGGGCGCTGATTTCTTTGATCTTGAAGCGGGACAAGGATCCATTGCAATGTGGGTTGTATAGACCGATCTCGCTCCTCAATGTTGACGCTAAGTTGCTGGCGAAGGTGCTGGCTACGAGAATTGAGGACTGTGTCCCGGGGATGATTCATGAGGACCAGACGGGATTCGTGAAGGGTACGCAGCTAAATACAAATGTGCGGAGGCTCCTCAATGTGATTATGATGCCCTCGGTGGAGGGGGAAGCGGAGGTAGTGGCAGCTATGGACGTGGAGAAGGCCTTTGATCGGGTGGAGTGGGAGTATCTTTGGGAAGGGTTGCGGAGGTTTGGGTTCGGGAAGGTGTTCATCAGTTGGGTCAGACTGCTATATAGAGCCCCGGTGGCGAGTGTGGCTACGAACCGGCAGAGGTCGGAGTACTTTCGGTTGTACTGGGGGACGAGACAGGGGTGCTGTGCCCCTTATCCCCCTTGTTGTTTGCACTGGCAATTGAGCCATTGGCCATGGCACTGAGGGAGTCCAGGAAATGGAGGGGATTGGTTCGGGGGGAGGAGAGGAACACCGGGTGTCGTTGCATGCCGACGACCTGTTGTTGTATGTTGCGGATCCAGTGGAGGGGATGGCGGAGGTCATGCGGATCCTTAGGGAGTTTGGGGACTTTTCGGGGTATAAGCTCAACATAGGGAAGAGTGAGCTCTTTGTGGTGCACTCAGGGGACCAGGGAAGGGGGATAGACAACTTACCGCTGAAGAGGGCGGAATGGAGCTTTCGGTACCTGGGGATCAAAGTAGCTTGGAGTTGGGGGGCCCTGCACAAGCTTAATTTGATGCGGTTGGTGGAGCAGATGGAGGATTTTAAAAGATGGGATATGCTGCCACTCTCACTGGCGGGTAGGGTGCAGCCGGTAAAAATGATGGTCCTTCCGAGATTTCTCTTTGTGTTCCAGTGCCTTCCCATTCTGATCCCCAAGGCCTTTTTCAAACGGGTAAGCAGGAGCATCATGGGATTTGTGTGGGCGCATAAGACCCCGAGGGTGAAGAGGGTGTTTCTGGAGCGTAGCAGGGACAGGGGGGGAGTTGGCGTTGCCGAATCTGTGTGGCTATTATTGGGCAGCCAATGTGGTGATGATCCGTAAGTGGGTAATGGAGGGAGAGGGGGCGGCATGGAAGAGGTTAGAGATGGCGTCCTGCGTGGGCACGAGCCTGAGGGCGCTGGTGACGGCACCGCTGCCGCTCTCGCCGACAAGGTACATCACGAGTCCGGTGGTGGCGGTGACGCTGAAGATCTGGGGGCAGTGGAGGCAACACAGGGGCGAGGTGGGGGCCTCGGTTTGGTCCCCGATTCGGGAGAACCATCGGTTCGTCCCAGGAAGGATGGATGGGGGGTTTCGGAGCTGACATCGGGCGGGGATTAGAAGAATGGGGACCTGTTCATCGATGGGATGTTTGCGAGCCTAGGGGCGTTGGAGGAGACGTTTGGGCTACCCCCGGGAAACGCTTTCAGGTACATGCAAGTGAGGGCGTTTGTGAGGCGGCAGGTGAGGGAATTCCCGCTGCTTCCGCCACGTGAGATTCAGGACAGGGTGATTTCAGGTGTATGGGTTGAAGAAGGCAAGGTTTCGGCGATTTATCAGGAGATGCAGGAAGAGGAGGAGGCCTCGGTGGAGGAGTTAAAGGGCAAGTGGGAGGAAGAGCTTGGGGAGGAGATAAATGAGGGTCTGTGGGCTGATGCCCTGAGTAGGGTTAATTCTTCCTCCTCTTGCGCCAGGCTCAGCCTAATACAGTTCAAGATTACTCACAGAGCGCATATGACAGGGGCGAGGTTGAGTAGGTTCTTTGGGGTGGAGGACAGATGTGGGAGGTGCTCGAGGAGCCCGTCGAATCACGTCCATATGTTCTGGTCGTGCCCGGCACTGGATGGGTTTTGGAGGGGTTTTGCGAGGACTATGTCCAAGGTGGTGAATGCCCGGGTCAAGCCGAGCTGGGGATTAGCATTATTTGGGGTATCGGACGAGCCGGGACTGCAGGAGGCAAAAGAGGCCGGTATTCTGGCCTTTGCGTCCCTGGTAGCCCGGCGGAGGATTTTTCTACTGTGGAAGGATGCGAAGCCCCCTAGTGTGGAAGCTTGGATCGATGACATGGCAGGGTTCATCAAGCTGGAGAGGATAAAGTTTGCCTTGCGAGGGTCTGTGCAAGGGTTCCTCAGGCGGTGGCAACCGTTCCTAGACTATCTCGCGGTGCGTTAGGAGGAGGTCAGCAGCAGCAGCCCAGGGGCGGGGGGAGGGAGGGGGGGGGCTTCTCTTGGGGTGGTGTTTGGGTTAAGGTGGGTTTTTCCCCCCCATTTGTGCTTTTTCCTGTTATATGGGGGGGTTACTGTATATGGGGGAAATCCAATGTATAATTTCTACTTGTGTTCTTGTTGCTTTTTTTTTGTTGGGGGAGGGGTTTTGTTGAAAATTTGTTGAAAAACTTGAATAAATATATATATTTTTTAAATTTAAAAAAATTATTGTCACAAGTAGGCTTACATTAACACTGCAACGAGTTACTGCGAAAAGCCCCTTGTCGCCACATCCCTGCGTCTGTTTAGGTACACACAGGGATAATTCCAAATGTCCAAATTACGTAACAGCACGTCTTGAGGGACTTGTGGGAGGAAACCGGAGCACCTGGAGGAAACCCATGCAAACACGGGGAGAACGTGCAGACTCCACACAGATAGTGACCCAAGCCGGTAATCGAACCTGGGACCCTGGTGCTGTGAAGCAACAGTGCTAACTGTTGTGCTGCCCATTAGGATCAAGATGAGGAGAAATTTATTTTCTCAAAGGGTTGTGAATATTTGGAACTGTCTCGCTCAGAGAATGTGCATATTCAAGTCACTGAGTATATTCAAATCATAGATCCACAGATATTTGGTGACTTGGGGTGTTGATCCCCAAATTTCTTCCTCTGTCAGTCTGGCCTCAATAAAAGTTGAGATGGATTTGCACGTAAAAAGAAGTTATTTATTTAGCTTGCAAGCTTAAATCATCTTACAGAAACGTAAGAGACCTCCAGCCTCTTAAGCTCCAGAAAAACGACTGAACTAAAAGACAAAGGGATCTCTGTAAAATCAATTCAAATGGTATCAAGTTTCACATACTCGACGGACATAGGTCAGCCTATGTCCCTCCTGACCTGTTTGATCTATTCTGATTGGCTCACTTCCAATCCCTTTCTCTGGCCCCTATCAATGCAGCATCACTCTCATAGACACACCTCTTCCTGCTTTTTCCATGCGGTCTCAAACCCCCTTGTCCCTAACTGCCAGAATCAAAGTGGCTTATTTCTACATTACATTAACTAGTATCTCTAAAGTAACTATTTTATATCACATTCGTCAGGGGAACCACGGGATGAGAACAGTGCAGCAAAGTGTAACGGAGGTAGAAGATCAGCCATGATCTTTATTGGATTGTAGAGCAGGCTCGAGGGGACTGAGCGGTTTATGCTTGTTTCTTATGTTTACACAACAAATGTAACTTCTGGCCCACTTTATAAAAAACTGTTCAAATAGCTTTTCACTTACTTTTCTTTTTAAAAAAAAGGCACTGTTCCAATTGTACTGGATTTCCCTTTGAGCTACCTAACTGGGCATCACCCAATAGTCTATGGAGGTCAGTTTGAGAACACAAGTAAACCACCTTCTCTGCAATATTCTATATTCATTTGCTCAGTCATCCAAAGAGCCAGCATTTCCACCTCAACCCCTCTGTGTTAGATTTAGTTATTACTTCTGAATTAAAGATAGAGAAATTTTTAACACTGAATATTAACATTTTTATCAACCACAGAAAGTCTTCATCCCTCCAGCATCTAGCACAAAGAATGGTTATGTTATCACTTTACATTTCACACATCAATGCTGGAGAGCAATTGCAGTTTAAAACAGCAGCATTTGGCACCAAGTACCAACTTCATCAATTGGTGAACAAAAGAAAAATCTAAAATTTTAAATGAAATCAACAATGAAGAAAGGTATTCAAACGGTATACATAAAAATGGAAGAAATAGAAAACTATTGTTGCAGGTTTAGGCTTAAGACATGAAATTTTATTAACTGGCAAATGTTTGCTTTAAAGGGGGAAGAATAAATCAATAGCTCCAATACCAGGGATACTTTTAACTAAAAAACACATAGTCTGGCCTAATTTGAATACCTGACCTTAAATTTGTCCCCACTGAATGTCAGATGTCTCTAATAGCCGAAAGGAGTTCAAGCACACCTCAGTGACATTACCATTGGAGTGTACAAGCAACATCATCTTGGAAGTTACCATTGAGTAAGTAGAAACTCAATTGACCAGTCTTGTAAATACTGCTGGTACATAAAGGTTATAGCTACATACTCTGCAAATCGGTCTTTCATTTCCTGACTCTTCAAAGTCTCTCCAGCACCTTCGAAGTACAAGTCAGGAGTGTAATGGAATACTTTTTTTTTTGCTCATCTGTATGAGTTCAGTTGGAACAATACTCAAGAAATTCAACACCATCAAATACAGAGCAGTCAACTTGATCAGCACCCCACCCACAACTTAAAAAAAATGTATTTTTATTAGGGTATTTGCAATTTTTACAACAGTAACAACAGCGACAAACATGGTACAATAAGCATTTCCACCCCCATCACAATCTTCACACACCCCAACCATAAAACAACAATCTGCCCCCCCCCTCCCCTTTGGAATTCTGTTTCTGCTGACATTTTCATTTCCCCCGAGAAAGTCGACGAACGGCTGCTACCTCCGGGTGAACCCCAACATTGACCCCCCTTAAGGCGAACTTTATTTTCTCGAGACTGAGAAACCCAGCCATGTCACTAAACCAGGCCTCTACACTCGGGGGCTTCGAGTCCCTCCACATTAATAAGATCCGTCTCCAGGCTACCAGGGAGGCAAAGGCCAAGACGTCGGCCTCTTTCGCCCTCTCGACTCCCGACTCTCCAAAGATAATCACCTCTGGTATTGGCACCACCCGTGTTTTGACATCACCTTAGCGAAACCCTGCCAAAACCCTCTAAGCTTCGGGCATGTGGACATGTTTTGCTGGGCTGCCCGCGCACCTGTCCTCTACCCCGAAAAACTTGCTCATCCGGGCCGCCGTCGCGTGTGCCCAGTGGACTACCTTGAACTGTATCAAGCTAAGCCTGGCACATTATGAGATGTGTTAACCCTGCTTAGGGCATCAGCCCATAGACCCACCTCTATCTCTCCCCCAAGCTCATCTTCCCGCTTGCTCTTAAGCTCCTCCACCGAAATTTCCTCTGATTCCAAAAGTGCCTGGTAGATATCTGATGCCTTTCCCCCTCCCACCCATGTACTGGAGACCACTCTGTCCTGCATCTCCTGTGGCGGCAGCAGTGGGAAGGCCTGAACCTACCTTCTCAAGAAGTCTCTTACCCGCAGATACCTAAACCCATTGCCTGCTGGCAATTCAAATTTATTTTCCAAGCTGGGGAAGTTCCCGTCTATAAAGAGATCCCCCATGCTCCTAATTACGGGCAACACGGTAGCATAGTGGTTAGCACAGGTGCTTCACAGCTCCAGGGTCCCAGGATCGATTCCCGGCTTGGGTCACTGTCTGTGTGGAGTCTGCATGTTCTCCCGGTGTGTGCGTGGGTTTCCCCCGGGTGCTCTGGTTCCTCCCACAGTCCAAGGATGTGCAAGTTAGGTGGATTGGCCATTCTAAATTCCCCTTAGTGTCCAAAATTTAGGTGAGGTGAGGTTACCAGGATAAAGGGAATAGGGTGGAGGCTTGGGGCTTAAGTAGGGTGATCTTTCCAAGGGCCTGTGCAGACTCGATGGGCTGAATGGCCTCCTTCTGCACTGTAAATTCTATGATTCTATGAATTCCTGCCCTTTGCCATCTACGGAACCCACCATCCAGCCTACCCGGTAGAAACCGATGGTTATTATAAATCGGGGTCCAAACCGATGCTCCCTCCACTCTCTTATATCTCCTTCACTGCCCCCAAATTCTCAGAACCGCCACCACTACCGGACTTGTCGAGTATCGGGCCGGCGAGAACGGAAGAGGTGCCGTTATCAGTGCTCCCAAACTTTACCACGAACCCGGTGGTGGCGGCAACATTGAATACCTGGGGACAGTGGAGGCGACAGAGAGGGGTGCGGGGAGCCCTGGTGGGGTCCCCAATCAGGAACAACCATAGGTTCGCCCCAGGAAGAATGGATGGAGGATTTCAGAGCTGGTACCTGTTGGGAATTAGGAGGGTGGGAGATTTATTTATAGATGGGGCTTTTGCGAGCTTGGGAGCATTGGAGGAAAAGTAGAAGTTGCCCCGGGGAAATTTCTTGAGATATATGCAGGTGAGGGCGTTTACTAGACAACAGATGAGGGAATTTCCGTTGCTCCCGACACAGGGGATACAGGACAGGGTGCTTTCAGGGGTGTGGGTCGGAGAGGGCAAGGTGTCAGAGATTTACCGAGAGATGAGGGAAGAGGGGGAAGAGGGGGAGGAGTCGGTGGGCGAACTAAAAGGAAAGTGGGAAGAAGAACTAGGGGAGGAGATAGAGGAGGGTATGTGGGCTGATGCCCTAAGCAGGGTAAATTCCTCTTCCTCATGCGCCAGGCTTAGCCTGATTCAATTTAAGGTGCTACATAGAGCACACATAACGGGAGCAAGATTGAGCAGGTTCTTTGGAGTGGAGGACAAATGTGGGAGGTGTGGCGGGAGCCCAGCAAACCACGCACATATGTTTTGGGCGTGCCCGGCACTGGAAGGGTATTGGAAGGGAGTGACGGGAGTGATTTCACGGGTGGTGAAGGCCCGGGTCAAATCAGGCTGGGGGTTAGCTCTATTTGGAGTTGCGGAAGAGCCGGGAGTGCAGGAGGCGAAAGAGGCCGACGTTGTGGCCTTTGCGTCCCTAGTAGCCCGGCGCAGGATCCTACTCATGTGGAAGGAGGCGAAACCCCCCGGACTGGAGGCCTGGGTAAATGATATGGCGGGGTTCATTAAACTGGAGCAGATAAGGTTTGCCCTGAGAGGATCGGCTCAAGGGTTCACCAGGCGGTGGCAGCCATTTCTCGACTACCTAGGGGAACGTTAGAGGGAAGACAGATGACCAGCAGCAGCAAACCCAGGGGGAAGTGGGGGGGGGGGGGGGGGGGGGTGGAGGGGGGTTTAGTTTAGTTTAGGTCAAAGATAAAGGGGTTTTGTTACTTGTGTATTGTTAAAAATTTCTGTATTGTTATTGTTGCGTTTGCTTTGTAAGAGGGGAAAAATTGTTGTTGGGGAAAAAAATTTCAATGAAACATATTTTTTTTTAAAAATCAGCGCTCCCAAACTTGTGTCTTTACATGACGCCACCTCCATTCGCTCCCACACCGACCCCTCCCCCACTATCCACTTGCTAATCATGGCTATATTAGCCGCCCAGCAGTAATCACAAAAGTCCGGCAGAGCCAACACACCCTCCCCCCGACTGGTTTAACTTATGCAGTGCCTCCCATTCCCGGGCCACCTGGATTCCCAGATACCGGAAGCTCTTCCCTACCATTCTAAGCGGCAGCTCTCCCAGTCTCTTCTCCTGCTCTCTCGCCTGTATCGCGAACATCTCGCTTTTCCCCATGTTCAATTTATACCCCGAAAAATTACCACATTCCCCTAGGATCCGCATAACTTCCCCCATCCCTTCCAATGGGTCTGAAATATACAAGAACAGATCATCTGCGTAGAGCGAGACCCTGTGCTCCACCTCTCCCCCCCCCAAAAAAAACAATTCTTTCCAGTTCAGAGAGGCTCTTAACACCATGGCCAATGGCTCTATGGCCAGGGTAAACAGTAGCGGGGAGCGGGGACACCCTTGTCTCGTCCCTTGGTGTAGTTTAAAATACCCCGACCTCAACCGGTTCATACGCACACTCGTTACTGGTGCCTGATAAGAGCAACCGCGCCCAGTCAATGAAGCCCTCACCAAACCCAAACCTTCCCAGTACCTCCCACAGGTAATCCCACTCAACCCGATCAACAGCCTTCTCCGCATCCATCGTGATCAACACCTCCATCTCCCTTCCTTCTGAGGGCATCGTAATAACACTTAAAAGCCTTCGAATATTGGCCGTGAGTTGCCTGCCCTTTACAAATCCCGTCTGGTCTTCCCCTTTCACCCCTGGGACACAATCCTCTATCCTTGTGGCCAATATCTTAGCCAGCAATTTGGCGTCCACATTCAGTCGAGAAATCGGCCTGTATGACCCGCATTGTTACGGATCCTTCTCCCAATTCAGGATCAATGAAATCGAGGCCTGCGACATTGTTGAGGGGAGGACTCCCTTCTCTCTTGCTTCATTAAATGTCCTCACCAGCAGTGGGCTCAATATCTCAGAAAACATCTTATACGAATTCCACCAGGTAGCCATCCGGCCCCGGGGACTTGCCCGACTGCATGCCCTCCAGCCTCTTCCATTATTTCCTCAATTTCAATTGGGGCTCCCAGCCCTTCCACCAGATCCTCATCCACTCTTGGGAACCTCAACTGACCCAAAAACTGCCTCATCCCCTCCACCCCAGCCGGGGGTTCCGTCTCATATAATTTGCTGTAAAAGTCCTTAAACACCTCATTCACCCCCATTGGGTCTAGGACTGTGATCCCACCTCTACCCTTTACTCTCCCTATCTCCCTGGCCGCCTCCCTTTTTCTGGTGCGCTAACATTCTGCTTGCCTTTTTCCCCATACTCATAGATCACCCCCCTTGCCTTCCTCAGCTGTTCCACCACCTTCCATGTAGTCAACAGCCCAAACTCCACCTGTAACCTCCGCCGCTCCCTCAGTCGCCCCGCGTCTGGGGCCTCAGGGTATCTCCTGACCACCTGGAGTATCTCCTCAACTAACCTATCCCTCTCAGCCCATTCCACCTTTTCTCTGTGGGTCCGTATCGAGATTAATTTCCCTCTGACCACTGCCTTCAAAGCTTCCCAGACCGTTGCTGCAGAGACCTCCCCCGTATCATTTGTTTCCAGGTAGTTCTGGATGGACATGTTCACCCGCCCACAGACTGCTTCGTCTGCTAACAACTCCACATCCAGCCTCCATAGCAGGCGTTGTCCTCTCTCCAAACTAACCGTAGATCCACCCAATGTGGGGCATCATCCGACACTGCGATTGCCGAGTACTCAGTATCCACCAACCCTGGTATTAGAGCCCTGCTCAGAACAAAAAAGTCGATCCGAGAGGATACCTTGTGGACATGGGAGAAAAAAGAAAACTCCTTTGCCCTTGGCCGTGCAAACCTCCATGGGTCTACTTCCCCCATGTGTTCCATAAACATCTTCAATTCCTTTGCCGCAGCTGGCACCCTGGATTTTGACCGGTCCAATTCCGGATCAATGACTGTGTTAAAATCTCTCCCCATAATCAAGTGACTTTAAGTCGGAGATCTTACCTAACATCCGCCTCATAAATTCCACATCATCCCAATTTGGAGCATACATGTTCACGAATACCACCCGCACCCCCTCCAGCTTCTCACTCACCATTATGTACCTGCCCCCCCCGTCTGACACGATTCTCCCTGCCTCGAATGCCACCCGTTTATTAATCAAAATCGCTACCCCCCTGGTCTTTGAGTCCAGCCCCGAGTGGAGTACTTGGCCAACCCACTCCTTTCTCAATCTAGTCTCGTCTGTAACCTTTAGGTGTCTCTTATAACATCGCCACGTCCACCTTCAGCCCCCTCAAATACGCAAACACGCGAACCCTCTTGACCGGCCCATTCCGCCTCCCACCCCGCCGGCTAGCCATCACCCTTTTTAGGCTAGCCTCCAGCTCGTGTCCCCGGCCTCCTCGAGCCCACCCTCGGGCATCCGCCGTCCCCGACCTCCCATTTGTCCCCTAGTAACAGTTCCTCCCCTGCCAAAGCAGATCCCCCCCCCCCAAACAGCACCAGAAACCCAATCCCCCATATCAAGCTCAAGCTTATCACCTGCTCGTCCTCCACTGTGCTTCCATGAGTCAGTTGACCTAGCTGACCTGATAGCTCCCACCCATGGCACCAAACAGACGGTCTCCCCATTGTTCTCTCACCTCTCCCCCCACTTGGACATACATATTCAAAGCATCACATTCCCCAGTAAACAAACAGCAGAAAAAACAGTTGAAAAACCACAGAACCCCAGGTCCCAGTAAGACAAAGCTAACTTTAGCCATCGAAACAGTGCCTTATGGCACATAACACTACTTATTCAAACCGGCACAAAACTGATTCTCAACAAATCGCCATTGCAATACTCTCCCCAAGGATTCAGTGTCTTTAGTTCACATCCAGTCTTTTTTCCCTAATGAAAGTCAATGCATCGTCTGGTGTTTCAACATTAAATTCCCGGTCCTCATACGTGACCCACAGACGCACTGGGTACAACGTCCCGAACTTCACCCCCTTCTTAAAGAGGACTGATTTTGCCTGATTAAACCCGGCTCGCCTCTTGGCCAAATCCACGCCCAGGCCTTGATAAATGCGCAGCTCGCAATTCTCCCACCTGCTGCTCCGTTCTTTCTTGGCCCACCACAGAACGCGTTCCTTGTCCAGGAACCACTGCATACATACCACCATCGCCCTCGGCGGCTCGTTCGCTCGGTGCTTCTTCGCGAGGGCTCTGTGCGCTCTAACCACTTCCAGGCGCCGAGGGAACGCCTCAGCCCCCATCAACTTCTCCAGCATGTTCGTCACATAGGCCCTCGCATCCAATCCCTCACTGCCCTCAGGGAGGAAGACGATTCTCAGGTTCTGCCTCCTGGACCTGTTCTTCAAGTCCTCCAGCTTCTCCTGCATTATTTTCTGGCGGTCATCATCATCTCCACCTTGATCTCCAGCACGGTTATGTATTCCTCGTGCTCGGACACCTTTATCTCCACCTCCTGAATCGCATGTCCGTGGATTTCTTGATTCTGCACCACCTGATCAATCTAAGCCTTGATCGGGTCCAGCGCATTCTCCTGAAGCTTGGCGAAGCAATCTTCAAAAGACTTCTCCAGCTGCTCCGTCGACCACTGTGCCATCTCCCCACGGCGCTGCTTCTCCGCCATGCTTTCCCGCATTGCCAGCTCTGCTCGTGTCTTTCTTGTAGAACTTTTTCTTCTTGCACAGCTACTTCTGGTCCAATTCTCCTTACACTGGAAGGGGATTTCTCCTCACCGTCTCACTCTTCACCGATTTATCCCATAAAATCCAGGAAAAAAACCAGGGGGAAACGGTCCAAACATCCGTCACAGGCGGGAGCTATCAAATGTGTGACCACTGAAAGTCCTCTACCCACAACTTAAGCATTCACTCCATCCATCTTCAAGTATACACTGCTGCAACAGTATCCCTTCTACTGGGCGCACTGCAACAAATCTTCAAGGTTTCTTCAGGAGCATCTCTCAAAGCCTGAGCTTTCACCACCCAGAAGGACAAAAGCATTGTGCATGTGAACACCATCATTTCCAAGGCACAGAACACCCTGACTTGGGAAATATATTACCATTCCTTCATTACTGCTGGGTCAAATTCTGGAACAAATTCCTACCAAACAACATTGCAGAGCACCTTCATCACATGGACTGCAGCAGTTCAAGATGGCTGCTCACCACCACTCTTAGGGGCAATTTAGGGATGGTCAATAAATATCTGCCTTCCACCTACTGAGAAGCCAAGATTGGGCAGCACGGTAGCACAGTGGTTAGCACTGCTGCTTCACAGCGCCAGTGTCCCAAGTTTGATTCCCGACTTGGGTCATTGTCTGTGTAGAGTCTGCACTTTCTCCCGTGCCTGCGTGGGTTTCCTCCGGGTGCTCCGGCTTCCTCCCACAAGTCCCGAAAGACGTGCTGTTAGGTAATTTGGACATTCTGAATTCTCCCTGTGTACCCGAACAGGCGCCGGAATGTGGCAACTAGGGGCTTTACACAGTAACTTCATTGCAGTGTTAATGTAAGCCTACTTGTGACAATAAAGATTATTATAAAAAGATGGAAGATTGCAATGGAAGCCACAAAGCATTTGACTTGGAGGCGACCGGACTCAGGTCAGTTCTTCAAACCTATTCATGTGATTGTATTTGAGGGAAGTTCTTCATAAGAGAAGAACTTTTGACAGGTTCCAGAGTTGGCCATGGGACCCTTGTGCTTGGCTGACTCTCCTGGGTGATAGAAGGGGAGCCAGGATGAAGAATATAGCCTACAAAATAGGACGAGGGTGGGATGTACAGGGCCATGTTTAAAAAATATGTTTTTAAAATCTCACATTATGGATTAAGCCACAGGAAGATACAAAGGCACAAGCAGCTTCTGACTCTGGATAAATTTACTTCCAGATTTAAATGAAAGATGATTGAGGTAGAAGTCAACCATCAAAAGGGACAAAACCAGTGTTTATTTCCGTTGCTCCAGCTACAAGTTGTGGTTTTGTTGCAAATGTTAACAAGGACAGAGGGCAGCTGATTGTCATTTGCATACTTGCTGAAATGGTACTGCTCTATTTCACTAGCAAAGCAAAACAGTGACTTCCTGTGTTATGTGCACAGAACTAATACCCACAAGGATCAAACTTGCTGCTCAATGGTGAGTTGAATACTTATGACACTGCACATGTATCTAGTCGACACTGAAGAATTAAGATATCTAAGATGCATTTCCAATATCCACCTGCCCTCTCCCCAGAAATCAACTGCCTGTCAGCGAAACAAAAAACATCAATTTTCTACTTACATCATCACCAGAGAAGTATTGATCTATGATTTCATAAGCTAGTTTATAGATTTCTTCATTTTCATGTTGCTGCAAGGCTTCTACTTTTTCCAAACCTGTCGGGGAGAAAATTAGAAGCTGTTGAAACAATTGTAAAAATCATTTTGAACTACAAATGAAATACTGATAGAACATTACAGCGCAGTACAGGCCCTTCGGCCCTCGATGTTGCGCCGACCTGTGAAACCACTCTAAAGCCCATCTACACTATTCCCTTATTGTCCATATGTCTATCCAATGACCATTTGAATGTCCTTAGTGTTGGCGAGTCCACTACTGTTGCAGGCAGGGCATTCCACGCCCTTACTACTCTCTGAGTAAAGAACCTACCTCTGACATCTGTCTTATATCTATCTCCACTCAATTTATGGAGCAGTACAGACTTTCACTAAGTTTTATCTGCAATCTACACACATTTTTTCAGTTCCCATGATTTGAATGGGCATGCCAAAAAGATTTCAATTGAGAAAAATTCATGTTCTGAAAGCTTACCTCCACATTCCTCTATCATTTCTGCTATTGTGCTTGCTTCCTCACCAGCCATTTTTAGAATATTGTTCAGTCCATCAAGCACAACTTGCACTACCTGAGCATCTTTAACTCCCAATAAATTACAGAAAGGGGGGATTACGTTCTGTTGTACAAGATACTCGACCTGGAATGAAAGGAACAAAATAAATTGCAAACTTGTTCCATTTGGAAAAACTCATGCATAAATGGTATTTTAAATTTTTTGGTTGCAATACCCATTAATTCAAGGCAGTTTTATGGAAAGACAATTACGAAAGCACAAAATGTAACAATTATAAGTCAGTTTTAATTATAATCCTTTGTTACAATTGAAGGTGCCAACCTTTAATTATAAATATTTTTTAGGTTGCTCCTTTAAAGTGCTCCTCTACAGACCCCGCACCCATTGGGGCTGCAAGTTCCGATAGCAACTCAGGCATTGTCAGAGTATCAACCTATGACTGATATTAGCCTCGTTCATATGGTATTATGAAATCTCAGGGGGGATCCATTTTGGAATAGCAAAAACGCACCAATCTATGATGGCAGACAAATTTGACCCAACAGTTTTTCAAAAAGTGAACCATCTGTCATAGGTTGAGATGAACTATGCCAGTTTTAAGGAGCAACTAAAGCACAAAGACCATTTGGCTTTAGTGGACACATGATACAAGCATTTTTTTCATCAGAGTGAAGGGTGCTATCCAACTCGAGCAAAAGTAAATGCCTGTGGAACTCTGGCCTCTATGAAGAATGCATGAAATGAGGTTGCATGGTTGGTGTTCTGGAGTTCTTCAACAAATCCTGCACTGCAGGCAATGAAGAATTCTGTTCTATCCATTAATGAGCTGAACCAAAAGTCAATGCACAGACAAAGCTGTATTGTTTTATTAAGGCTATGTTTCAGGATCAATCATTGCTATGGGTTATTCAAGAGGTTAAAGAAGTGTTTTCTGACACCCATCCCTTCAGGCCAATCTATCTGGTTCGGCCAAAAGTAAATTGCTGATTGCTGATGTGGCTAACTCGTCTAGCCCACTGACCATACAAGCAAATCTTTTTTGCTCACTCAGGTGTTACTGCTGTCACACTGCATTGCAAAGTCATCCTCTTTGTTATAGATCTGAATGCCATCTGGTTGTTTGTGACAAAGCCATACAGTTTCAGGCCACCCTTAAATTGTTTTAAAATGTTGCTTTTGCCTATCGTGCAAATGTTTACCATGTCTGAGCTCACTGAACAGCACATATGCCACATATGTCAATCATACAAATATATCCTTCCCAACGGAGCCAAACCTTTATTTGCATAGTCTTGACATCAATTGATTTTCCACAATTCTGCTCTGTGATAATGTGTTCCTACCTTTTGAGCTGCACCACAAGTTTGATGGTGAATAGCAGAGTCAGATCCAGAACATTGGGAATTGGGATGTAATAAACTTGGAGCATTAATCTTAGTGTAAAACCCGATGCCATGCTAGCTGACTGATTGTTTCAGCCTGCCAAAGGAGCAACTCATGTCTCCAGTGCAAGCTCATACATTTCTTGTTTGAGATGGTCAGTGTTTGTCAACACGCTCGACAGTTTGGTGATGTCCACTGCCACATTGAGTTCAGTTTCTTCACTGTCAGTGGACTGTTGGACATATGGTTTGCTGTGTACAGCATTTTACATAACTTCTCTTTCCTTCAGGTTGACAGCAAACCCATAATTCCTCAACTGCTAAAAATAAATCTATGATCAGTGAACGATCTTGGCACTTGTTCATCAGCAATCTAAAAAGCATTCCTCTGATCGACACTCTGCTCAAATTCAAGTAGGTCCGCAAGCAAGTCATTCTTTTTAAAAATATATTTTTATTCTCCTTTTTCACATTTTCTCCCAAATTTACAACCACCAAAACAATAAGCAGTAACGAATACAATGTCTTTTAAAAAAAATAAATTTAGAATACCCAATTCATTTTTTCCAACTAAGGGGCATTTTAGCGTGACCAATTCACCTACCCTGCACATCTTTTGGGTTGTGGGGGAGAATGTGCAAACTCCACACGGACAGTGACCCAGAGCCGGGATTGAACTTAGGACCTCGGCGCCGTGAGGCAGCAGCACTAACCACTGCTGCCTGAGAATACAATGTCAATCCCCATATCAACAACAGCAATCCCATCCTCCCATCTAACCCCCAAACAGCAGCCCACATGTTAATGTTAACATAAACAAATAACAAAAGGGAATCAGGAATCACCCATAGTCACCATTAACACATACAGTCCCCCTCCCCCTAATGTTCGATGTTATCCAATTCTTGAAAGTGCATAATGAATAACGCCCATGAATTGTAGAACCCCTCCATCTTTCCCCTCAGTTCAAGCTTAACCTTCTCAAGAGTTAAGAATTCCAACAGGTCGCCCCCGCCACGCCAGGGCACAGGTTGCTCTCCATCCCAACAGGATCCGCCTTCGGGCGATCAACGAGGCGAAGGCCACAACATGTCTCCGCACCAGTTTCCAACCCCGGCTGGTCCGACACCCCAAATATGGCCTCCCGAGGGCCCGGGTCAACCTCGCCCATGTGAGGTGTGCTCTATATACCACCTTCAACTGTATCAACCCCAACCTCGCGCACGAGGTGGAGGCGTTCACCCTAGTGGTGACAGTAATTGCTTTCAAAATGGAAATGCATGCCCACACACAGACACTATGTGGCACGGTAGCACAGTGGTTAGCACTGCTGCTTCACAGTGCCAGGGTCCGGTTTACTCCCACACATCCCGAACCCCTCCTCCATTCCCTCTGCCAACTCTTCCTCCCACTTTGCTTTGATCCCTTCCCGTGGTGCCTTCTCTTCCAAAATAGCCCCGTAAACCGCCGACAGTACTCCCTTCTCCAGTTCTCCACCGTCAGCACCTCCTCCAGCAATGTGGAGGCCGGCTCCACCGGGAAGCTCTGTATCTCCTTCCTGGCAAAACCGTGAACCTGCATGTATCTAAACATTTCCCCCTTTTCCAGCCCATACTTCGCTCCCAGCTCCTTTGCAACAGTGCTACTCACTGTGCTAACATGAACCATGCTGACTGTGATTAATCACCGCCTCTCCAAATGCAGATTCATTCTGTCTCTCAGTATTGCTTCCAATAGTTTCCCCACCACGGAGGTTAGACGGAGTGGTCTGTAGTTTCCTGGTTTATCCCTTCCTCCCTGATTGAATAATGGTACCACATTGGCTATCCTCCAGTCCTCTGGCACTTCTCCAGTGGCCAAAGAGGAATTGAAAATTATTGCCAGCACCCCTGCTATTTCTTCCCTTGCCTCACTCAACAGCCTGGGATACATTTCATCTGGCCCTGGAGATTGGTCTACTTTAAAGCCTGCCATACCACTCAGAATCTCCACTCTGTCTATGTTAATCTCTTTAATTTTATTACAGTCCTTCTCCCTGATTTCTATACCCACACCGTCCCTCTCACAAGTGAACACCGACACAAAGTATTAATTTAGCACCCTACCTATATCCTCCGGCTCCACACACAAATTACCACTGTGGTCCTTAATGAGCCCTACTCTTTCCCCAGTATCCCTTTACCCTTAATGTACTTGTAAAACTTAGGAGTTTCCTTTATTTTACCTGCCAGTATCCTTTCATGTCCCCTTTTTGCTCTTCTAATTTCCTTTTTAAGTTCCCTCTTGCACATTCTATACACCCCTAGGGCTTCTGCTGTATTTTTCATAGAATTTACAGTGCAGAAGGAGGCCATTCGGCCCATCGAGTCTGCACCGGCTCTTGGAAAGAGCACCCTACCCAAGGTCAACACCTCCACCCTATCCCCATAACCCAGTAACCCCACCCAACACTAAGGGCAATTTTGGATACTAAGGGCAATTTATCATGGCCAATCCACCTAACCTGCACATCTTTGGACTGTGGGAGGAAACCGGAGCACCCGGAGTAAACCCACGCACACACAGGGAGGATGTGCAGACTCCGCACAGACAGTGCGCAGGGCTCAGTATTGAGCCCTATGTATCTGCCATAAGCCTCCTTTTTTCTCCTGATGCAATGCTGTATTATCCCTCGATATCCAGGGTTCACCAGATTTGTCGGTCCCACCCTTTTTCTTGATTGGAACATGTTGGCCTTGCCCTCTCCCTATTTCCTTCTTGAATGCGTCCCACTTCTGTTACAATTTTGCCTAAAAGTGTCTTCTCCCAGTCCACTCTGGCTTAATTATATCTGATCTGATGAAAATACACCTTCCCCCAGTTTAGAACTTTGACCTCAGGCCCATCCTTGTCATTTTCCATGCCAATCTTGAATCTAACGGAGTTATGCTCGTTGTCTACAAAATGCTCCCCCACTAATACTTCAACCACTTGACCAGCTTCGTTACCGAAAATTAGTCCAGGACCGTCCCCTGTCTTGTAGGACATTGTAAGGGGCCCTTGTGAGGGGCTGGTTTAGCACAGGGCTAAATAGCTGGCTTTTAAAGCAGACCAAGCAGTGCAGGTTCAATTCCCATACCAGCCTCCCCGAACAGGCGCCGGAATATGGCGACTAGGGGCTTTTCACAGTAACTTCATTTGAAGCCTACTTGTGACAATAAGTGATTTTCATTTTTTCATTTCATTTCTATGTACTGGCTTCAAAAGTTCTCCTGGGTACATTTTAAGAATTCCGTTCCCTCTAAACCTTTCATACTTTGGCTTCCCCAGTTAATATTGGGGAAGTTGAAATCCCCCACTGTCACTATCCTATTACTTTTACACTTCTCTGAAATTTGCCTATATCTGCTCTTATATTTTTCTCGATCTGTTATGGGGCCTATAGAACACTCCCAGCAATGTGATTGCTTCTTTTTGTTTTTTAAGTTCTACCCATATGGCTTGAGTTGAAGAGCCTTCTAAGATGCCATCTCTCCTTACCTCTGTAATTGCTTCCCTGATCAAAATTGCAAACCCCCACCTCTTTTACCCCCTTCCTTATCTTGCCTGAAGATCCTGTATCAAGTTCTTCTCTCAACCATGTTCTCAGTTACAGAAATGACATCATACCCCCGTTATAATTTGTGTCCTCACTTCATCTGCCTTGTTCATCAGACTTCTTGAATTAAAATAAATATCAAATCTTGCCGAACTCCCTTGTGACTTAACTGGTCTAGACATTCTGTGCCTTCCTCACTAGCTTGATGTCTCTTCTAATTTTGGCTGTGCATCTATCCCTGCTGAACCCTCTCTCAGGTTCCCAGTAGCCAGGAGGCTTCGTGTGAGTTAGCAAATGATAATCAACAACTACATGATGAAAAGCTCAAAGAAAGTTTGGGAGAAAGATTGACATGATATATGAATGAATGATGAAACTTTTGAAAAAAGCTGAGAGACTTGAGGGAAGTGTTAGAGCACATGCTGATAAAGCTGTTTTAAAAAATTAGATCCAAGGTTTTATAAATATGGATGCGGAGTACAAAAGTAGAGATAATGCTAAAATTATACAAATAATTGATTAGGCAGCAATTAGAATATGCTACACAGTGTTGAGTTTTCTACTTTAGGAAGTTGGCATGGTTAACACATGTTGCAAATGGCATCAGGACTCCTCATATCATTTAAGCAGATGAATATGCAGGTGGTATAAGACTCACTATGCATGTCACAGCCATTATTCATAAAGCAGTCATGACGCCCTCATTATTCAGCAGGCCAGTGTTTGACGAGGAAGAACAATGCTGGGCTGGGGTGACATAGGAGCCAAGGTCTAACGTCTTCCAAGGCTTCGGAGTTAATTGAATCCATAACAGCAGAATAGCTATGGTCATACCAGGGATGAGAGGCTTCACTTATGAGGAAAGACTCAACAAACTTGCTCATTTCATTTTCTTAAATGTGGTTAAGAGGAGATCAGACTGAGGTGCTCAAGATTAAGAGCTTTGGAGAAGGCAATTTAGGAAAAAAATAGTTCCACCAATCAGTAAAGCATGAATTAAAGATTTTTAAAAAAATATATCCTTCCTGAAAAAGCACTAGTGAACTAGATGTGTTTTTACAACAATTGACAATAGTTTCATGGTCACCATTACTGAGACGATTTTTTTCAATTTCAGATTATTACTCAAATTCAAATTTCACCAGCTGCTGTGGTAGGATTTGAACCCCTGTTCCCAAAACATTAGCCTGAGTCTTCTGGAATACTAGTTCAGTGATATTACTACTATGCCACTGTCTCCCCCTAAATGCCACCAAAAGAACACAAGTATAATTTAAGGGATAATTTATTTTACGCTTTGGGTTGTGAGGACACAGAATGCTGCGACCAGAAATAGAATCTATTAAAGATGAGCGAACTGGACTTCTGGTGGCGGCCGTGGAGGAGTAGGTCGCACATTTGATAGCTCCTGCCAGTGATGGACCTTTGGACCTTTCCCCCCCGGATTTTATAGGATAAATCGGCGAAGAGTGAGACAGTGAGGAGAAATCCCCCTCCAGTGTATGGAGAATTGGACCAGAAGTGGCCGTGTGAGAAGACAAAGCCCGACAAGGAAGACGCGAGCAGAGCGGAGAAGCAGGGCCGCAGGAAGTCGGCACAGTGGTCGACGAAGCAGCTGGTGAAGTTTTCTGAAGATTGCTTCGCCGAGCTTAAGGAGGACACGCTGGACCCAATCAAGGCTTCGATTGATCAGGTGGTGCAGAATCAAGAAACCCACGGACGTGCGATCCAGGAGGTGGAGAAAAAGGTGTCCGAGCACGAGGAATACATAACCGTGCTGGAGACCAAGATGGAGATGATGAATGACCGCCAGAAAAGAATGCAGGATAAGCTGGAGGACCTGGAGAACAGGTCCAGGAGGCAGAATGTGAGAATCGTCGACCTCCCTGAAGGCAGTGAGGGATCGGATGCGAGGGCCTATGTGACGAACATGCTGGAGAAGTTGATGGGGGCTGAGGCGTTCCCTCGGCCCCTGGAAGTGGATAGAGCGCGAAGCCCCAAGCGAACAAGCCGCCGAGGGCGATGGTGGTACGTTTACACCGATTCTTGGACAAGGAACACGTTCTGCAGTGGGCCAAGAAAGAACGGAGCAGCAAGTGGGAGAATTGTGAGCTGCGCATTTATCAAGACCTGGGCGCGGATTTGGCCAAGGATTTGGCTGGGTTTAATCGGGCAAAAACGGCCCTCTTTAAGAAGGGGGTGAAGTTCGTGATGTTGTACCCAGCTATCTGTGAGTCACATATGAGGAACGGGATTTTTACTTCGAAACACCAGTTTCATCAAGGAAAAAAGACTGGAGGCGAACTAAAGACACTGAATCTTTGGAGATTACTGTAGTGGCGATTTGTTGAAAATCACTTTTGTGCTGGCTTGACTAAGTAGCATTATGTGCAATAAGGGGCTGTTTCGATGGCTAAAGTTAACTTTGTCTTACTGGGAGCTGGTTGGAGGGGTGGTGGTTTCTGGGGTTGTTTTTTTCTTTGGATGTTTTTTCAATATTTTTTCTGATGTTTGTTTACTGGGTGTGATGCTTTGAATATGTTTGTCCAAGTGGGGGGGAGGGGACATAACATGGAGAGAAAGACTGTTTGGTGCCATGGGAGGGAGCTTTTGCACATACGAGGGGGCTGAAGGCGGACGTGGCGATGTTACAAGAGACACACCTAAAGGTTATAGACCAGACTAGATTGAGAAAGGGGTGTGTTGGCCAAGTATTCCACTCAGGGCTGGACTCAAAGACCAGGGGAATTGCGATCTTGATCAATAAACGAGTGGCATTCGAGGTAGGGAGAATCGTGTCAGACATGGGGGGGTAGGTACATAATGGTGAGTGGGAAGCTGGAGTGGGTGCGGTTGGTACTCGTGAACGTATGTGCTCCGAATTGGGACGATGTGGAATGTATGAGGCGGGTGTTAGGTAAGATCTCAGACTTAGAGTCACATAACTTGATTATGGGGGGAGATTTTAATACCGTCAATGATCCGGAATTGGTTGTTAGCGGACGAGGCGATCTGTGGGCAGGTGAGCAAGTCCATCCAGAACTACCTGGAAACAAATGATACGGGGCGGTCTCGGCAGCAACGGTCTGGGAAGTTTTGAAGGCAGTGGTCAGAGGGGTATTAATCTCGATACGGGCCCACAGAGAAAAGGCGGAACGGGCTGAGAGGGATAGGTTATTTGAGGAGATACTCCAGGTGGACAGGAGATACTCGGAGGCCCCGGACGCGGGCAACTGAGGGAGCGGCGGGGGTTACAGGCGGAGTTTGGGCTCCTGACTACAAGAAAAGCGGTGGAACAGCTGTGGAAGGCAAGGGGGGCGATTTATGAGTATGGAGAAAAGGCTAGCAAAATGTTCGCGCACCAGCTCAGAAAAAGGGAGACGGTCAGGGAGATAGGACGAGTAAAGAGTAGAGGTGGGAATACGGTTCTGGACCCAGTGGGGGTGAATGAGGTGTTTTAAGGATCTTTACAGCAAATTATGAGTCGGAACCCCCGCGGGGGGGGGGGGGGCAGTTTTGGGGTCAGTTGAAGTTCCCAAGGGTGGTTGAGGATCTGGTGGAAGGGCTGGGAGCCCCAATTGAAATTGAGGAAATAATTGAGGGGCTGGAGGGCATGCAGTCGGACAAGGCCCCAGGGCCGGATGGCTACCCGATGGAATTCGATAAGAAGTTTTAAGAGATATTGAGCCCACTGCTGGTGAGGATTTAACGAAGCAAGAGCAATCAAGCTTTGCGCAGGTGAAGGAGACACATCCTGAGTGAGTGAGACACATCCAGAGTGGGAATTAGAACTTGGTAATTTGGTGCAGTGAGGTAATTCGGTGCAGAGTGGGAGAAGGTGCTTTTTCCCTACAGTTTTGTTCTCTTTCTTCTGGCCTGTAACCGTTAATCTGCAGGGAGAGAACCAGAGAGCATCCTGGGAAGGTAAGTGATTTTTATTTTTATTACCTTTTCAAATTGTGTGGGTGGGGGGGACTGAAGTGACATCACAGTAAAGCTGTGACCTGATTGGCTGGTTGGGATCTGTTAAATTTGAAAAAAAAAATAATATTGCAAAACAAATCTAATTGATTAACTAGATAGTGGAGTAACTAAACCTGAGGGCAGTGATCGGTATTTAGCATTTAATTTTACAGTAAAAATCATCTCGTGTCAGGGCCATATAGTTAATTGTAACTCAATCTAACAATAATTCAAGTGTTTAATTAGTGCTTAAATGTCACTCAGTGGGGTGCAGTGCTCCAACTGTGAGATGTGGCAGATGTGACACTTCCAGCGTTCCGGTTGACTACATCTGCAGAAAGTGTAACCAATGGCAGCTCCTCACAGACCGCTTCGTTCGGTTGGAGCAGCAATTGGATGCACTTAGGAGCATGCAGGTGGCGGAAAGCATCATAGATAGGCGTTATAGAGACATGGTCACACCCAAGGTGCAGGCAGAGAGATGGGTGACCACCAGAAGGGGCAGGTAGTAAGTGCAGGAATCCCCTGTGGTTGTCCCCCTCTCGAACAGGTATACCGCTTTGGATACTGTTGGGGGGAATAGCCTATCAGGGGAAAACAGCAGCAGCCAGAGCACTGGCACCACGGCTGGCTCTGATATTCAGCAGGGAGGGTCAAAGCGCAGAAGAGCAATAGTCATAGGCGACTCTATAGTCAGGGGCACAGATAGGCGCTTCTGTGGACGTGAAAGAGACTCCAGGATGGTATGTTGCCTCCCTGGTGCCAGGGTCCAGGGTGTCTCAGAACGGGTAGTGGGCATCCTGAAGGGGGAGGGCAAACAGGCAGAGGTCGTTGTACATATTGGTACTAACGACATAGGCAGGAAGGGGCATGAGGTCCTGAGCAGGAGTTCAGGTAGCTAGGCAGAAAGTTAAAAGACAGGACCTCTAGGGTTCTAATATCGGGATTACTCCCTGTGCCACGTGCCAGTGAGCCTAGAAATAGGAAGATAGAGCAGCTAAACATGTGGCTAAACAGCTGGTGTAGGAGCAATAGGTCAGAAGGTGAAAACATTGAGGGAGAACTAGGGAATAAGGCCAGTATGGCTCTGAGGAAGAGCAGACAGAGATGTTGCTGAAAACAGCGGGTCTGGTGGCCTGAAGTGCAAATGTTTTAATGCAAGAAGTATAACGGGCAAGGCAGATGAACTTAGAGCATGGATTAGTACTTGGAACTATGATGTTGCTGCCATTACAGAGACCTGGTTGAGGGAAGGACAGAATTGGCAGCTAAACGTTCCAGGATTTAGATGTTTCAGGCGGGTTAGAGGGGGATGTAAAAGGGGTGGCGGAGTTGCGCTACTGGTTAGGGAGAATATCACAGCTGTACCACGGGAGGACATCTCAGAGGGCAGCGAGCTATAACGGTAGAGATCAGGAATAAGAAGGGTGCAGTCACAATGTTGGGGGTTTACTACAGGCCTCCCAACAGCCAGCGGGAGAAAGAGGAGCAGATAGGTAGACAGATTTTGGAAAGGAGTGAAAGCAACAGGGTTGTTGTGATGGGAGACTTCAACTTCCCCAGTTTTGACTGGGACTCACTTAGTGCTAGGGGCTTGGACGGGGCAGAGTTTGTAAGGAGCATCCAGGAGGGCTTCTTAAAACAATATGTAGATAGTCCAACTAGGGGAGGGGCTGTACTGGACCTGGTATTGGGGAATGAGCCCAGCCAGGTGGTAGAAGTTTTAGTAGGGGAGCATTTCGCGAACAGTGACCACAATTCAGTAAGTTTTAACGTGCTGGTGGACAAGGATAAGAGTGGTCCTAGGGTGAATGTGCTAAATTAGGGGACGGCTAATTATAACAATATTAGGCAGGAACTGAAGAGCCTAGATTGGGGGCGGATGTTTGAGGGTAAATCAACATCTGACATGTGGGAGGCTTTCAAATGTCAGTTGAAAGTAATTCAGGACCGGCATGTTACTGTGCAGATTTCGGGAACCTTGGATAACGAGAGATATTGTAGGCCTCGTCAAAAAGAAAAAGGAGGCATTTGGCAGGGCTGGGAACAGACGAAGCCTGTGTGGGGTATAAGGAAAGTAGGAAGGAACTTAAGCAAGGAGTCAGGAGGGCTAAAAGGGGTCATGAAAAGTCATTGGCAAATAGGGTTAAGGAAAATCCCAAGGCTTTTTACACGTACATAAAAAGCAAGAGGGTAGCCAGGGAAAGGGTTGGCCCACTGAAGGATAGGCAAGGGAATCTATGTATGGAGCCAGAGGAAATGGGTGAGGTACTAAATAAATATTTTGCATCAGTATTCACCAAAGAGAAGGAATTGGTGGATGTTGAGTCTGGAGAAGGGTGTGTAGATAGCCTGGGTCACATTGAGATCCAAAAAGACGAGGTGTTGGCCGTCTTGAAAAATATTACGGTAGATAAGTCCCCAGGACCTGACGGGATCTACCCCAGAATACTGAAGGAGGCTAGAGAGGAAATTGCTGAGGCTTTGACAGAAATCTTTGGATCCTCACTGTCTTCAGGTGATGTCCCGGAGGACTGGAGAATAGCCAATGTTGTTCCTTTGTTTAAGAAGGGTAGCAAGGATAATCCAGGGAACTACAGGCCGGTGAGCCTTACGTCAGTGGTCGGGAAATTACTGGAGAGAATTCTTCGAGATAGGATCTACTCCCATTTGTAAGCAAATGGACGTATTAGCGAGAGGCAGCATGGTTTTGTGAAGGGGAGGTCATGTCTCACTAACTTGATAGAGTTTTTCAAAGAGGTCACAAAGATGATTGATGCAGGTAGGGCAGTGGATGTTGTCTATATGGACTTCAGTAAGGCCTTTGACAAGGTCCCTCATGGCAGACTGGTACAAAAGGTGAAGTCACACGGGATCAGGGGTGAGCTGGTATGATGGATACAGAACTGGCTAGGTCATAGAAGGCAGAGAGTAGCAATGGAAGGGTGCTTTTCTGATTGGAGGGCTATGACTAGCGGTGTTCCGCAGGGATCAGTCCTGGGACCTTTGCTGTTCATAGTACATACAAATGATTTGGAGGAAAATGTAACTGGTCTGATTAGTAAGTTTGCAGACGCCACAAAGGTTGGTGGAATTGAGGATAGCGATGAGGACTGTCAGAGGATACAGCAGGATTTAGATTGTTTGGAGACTTGGGCGGAGAGATGGCAGATGGAGTTTAATCCGGACAAATGTGAGGTAATGCACTTTGGAAGGTCTAATGCAGGTAGGGAATATACAGTGAATGGTAGAACCCTCAAGAGTATTGACAGTCAGAGAGATCTAGGAGTACAGGTCCACAGGTCACTGAAAGGGGCAACACAGGTGGAGAAGGTAGTCAAGAAGGCATACGGCATGCTTGCCTTCATTGGCTGGGGCATTGAGTATAAGAATTGGCAAGTTATGTTGCAGCTGTATAGAACCTTAGTTAGGCCACACTTGGAGTATAGTGTTCAATTCCGGTCACCACGTTACCAGAAGGATGTGGAGGCTATAGAGAGTGTGGAGAAGAGATTTACCAGGATGCTGCCTGGTATGGAGGGCATATGAGGAGTGCTTGAATAAACTCGGTTTGTTCTCACTGGAACGACGGAGGTTGAGCGCCGACCTGATAGAGGTCTACAAAATTATGAGGGGCATAGACAAAGCTGATAGTCAGAGGCTTTTTCCCAGGGTAGAGGGGTCAATTACTAGGGGGCATAGATTTAAAGTGCGAGGGGCAAGGTTGAGAGGAGATGTACGAGGCACGTTTTTTTACACAGAGGGTAGTGGGCGCCTGGAACTAGCTGCCGGAGGTGGTGGAAGCAGGGACGACAGTAACATTTAAGGGGCATCTTGACAAATACATGAATAGGATGGGAATAGAGGGATACGGACCCAGGAAGTGGAGAAGATTTTAGTTTAGACGGGCAGCTTGGTCGGCACGGGCTTGGAGGACCGAAGCCCCTGTTCCTGTGCTGTACTTTTCTTTGTTTTTAAGAGAGAAGGGAGTCCTCCCCCCAACAATGTCGCAGGCCTCGATTTAATTGATCCTGAAACGGGAGAAGGATCCCGCAATGCAGGTCATACCAGGCCAATTTCTCTACTGAATGTGGACGCCAAACTGCTGGCTAAGATACTGGCCACAAGGATAGAAAATTGTGTCCTGGGGGTGATAGGGGACGAGCAGACGGGATTTGTAAAGGGCAGGCAACTCAAAGCCAATGTTCGAAGGCTTTTAAATGTTATTGTGATGCCCTCAGAAGGAGGGGAGGTGGATGTGGTGGTAACGATGGATGCGGAGAAGGCTTTTGATCGGGTGGAGTGGGATTACCTGTGGGAGGCGCTGGGAAGGTTTGGGTTTGGTGAGGGCTTCATTGACTGGATGCGGTTGCTCTATCAGGCACCAGTAGCGAGTGTGCGTATGAACCGGCTGAGGTTGGGGTATTTTAAACTACACCGGGGACAAGGCAAGGGTGCTCCCTCTCCCCGTTACTGTTTGTTGTGGCCATAGAGCCATTGGCCACGGGTGGGAGAGGGGAAGGTAATCAGATATTTACCAGGAACTTTTGAATGCGGAGGAAACTCCAGTGGAGGAGCTTAAGGGCAAGTGGGAGGACGAGCTAGGAGGAGTGATAGAGGCGGGTCTCTGGGCGGGTGCCCTAAGCAGGGTTAATACATCCTCATCATGTGCCAGGCTTAACCTGATACAATTCAAGGTAGTCGACCGGGCACACATGACAGTGGCCCGGATGAGCAAGTTTTTTGGGGTAGAGGACAGGTGTGCGAGGTGCGCGGGAAGCCCAGCAAATCATGTCCACATGTTTTGGGCATGCCCGAAGCTTTGGGGGTTTTGGCAGGGTTTCGCTCAGGCAATGTCCACGGTACTAAAAACACGGATGATGCCGAGTCCAGAGGTGGCGATCTTTGGAGTACCGGAAGAGCCAGGAGTGCAGGGGACGAAAGAGGCCGATGTCCTGGCCTTTGCCTCCCTGGTAGCCCGGAGACGGATCTTGTTAATGTGGAGGGACTCGAGAAAATAAAGTTTCCCTTAAGAGGGTCAATGGTAGGGTTCACCTGGAGGTGGCAGCCGTTCGTCGACTTTCTCGGGGAAAATTTAAATGTCAACAGAAGCAGAATTCCAAAGGGGGTGGGGGTAGGGGAGAGAGGAGGGCCGGACTGTTGTTTTATGGTTGGGGTGTGTGAAGATTGTGATGGGGGTGGAAATGCTTATTGTATCACATTTATGTTGCTGTTATTGTTATTATTATAAAAACTTGCAAATACCCTAATAAAAAGTATTTTTATAAAAAGATGAGTGAAAAGGGCAGCACGGTGGCGCAGTGGTTAGCACTGGGACTGCGTTGCTGAGGACCCGGGTTTGAATCCTGGCTTTGGGTCACTGTCGGTGTGGTGTTTGCACAATCTCCCCGTTTCTGCGTGGGTTTCACCCCCACAACCCACAAGATGTGCAGGTTAGGTGGATTGGCCACACTAAAAAAAATTGCCCCTTAATTGGAAAAAAAAAAGATGAGCGAACAGGAAGAAAAAATTAAAAGGGCACTGGAGAAAGGGAAGTGGAATGAAAGTAGGTAGAACGCTGACCCCCCGTGCAGCCTATGATTCCCAGATTATAAAATATATCTTGCACTTACTTGCTCCTTTTTGCCACTGATGGTCAAGTTACTGATCGCCCATGCAGCTTCTTTTTGAGTTCCAAAATCTCCCTATAATGAATAGAATATAGTTCACCTTTCATTGCAATGTTAACAGGAAGGCAGCGTTAGTAACTATTTCACACCTCACGGAGCTCTCAACTTGCCAAATAAACTGCAGCAATGATTGAAGCATTCATTTTTTTAATACTTCAACAAGGCTGGTAGATGGGCAAGTTGAAAATGGAAATGCTCTGTACTGATTGGAAACATGATCTATGACAAGAAGAAATCTTAGGGTGACACGGTAGCACAGTGGTTAGCACAGTTGCTTCACAGCTCCAGGGTCCCAAGTTCGATTCCGGGCTTGGGTCGCTGTCTGTGTGGAGTCTGCATGTTCTCCCCGTGTCTGCATGAGTTTCCTCTGGGTGCTCTGGTTTCCACCCACAGTCCAAATTGGCCTTGTTAAATTGCCCTCGTGTCCAAAAAGATTAGGTGCTGTTACTAGGTTGCGGAGAGAGGTGTGGGCTTAGGGAGGGTGCTTTTTCCAAGGGCCGGTGCACACTTGACCTCCTTTTGCACTGTAAATTCGAAGAAATTCTATGAAATGGGCTGAACTGGTCTTTCCCCAATCTTCTCTGGTTATTCAATGACAATAAAATGCAAATTCAAATTGTATATACAGTGAAACAGTTCCCACCTGCATCAAGAAATGTGTTAAGTTTAACATTTTTGTAATCAAACAAGTAAAACATTTTCTCCCAAGATGTTTGTGCTTCTTGTTTCACTGTTTTAGTTGCAATTCACAAAATGTTTTGATTACATTTTCCCAGGAATCTCATCGACCCAGTCATATTCAAGTTACAGCAATGAGTTCATTCACAGGATGTGGGTGTCACTGGTAACGCATTTATTACTTAATTGCTCGAGAAAAGGTAGGGGTGAGCCACCTTCTAAAATATATCTGAGTGGCTTGCTAGGCCATTTCAAAACATCATCACTGTTTCTCTCTCCACAGATGCTGCAGAGTTTTCCCAGCACTTTGTTTTTACAATGCTACCATACCTGCTAAACATCTTATATTTCAGCAGTCAGATGATTAGCTAAACACTTGTGAGGGGCAAGAGCTGCTAGTGAGATTCTGAACACATTAATCAATCTGGACTGCTCTTTCGGGCGTGCTGTGTTTCATAGGCACACTGGTGAAAGCAATAGAACTTTTTCTGACTCTTTTGTTTTGTCATGATATTTAAATATTAGCTATTCCACTTGAAATATATTCTCACTAAGCTGGTCTCAAGCTGTGCAAGAAGGTCTGGCCTGAATATTGATTTGGTTTCATATTTTGCTCACCTTAGCCAGTTGATGAATAATCATGGGAATCAAACCAGCATCTATCACAGCTTGCACTTGCAGCTGGTTTCCTGCTGTGATGTTGGAGAGGAACCACACTGCTTCCTACAGAAAATAATTCAAGCAAAGTGTCAACAATCTAGTCAGCCCACCAAGCATTTTCCTTGCAGGTTTCTACATGTATAATAGCATGAAATGATTAAAAACCCTTCCAGGATAAGCTCTTTAAAGTACAATTGGTTTTAATCCAACCTACTCCCATAAATTCCAACACTTCGTGGTGCATGGAACCAAAGGGTGACAAATTGAAGTAGGTTTAAGGTGGTGAGAAAGACACATGTCTTATATGTTGGATAGGCAAAAATGAGGGTGGTCCTTAACTGGACCCAATAGTTTCATAATCCAGGAATATTCAGCCATGTTGTCAACAAGTCTTGTAGTCATTCACACACACGTATAGATTTTATCCCACCAACTTTTAAATGTAAAATCTGTCTCCCATCCTAGTTCACAACTACTGGCAAGCTTATGTCACATAAGCACTTGTTTCGTTAAAAGCCTGTGGAATCAAATGGGAATTTGCAATGCCATCACCACACATAGTGATCAACAGCCTGGTCAGTTTTGGCCCACCACATTTTCAAATATTTTACAGTTTTCATTATATTGTACCCAGTGGAACAGAAATAAAAACTGATCTCAGACTTGCAGCTCTTTCAAGCAGTATTCAAAGTTATGTTCTAAAGCAGTGGTGGGCAACCTGCAGGCCACATGCGGCTCATCTGGGTTGAGTGCGACCCACAAGACATTTTGTTGACCACTGCCCGTGCACAGGGTCACCACATTCCCCGGATTTCCGGCAGTGTAGATTTTTCCCACTGACAGAATTGAAGTGATATGCACATAAAACAAGGGCAAGTGAAGTGAGGTGTATGCTGAGTGCACACAACATTGACAGTAACAGCCACGTGCTCCTTTTGCGTCCAAAGTATAAATATTTATTTTGTTTTACCTTTTGAAGTTGATGTTAGTTCTATTAGTATATAAATAAAGTAGCATTTTCTATAACACGTTATAAAATATTTGGTACGTATTAAATGTATTTAATTATATTCATGGGGCTATGGTTAGTGAGCAAGCCTGATTTCAATCTTGCAACCCAATGAGATGAAGGAGGGCCACTCATTCCACGCTCTCGCCAGTTTCGGTGGCCCATCACTGTTCTAAAGCATCAGATTATGGAGACTAATAAAATGCTTGACGGTAAAATTTACAAATAGAAGAAGTGCATAGATTGTAGACAGAAGCAGAAGGTTGGTCTTTGTTAGTCTCTATATTTGATCCGGCCCAAAATAAACAAAGGCCGTCAGTGGAAAAAAAGACATCTGATTAAAATTCAGCTGCACGAGTCTACTATGGCCAGCACTGCTCTGACCGGGCATCTTTCTAAGTTACAAATATACCATCCTACATTCTCGCTCTCCTTCCTACATCCTGAATCTGATCAAATCAAGATTTATTGAACTGCCTCCAACTCCAATTCAATCTTTCCAGGACCTCAAAATAAAACTCATGACCATTCTCGATCATTTACGCCATCAACTTTCAGATTTTTAAAGCAAGCTCAGCACTCCCCAACTTTCCTCATCTCTTCAATTAATTTTGGCCTTCATGGCATGCTCATTATGGGCCTTTCACCTTCACTTTAAAAAAAAAAAAAGGGTTTTCAAAAATATCTAAACCAAAAAGCATGTGATTTGGCCTGTGCACATGTGTTTTCTCCTTGAAAATGTTCATATGTCTCATTGAGACAAATTCTGGACACAAATACCCAATCACCACACACACAGCAGAAGGGTTGAGTACAGTTGCAAATAAGACAGTAAAGCACAAGATGATAAATGTGCTTCAAGTATCTTATAGTAACAGGAGGTAGCTGTATGGCTCAATGTAAAAAAAAATTAATTTGCATTTTTACAGCATCTTTATGTGTAATAAAACATAGTTGCCAGAGTGGGCTTGAAGTAGATGATGAGACAACCAACAAAACAGGAAAACCTCCTTGACATCATCCTCAATAATCTACTTGTCACAGATGCACATATCCATGATAATACTGTTAGAATGGCAACTGCACAGTCCTTGTGGAGGTGAGGTCCCTCCTTCACACTGAGGATACCAACCACTGTGCTACGTAGCATTATCAGTGTTTTAAACTGATTTCGAACAGATCTAGCAGCTCAAAACTGGACATCCATGAGGCACTGCAGGCCATCAGCAGCAGCAAACCTGCAGTCCACTTGCTTAAACTCATGGCCTGGCATATCCCTCGCTCTATTACCATGAAACCGGAGTACCAATCAATGGTTAAATGAGCATTGAAGAACATGCCAGGAACAGCATCAGGCATACCCAAACATGAGCTGCTAGCCTGGTGAAGCTCCAAAACTACATGCATGTTAAATAGTCAAAATAGCGGTCTGGAGGCTGGCCCAAGAGGGACTACGATTGATCGTCAAGTTGGGGGGGGGGGGGGGGGGGGGGGGGGCGGCAGCGCGTTTGTTCGCATATTTAAAAAGATTGAAGGTGGATATGGCCATGCTGCAGGAGACTCACCTGAATGTGGGGGACCAGATTAGACGGAGGAAGGGATTCATTCTGGATTGGACTTTAAAATGAAGTGGGGTGTCGATTTTGATCAATAAGCGGGTGGCGTTTGAGGTGGGAAATATAGTTACTGACTCTGGGGACGGTATGTTATGGTGACCGGGAAACTGGAGGGGTGTTAGTAAACATCTACGCCCCAAACTGGGATGATATTGAATTTATGAGGAGAGTGCTGGGGAGTGGTCAGGGGGGAATTTAATTTGATTTGGGCACATAGGGAGAATGCGGAGCAGGCAGAGATAGAAAGGCAAGTGGAAGAAATTTTGCAGATGAACAAGAGATATGCAAAGGCTCCAGAGGAAGGGCTGCTGAAGGAACGGCAGAGGTTGCAGATGGAATTCGGGCTATTATCTACGGGTAAGGTGGTGGGGCAGTTGAGAAGGGTGAGAGGGGCAGTATAAGAGTATGGAGAGAAGGCGGGCAGGATGTTAGCCCACCAGTTGAGGAAGCAAGAGGCGGCGAGAGAGATTGGGAAAGTGAAGGCCACTGCTGGGAACATGTTTCTGGACCCGGCAGTGTTTAGGCACTTCTTTAGTAAATTGTAAGAGTCTGAACCCCCAGCCGGGGAAGAGGGGATAAAGCGGTTTCTGGAAAGGTTGGAGTTCCCCAAGTTGATGAGGAGCTGGTGGAGGGACTGGGGGCCCCAGTTGGGCTGGCAGAAGTAGTGTAGGGGCTGGAGGTGATTCAATCAGGTAAGGCCCCAGGGTCCAGACGGGTACCCGGTGGAATCTTACAAGAAGTTCTCAGGGGTGTTGGGACCGCTGCTGGTAAGGGCTTTCAATGAGGCAAAGGAGTTGGGAGTACTCCCCCAGACGTTGCCACAGGCGTCGATCTCCCTCACTTTAAAACGAGATAAGGATCAGGAAAAATGTGGGTCATATAGACTGATTTCCCTGTTAAATGTGGATGCCAAACTACTGACGAAGATCCTGGCCACGAGGATCGAAGACCGTGTCCGGGGGTAATAGGGGAGGACCAGACGGAGTTCGTTAAGGGGAGGCATCTGGCGACCAAAATTAGGAGGTTACTCAATGTGATCATGATGCCTCCAGAGGGGCGCGAGGTAGAGGTGGTGGTGGCCATTGTCGCAGAGAAGGCCTTTGATCGGGTGGAGTGGGAATACTTATGGGCGGTCCTGGGGCGGTTTGGGTATGGCAGAGTTTTGTGGACTGGGTCCGGTTGTTATATCAGGCACCAGTGGCGAGTGTGCGGACGAACCGGATGAGGCCGGACTATTTCAGGTTACATTGGGAGACAAGGCAGGGGTGCCCACTTCCCACACTGCTGTTTGCCCTGGTTATTGAGCCGTTGGCAATGGCACTACGAACATAGAGGGTCTGGCAGGGGATAGTACGGGGAGAGGGATGGCGCATAGGGTCGTGCTTTATGCGGATGGTTTACTTCTATACATATCAGACCCGCTGGGGGCATTGGGGATTATGGGGATATTAGAGGAATTTGGTTGGTTTTTGGGGTATAAATTGAAAATGGGTAAGAGTGAGGTCTTTGCGATCCAAGCGAGGGGCAGGAGAGGCGGTTGGGTGAGATGTCTTTCAAGGTGGAGGGAGGGAGCTTTCGATATTTGGGTATCCATGTGGCATGGGAGTGGGAGCAGCTGCATAAGCTGAATTTGGGTCGGCTGGTAGAACAGATGAGGGGGGACTTTCGGAGGTGGGACATGCTCCCGTTCTCATTGACGGTCCTCCTGAGGTTTTGTTTGATTTTCAGAGCCTTCCAATTTTTATCCCCAAGGTGTTCTTTAAAAAAGTGAATGCAGTGGTTTTAGGATTTATTTGGGTGGGTAAAACCCCGCAGGTGAAGAAGGTGCTGTGGGGGGGGCGGGGGGGCTCTTCCGAATGTTATCAATTACTATGGGCGGTGAATATTACCTTGGTCAGGAAGTGGGTAGTGGGGGAGATGTCAGTTTGGGAGCGAGTGGAGGCGGCCTCATGTAGGGGCACTGTTTACGTTGCGTCTGCCATTCCCGCCGGCCAGGTACGCCACAAGCCTGGTAGTAGTGGCTGCCCTGAGGGTGTGGGGTCAGTGGAGACAGCACATGGGACTGGAAGGGGCGTCGGTACGTGATAATCACCGGTTTGTTCCGGGGAGAGGGGCCCTGGATGGGGGGGGGGGGGGGGGGGGGTGTTTCAGAGGTGGCAGCGGGCGGGGATCGAGAGATTTGGAAATCTTTTTAGGGCTTCCCAAGCTTGGAGGAGGAGTTTCAGTTGCCAGGTGGAATGGGTTCCGGTATCTACAAGTAAGAGATTTTGTGCGGAGGCAGATTTCGACCTTCTCGCACCTGGGTCTATAGGATAAGATGGTATCGAGAACAGGAGTAGGAGAGGGTAAGGTTTCAGAGGTCTAGAAGGAAAGAATGGAATGGGAGGGAGCCCCAATAGGGTTGGTGAAGAGAAAATGGGAAGAAGAGCTTAGCAGGAAGTTGGAGGCTGGATTATGGGAGGAGGCCCTGACGCGAGTCAATGCATCCTCATCATGCACTAGGCTCAGACTGATACAATTTATGGTGGTCCACAGGGCACACATGACTGTGGCCCAGATGAGCAGGCTCTTTGAGGGGGTGGAGGATAGGTGTGGGCGCTGAGCAGGGGGGCCTGCGAACCATGTCCATATGTTTTGGGTGTGTCCGAGGCTGAGGGGTTTCTGGCAGAGGTTTGCTAACGTCATGTCAGAGGTATTAAAACCGAGGGTGGTGCCGAGACCAGAGGTGGCGATCTTTGGTGTGTCGGGAAGACCCGGGATCCCAGGGGGTGAGAGAGGCCAATGTCCTGGCCTTTGCCTCCCTGGTGGCCCGTAGATGGATCCTACTAGGATAGAGAGATTCGGAACCCCCCAAGTTGGGGGTATGGGTTAGCGACATGGCGGGGTTTCTCAGACTCGAGAAAATTAAATTTGTCTTGAGGGGTTTGCTGGGAGGTGGCAGCCGTTCATTGACTTTTTTTGACAAAAATTAAGCTGTCAGCAGGGGTGGGGGGTGGGGGCGGTGGGAGGAGTGGGGAGAGAAAGACTAAGGGCAAGAGAACCAGCATAAGGGGGGCTAGGGAAGGTGACACTGTCTGTGCAAGCCATGTTGGCTGGGGTTTGTTACTGGGGGGTTTGTTGGATATATATTGTTTTGCTCTTGTTGAAATTTGATGTTTAAAATTGTTTAAATTAAAATGCCTCAATAAAACATTTTCTAAAAAAAAGTCAAAGTAGCATGCTGTAGACAGACAGACTTTTTTTTTTAAATAATATTTTATTGAAAATTTTTGGTCAACCAACACAGTACATTGTGCATCCTTTACACAACATTGTAACAATACAGATAATAATGACCTTTTTTAAATTTAAACAAAAACAACAAATAAATAAATATTAAATAACAAAAAATAAAAACTAGCCCTAATTGGCAACTGCCTTGTCTCAGGCCACACCCCCCCCCATCCCCCCCCCCCCCCCCCCCCCCAAGTCCTGGGCCGCTGCTGCTGCCTTCTTTGTTCTCCCCTATCTATCTTTCCGCAAGATATTCGACGAACGGTTGCCACCGCCTAGTAAACCCTTGAGCCGACCCCCTTAGGACGAACTTAATCCACTCTAACTTTATGAACCCCGCCATATCATTTATCCAGGTCTCCACCCCCGGGGGCTTGGCTTCTTTCCACATTAGCAATATTCTGCGCCGGGCTACTAGGGACGCAAAGGCCAAAACATCGGCCTCTTTCGCCTCCTGCACTCCCGGCTCTTGTGCAACCCCAAATATAGCCAACCCCCAGCTTGGTTCGACCCGGACTCCTACTACTTTCAAAAGCACCTTTGTCACCCCCATCCAAAACCCCTGTAGTGCCGGGCATGACCAAAACATATGGGTATGATTCGCTGGGCTTCTCGAGCACCTCGC